>NW_027184073.1:638318-1276637 GCF_041296385.1 Aphelocoma coerulescens
AACACAGCACCACCATTCGGGCAAGGAGGAGGAGAAAGGAAGACCATCTTTGCGTCCTGGCCCGTCCTTCTGTGCGAGACGCCTCTCCGCCTCTTCGCTCCCTGCAAGGCTGTAGTGTGCGCGCCGGCACTCGGAAGCGAGAGGGCAGGTGCAGAGAGCACCGCGATCTGACGGCGCCGTGCAGGCTGGAAAGGAAAGAGGGCTGCCACTGGAATGTGGTGCAAGTACAGGTTTGCACGCGTCGAGGGTAAGCTCTGGGTGAGCTTGTTGACCTAAAGCTGTTCTCTGTGCCAGACGTAGCCGAGAATCTTTCCGTTGAGATTCAGGCTACCGCGCAAACAGAATGTGGTGCTACCTAGCGCTGCGAGGGAAAGGGCATAGCCCAGGCGTGTTTCGGCAGAAGCAGCAGCACGGAGGGTTTCTCTGCCGGCACCGCGGCTCCCTGTGCGAGAAGTAGACGACGGCTCGACTCCGGCAGAATGAAAGCGCGACACGGTACGAAGAGCGTAAGAATGAAGGCAGAGCACCGAGCTGCCGTGCGCCATCGCGCAGGCTGCAAGAGGAAGCGTGCCTGGCCACCGGCTCCTTTGCGGATTCACGTTAGCACTTGAAAACAGAAAGTTCCACTCGCAGCTACTGGTGCTGCTACCTCTTTCTCTTCCAGCTTTCCCTGGAAAGAACTGTGCCCAGGTTTAGGCTTCAACGCGCCGAGGTAACAGTGGCAGATGCGGCAGAGAATGGAAATACAGCGTGCAGCGGGCGGTTTCTGGTGCTTTACGGGAGGCAAGGGGAAAGTGCAGCGCAGCAGTGGCTTTTACTTCTGGAGCCTTTTGCTTTGGTAGCAGCAGCTGCTGCAAGTGGGCAACGGAGCTGCGAGAGTGCATCATGTGACGGCACATCTCTCTGAGAGAGGAGCTTTCGAGCCGCAGCGCGTTGCGCCCGGTTTCAAGGCTACTTGGAGGAGTGGGGGGTACTTGAAGAACGCCTTCTTTCTGGGCGCGTCCTTCTGGGTGTGCTCAAGCTGCATGGACTCGGCAGCACTGGAGGTGTAAGAACCTGTTTCTGGCCAGCTTGTGTGCTGGAGTGCAAGGGCTGCGCCTTCCTTTCTGAAGCAGCCCAGAGCATTCTCAGCGGAACCTGCTTGTGAAGCAGCTCTCGGCTGGACATTTGCGAGTCGCTGCACTGAAGTGCATGAAGCCGGTGCCCAGCTGCTTCGTCCTTCGCTTTCTGGGCTCTGGACAGAACTGAAGCGCAGCGATGGCTTGGAGCTTTGCCGCTCTTCAGCGTGAACACTGCACGCAGCCAAAGGCTGGACATTTGCGAGTCGCTGCACTGAAGTGCATGAAGCCGGTGCCCAGCTGCTTCGTCCTTCGCCTTCTGGGCTCTGGACAGAACTGAAGCGCAGCGATGGCTTGGAGCTTTGCCGCTCTTCAGCGCGAACACTGCACGCAGCCACAGGCTGCTGTGCACGGCTTTTCCTCAGCTCGACGTACAGTCATTGTCTTGCTGTTTCCCAGCGTCGAAAGTGTCCGTGTAGCTCTCGCTCAGCGAAATGCGTCAGGAGAGAAACACTTGCTGGATGAGCCTTTCGCTGGCCAAGACTTTCAACACAGCACCACCATTCGGGCAAGGAGGAGGAGAAAGGAAGACCACCTTTGCGTCCTGGCCCGTCCTTCTGTGCGAGACGCCTCTCCGCCTCTTCGCTCCCTGCAAGGCTGTAGTGTGCGCGCCGGCACGCGGAAGCGAGAGGGCAGGTGCAGAGAGCACCGCGATCTGACGGCGCCGTGCAGGCTGGAAAGGAAAGAGGGCTGCCACTGGAATGTGGTGCAAGTACAGGTTTGCACGCGTCGAGGGTAAGCTCTGGGTGAGCTTGTTGACCTAAAGCTGTTCTCTGTGCCAGACGTAGCCGAGAATCTTTCCGTTGAGATTCAGGCTACCGCGCAAACAGAATGTGGTGCTACCTAGCGCTGCGAGGGAAAGGGCATAGCCCAGGCGTGTTTCGGCAGAAGCAGCAGCACGGAGGGTTTCTCTGCCGGCACCGCGGCTCCCTGTGCGAGAAGTAGACGACGGCTCGACTCCGGCAGAATGAAAGCGCGACACGGTACGAAGAGCGTAAGAATGAAGGCAGAGCACCGAGCTGCCGTGCGCCATCGCGCAGGCTGCAAGAGGAAGCGTGCCTGGCCACCGGCTCCTTTGCGGATTCACGTTAGCACTTGAAAACAGAAAGTTCCACTCGCAGCTACTGGTGCTGCTACCTCTTTCTCTTCCAGCTTTCCCTGGAAAGAACTGTGCCCAGGTTTAGGCTTCAACGCGCCGAGGTAACAGTGGCAGATGCGGCAGAGAATGGAAATACAGCGTGCAGCGGGCGGTTTCTGGTGCTTTACGGGAGGCAAGGGGAAAGTGCAGCGCAGCAGTGGCTTTTACTTCTGGAGCCTTTTGCTTTGGTAGCAGCAGCTGCTGCAAGTGGGCAACGGAGCTGCGAGAGTGCATCATGTGACGGCACATCTCTCTGAGAGAGGAGCTTTCGAGCCGCAGCGCGTTGCGCCCGGTTTCAAGGCTACTTGGAGGAGTGGGGGGTACTTGAAGAACGCCTTCTTTCTGGGCGCGTCCTTCTGGGTGTGCTCAAGCTGCATGGACTCGGCAGCACTGGAGGTGTAAGAACCTGTTTCTGGCCAGCTTGTGTGCTGGAGTGCAAGGGCTGCGCCTTCCTTTCTGAAGCAGCCCAGAGCATTCTCAGCGGAACCTGCTTGTGAAGCAGCTCTCGGCTGGACATTTGCGAGTCGCTGCACTGAAGTGCATGAAGCCGGTGCCCAGCTGCTTCGTCCTTCGCTTTCTGGGCTCTGGACAGAACTGAAGCGCAGCGATGGCTTGGAGCTTTGCCGCTCTTCAGCGTGAACACTGCACGCAGCCACAGGCTGGACATTTGCGAGTCGCTGCACTGAAGTGCATGAAGCCGGTGCCCAGCTGCTTCGTCCTTCGCCTTCTGGGCTCTGGACAGAACTGAAGCGCAGCGATGGCTTGGAGCTTTGCCGCTCTTCAGCGCGAACACTGCACGCAGCCACAGGCTGCTGTGCACGGCTTTTCCTCAGCTCGACGTACAGTCATTGTCTTGCTGTTTCCCAGCGTCGAAAGTGTCCGTGTAGCTCTCGCTCAGCGAAATGCGCCAGGAGAGAAACACTTGCTGGATGAGCCTTTCGCTGGCCAAGACTTTCAACACAGCACCACCATTCGGGCAAGGAGGAGGAGAAAGGAAGACCACCTTTGCGTCCTGGCCCGTCCTTCTGTGCGAGACGCCTCTCCGCCTCTTCGCTCCCTGCAAGGCTGTAGTGTGCGCGCCGGCACGCGGAAGCGAGAGGGCAGGTGCAGAGAGCACCGCGATCTGACGGCGCCGTGCAGGCTGGAAAGGAAAGAGGGCTGCCACTGGAATGTGGTGCAAGTACAGGTTTGCACGCGTCGAGGGTAAGCTCTGGGTGAGCTTGTTGACCTAAAGCTGTTCTCTGTGCCAGACGTAGCCGAGAATCTTTCCGTTGAGATTCAGGCTACCGCGCAAACAGAATGTGGTGCTACCTAGCGCTGCGAGGGAAAGGGCATAGCCCAGGCGTGTTTCGGCAGAAGCAGCAGCACGGAGGGTTTCTCTGCCGGCACCGCGGCTCCCTGTGCGAGAAGTAGACGACGGCTCGACTCCGGCAGAATGAAAGCGCGACACGGTACGAAGAGCGTAAGAATGAAGGCAGAGCACCGAGCTGCCGTGCGCCATCGCGCAGGCTGCAAGAGGAAGCGTGCCTGGCCACCGGCTCCTTTGCGGATTCACGTTAGCACTTGAAAACAGAAAGTTCCACTCGCAGCTACTGGTGCTGCTACCTCTTTCTCTTCCAGCTTTCCCTGGAAAGAACTGTGCCCAGGTTTAGGCTTCAACGCGCCGAGGTAACAGTGGCAGATGCGGCAGAGAATGGAAATACAGCGTGCAGCGGGCGGTTTCTGGTGCTTTACGGGAGGCAAGGGGAAAGTGCAGCGCAGCAGTGGCTTTTACTTCTGGAGCCTTTTGCTTTGGTAGCAGCAGCTGCTGCAAGTGGGCAACGGAGCTGCGAGAGTGCATCATGTGACGGCACATCTCTCTGAGAGAGGAGCTTTCGAGCCGCAGCGCGTTGCGCCCGGTTTCAAGGCTACTTGGAGGAGTGGGGGGTACTTGAAGAACGCCTTCTTTCTGGGCGCGTCCTTCTGGGTGTGCTCAAGCTGCATGGACTCGGCAGCACTGGAGGTGTAAGAACCTGTTTCTGGCCAGCTTGTGTGCTGGAGTGCAAGGGCTGCGCCTTCCTTTCTGAAGCAGCCCAGAGCATTCTCAGCGGAACCTGCTTGTGAAGCAGCTCTCGGCTGGACATTTGCGAGTCGCTGCACTGAAGTGCATGAAGCCGGTGCCCAGCTGCTTCGTCCTTCGCTTTCTGGGCTCTGGACAGAACTGAAGCGCAGCGATGGCTTGGAGCTTTGCCGCTCTTCAGCGTGAACACTGCACGCAGCCACAGGCTGGACATTTGCGAGTCGCTGCACTGAAGTGCATGAAGCCGGTGCCCAGCTGCTTCGTCCTTCGCCTTCTGGGCTCTGGACAGAACTGAAGCGCAGCGATGGCTTGGAGCTTTGCCGCTCTTCAGCGCGAACACTGCACGCAGCCACAGGCTGCTGTGCACGGCTTTTCCTCAGCTCGACGTACAGTCATTGTCTTGCTGTTTCCCAGCGTCGAAAGTGTCCGTGTAGCTCTCGCTCAGCGAAATGCGTCAGGAGAGAAACACTTGCTGGATGAGCCTTTCGCTGGCCAAGACTTTCAACACAGCACCACCATTCGGGCAAGGAGGAGGAGAAAGGAAGACCACCTTTGCGTCCTGGCCCGTCCTTCTGTGCGAGACGCCTCTCCGCCTCTTCGCTCCCTGCAAGGCTGTAGTGTGCGCGCCGGCACGCGGAAGCGAGAGGGCAGGTGCAGAGAGCACCGCGATCTGACGGCGCCGTGCAGGCTGGAAAGGAAAGAGGGCTGCCACTGGAATGTGGTGCAAGTACAGGTTTGCACGCGTCGAGGGTAAGCTCTGGGTGAGCTTGTTGACCTAAAGCTGTTCTCTGTGCCAGACGTAGCCGAGAATCTTTCCGTTGAGATTCAGGCTACCGCGCAAACAGAATGTGGTGCTACCTAGCGCTGCGAGGGAAAGGGCATAGCCCAGGCGTGTTTCGGCAGAAGCAGCAGCACGGAGGGTTTCTCTGCCGGCACCGCGGCTCCCTGTGCGAGAAGTAGACGACGGCTCGACTCCGGCAGAATGAAAGCGCGACACGGTACGAAGAGCGTAAGAATGAAGGCAGAGCACCGAGCTGCCGTGCGCCATCGCGCAGGCTGCAAGAGGAAGCGTGCCTGGCCACCGGCTCCTTTGCGGATTCACGTTAGCACTTGAAAACAGAAAGTTCCACTCGCAGCTACTGGTGCTGCTACCTCTTTCTCTTCCAGCTTTCCCTGGAAAGAACTGTGCCCAGGTTTAGGCTTCAACGCGCCGAGGTAACAGTGGCAGATGCGGCAGAGAATGGAAATACAGCGTGCAGCGGGCGGTTTCTGGTGCTTTACGGGAGGCAAGGGGAAAGTGCAGCGCAGCAGTGGCTTTTACTTCTGGAGCCTTTTGCTTTGGTAGCAGCAGCTGCTGCAAGTGGGCAACGGAGCTGCGAGAGTGCATCATGTGACGGCACATCTCTCTGAGAGAGGAGCTTTCGAGCCGCAGCGCGTTGCGCCCGGTTTCAAGGCTACTTGGAGGAGTGGGGGGTACTTGAAGAACGCCTTCTTTCTGGGCGCGTCCTTCTGGGTGTGCTCAAGCTGCATGGACTCGGCAGCACTGGAGGTGTAAGAACCTGTTTCTGGCCAGCTTGTGTGCTGGAGTGCAAGGGCTGCGCCTTCCTTTCTGAAGCAGCCCAGAGCATTCTCAGCGGAACCTGCTTGTGAAGCAGCTCTTGGCTGGACATTTGCGAGTCGCTGCACTGAAGTGCATGAAGCCGGTGCCCAGCTGCTTCGTCCTTCGCTTTCTGGGCTCTGGACAGAACTGAAGCGCAGCGATGGCTTGGAGCTTTGCCGCTCTTCAGCGTGAACACTGCACGCAGCCACAGGCTGGACATTTGCGAGTCGCTGCACTGAAGTGCATGAAGCCGGTGCCCAGCTGCTTCGTCCTTCGCCTTCTGGGCTCTGGACAGAACTGAAGCGCAGCGATGGCTTGGAGCTTTGCCGCTCTTCAGCGCGAACACTGCACGCAGCCACAGGCTGCTGTGCACGGCTTTTCCTCAGCTCGACGTACAGTCATTGTCTTGCTGTTTCCCAGCGTCGAAAGTGTCCGTGTAGCTCTCGCTCAGCGAAATGCGTCAGGAGAGAAACACTTGCTGGATGAGCCTTTCGCTGGCCAAGACTTTCAACACAGCACCACCATTCGGGCAAGGAGGAGGAGAAAGGAAGACCACCTTTGCGTCCTGGCCCGTCCTTCTGTGCGAGACGCCTCTCCGCCTCTTCGCTCCCTGCAAGGCTGTAGTGTGCGCGCCGGCACGCGGAAGCGAGAGGGCAGGTGCAGAGAGCACCGCGATCTGACGGCGCCGTGCAGGCTGGAAAGGAAAGAGGGCTGCCACTGGAATGTGGTGCAAGTACAGGTTTGCACGCGTCGAGGGTAAGCTCTGGGTGAGCTTGTTGACCTAAAGCTGTTCTCTGTGCCAGACGTAGCCGAGAATCTTTCCGTTGAGATTCAGGCTACCGCGCAAACAGAATGTGGTGCTACCTAGCGCTGCGAGGGAAAGGGCATAGCCCAGGCGTGTTTCGGCAGAAGCAGCAGCACGGAGGGTTTCTCTGCCGGCACCGCGGCTCCCTGTGCGAGAAGTAGACGACGGCTCGACTCCGGCAGAATGAAAGCGCGACACGGTACGAAGAGCGTAAGAATGAAGGCAGAGCACCGAGCTGCCGTGCGCCATCGCGCAGGCTGCAAGAGGAAGCGTGCCTGGCCACCGGCTCCTTTGCGGATTCACGTTAGCACTTGAAAACAGAAAGTTCCACTCGCAGCTACTGGTGCTGCTACCTCTTTCTCTTCCAGCTTTCCCTGGAAAGAACTGTGCCCAGGTTTAGGCTTCAACGCGCCGAGGTAACAGTGGCAGATGCGGCAGAGAATGGAAATACAGCGTGCAGCGGGCGGTTTCTGGTGCTTTACGGGAGGCAAGGGGAAAGTGCAGCGCAGCAGTGGCTTTTACTTCTGGAGCCTTTTGCTTTGGTAGCAGCAGCTGCTGCAAGTGGGCAACGGAGCTGCGAGAGTGCATCATGTGACGGCACATCTCTCTGAGAGAGGAGCTTTCGAGCCGCAGCGCGTTGCGCCCGGTTTCAAGGCTACTTGGAGGAGTGGGGGGTACTTGAAGAACGCCTTCTTTCTGGGCGCGTCCTTCTGGGTGTGCTCAAGCTGCATGGACTAGGCAGCACTGGAGGTGTAAGAACCTGTATCTGGCCAGCTTGTGTGCTGGAGTGCAAGGGCTGCGCCTTCCTTTCTGAAGCAGCCCAGAGCATTCTCAGCGGAACCTGCTTGTGAAGCAGCTCTCGGCTGGACATTTGCGAGTCGCTGCACTGAAGTGCATGAAGCCGGTGCCCAGCTGCTTTGTCCTTCGCCTTCTGGGCTCTGGACAGAACTGAAGCGCAGCGATGGCTTGGAGCTTTGCCGCTCTTCAGCGCGAACACTGCACGCAGCCACAGGCTGCTGTGCACGGCTTTTCCTCAGCTCGACGTACAGTCATTGTCTTGCTGTTTCCCAGCGTCGAAAGTGTCCGTGTAGCTCTCGCTCAGCGAAATGCGTCAGGAGAGAAACACTTGCTGGATGAGCCTTTCGCTGGCCAAGACTTTCAACACAGCACCACCATTCGGGCAAGGAGGAGGAGAAAGGAAGACCATCTTTGCGTCCTGGCCCGTCCTTCTGTGCGAGACGCCTCTCCGCCTCTTCGCTCCCTGCAAGGCTGTAGTGTGCGCGCCGGCACGCGGAAGCGAGAGGGCAGGTGCAGAGAGCACCGCGATCTGACGGCGCCGTGCAGGCTGGAAAGGAAAGAGGGCTGCCACTGGAATGTGGTGCAAGTACAGGTTTGCACGCGTCGAGGGTAAGCTCTGGGTGAGCTTGTTGACCTAAAGCTGTTCTCTGTGCCAGACGTAGCCGAGAATCTTTCCGTTGAGATTCAGGCTACCGCGCAAACAGAATGTGGTGCTACCTAGCGCTGCGAGGGAAAGGGCATAGCCCAGGCGTGTTTCGGCAGAAGCAGCAGCACGGAGGGTTTCTCTGCCGGCACCGCGGCTCCCTGTGCGAGAAGTAGACGACGGCTCGACTCCGGCAGAATGAAAGCGCGACACGGTACGAAGAGCGTAAGAATGAAGGCAGAGCACCGAGCTGCCGTGCGCCATCGCGCAGGCTGCAAGAGGAAGCGTGCCTGGCCACCGGCTCCTTTGCGGATTCACGTTAGCACTTGAAAACAGAAAGTTCCACTCGCAGCTACTGGTGCTGCTACCTCTTTCTCTTCCAGCTTTCCCTGGAAAGAACTGTGCCCAGGTTTAGGCTTCAACGCGCCGAGGTAACAGTGGCAGATGCGGCAGAGAATGGAAATACAGCGTGCAGCGGGCGGTTTCTGGTGCTTTACGGGAGGCAAGGGGAAAGTGCAGCGCAGCAGTGGCTTTTACTTCTGGAGCCTTTTGCTTTGGTAGCAGCAGCTGCTGCAAGTGGGCAACGGAGCTGCGAGAGTGCATCATGTGACGGCACATCTCTCTGAGAGAGGAGCTTTCGAGCCGCAGCGCGTTGCGCCCGGTTTCAAGGCTACTTGGAGGAGTGGGGGGTACTTGAAGAACGCCTTCTTTCTGGGCGCGTCCTTCTGGGTGTGCTCAAGCTGCATGGACTCGGCAGCACTGGAGGTGTAAGAACCTGTTTCTGGCCAGCTTGTGTGCTGGAGTGCAAGGGCTGCGCCTTCCTTTCTGAAGCAGCCCAGAGCATTCTCAGCGGAACCTGCTTGTGAAGCAGCTCTCGGCTGGACATTTGCGAGTCGCTGCACTGAAGTGCATGAAGCCGGTGCCCAGCTGCTTCGTCCTTCGCTTTCTGGGCTCTGGACAGAACTGAAGCGCAGCGATGGCTTGGAGCTTTGCCGCTCTTCAGCGTGAACACTGCACGCAGCCACAGGCTGGACATTTGCGAGTCGCTGCACTGAAGTGCATGAAGCCGGTGCCCAGCTGCTTCGTCCTTCGCCTTCTGGGCTCTGGACAGAACTGAAGCGCAGCGATGGCTTGGAGCTTTGCCGCTCTTCAGCGCGAACACTGCACGCAGCCACAGGCTGCTGTGCACGGCTTTTCCTCAGCTCGACGTACAGTCATTGTCTTGCTGTTTCCCAGCGTCGAAAGTGTCCGTGTAGCTCTCGCTCAGCGAAATGCGTCAGGAGAGAAACACTTGCTGGATGAGCCTTTCGCTGGCCAAGACTTTCAACACAGCACCACCATTCGGGCAAGGAGGAAGAGAAAGGAAGACCACCTTTGCGTCCTGGCCCGTCCTTCTGTGCGAGACGCCTCTCCGCCTCTTCGCTCCCTGCAAGGCTGTAGTGTGCGCGCCGGCACGCGGAAGCGAGAGGGCAGGTGCAGAGAGCACCGCGATCTGACGGCGCCGTGCAGGCTGGAAAGGAAAGAGGGCTGCCACTGGAATGTGGTGCAAGTACAGGTTTGCACGCGTCGAGGGTAAGCTCTGGGTGAGCTTGTTGACCTAAAGCTGTTCTCTGTGCCAGACGTAGCCGAGAATCTTTCCGTTGAGATTCAGGCTACCGCGCAAACAGAATGTGGTGCTACCTAGCGCTGCGAGGGAAAGGGCATAGCCCAGGCGTGTTTCGGCAGAAGCAGCAGCACGGAGGGTTTCTCTGCCGGCACCGCGGCTCCCTGTGCGAGAAGTAGACGACGGCTCGACTCCGGCAGAATGAAAGCGCGACACGGTACGAAGAGCGTAAGAATGAAGGCAGAGCACCGAGCTGCCGTGCGCCATCGCGCAGGCTGCAAGAGGAAGCGTGCCTGGCCACCGGCTCCTTTGCGGATTCACGTTAGCACTTGAAAACAGAAAGTTCCACTCGCAGCTACTGGTGCTGCTACCTCTTTCTCTTCCAGCTTTCCCTGGAAAGAACTGTGCCCAGGTTTAGGCTTCAACGCGCCGAGGTAACAGTGGCAGATGCGGCAGAGAATGGAAATACAGCGTGCAGCGGGCGGTTTCTGGTGCTTTACGGGAGGCAAGGGGAAAGTGCAGCGCAGCAGTGGCTTTTACTTCTGGAGCCTTTTGCTTTGGTAGCAGCAGCTGCTGCAAGTGGGCAACGGAGCTGCGAGAGTGCATCATGTGACGGCACATCTCTCTGAGAGAGGAGCTTTCGAGCCGCAGCGCGTTGCGCCCGGTTTCAAGGCTACTTGGAGGAGTGGGGGGTACTTGAAGAACGCCTTCTTTCTGGGCGCGTCCTTCTGGGTGTGCTCAAGCTGCATGGACTAGGCAGCACTGGAGGTGTAAGAACCTGTATCTGGCCAGCTTGTGTGCTGGAGTGCAAGGGCTGCGCCTTCCTTTCTGAAGCAGCCCAGAGCATTCTCAGCGGAACCTGCTTGTGAAGCAGCTCTCGGCTGGACATTTGCGAGTCGCTGCACTGAAGTGCATGAAGCCGGTGCCCAGCTGCTTTGTCCTTCGCCTTCTGGGCTCTGGACAGAACTGAAGCGCAGCGATGGCTTGGAGCTTTGCCGCTCTTCAGCGCGAACACTGCACGCAGCCACAGGCTGCTGTGCACGGCTTTTCCTCAGCTCGACGTACAGTCATTGTCTTGCTGTTTCCCAGCGTCGAAAGTGTCCGTGTAGCTCTCGCTCAGCGAAATGCGTCAGGAGAGAAACACTTGCTGGATGAGCCTTTCGCTGGCCAAGACTTTCAACACAGCACCACCATTCGGGCAAGGAGGAGGAGAAAGGAAGACCATCTTTGCGTCCTGGCCCGTCCTTCTGTGCGAGACGCCTCTCCGCCTCTTCGCTCCCTGCAAGGCTGTAGTGTGCGCGCCGGCACACGGAAGCGAGAGGGCAGGTGCAGAGAGCACCGCGATCTGACGGCGCCGTGCAGGCTGGAAAGGAAAGAGGGCTGCCACTGGAATGTGGTGCAAGTACAGGTTTGCACGCGTCGAGGGTAAGCTCTGGGTGAGCTTGTTGACCTAAAGCTGTTCTCTGTGCCAGACGTAGCCGAGAATCTTTCCGTTGAGATTCAGGCTACCGCGCAAACAGAATGTGGTGCTACCTAGCGCTGCGAGGGAAAGGGCATAGCCCAGGCGTGTTTCGGCAGAAGCAGCAGCACGGAGGGTTTCTCTGCCGGCACCGCGGCTCCCTGTGCGAGAAGTAGACGACGGCTCGACTCCGGCAGAATGAAAGCGCGACACGGTACGAAGAGCGTAAGAATGAAGGCAGAGCACCGAGCTGCCGTGCGCCATCGCGCAGGCTGCAAGAGGAAGCGTGCCTGGCCACCGGCTCCTTTGCGGATTCACGTTAGCACTTGAAAACAGAAAGTTCCACTCGCAGCTACTGGTGCTGCTACCTCTTTCTCTTCCAGCTTTCCCTGGAAAGAACTGTGCCCAGGTTTAGGCTTCAACGCGCCGAGGTAACAGTGGCAGATGCGGCAGAGAATGGAAATACAGCGTGCAGCGGGCGGTTTCTGGTGCTTTACGGGAGGCAAGGGGAAAGTGCAGCGCAGCAGTGGCTTTTACTTCTGGAGCCTTTTGCTTTGGTAGCAGCAGCTGCTGCAAGTGGGCAACGGAGCTGCGAGAGTGCATCATGTGACGGCACATCTCTCTGAGAGAGGAGCTTTCGAGCCGCAGCGCGTTGCGCCCGGTTTCAAGGCTACTTGGAGGAGTGGGGGGTACTTGAAGAACGCCTTCTTTCTGGGCGCGTCCTTCTGGGTGTGCTCAAGCTGCATGGACTCGGCAGCACTGGAGGTGTAAGAACCTGTTTCTGGCCAGCTTGTGTGCTGGAGTGCAAGGGCTGCGCCTTCCTTTCTGAAGCAGCCCAGAGCATTCTCAGCGGAACCTGCTTGTGAAGCAGCTCTCGGCTGGACATTTGCGAGTCGCTGCACTGAAGTGCATGAAGCCGGTGCCCAGCTGCTTCGTCCTTCGCTTTCTGGGCTCTGGACAGAACTGAAGCGCAGCGATGGCTTGGAGCTTTGCCGCTCTTCAGCGTGAACACTGCACGCAGCCACAGGCTGGACATTTGCAAGTCGCTGCACTGAAGTGCATGAAGCCGGTGCCCAGCTGCTTCGTCCTTCGCCTTCTGGGCTCTGGACAGAACTGAAGCGCAGCGATGGCTTGGAGCTTTGCCGCTCTTCAGCGCGAACACTGCACGCAGCCACAGGCTGCTGTGCACGGCTTTTCCTCAGCTCGACGTACAGTCATTGTCTTGCTGTTTCCCAGCGTCGAAAGTGTCCGTGTAGCTCTCGCTCAGCGAAATGCGTCAGGAGAGAAACACTTGCTGGATGAGCCTTTCGCTGGCCAAGACTTTCAACACAGCACCACCATTCGGGCAAGGAGGAGGAGAAAGGAAGACCATCTTTGCGTCCTGGCCCGTCCTTCTGTGCGAGACGCCTCTCCGCCTCTTCGCTCCCTGCAAGGCTGTAGTGTGCGCGCCGGCACGCGGAAGCGAGAGGGCAGGTGCAGAGAGCACCGCGATCTGACGGCGCCGTGCAGGCTGGAAAGGAAAGAGGGCTGCCACTGGAATGTGGTGCAAGTACAGGTTTGCACGCGTCGAGGGTAAGCTCTGGGTGAGCTTGTTGACCTAAAGCTGTTCTCTGTGCCAGACGTAGCCGAGAATCTTTCCGTTGAGATTCAGGCTACCGCGCAAACAGAATGTGGTGCTACCTAGCGCTGCGAGGGAAAGGGCATAGCCCGGGCGTGTTTCGGCAGAAGCAGCAGCACGGAGGGTTTCTCTGCCGGCACCGCGGCTCCCTGTGCGAGAAGTAGACGACGGCTCGACTCCGGCAGAATGAAAGCGCGACACGGTACGAAGAGCGTAAGAATGAAGGCAGAGCACCGAGCTGCCGTGCGCCATCGCGCAGGCTGCAAGAGGAAGCGTGCCTGGCCACCGGCTCCTTTGCGGATTCACGTTAGCACTTGAAAACAGAAAGTTCCACTCGCAGCTACTGGTGCTGCTACCTCTTTCTCTTCCAGCTTTCCCTGGAAAGAACTGTGCCCAGGTTTAGGCTTCAACGCGCCGAGGTAACAGTGGCAGATGCGGCAGAGAATGGAAATACAGCGTGCAGCGGGCGGTTTCTGGTGCTTTACGGGAGGCAAGGGGAAAGTGCAGCGCAGCAGTGGCTTTTACTTCTGGAGCCTTTTGCTTTGGTAGCAGCAGCTGCTGCAAGTGGGCAACGGAGCTGCGAGAGTGCATCATGTGACGGCACATCTCTCTGAGAGAGGAGCTTTCGAGCCGCAGCGCGTTGCGCCCGGTTTCAAGGCTACTTGGAGGAGTGGGGGGTACTTGAAGAACGCCTTCTTTCTGGGCGCGTCCTTCTGGGTGTGCTCAAGCTGCATGGACTCGGCAGCACTGGAGGTGTAAGAACCTGTTTCTGGCCAGCTTGTGTGCTGGAGTGCAAGGGCTGCGCCTTCCTTTCTGAAGCAGCCCAGAGCATTCTCAGCGGAACCTGCTTGTGAAGCAGCTCTCGGCTGGACATTTGCGAGTCGCTGCACTGAAGTGCATGAAGCCGGTGCCCAGCTGCTTCGTCCTTCGCTTTCTGGGCTCTGGACAGAACTGAAGCGCAGCGATGGCTTGGAGCTTTGCCGCTCTTCAGCGTGAACACTGCACGCAGCCACAGGCTGGACATTTGCGAGTCGCTGCACTGAAGTGCATGAAGCCGGTGCCCAGCTGCTTCGTCCTTCGCCTTCTGGGCTCTGGACAGAACTGAAGCGCAGCGATGGCTTGGAGCTTTGCCGCTCTTCAGCGCGAACACTGCACGCAGCCACAGGCTGCTGTGCACGGCTTTTCCTCAGCTCGACGTACAGTCATTGTCTTGCTGTTTCCCAGCGTCGAAAGTGTCCGTGTAGCTCTCGCTCAGCGAAATGCGTCAGGAGAGAAACACTTGCTGGATGAGCCTTTCGCTGGCCAAGACTTTCAACACAGCACCACCATTCGGGCAAGGAGGAGGAGAAAGGAAGACCACCTTTGCGTCCTGGCCCGTCCTTCTGTGCGAGACGCCTCTCCGCCTCTTCGCTCCCTGCAAGGCTGTAGTGTGCGCGCCGGCACGCGGAAGCGAGAGGGCAGGTGCAGAGAGCACCGCGATCTGACGGCGCCGTGCAGGCTGGAAAGGAAAGAGGGCTGCCACTGGAATGTGGTGCAAGTACAGGTTTGCACGCGTCGAGGGTAAGCTCTGGGTGAGCTTGTTGACCTAAAGCTGTTCTCTGTGCCAGACGTAGCCGAGAATCTTTCCGTTGAGATTCAGGCTACCGCGCAAACAGAATGTGGTGCTACCTAGCGCTGCGAGGGAAAGGGCATAGCCCAGGCGTGTTTCGGCAGAAGCAGCAGCACGGAGGGTTTCTCTGCCGGCACCGCGGCTCCCTGTGCGAGAAGTAGACGACGGCTCGACTCCGGCAGAATGAAAGCGCGACACGGTACGAAGAGCGTAAGAATGAAGGCAGAGCACCGAGCTGCCGTGCGCCATCGCGCAGGCTGCAAGAGGAAGCGTGCCTGGCCACCGGCTCCTTTGCGGATTCACGTTAGCACTTGAAAACAGAAAGTTCCACTCGCAGCTACTGGTGCTGCTACCTCTTTCTCTTCCAGCTTTCCCTGGAAAGAACTGTGCCCAGGTTTAGGCTTCAACGCGCCGAGGTAACAGTGGCAGATGCGGCAGAGAATGGAAATACAGCGTGCAGCGGGCGGTTTCTGGTGCTTTACGGGAGGCAAGGGGAAAGTGCAGCGCAGCAGTGGCTTTTACTTCTGGAGCCTTTTGCTTTGGTAGCAGCAGCTGCTGCAAGTGGGCAACGGAGCTGCGAGAGTGCATCATGTGACGGCACATCTCTCTGAGAGAGGAGCTTTCGAGCCGCAGCGCGTTGCGCCCGGTTTCAAGGCTACTTGGAGGAGTGGGGGGTACTTGAAGAACGCCTTCTTTCTGGGCGCGTCCTTCTGGGTGTGCTCAAGCTGCATGGACTAGGCAGCACTGGAGGTGTAAGAACCTGTATCTGGCCAGCTTGTGTGCTGGAGTGCAAGGGCTGCGCCTTCCTTTCTGAAGCAGCCCAGAGCATTCTCAGCGGAACCTGCTTGTGAAGCAGCTCTCGGCTGGACATTTGCGAGTCGCTGCACTGAAGTGCATGAAGCCGGTGCCCAGCTGCTTTGTCCTTCGCCTTCTGGGCTCTGGACAGAACTGAAGCGCAGCGATGGCTTGGAGCTTTGCCGCTCTTCAGCGCGAACACTGCACGCAGCCACAGGCTGCTGTGCACGGCTTTTCCTCAGCTCGACGTACAGTCATTGTCTTGCTGTTTCCCAGCGTCGAAAGTGTCCGTGTAGCTCTCGCTCAGCGAAATGCGTCAGGAGAGAAACACTTGCTGGATGAGCCTTTCGCTGGCCAAGACTTTCAACACAGCACCACCATTCGGGCAAGGAGGAGGAGAAAGGAAGACCATCTTTGCGTCCTGGCCCGTCCTTCTGTGCGAGACGCCTCTCCGCCTCTTCGCTCCCTGCAAGGCTGTAGTGTGCGCGCCGGCACACGGAAGCGAGAGGGCAGGTGCAGAGAGCACCGCGATCTGACGGCGCCGTGCAGGCTGGAAAGGAAAGAGGGCTGCCACTGGAATGTGGTGCAAGTACAGGTTTGCACGCGTCGAGGGTAAGCTCTGGGTGAGCTTGTTGACCTAAAGCTGTTCTCTGTGCCAGACGTAGCCGAGAATCTTTCCGTTGAGATTCAGGCTACCGCGCAAACAGAATGTGGTGCTACCTAGCGCTGCGAGGGAAAGGGCATAGCCCAGGCGTGTTTCGGCAGAAGCAGCAGCACGGAGGGTTTCTCTGCCGGCACCGCGGCTCCCTGTGCGAGAAGTAGACGACGGCTCGACTCCGGCAGAATGAAAGCGCGACACGGTACGAAGAGCGTAAGAATGAAGGCAGAGCACCGAGCTGCCGTGCGCCATCGCGCAGGCTGCAAGAGGAAGCGTGCCTGGCCACCGGCTCCTTTGCGGATTCACGTTAGCACTTGAAAACAGAAAGTTCCACTCGCAGCTACTGGTGCTGCTACCTCTTTCTCTTCCAGCTTTCCCTGGAAAGAACTGTGCCCAGGTTTAGGCTTCAACGCGCCGAGGTAACAGTGGCAGATGCGGCAGAGAATGGAAATACAGCGTGCAGCGGGCGGTTTCTGGTGCTTTACGGGAGGCAAGGGGAAAGTGCAGCGCAGCAGTGGCTTTTACTTCTGGAGCCTTTTGCTTTGGTAGCAGCAGCTGCTGCAAGTGGGCAACGGAGCTGCGAGAGTGCATCATGTGACGGCACATCTCTCTGAGAGAGGAGCTTTCGAGCCGCAGCGCGTTGCGCCCGGTTTCAAGGCTACTTGGAGGAGTGGGGGGTACTTGAAGAACGCCTTCTTTCTGGGCGCGTCCTTCTGGGTGTGCTCAAGCTGCATGGACTCGGCAGCACTGGAGGTGTAAGAACCTGTTTCTGGCCAGCTTGTGTGCTGGAGTGCAAGGGCTGCGCCTTCCTTTCTGAAGCAGCCCAGAGCATTCTCAGCGGAACCTGCTTGTGAAGCAGCTCTCGGCTGGACATTTGCGAGTCGCTGCACTGAAGTGCATGAAGCCGGTGCCCAGCTGCTTCGTCCTTCGCTTTCTGGGCTCTGGACAGAACTGAAGCGCAGCGATGGCTTGGAGCTTTGCCGCTCTTCAGCGTGAACACTGCACGCAGCCACAGGCTGGACATTTGCAAGTCGCTGCACTGAAGTGCATGAAGCCGGTGCCCAGCTGCTTCGTCCTTCGCCTTCTGGGCTCTGGACAGAACTGAAGCGCAGCGATGGCTTGGAGCTTTGCCGCTCTTCAGCGCGAACACTGCACGCAGCCACAGGCTGCTGTGCACGGCTTTTCCTCAGCTCGACGTACAGTCATTGTCTTGCTGTTTCCCAGCGTCGAAAGTGTCCGTGTAGCTCTCGCTCAGCGAAATGCGTCAGGAGAGAAACACTTGCTGGATGAGCCTTTCGCTGGCCAAGACTTTCAACACAGCACCACCATTCGGGCAAGGAGGAGGAGAAAGGAAGACCATCTTTGCGTCCTGGCCCGTCCTTCTGTGCGAGACGCCTCTCCGCCTCTTCGCTCCCTGCAAGGCTGTAGTGTGCGCGCCGGCACGCGGAAGCGAGAGGGCAGGTGCAGAGAGCACCGCGATCTGACGGCGCCGTGCAGGCTGGAAAGGAAAGAGGGCTGCCACTGGAATGTGGTGCAAGTACAGGTTTGCACGCGTCGAGGGTAAGCTCTGGGTGAGCTTGTTGACCTAAAGCTGTTCTCTGTGCCAGACGTAGCCGAGAATCTTTCCGTTGAGATTCAGGCTACCGCGCAAACAGAATGTGGTGCTACCTAGCGCTGCGAGGGAAAGGGCATAGCCCGGGCGTGTTTCGGCAGAAGCAGCAGCACGGAGGGTTTCTCTGCCGGCACCGCGGCTCCCTGTGCGAGAAGTAGACGACGGCTCGACTCCGGCAGAATGAAAGCGCGACACGGTACGAAGAGCGTAAGAATGAAGGCAGAGCACCGAGCTGCCGTGCGCCATCGCGCAGGCTGCAAGAGGAAGCGTGCCTGGCCACCGGCTCCTTTGCGGATTCACGTTAGCACTTGAAAACAGAAAGTTCCACTCGCAGCTACTGGTGCTGCTACCTCTTTCTCTTCCAGCTTTCCCTGGAAAGAACTGTGCCCAGGTTTAGGCTTCAACGCGCCGAGGTAACAGTGGCAGATGCGGCAGAGAATGGAAATACAGCGTGCAGCGGGCGGTTTCTGGTGCTTTACGGGAGGCAAGGGGAAAGTGCAGCGCAGCAGTGGCTTTTACTTCTGGAGCCTTTTGCTTTGGTAGCAGCAGCTGCTGCAAGTGGGCAACGGAGCTGCGAGAGTGCATCATGTGACGGCACATCTCTCTGAGAGAGGAGCTTTCGAGCCGCAGCGCGTTGCACCCGGTTTCAAGGCTACTTGGAGGAGTGGGGGGTACTTGAAGAACGCCTTCTTTCTGGGCGCGTCCTTCTGGGTGTGCTCAAGCTGCATGGACTCGGCAGCACTGGAGGTGTAAGAACCTGTTTCTGGCCAGCTTGTGTGCTGGAGTGCAAGGGCTGCGCCTATCTTTCTGAAGCAGCCCAGAGCATTCTCAGCGGAACCTGCTTGTGAAGCAGCTCTCGGCTGGACATTTGCGAGTCGCTGCACTGAAGTGCATGAAGCCGGTGCCCAGCTGCTTCGTCCTTCGCTTTCTGGGCTCTGGACAGAACTGAAGCGCAGCGATGGCTTGGAGCTTTGCCGCTCTTCAGCGTGAACACTGCACGCAGCCACAGGCTGGACATTTGCGAGTCGCTGCACTGAAGTGCATGAAGCCGGTGCCCAGCTGCTTCGTCCTTCGCCTTCTGGGCTCTGGACAGAACTGAAGCGCAGCGATGGCTTGGAGCTTTGCCGCTCTTCAGCGCGAACACTGCACGCAGCCACAGGCTGCTGTGCACGGCTTTTCCTCAGCTCGACGTACAGTCATTGTCTTGCTGTTTCCCAGCGTCGAAAGTGTCCGTGTAGCTCTCGCTCAGCGAAATGCGCCAGGAGAGAAACACTTGCTGGATGAGCCTTTCGCTGGCCAAGACTTTCAACACAGCACCACCATTCGGGCAAGGAGGAGGAGAAAGGAAGACCACCTTTGCGTCCTGGCCCGTCCTTCTGTGCGAGACGCCTCTCCGCCTCTTCGCTCCCTGCAAGGCTGTAGTGTGCGCGCCGGCACGCGGAAGCGAGAGGGCAGGTGCAGAGAGCACCGCGATCTGACGGCGCCGTGCAGGCTGGAAAGGAAAGAGGGCTGCCACTGGAATGTGGTGCAAGTACAGGTTTGCACGCGTCGAGGGTAAGCTCTGGGTGAGCTTGTTGACCTAAAGCTGTTCTCTGTGCCAGACGTAGCCGAGAATCTTTCCGTTGAGATTCAGGCTACCGCGCAAACAGAATGTGGTGCTACCTAGCGCTGCGAGGGAAAGGGCATAGCCCAGGCGTGTTTCGGCAGAAGCAGCAGCACGGAGGGTTTCTCTGCCGGCACCGCGGCTCCCTGTGCGAGAAGTAGACGACGGCTCGACTCCGGCAGAATGAAAGCGCGACACGGTACGAAGAGCGTAAGAATGAAGGCAGAGCACCGAGCTGCCGTGCGCCATCGCGCAGGCTGCAAGAGGAAGCGTGCCTGGCCACCGGCTCCTTTGCGGATTCACGTTAGCACTTGAAAACAGAAAGTTCCACTCGCAGCTACTGGTGCTGCTACCTCTTTCTCTTCCAGCTTTCCCTGGAAAGAACTGTGCCCAGGTTTAGGCTTCAACGCGCCGAGGTAACAGTGGCAGATGCGGCAGAGAATGGAAATACAGCGTGCAGCGGGCGGTTTCTGGTGCTTTACGGGAGGCAAGGGGAAAGTGCAGCGCAGCAGTGGCTTTTACTTCTGGAGCCTTTTGCTTTGGTAGCAGCAGCTGCTGCAAGTGGGCAACGGAGCTGCGAGAGTGCATCATGTGACGGCACATCTCTCTGAGAGAGGAGCTTTCGAGCCGCAGCGCGTTGCGCCCGGTTTCAAGGCTACTTGGAGGAGTGGGGGGTACTTGAAGAACGCCTTCTTTCTGGGCGCGTCCTTCTGGGTGTGCTCAAGCTGCATGGACTCGGCAGCACTGGAGGTGTAAGAACCTGTTTCTGGCCAGCTTGTGTGCTGGAGTGCAAGGGCTGCGCCTTCCTTTCTGAAGCAGCCCAGAGCATTCTCAGCGGAACCTGCTTGTGAAGCAGCTCTCGGCTGGACATTTGCGAGTCTCTCCACTGAAGTGCATGAAGCCGGTGCCCAGCTGCTTCGTCCTTCGCCTTCTGGGCTCTGGACAGAACTGAAGCGCAGCGATGGCTTGGAGCTTTGCCGCTCTTCAGCGTGAACACTGCACGCAGCCACAGGCTGGACATTTGCGAGTCGCTGCACTGAAGTGCATGAAGCCGGTGCCCAGCTGCTTCGTCCTTCGCCTTCTGGGCTCTGGACAGAACTGAAGCGCAGCGATGGCTTGGAGCTTTGCCGCTCTTCAGCGCGAACACTGCACGCAGCCACAGGCTGCTGTGCACGGCTTTTCCTCAGCTCGACGTACAGTCATTGTCTTGCTGTTTCCCAGCGTCGAAAGTGTCCGTGTAGCTCTCGCTCAGCGAAATGCGTCAGGAGAGAAACACTTGCTGGATGAGCCTTTCGCTGGCCAAGACTTTCAACACAGCACCACCATTCGGGCAAGGAGGAGGAGAAAGGAAGACCACCTTTGCGTCCTGGCCCGTCCTTCTGTGCGAGACGCCTCTCCGCCTCTTCGCTCCCTGCAAGGCTGTAGTGTGCGCGCCGGCACGCGGAAGCGAGAGGGCAGGTGCAGAGAGCACCGCGATCTGACGGCGCCGTGCAGGCTGGAAAGGAAAGAGGGCTGCCACTGGAATGTGGTGCAAGTACAGGTTTGCACGCGTCGAGGGTAAGCTCTGGGTGAGCTTGTTGACCTAAAGCTGTTCTCTGTGCCAGACGTAGCCGAGAATCTTTCCGTTGAGATTCAGGCTACCGCGCAAACAGAATGTGGTGCTACCTAGCGCTGCGAGGGAAAGGGCATAGCCCAGGCGTGTTTCGGCAGAAGCAGCAGCACGGAGGGTTTCTCTGCCGGCACCGCGGCTCCCTGTGCGAGAAGTAGACGACGGCTCGACTCCGGCAGAATGAAAGCGCGACACGGTACGAAGAGCGTAAGAATGAAGGCAGAGCACCGAGCTGCCGTGCGCCATCGCGCAGGCTGCAAGAGGAAGCGTGCCTGGCCACCGGCTCCTTTGCGGATTCACGTTAGCACTTGAAAACAGAAAGTTCCACTCGCAGCTACTGGTGCTGCTACCTCTTTCTCTTCCAGCTTTCCCTGGAAAGAACTGTGCCCAGGTTTAGGCTTCAACGCGCCGAGGTAACAGTGGCAGATGCGGCAGAGAATGGAAATACAGCGTGCAGCGGGCGGTTTCTGGTGCTTTACGGGAGGCAAGGGGAAAGTGCAGCGCAGCAGTGGCTTTTACTTCTGGAGCCTTTTGCTTTGGTAGCAGCAGCTGCTGCAAGTGGGCAACGGAGCTGCGAGAGTGCATCATGTGACGGCACATCTCTCTGAGAGAGGAGCTTTCGAGCCGCAGCGCGTTGCGCCCGGTTTCAAGGCTACTTGGAGGAGTGGGGGGTACTTGAAGAACGCCTTCTTTCTGGGCGCGTCCTTCTGGGTGTGCTCAAGCTGCATGGACTCGGCAGCACTGGAGGTGTAAGAACCTGTTTCTGGCCAGCTTGTGTGCTGGAGTGCAAGGGCTGCGCCTTCCTTTCTGAAGCAGCCCAGAGCATTCTCAGCGGAACCTGCTTGTGAAGCAGCTCTCGGCTGGACATTTGCGAGTCGCTGCACTGAAGTGCATGAAGCCGGTGCCCAGCTGCTTCGTCCTTCGCTTTCTGGGCTCTGGACAGAACTGAAGCGCAGCGATGGCTTGGAGCTTTGCCGCTCTTCAGCGTGAACACTGCACGCAGCCACAGGCTGGACATTTGCTAGTCGCTGCACTGAAGTGCATGAAGCCGGTGCCCAGCTGCTTCGTCCTTCGCCTTCTGGGCTCTGGACAGAACTGAAGCGCAGCGATGGCTTGGAGCTTTGCCGCTCTTCAGCGCGAACACTGCACGCAGCCACAGGCTGCTGTGCACGGCTTTTCCTCAGCTCGACGTACCGTCATTCTCTTGCTGTTTCCCAGCGTCGAAAGTGTCCGTGTAGCTCTCGCTCAGCGAAATGCGTCAGGAGAGAAACGCTTGCTGGATGAGCCTTTCGCTGGCCAAGACTTTCAACACAGCACCACCATTCGGGCAAGGAGGAGGAGAAAGGAAGACCATCTTTGCGTCCTGGCCCGTCCTTCTGTGCGAGACGCTTCTCCGCCTCTTCGCTCCCTGCAAGGCTGTAGTGTGCGCGCCGGCACTCGGAAGCGAGAGGGCAGGTGCAGAGAGCACCGCGATCTGACGGCGCCGTGCAGGCTGGAAAGGAAAGAGGGCTGCCACTGGAATGTGGTGCAAGTACAGGTTTGCACGCGTCGAGGGTAAGCTCTGGGTGAGCTTGTTGACCTAAAGCTGTTCTCTGTGCCAGACGTAGCCGAGAATCTTTCCGTTGAGATTCAGGCTACCGCGCAAACAGAATGTGGTGCTACCTAGCGCTGCGAGGGAAAGGGCATAGCCCAGGCGTGTTTCGGCAGAAGCAGCAGCACGGAGGGTTTCTCTGCCGGCACCGCGGCTCCCTGTGCGAGAAGTAGACGACGGCTCGACTCCGGCAGAATGAAAGCGCGACACGGTACGAAGAGCGTAAGAATGAAGGCAGAGCACCGAGCTGCCGTGCGCCATCGCGCAGGCTGCAAGAGGAAGCGTGCCTGGCCACCGGCTCCTTTGCGGATTCACGTTAGCACTTGAAAACAGAAAGTTCCACTCGCAGCTACTGGTGCTGCTACCTCTTTCTCTTCCAGCTTTCCCTGGAAAGAACTGTGCCCAGGTTTAGGCTTCAACGCGCCGAGGTAACAGTGGCAGATGCGGCAGAGAATGGAAATACAGCGTGCAGCGGGCGGTTTCTGGTGCTTTACGGGAGGCAAGGGGAAAGTGCAGCGCAGCAGTGGCTTTTACTTCTGGAGCCTTTTGCTTTGGTAGCAGCAGCTGCTGCAAGTGGGCAACGGAGCTGCGAGAGTGCATCATGTGACGGCACATCTCTCTGAGAGAGGAGCTTTCGAGCCGCAGCGCGTTGCGCCCGGTTTCAAGGCTACTTGGAGGAGTGGGGGGTACTTGAAGAACGCCTTCTTTCTGGGCGCGTCCTTCTGGGTGTGCTCAAGCTGCATGGACTCGGCAGCACTGGAGGTGTAAGAACCTGTTTCTGGCCAGCTTGTGTGCTGGAGTGCAAGGGCTGCGCCTTCCTTTCTGAAGCAGCCCAGAGCATTCTCAGCGGAACCTGCTTGTGAAGCAGCTCTCGGCTGGACATTTGCGAGTCTCTCCACTGAAGTGCATGAAGCCGGTGCCCAGCTGCTTCGTCCTTCGCCTTCTGGGCTCTGGACAGAACTGAAGCGCAGCGATGGCTTGGAGCTTTGCCGCTCTTCAGCGTGAACACTGCACGCAGCCACAGGCTGGACATTTGCGAGTCGCTGCACTGAAGTGCATGAAGCCGGTGCCCAGCTGCTTCGTCCTTCGCCTTCTGGGCTCTGGACAGAACTGAAGCGCAGCGATGGCTTGGAGCTTTGCCGCTCTTCAGCGCGAACACTGCACGCAGCCACAGGCTGCTGTGCACGGCTTTTCCTCAGCTCGACGTACCGTCATTCTCTTGCTGTTTCCCAGCGTCGAAAGTGTCCGTGTAGCTCTCGCTCAGCGAAATGCGTCAGGAGAGAAACACTTGCTGGATGAGCCTTTCGCTGGCCAAGACTTTCAACACAGCACCACCATTCGGGCAAGGAGGAGGAGAAAGGAAGACCATCTTTGCGTCCTGGCCCGTCCTTCTGTGCGAGACGCCTCTCCGCCTCTTCGCTCCCTGCAAGGCTGTAGTGTGCGCGCCGGCACTCGGAAGCGAGAGGGCAGGTGCAGAGAGCACCGCGATCTGACGGCGCCGTGCAGGCTGGAAAGGAAAGAGGGCTGCCACTGGAATGTGGTGCAAGTACAGGTTTGCACGCGTCGAGGGTAAGCTCTGGGTGAGCTTGTTGACCTAAAGCTGTTCTCTGTGCCAGACGTAGCCGAGAATCTTTCCGTTGAGATTCAGGCTACCGCGCAAACAGAATGTGGTGCTACCTAGCGCTGCGAGGGAAAGGGCATAGCCCAGGCGTGTTTCGGCAGAAGCAGCAGCACGGAGGGTTTCTCTGCCGGCACCGCGGCTCCCTGTGCGAGAAGTAGACGACGGCTCGACTCCGGCAGAATGAAAGCGCGACACGGTACGAAGAGCGTAAGAATGAAGGCAGAGCACCGAGCTGCCGTGCGCCATCGCGCAGGCTGCAAGAGGAAGCGTGCCTGGCCACCGGCTCCTTTGCGGATTCACGTTAGCACTTGAAAACAGAAAGTTCCACTCGCAGCTACTGGTGCTGCTACCTCTTTCTCTTCCAGCTTTCCCTGGAAAGAACTGTGCCCAGGTTTAGGCTTCAACGCGCCGAGGTAACAGTGGCAGATGCGGCAGAGAATGGAAATACAGCGTGCAGCGGGCGGTTTCTGGTGCTTTACGGGAGGCAAGGGGAAAGTGCAGCGCAGCAGTGGCTTTTACTTCTGGAGCCTTTTGCTTTGGTAGCAGCAGCTGCTGCAAGTGGGCAACGGAGCTGCGAGAGTGCATCATGTGACGGCACATCTCTCTGAGAGAGGAGCTTTCGAGCCGCAGCGCGTTGCGCCCGGTTTCAAGGCTACTTGGAGGAGTGGGGGGTACTTGAAGAACACCTTCTTTCTGGGCGCGTCCTTCTGGGTGTGCTCAAGCTGCATGGACTCGGCAGCACTGGAGGTGTAAGAACCTGTTTCTGGCCAGCTTGTGTGCTGGAGTGCAAGGGCTGCGCCTTCCTTTCTGAAGCAGCCCAGAGCATTCTCAGCGGAACCTGCTTGTGAAGCAGCTCTCGGCTGGACATTTGCGAGTCTCTCCACTGAAGTGCATGAAGCCGGTGCCCAGCTGCTTCGTCCTTCGCCTTCTGGGCTCTGGACAGAACTGAAGCGCAGCGATGGCTTGGAGCTTTGCCGCTCTTCAGCGTGAACACTGCACGCAGCCACAGGCTGGACATTTGCGAGTCGCTGCACTGAAGTGCATGAAGCCGGTGCCCAGCTGCTTCGTCCTTCGCCTTCTGGGCTCTGGACAGAACTGAAGCGCAGCGATGGCTTGGAGCTTTGCCGCTCTTCAGCGCGAACACTGCACGCAGCCACAGGCTGCTGTGCACGGCTTTTCCTCAGCTCGACGTACCGTCATTCTCTTGCTGTTTCCCAGCGTCGAAAGTGTCCGTGTAGCTCTCGCTCAGCGAAATGCGTCAGGAGAGAAACACTTGCTGGATGAGCCTTTCGCTAGCCAAGACTTTCAACACAGCACCACCATTCGGGCAAGGAGGAGGAGAAAGGAAGACCACCTTTGCGTCCTGGCCCGTCCTTCTGTGCGAGACGCCTCTCCGCCTCTTCGCTCCCTGCAAGGCTGTAGTGTGCGCGCCGGCACGCGGAAGCGAGAGGGCAGGTGCAGAGAGCACCGCGATCTGACGGCGCCGTGCAGGCTGGAAAGGAAAGAGGGCTGCCACTGGAATGTGGTGCAAGTACAGGTTTGCACGCGTCGAGGGTAAGCTCTGGGTGAGCTTGTTGACCTAAAGCTGTTCTCTGTGCCAGACGTAGCCGAGAATCTTTCCGTTGAGATTCAGGCTACCGCGCAAACAGAATGTGGTGCTACCTAGCGCTGCGAGGGAAAGGGCATAGCCCAGGCGTGTTTCGGCAGAAGCAGCAGCACGGAGGGTTTCTCTGCCGGCACCGCGGCTCCCTGTGCGAGAAGTAGACGACGGCTCGACTCCGGCAGAATGAAAGCGCGACACGGTACGAAGAGCGTAAGAATGAAGGCAGAGCACCGAGCTGCCGTGCGCCATCGCGCAGGCTGCAAGAGGAAGCGTGCCTGGCCACCGGCTCCTTTGCGGATTCACGTTAGCACTTGAAAACAGAAAGTTCCACTCGCAGCTACTGGTGCTGCTACCTCTTTCTCTTCCAGCTTTCCCTGGAAAGAACTGTGCCCAGGTTTAGGCTTCAACGCGCCGAGGTAACAGTGGCAGATGCGGCAGAGAATGGAAATACAGCGTGCAGCGGGCGGTTTCTGGTGCTTTACGGGAGGCAAGGGGAAAGTGCAGCGCAGCAGTGGCTTTTACTTCTGGAGCCTTTTGCTTTGGTAGCAGCAGCTGCTGCAAGTGGGCAACGGAGCTGCGAGAGTGCATCATGTGACGGCACATCTCTCTGAGAGAGGAGCTTTCGAGCCGCAGCGCGTTGCGCCCGGTTTCAAGGCTACTTGGAGGAGTGGGGGGTACTTGAAGAACGCCTTCTTTCTGGGCGCGTCCTTCTGGGTGTGCTCAAGCTGCATGGACTCGGCAGCACTGGAGGTGTAAGAACCTGTTTCTGGCCAGCTTGTGTGCTGGAGTGCAAGGGCTGCGCCTTCCTTTCTGAAGCAGCCCAGAGCATTCTCAGCGGAACCTGCTTGTGAAGCAGCTCTCGGCTGGACATTTGCGAGTCTCTCCACTGAAGTGCATGAAGCCGGTGCCCAGCTGCTTCGTCCTTCGCCTTCTGGGCTCTGGACAGAACTGAAGCGCAGCGATGGCTTGGAGCTTTGCCGCTCTTCAGCGTGAACACTGCACGCAGCCAAAGGCTGGACATTTGCGAGTCGCTGCACTGAAGTGCATGAAGCCGGTGCCCAGCTGCTTCGTCCTTCGCCTTCTGGGCTCTGGACAGAACTGAAGCGCAGCGATGGCTTGGAGCTTTGCCGCTCTTCAGCGCGAACACTGCACGCAGCCACAGGCTGCTGTGCACGGCTTTTCCTCAGCTCGACGTACAGTCATTGTCTTGCTGTTTCCCAGCGTCGAAAGTGTCCGTGTAGCTCTCGCTCAGCGAAATGCGTCAGGAGAGAAACACTTGCTGGATGAGCCTTTCGCTGGCCAAGACTTTCAACACAGCACCACCATTCGGGCAAGGAGGAGGAGAAAGGAAGACCACCTTTGCGTCCTGGCCCGTCCTTCTGTGCGAGACGCCTCTCCGCCTCTTCGCTCCCTGCAAGGCTGTAGTGTGCGCGCCGGCACGCGGAAGCGAGAGGGCAGGTGCAGAGAGCACCGCGATCTGACGGCGCCGTGCAGGCTGGAAAGGAAAGAGGGCTGCCACTGGAATGTGGTGCAAGTACAGGTTTGCACGCGTCGAGGGTAAGCTCTGGGTGAGCTTGTTGACTTAAAGCTGTTCTCTGTGCCAGACGTAGCCGAGAATCTTTCCGTTGAGATTCAGGCTACCGCGCAAACAGAATGTGGTGCTACCTAGCGCTGCGAGGGAAAGGGCATAGCCCAGGCGTGTTTCGGCAGAAGCAGCAGCACGGAGGGTTTCTCTGCCGGCACCACGGCTCCCTGTGCGAGAAGTAGACGACGGCTCGACTCCGGCAGAATGAAAGCGCGACACGGTACGAAGAGCGTAAGAATGAAGGCAGAGCACCGAGCTGCCGTGCGCCATCGCGCAGGCTGCAAGAGGAAGCGTGCCTGGCCACCGGCTCCTTTGCGGATTCACGTTAGCACTTGAAAACAGAAAGTTCCACTCGCAGCTACTGGTGCTGCTACCTCTTTCTCTTCCAGCTTTCCCTGGAAAGAACTGTGCCCAGGTTTAGGCTTCAACGCGCCGAGGTAACAGTGACAGATGCGGCAGAGAATGGAAATACAGCGTGCAGCGGGCGGTTTCTGGTGCTTTACGGGAGGCAAGGGGAAAGTGCAGCGCAGCAGTGGCTTTTACTTCTGGAGCCTTTTGCTTTGGTAGCAGCAGCTGCTGCAAGTGGGCAACGGAGCTGCGAGAGTGCATCATGTGACGGCACATCTCTCTGAGAGAGGAGCTTTCGAGCCGCAGCGCGTTGCGCCCGGTTTCAAGGCTACTTGGAGGAGTGGGGGGTACTTGAAGAACGCCTTCTTTCTGGGCGCGTCCTTCTGGGTGTGCTCAAGCTGCATGGACTAGGCAGCACTGGAGGTGTAAGAACCTGTATCTGGCCAGCTTGTGTGCTGGAGTGCAAGGGCTGCGCCTTCCTTTCTGAAGCAGCCCAGAGCATTCTCAGCGGAACCTGCTTGTGAAGCAGCTCTCGGCTGGACATTTGCGAGTCGCTGCACTGAAGTGCATGAAGCCGGTGCCCAGCTGCTTTGTCCTTCGCCTTCTGGGCTCTGGACAGAACTGAAGCGCAGCGATGGCTTGGAGCTTTGCCGCTCTTCAGCGCGAACACTGCACGCAGCCACAGGCTGCTGTGCACGGCTTTTCCTCAGCTCGACGTACAGTCATTGTCTTGCTGTTTCCCAGCGTCGAAAGTGTCCGTGTAGCTCTCGCTCAGCGAAATGCGTCAGGAGAGAAACACTTGCTGGATGAGCCTTTCGCTGGCCAAGACTTTCAACACAGCACCACCATTCGGGCAAGGAGGAGGAGAAAGGAAGACCATCTTTGCGTCCTGGCCCGTCCTTCTGTGCGAGACGCCTCTCCGCCTCTTCGCTCCCTGCAAGGCTGTAGTGTGCGCGCCGGCACGCGGAAGCGAGAGGGCAGGTGCAGAGAGCACCGCGATCTGACGGCGCCGTGCAGGCTGGAAAGGAAAGAGGGCTGCCACTGGAATGTGGTGCAAGTACAGGTTTGCACGCGTCGAGGGTAAGCTCTGGGTGAGCTTGTTGACCTAAAGCTGTTCTCTGTGCCAGACGTAGCCGAGAATCTTTCCGTTGAGATTCAGGCTACCGCGCAAACAGAATGTGGTGCTACCTAGCGCTGCGAGGGAAAGGGCATAGCCCAGGCGTGTTTCGGCAGAAGCAGCAGCACGGAGGGTTTCTCTGCCGGCACCGCGGCTCCCTGTGCGAGAAGTAGACGACGGCTCGACTCCGGCAGAATGAAAGCGCGACACGGTACGAAGAGCGTAAGAATGAAGGCAGAGCACCGAGCTGCCGTGCGCCATCGCGCAGGCTGCAAGAGGAAGCGTGCCTGGCCACCGGCTCCTTTGCGGATTCACGTTAGCACTTGAAAACAGAAAGTTCCACTCGCAGCTACTGGTGCTGCTACCTCTTTCTCTTCCAGCTTTCCCTGGAAAGAACTGTGCCCAGGTTTAGGCTTCAACGCGCCGAGGTAACAGTGGCAGATGCGGCAGAGAATGGAAATACAGCGTGCAGCGGGCGGTTTCTGGTGCTTTACGGGAGGCAAGGGGAAAGTGCAGCGCAGCAGTGGCTTTTACTTCTGGAGCCTTTTGCTTTGGTAGCAGCAGCTGCTGCAAGTGGGCAACGGAGCTGCGAGAGTGCATCATGTGACGGCACATCTCTCTGAGAGAGGAGCTTTCGAGCCGCAGCGCGTTGCGCCCGGTTTCAAGGCTACTTGGAGGAGTGGGGGGTACTTGAAGAACGCCTTCTTTCTGGGCGCGTCCTTCTGGGTGTGCTCAAGCTGCATGGACTCGGCAGCACTGGAGGTGTAAGAACCTGTTTCTGGCCAGCTTGTGTGCTGGAGTGCAAGGGCTGCGCCTTCCTTTCTGAAGCAGCCCAGAGCATTCTCAGCGGAACCTGCTTGTGAAGCAGCTCTCGGCTGGACATTTGCGAGTCGCTGCACTGAAGTGCATGAAGCCGGTGCCCAGCTGCTTCGTCCTTCGCTTTCTGGGCTCTGGACAGAACTGAAGCGCAGCGATGGCTTGGAGCTTTGCCGCTCTTCAGCGTGAACACTGCACGCAGCCACAGGCTGGACATTTGCGAGTCGCTGCACTGAAGTGCATGAAGCCGGTGCCCAGCTGCTTCGTCCTTCGCCTTCTGGGCTCTGGACAGAACTGAAGCGCAGCGATGGCTTGGAGCTTTGCCGCTCTTCAGCGCGAACACTGCACGCAGCCACAGGCTGCTGTGCACGGCTTTTCCTCAGCTCGACGTACAGTCATTGTCTTGCTGTTTCCCAGCGTCGAAAGTGTCCGTGTAGCTCTCGCTCAGCGAAATGCGTCAGGAGAGAAACACTTGCTGGATGAGCCTTTCGCTGGCCAAGACTTTCAACACAGCACCACCATTCGGGCAAGGAGGAGGAGAAAGGAAGACCACCTTTGCGTCCTGGCCCGTCCTTCTGTGCGAGACGCCTCTCCGCCTCTTCGCTCCCTGCAAGGCTGTAGTGTGCGCGCCGGCACGCGGAAGCGAGAGGGCAGGTGCAGAGAGCACCGCGATCTGACGGCGCCGTGCAGGCTGGAAAGGAAAGAGGGCTGCCACTGGAATGTGGTGCAAGTACAGGTTTGCACGCGTCGAGGGTAAGCTCTGGGTGAGCTTGTTGACCTAAAGCTGTTCTCTGTGCCAGACGTAGCCGAGAATCTTTCCGTTGAGATTCAGGCTACCGCGCAAACAGAATGTGGTGCTACCTAGCGCTGCGAGGGAAAGGGCATAGCCCAGGCGTGTTTCGGCAGAAGCAGCAGCACGGAGGGTTTCTCTGCCGGCACCGCGGCTCCCTGTGCGAGAAGTAGACGACGGCTCGACTCCGGCAGAATGAAAGCGCGACACGGTACGAAGAGCGTAAGAATGAAGGCAGAGCACCGAGCTGCCGTGCGCCATCGCGCAGGCTGCAAGAGGAAGCGTGCCTGGCCACCGGCTCCTTTGCGGATTCACGTTAGCACTTGAAAACAGAAAGTTCCACTCGCAGCTACTGGTGCTGCTACCTCTTTCTCTTCCAGCTTTCCCTGGAAAGAACTGTGCCCAGGTTTAGGCTTCAACGCGCCGAGGTAACAGTGGCAGATGCGGCAGAGAATGGAAATACAGCGTGCAGCGGGCGGTTTCTGGTGCTTTACGGGAGGCAAGGGGAAAGTGCAGCGCAGCAGTGGCTTTTACTTCTGGAGCCTTTTGCTTTGGTAGCAGCAGCTGCTGCAAGTGGGCAACGGAGCTGCGAGAGTGCATCATGTGACGGCACATCTCTCTGAGAGAGGAGCTTTCGAGCCGCAGCGCGTTGCGCCCGGTTTCAAGGCTACTTGGAGGAGTGGGGGGTACTTGAAGAACGCCTTCTTTCTGGGCGCGTCCTTCTGGGTGTGCTCAAGCTGCATGGACTAGGCAGCACTGGAGGTGTAAGAACCTGTATCTGGCCAGCTTGTGTGCTGGAGTGCAAGGGCTGCGCCTTCCTTTCTGAAGCAGCCCAGAGCATTCTCAGCGGAACCTGCTTGTGAAGCAGCTCTCGGCTGGACATTTGCGAGTCGCTGCACTGAAGTGCATGAAGCCGGTGCCCAGCTGCTTTGTCCTTCGCCTTCTGGGCTCTGGACAGAACTGAAGCGCAGCGATGGCTTGGAGCTTTGCCGCTCTTCAGCGCGAACACTGCACGCAGCCACAGGCTGCTGTGCACGGCTTTTCCTCAGCTCGACGTACAGTCATTGTCTTGCTGTTTCCCAGCGTCGAAAGTGTCCGTGTAGCTCTCGCTCAGCGAAATGCGTCAGGAGAGAAACACTTGCTGGATGAGCCTTTCGCTGGCCAAGACTTTCAACACAGCACCACCATTCGGGCAAGGAGGAGGAGAAAGGAAGACCATCTTTGCGTCCTGGCCCGTCCTTCTGTGCGAGACGCCTCTCCGCCTCTTCGCTCCCTGCAAGGCTGTAGTGTGCGCGCCGGCACACGGAAGCGAGAGGGCAGGTGCAGAGAGCACCGCGATCTGACGGCGCCGTGCAGGCTGGAAAGGAAAGAGGGCTGCCACTGGAATGTGGTGCAAGTACAGGTTTGCACGCGTCGAGGGTAAGCTCTGGGTGAGCTTGTTGACCTAAAGCTGTTCTCTGTGCCAGACGTAGCCGAGAATCTTTCCGTTGAGATTCAGGCTACCGCGCAAACAGAATGTGGTGCTACCTAGCGCTGCGAGGGAAAGGGCATAGCCCAGGCGTGTTTCGGCAGAAGCAGCAGCACGGAGGGTTTCTCTGCCGGCACCGCGGCTCCCTGTGCGAGAAGTAGACGACGGCTCGACTCCGGCAGAATGAAAGCGCGACACGGTACGAAGAGCGTAAGAATGAAGGCAGAGCACCGAGCTGCCGTGCGCCATCGCGCAGGCTGCAAGAGGAAGCGTGCCTGGCCACCGGCTCCTTTGCGGATTCACGTTAGCACTTGAAAACAGAAAGTTCCACTCGCAGCTACTGGTGCTGCTACCTCTTTCTCTTCCAGCTTTCCCTGGAAAGAACTGTGCCCAGGTTTAGGCTTCAACGCGCCGAGGTAACAGTGGCAGATGCGGCAGAGAATGGAAATACAGCGTGCAGCGGGCGGTTTCTGGTGCTTTACGGGAGGCAAGGGGAAAGTGCAGCGCAGCAGTGGCTTTTACTTCTGGAGCCTTTTGCTTTGGTAGCAGCAGCTGCTGCAAGTGGGCAACGGAGCTGCGAGAGTGCATCATGTGACGGCACATCTCTCTGAGAGAGGAGCTTTCGAGCCGCAGCGCGTTGCGCCCGGTTTCAAGGCTACTTGGAGGAGTGGGGGGTACTTGAAGAACGCCTTCTTTCTGGGCGCGTCCTTCTGGGTGTGCTCAAGCTGCATGGACTCGGCAGCACTGGAGGTGTAAGAACCTGTTTCTGGCCAGCTTGTGTGCTGGAGTGCAAGGGCTGCGCCTTCCTTTCTGAAGCAGCCCAGAGCATTCTCAGCGGAACCTGCTTGTGAAGCAGCTCTCGGCTGGACATTTGCGAGTCGCTGCACTGAAGTGCATGAAGCCGGTGCCCAGCTGCTTCGTCCTTCGCTTTCTGGGCTCTGGACAGAACTGAAGCGCAGCGATGGCTTGGAGCTTTGCCGCTCTTCAGCGTGAACACTGCACGCAGCCACAGGCTGGACATTTGCAAGTCGCTGCACTGAAGTGCATGAAGCCGGTGCCCAGCTGCTTCGTCCTTCGCCTTCTGGGCTCTGGACAGAACTGAAGCGCAGCGATGGCTTGGAGCTTTGCCGCTCTTCAGCGCGAACACTGCACGCAGCCACAGGCTGCTGTGCACGGCTTTTCCTCAGCTCGACGTACAGTCATTGTCTTGCTGTTTCCCAGCGTCGAAAGTGTCCGTGTAGCTCTCGCTCAGCGAAATGCGTCAGGAGAGAAACACTTGCTGGATGAGCCTTTCGCTGGCCAAGACTTTCAACACAGCACCACCATTCGGGCAAGGAGGAGGAGAAAGGAAGACCACCTTTGCGTCCTGGCCCGTCCTTCTGTGCGAGACGCCTCTCCGCCTCTTCGCTCCCTGCAAGGCTGTAGTGTGCGCGCCGGCACGCGGAAGCGAGAGGGCAGGTGCAGAGAGCACCGCGATCTGACGGCGCCGTGCAGGCTGGAAAGGAAAGAGGGCTGCCACTGGAATGTGGTGCAAGTACAGGTTTGCACGCGTCGAGGGTAAGCTCTGGGTGAGCTTGTTGACCTAAAGCTGTTCTCTGTGCCAGACGTAGCCGAGAATCTTTCCGTTGAGATTCAGGCTACCGCGCAAACAGAATGTGGTGCTACCTAGCGCTGCGAGGGAAAGGGCATAGCCCGGGCGTGTTTCGGCAGAAGCAGCAGCACGGAGGGTTTCTCTGCCGGCACCGCGGCTCCCTGTGCGAGAAGTAGACGACGGCTCGACTCCGGCAGAATGAAAGCGCGACACGGTACGAAGAGCGTAAGAATGAAGGCAGAGCACCGAGCTGCCGTGCGCCATCGCGCAGGCTGCAAGAGGAAGCGTGCCTGGCCACCGGCTCCTTTGCGGATTCACGTTAGCACTTGAAAACAGAAAGTTCCACTCGCAGCTACTGGTGCTGCTACCTCTTTCTCTTCCAGCTTTCCCTGGAAAGAACTGTGCCCAGGTTTAGGCTTCAACGCGCCGAGGTAACAGTGGCAGATGCGGCAGAGAATGGAAATACAGCGTGCAGCGGGCGGTTTCTGGTGCTTTACGGGAGGCAAGGGGAAAGTGCAGCGCAGCAGTGGCTTTTACTTCTGGAGCCTTTTGCTTTGGTAGCAGCAGCTGCTGCAAGTGGGCAACGGAGCTGCGAGAGTGCATCATGTGACGGCACATCTCTCTGAGAGAGGAGCTTTCGAGCCGCAGCGCGTTGCACCCGGTTTCAAGGCTACTTGGAGGAGTGGGGGGTACTTGAAGAACGCCTTCTTTCTGGGCGCGTCCTTCTGGGTGTGCTCAAGCTGCATGGACTCGGCAGCACTGGAGGTGTAAGAACCTGTTTCTGGCCAGCTTGTGTGCTGGAGTGCAAGGGCTGCGCCTATCTTTCTGAAGCAGCCCAGAGCATTCTCAGCGGAACCTGCTTGTGAAGCAGCTCTCGGCTGGACATTTGCGAGTCGCTGCACTGAAGTGCATGAAGCCGGTGCCCAGCTGCTTCGTCCTTCGCTTTCTGGGCTCTGGACAGAACTGAAGCGCAGCGATGGCTTGGAGCTTTGCCGCTCTTCAGCGTGAACACTGCACGCAGCCACAGGCTGGACATTTGCGAGTCGCTGCACTGAAGTGCATGAAGCCGGTGCCCAGCTGCTTCGTCCTTCGCCTTCTGGGCTCTGGACAGAACTGAAGCGCAGCGATGGCTTGGAGCTTTGCCGCTCTTCAGCGCGAACACTGCACGCAGCCACAGGCTGCTGTGCACGGCTTTTCCTCAGCTCGACGTACAGTCATTGTCTTGCTGTTTCCCAGCGTCGAAAGTGTCCGTGTAGCTCTCGCTCAGCGAAATGCGCCAGGAGAGAAACACTTGCTGGATGAGCCTTTCGCTGGCCAAGACTTTCAACACAGCACCACCATTCGGGCAAGGAGGAGGAGAAAGGAAGACCACCTTTGCGTCCTGGCCCGTCCTTCTGTGCGAGACGCCTCTCCGCCTCTTCGCTCCCTGCAAGGCTGTAGTGTGCGCGCCGGCACGCGGAAGCGAGAGGGCAGGTGCAGAGAGCACCGCGATCTGACGGCGCCGTGCAGGCTGGAAAGGAAAGAGGGCTGCCACTGGAATGTGGTGCAAGTACAGGTTTGCACGCGTCGAGGGTAAGCTCTGGGTGAGCTTGTTGACCTAAAGCTGTTCTCTGTGCCAGACGTAGCCGAGAATCTTTCCGTTGAGATTCAGGCTACCGCGCAAACAGAATGTGGTGCTACCTAGCGCTGCGAGGGAAAGGGCATAGCCCAGGCGTGTTTCGGCAGAAGCAGCAGCACGGAGGGTTTCTCTGCCGGCACCGCGGCTCCCTGTGCGAGAAGTAGACGACGGCTCGACTCCGGCAGAATGAAAGCGCGACACGGTACGAAGAGCGTAAGAATGAAGGCAGAGCACCGAGCTGCCGTGCGCCATCGCGCAGGCTGCAAGAGGAAGCGTGCCTGGCCACCGGCTCCTTTGCGGATTCACGTTAGCACTTGAAAACAGAAAGTTCCACTCGCAGCTACTGGTGCTGCTACCTCTTTCTCTTCCAGCTTTCCCTGGAAAGAACTGTGCCCAGGTTTAGGCTTCAACGCGCCGAGGTAACAGTGGCAGATGCGGCAGAGAATGGAAATACAGCGTGCAGCGGGCGGTTTCTGGTGCTTTACGGGAGGCAAGGGGAAAGTGCAGCGCAGCAGTGGCTTTTACTTCTGGAGCCTTTTGCTTTGGTAGCAGCAGCTGCTGCAAGTGGGCAACGGAGCTGCGAGAGTGCATCATGTGACGGCACATCTCTCTGAGAGAGGAGCTTTCGAGCCGCAGCGCGTTGCGCCCGGTTTCAAGGCTACTTGGAGGAGTGGGGGGTACTTGAAGAACGCCTTCTTTCTGGGCGCGTCCTTCTGGGTGTGCTCAAGCTGCATGGACTCGGCAGCACTGGAGGTGTAAGAACCTGTTTCTGGCCAGCTTGTGTGCTGGAGTGCAAGGGCTGCGCCTTCCTTTCTGAAGCAGCCCAGAGCATTCTCAGCGGAACCTGCTTGTGAAGCAGCTCTCGGCTGGACATTTGCGAGTCTCTCCACTGAAGTGCATGAAGCCGGTGCCCAGCTGCTTCGTCCTTCGCCTTCTGGGCTCTGGACAGAACTGAAGCGCAGCGATGGCTTGGAGCTTTGCCGCTCTTCAGCGTGAACACTGCACGCAGCCACAGGCTGGACATTTGCGAGTCGCTGCACTGAAGTGCATGAAGCCGGTGCCCAGCTGCTTCGTCCTTCGCCTTCTGGGCTCTGGACAGAACTGAAGCGCAGCGATGGCTTGGAGCTTTGCCGCTCTTCAGCGCGAACACTGCACGCAGCCACAGGCTGCTGTGCACGGCTTTTCCTCAGCTCGACGTACCGTCATTCTCTTGCTGTTTCCCAGCGTCGAAAGTGTCCGTGTAGCTCTCGCTCAGCGAAATGCGTCAGGAGAGAAACGCTTGCTGGATGAGCCTTTCGCTGGCCAAGACTTTCAACACAGCACCACCATTCGGGCAAGGAGGAGGAGAAAGGAAGACCATCTTTGCGTCCTGGCCCGTCCTTCTGTGCGAGACGCTTCTCCGCCTCTTCGCTCCCTGCAAGGCTGTAGTGTGCGCGCCGGCACTCGGAAGCGAGAGGGCAGGTGCAGAGAGCACCGCGATCTGACGGCGCCGTGCAGGCTGGAAAGGAAAGAGGGCTGCCACTGGAATGTGGTGCAAGTACAGGTTTGCACGCGTCGAGGGTAAGCTCTGGGTGAGCTTGTTGACCTAAAGCTGTTCTCTGTGCCAGACGTAGCCGAGAATCTTTCCGTTGAGATTCAGGCTACCGCGCAAACAGAATGTGGTGCTACCTAGCGCTGCGAGGGAAAGGGCATAGCCCAGGCGTGTTTCGGCAGAAGCAGCAGCACGGAGGGTTTCTCTGCCGGCACCGCGGCTCCCTGTGCGAGAAGTAGACGACGGCTCGACTCCGGCAGAATGAAAGCGCGACACGGTACGAAGAGCGTAAGAATGAAGGCAGAGCACCGAGCTGCCGTGCGCCATCGCGCAGGCTGCAAGAGGAAGCGTGCCTGGCCACCGGCTCCTTTGCGGATTCACGTTAGCACTTGAAAACAGAAAGTTCCACTCGCAGCTACTGGTGCTGCTACCTCTTTCTCTTCCAGCTTTCCCTGGAAAGAACTGTGCCCAGGTTTAGGCTTCAACGCGCCGAGGTAACAGTGGCAGATGCGGCAGAGAATGGAAATACAGCGTGCAGCGGGCGGTTTCTGGTGCTTTACGGGAGGCAAGGGGAAAGTGCAGCGCAGCAGTGGCTTTTACTTCTGGAGCCTTTTGCTTTGGTAGCAGCAGCTGCTGCAAGTGGGCAACGGAGCTGCGAGAGTGCATCATGTGACGGCACATCTCTCTGAGAGAGGAGCTTTCGAGCCGCAGCGCGTTGCGCCCGGTTTCAAGGCTACTTGGAGGAGTGGGGGGTACTTGAAGAACGCCTTCTTTCTGGGCGCGTCCTTCTGGGTGTGCTCAAGCTGCATGGACTCGGCAGCACTGGAGGTGTAAGAACCTGTTTCTGGCCAGCTTGTGTGCTGGAGTGCAAGGGCTGCGCCTTCCTTTCTGAAGCAGCCCAGAGCATTCTCAGCGGAACCTGCTTGTGAAGCAGCTCTCGGCTGGACATTTGCGAGTCGCTGCACTGAAGTGCATGAAGCCGGTGCCCAGCTGCTTCGTCCTTCGCCTTCTGGGCTCTGGACAGAACTGAAGCGCAGCGATGGCTTGGAGCTTTGCCGCTCTTCAGCGTGAACACTGCACGCAGCCACAGGCTGGACATTTGCGAGTCGCTGCACTGAAGTGCATGAAGCCGGTGCCCAGCTGCTTCGTCCTTCGCCTTCTGGGCTCTGGACAGAACTGAAGCGCAGCGATGGCTTGGAGCTTTGCCGCTCTTCAGCGCGAACACTGCACGCAGCCACAGGCTGCTGTGCACGGCTTTTCCTCAGCTCGACGTACCGTCATTCTCTTGCTGTTTCCCAGCGTCGAAAGTGTCCGTGTAGCTCTCGCTCAGCGAAATGCGTCAGGAGAGAAACACTTGCTGGATGAGCCTTTCGCTGGCCAAGACTTTCAACACAGCACCACCATTCGGGCAAGGAGGAGGAGAAAGGAAGACCATCTTTGCGTCCTGGCCCGTCCTTCTGTGCGAGACGCCTCTCCGCCTCTTCGCTCCCTGCAAGGCTGTAGTGTGCGCGCCGGCACTCGGAAGCGAGAGGGCAGGTGCAGAGAGCACCGCGATCTGACGGCGCCGTGCAGGCTGGAAAGGAAAGAGGGCTGCCACTGGAATGTGGTGCAAGTACAGGTTTGCACGCGTCGAGGGTAAGCTCTGGGTGAGCTTGTTGACCTAAAGCTGTTCTCTGTGCCAGACGTAGCCGAGAATCTTTCCGTTGAGATTCAGGCTACCGCGCAAACAGAATGTGGTGCTACCTAGCGCTGCGAGGGAAAGGGCATAGCCCAGGCGTGTTTCGGCAGAAGCAGCAGCACGGAGGGTTTCTCTGCCGGCACCGCGGCTCCCTGTGCGAGAAGTAGACGACGGCTCGACTCCGGCAGAATGAAAGCGCGACACGGTACGAAGAGCGTAAGAATGAAGGCAGAGCACCGAGCTGCCGTGCGCCATCGCGCAGGCTGCAAGAGGAAGCGTGCCTGGCCACCGGCTCCTTTGCGGATTCACGTTAGCACTTGAAAACAGAAAGTTCCACTCGCAGCTACTGGTGCTGCTACCTCTTTCTCTTCCAGCTTTCCCTGGAAAGAACTGTGCCCAGGTTTAGGCTTCAACGCGCCGAGGTAACAGTGGCAGATGCGGCAGAGAATGGAAATACAGCGTGCAGCGGGCGGTTTCTGGTGCTTTACGGGAGGCAAGGGGAAAGTGCAGCGCAGCAGTGGCTTTTACTTCTGGAGCCTTTTGCTTTGGTAGCAGCAGCTGCTGCAAGTGGGCAACGGAGCTGCGAGAGTGCATCATGTGACGGCACATCTCTCTGAGAGAGGAGCTTTCGAGCCGCAGCGCGTTGCGCCCGGTTTCAAGGCTACTTGGAGGAGTGGGGGGTACTTGAAGAACACCTTCTTTCTGGGCGCGTCCTTCTGGGTGTGCTCAAGCTGCATGGACTCGGCAGCACTGGAGGTGTAAGAACCTGTTTCTGGCCAGCTTGTGTGCTGGAGTGCAAGGGCTGCGCCTTCCTTTCTGAAGCAGCCCAGAGCATTCTCAGCGGAACCTGCTTGTGAAGCAGCTCTCGGCTGGACATTTGCGAGTCTCTCCACTGAAGTGCATGAAGCCGGTGCCCAGCTGCTTCGTCCTTCGCCTTCTGGGCTCTGGACAGAACTGAAGCGCAGCGATGGCTTGGAGCTTTGCCGCTCTTCAGCGTGAACACTGCACGCAGCCACAGGCTGGACATTTGCGAGTCGCTGCACTGAAGTGCATGAAGCCGGTGCCCAGCTGCTTCGTCCTTCGCCTTCTGGGCTCTGGACAGAACTGAAGCGCAGCGATGGCTTGGAGCTTTGCCGCTCTTCAGCGCGAACACTGCACGCAGCCACAGGCTGCTGTGCACGGCTTTTCCTCAGCTCGACGTACCGTCATTCTCTTGCTGTTTCCCAGCGTCGAAAGTGTCCGTGTAGCTCTCGCTCAGCGAAATGCGTCAGGAGAGAAACACTTGCTGGATGAGCCTTTCGCTAGCCAAGACTTTCAACACAGCACCACCATTCGGGCAAGGAGGAGGAGAAAGGAAGACCACCTTTGCGTCCTGGCCCGTCCTTCTGTGCGAGACGCCTCTCCGCCTCTTCGCTCCCTGCAAGGCTGTAGTGTGCGCGCCGGCACGCGGAAGCGAGAGGGCAGGTGCAGAGAGCACCGCGATCTGACGGCGCCGTGCAGGCTGGAAAGGAAAGAGGGCTGCCACTGGAATGTGGTGCAAGTACAGGTTTGCACGCGTCGAGGGTAAGCTCTGGGTGAGCTTGTTGACCTAAAGCTGTTCTCTGTGCCAGACGTAGCCGAGAATCTTTCCGTTGAGATTCAGGCTACCGCGCAAACAGAATGTGGTGCTACCTAGCGCTGCGAGGGAAAGGGCATAGCCCAGGCGTGTTTCGGCAGAAGCAGCAGCACGGAGGGTTTCTCTGCCGGCACCGCGGCTCCCTGTGCGAGAAGTAGACGACGGCTCGACTCCGGCAGAATGAAAGCGCGACACGGTACGAAGAGCGTAAGAATGAAGGCAGAGCACCGAGCTGCCGTGCGCCATCGCGCAGGCTGCAAGAGGAAGCGTGCCTGGCCACCGGCTCCTTTGCGGATTCACGTTAGCACTTGAAAACAGAAAGTTCCACTCGCACCTACTGGTGCTGCTACCTCTTTCTCTTCCAGCTTTCCCTGGAAAGAACTGTGCCCAGGTTTAGGCTTCAACGCGCCGAGGTAACAGTGGCAGATGCGGCAGAGAATGGAAATACAGCGTGCAGCGGGCGGTTTCTGGTGCTTTACGGGAGGCAAGGGGAAAGTGCAGCGCAGCAGTGGCTTTTACTTCTGGAGCCTTTTGCTTTGGTAGCAGCAGCTGCTGCAAGTGGGCAACGGAGCTGCGAGAGTGCATCATGTGACGGCACATCTCTCTGAGAGAGGAGCTTTCGAGCCGCAGCGCGTTGCGCCCGGTTTCAAGGCTACTTGGAGGAGTGGGGGGTACTTGAAGAACGCCTTCTTTCTGGGCGCGTCCTTCTGGGTGTGCTCAAGCTGCATGGACTCGGCAGCACTGGAGGTGTAAGAACCTGTTTCTGGCCAGCTTGTGTGCTGGAGTGCAAGGGCTGCGCCTTCCTTTCTGAAGCAGCCCAGAGCATTCTCAGCGGAACCTGCTTGTGAAGCAGCTCTCGGCTGGACATTTGCGAGTCTCTCCACTGAAGTGCATGAAGCCGGTGCCCAGCTGCTTCGTCCTTCGCCTTCTGGGCTCTGGACAGAACTGAAGCGCAGCGATGGCTTGGAGCTTTGCCGCTCTTCAGCGTGAACACTGCACGCAGCCAAAGGCTGGACATTTGCGAGTCGCTGCACTGAAGTGCATGAAGCCGGTGCCCAGCTGCTTCGTCCTTCGCCTTCTGGGCTCTGGACAGAACTGAAGCGCAGCGATGGCTTGGAGCTTTGCCGCTCTTCAGCGCGAACACTGCACGCAGCCACAGGCTGCTGTGCACGGCTTTTCCTCAGCTCGACGTACAGTCATTGTCTTGCTGTTTCCCAGCGTCGAAAGTGTCCGTGTAGCTCTCGCTCAGCGAAATGCGTCAGGAGAGAAACACTTGCTGGATGAGCCTTTCGCTGGCCAAGACTTTCAACACAGCACCACCATTCGGGCAAGGAGGAGGAGAAAGGAAGACCACCTTTGCGTCCTGGCCCGTCCTTCTGTGCGAGACGCCTCTCCGCCTCTTCGCTCCCTGCAAGGCTGTAGTGTGCGCGCCGGCACGCGGAAGCGAGAGGGCAGGTGCAGAGAGCACCGCGATCTGACGGCGCCGTGCAGGCTGGAAAGGAAAGAGGGCTGCCACTGGAATGTGGTGCAAGTACAGGTTTGCACGCGTCGAGGGTAAGCTCTGGGTGAGCTTGTTGACTTAAAGCTGTTCTCTGTGCCAGACGTAGCCGAGAATCTTTCCGTTGAGATTCAGGCTACCGCGCAAACAGAATGTGGTGCTACCTAGCGCTGCGAGGGAAAGGGCATAGCCCAGGCGTGTTTCGGCAGAAGCAGCAGCACGGAGGGTTTCTCTGCCGGCACCACGGCTCCCTGTGCGAGAAGTAGACGACGGCTCGACTCCGGCAGAATGAAAGCGCGACACGGTACGAAGAGCGTAAGAATGAAGGCAGAGCACCGAGCTGCCGTGCGCCATCGCGCAGGCTGCAAGAGGAAGCGTGCCTGGCCACCGGCTCCTTTGCGGATTCACGTTAGCACTTGAAAACAGAAAGTTCCACTCGCAGCTACTGGTGCTGCTACCTCTTTCTCTTCCAGCTTTCCCTGGAAAGAACTGTGCCCAGGTTTAGGCTTCAACGCGCCGAGGTAACAGTGGCAGATGCGGCAGAGAATGGAAATACAGCGTGCAGCGGGCGGTTTCTGGTGCTTTACGGGAGGCAAGGGGAAAGTGCAGCGCAGCAGTGGCTTTTACTTCTGGAGCCTTTTGCTTTGGTAGCAGCAGCTGCTGCAAGTGGGCAACGGAGCTGCGAGAGTGCATCATGTGACGGCACATCTCTCTGAGAGAGGAGCTTTCGAGCCGCAGCGCGTTGCGCCCGGTTTCAAGGCTACTTGGAGGAGTGGGGGGTACTTGAAGAACGCCTTCTTTCTGGGCGCGTCCTTCTGGGTGTGCTCAAGCTGCATGGACTCGGCAGCACTGGAGGTGTAAGAACCTGTTTCTGGCCAGCTTGTGTGCTGGAGTGCAAGGGCTGCACCTTCCTTTCTGAAGCAGCCCAGAGCATTCTCAGCGGAACCTGCTTGTGAAGCAGCTCTCGGCTGGACATTTGCGAGTCGCTGCACTGAAGTGCATGAAGCCGGTGCCCAGCTGCTTCGTCCTTCGCTTTCTGGGCTCTGGACAGAACTGAAGCGCAGCGATGGCTTGGAGCTTTGCCGCTCTTCAGCGTGAACACTGCACGCAGCCAAAGGCTGGACATTTGCGAGTCGCTGCACTGAAGTGCATGAAGCCGGTGCCCAGCTGCTTCGTCCTTCGCCTTCTGGGCTCTGGACAGAACTGAAGCGCAGCGATGGCTTGGAGCTTTGCCGCTCTTCAGCGCGAACACTGCACGCAGCCACAGGCTGCTGTGCACGGCTTTTCCTCAGCTCGACGTACAGTCATTGTCTTGCTGTTTCCCAGCGTCGAAAGTGTCCGTGTAGCTCTCGCTCAGCGAAATGCGTCAGGAGAGAAACACTTGCTGGATGAGCCTTTCGCTGGCCAAGACTTTCAACACAGCACCACCATTCGGGCAAGGAGGAGGAGAAAGGAAGACCACCTTTGCGTCCTGGCCCGTCCTTCTGTGCGAGACGCCTCTCCGCCTCTTCGCTCCCTGCAAGGCTGTAGTGTGCGCGCCGGCACGCGGAAGCGAGAGGGCAGGTGCAGAGAGCACCGCGATCTGACGGCGCCGTGCAGGCTGGAAAGGAAAGAGGGCTGCCACTGGAATGTGGTGCAAGTACAGGTTTGCACGCGTCGAGGGTAAGCTCTGGGTGAGCTTGTTGACCTAAAGCTGTTCTCTGTGCCAGACGTAGCCGAGAATCTTTCCGTTGAGATTCAGGCTACCGCGCAAACAGAATGTGGTGCTACCTAGCGCTGCGAGGGAAAGGGCATAGCCCAGGCGTGTTTCGGCAGAAGCAGCAGCACGGAGGGTTTCTCTGCCGGCACCGCGGCTCCCTGTGCGAGAAGTAGACGACGGCTCGACTCCGGCAGAATGAAAGCGCGACACGGTACGAAGAGCGTAAGAATGAAGGCAGAGCACCGAGCTGCCGTGCGCCATCGCGCAGGCTGCAAGAGGAAGCGTGCCTGGCCACCGGCTCCTTTGCGGATTCACGTTAGCACTTGAAAACAGAAAGTTCCACTCGCAGCTACTGGTGCTGCTACCTCTTTCTCTTCCAGCTTTCCCTGGAAAGAACTGTGCCCAGGTTTAGGCTTCAACGCGCCGAGGTAACAGTGGCAGATGCGGCAGAGAATGGAAATACAGCGTGCAGCGGGCGGTTTCTGGTGCTTTACGGGAGGCAAGGGGAAAGTGCAGCGCAGCAGTGGCTTTTACTTCTGGAGCCTTTTGCTTTGGTAGCAGCAGCTGCTGCAAGTGGGCAACGGAGCTGCGAGAGTGCATCATGTGACGGCACATCTCTCTGAGAGAGGAGCTTTCGAGCCGCAGCGCGTTGCGCCCGGTTTCAAGGCTACTTGGAGGAGTGGGGGGTACTTGAAGAACGCCTTCTTTCTGGGCGCGTCCTTCTGGGTGTGCTCAAGCTGCATGGACTCGGCAGCACTGGAGGTGTAAGAACCTGTTTCTGGCCAGCTTGTGTGCTGGAGTGCAAGGGCTGCGCCTTCCTTTCTGAAGCAGCCCAGAGCATTCTCAGCGGAACCTGCTTGTGAAGCAGCTCTCGGCTGGACATTTGCGAGTCGCTGCACTGAAGTGCATGAAGCCGGTGCCCAGCTGCTTCGTCCTTCGCTTTCTGGGCTCTGGACAGAACTGAAGCGCAGCGATGGCTTGGAGCTTTGCCGCTCTTCAGCGTGAACACTGCACGCAGCCACAGGCTGGACATTTGCGAGTCGCTGCACTGAAGTGCATGAAGCCGGTGCCCAGCTGCTTCGTCCTTCGCCTTCTGGGCTCTGGACAGAACTGAAGCGCAGCGATGGCTTGGAGCTTTGCCGCTCTTCAGCGCGAACACTGCACGCAGCCACAGGCTGCTGTGCACGGCTTTTCCTCAGCTCGACGTACAGTCATTGTCTTGCTGTTTCCCAGCGTCGAAAGTGTCCGTGTAGCTCTCGCTCAGCGAAATGCGTCAGGAGAGAAACACTTGCTGGATGAGCCTTTCGCTGGCCAAGACTTTCAACACAGCACCACCATTCGGGCAAGGAGGAGGAGAAAGGAAGACCACCTTTGCGTCCTGGCCCGTCCTTCTGTGCGAGACGCCTCTCCGCCTCTTCGCTCCCTGCAAGGCTGTAGTGTGCGCGCCGGCACGCGGAAGCGAGAGGGCAGGTGCAGAGAGCACCGCGATCTGACGGCGCCGTGCAGGCTGGAAAGGAAAGAGGGCTGCCACTGGAATGTGGTGCAAGTACAGGTTTGCACGCGTCGAGGGTAAGCTCTGGGTGAGCTTGTTGACCTAAAGCTGTTCTCTGTGCCAGACGTAGCCGAGAATCTTTCCGTTGAGATTCAGGCTACCGCGCAAACAGAATGTGGTGCTACCTAGCGCTGCGAGGGAAAGGGCATAGCCCAGGCGTGTTTCGGCAGAAGCAGCAGCACGGAGGGTTTCTCTGCCGGCACCGCGGCTCCCTGTGCGAGAAGTAGACGACGGCTCGACTCCGGCAGAATGAAAGCGCGACACGGTACGAAGAGCGTAAGAATGAAGGCAGAGCACCGAGCTGCCGTGCGCCATCGCGCAGGCTGCAAGAGGAAGCGTGCCTGGCCACCGGCTCCTTTGCGGATTCACGTTAGCACTTGAAAACAGAAAGTTCCACTCGCAGCTACTGGTGCTGCTACCTCTTTCTCTTCCAGCTTTCCCTGGAAAGAACTGTGCCCAGGTTTAGGCTTCAACGCGCCGAGGTAACAGTGGCAGATGCGGCAGAGAATGGAAATACAGCGTGCAGCGGGCGGTTTCTGGTGCTTTACGGGAGGCAAGGGGAAAGTGCAGCGCAGCAGTGGCTTTTACTTCTGGAGCCTTTTGCTTTGGTAGCAGCAGCTGCTGCAAGTGGGCAACGGAGCTGCGAGAGTGCATCATGTGACGGCACATCTCTCTGAGAGAGGAGCTTTCGAGCCGCAGCGCGTTGCGCCCGGTTTCAAGGCTACTTGGAGGAGTGGGGGGTACTTGAAGAACGCCTTCTTTCTGGGCGCGTCCTTCTGGGTGTGCTCAAGCTGCATGGACTCGGCAGCACTGGAGGTGTAAGAACCTGTTTCTGGCCAGCTTGTGTGCTGGAGTGCAAGGGCTGCGCCTTCCTTTCTGAAGCAGCCCAGAGCATTCTCAGCGGAACCTGCTTGTGAAGCAGCTCTCGGCTGGACATTTGCGAGTCGCTGCACTGAAGTGCATGAAGCCGGTGCCCAGCTGCTTCGTCCTTCGCTTTCTGGGCTCTGGACAGAACTGAAGCGCAGCGATGGCTTGGAGCTTTGCCGCTCTTCAGCGTGAACACTGCACGCAGCCAAAGGCTGGACATTTGCGAGTCGCTGCACTGAAGTGCATGAAGCCGGTGCCCAGCTGCTTCGTCCTTCGCCTTCTGGGCTCTGGACAGAACTGAAGCGCAGCGATGGCTTGGAGCTTTGCCGCTCTTCAGCGCGAACACTGCACGCAGCCACAGGCTGCTGTGCACGGCTTTTCCTCAGCTCGACGTACAGTCATTGTCTTGCTGTTTCCCAGCGTCGAAAGTGTCCGTGTAGCTCTCGCTCAGCGAAATGCGTCAGGAGAGAAACACTTGCTGGATGAGCCTTTCGCTGGCCAAGACTTTCAACACAGCACCACCATTCGGGCAAGGAGGAGGAGAAAGGAAGACCACCTTTGCGTCCTGGCCCGTCCTTCTGTGCGAGACGCCTCTCCGCCTCTTCGCTCCCTGCAAGGCTGTAGTGTGCGCGCCGGCACGCGGAAGCGAGAGGGCAGGTGCAGAGAGCACCGCGATCTGACGGCGCCGTGCAGGCTGGAAAGGAAAGAGGGCTGCCACTGGAATGTGGTGCAAGTACAGGTTTGCACGCGTCGAGGGTAAGCTCTGGGTGAGCTTGTTGACCTAAAGCTGTTCTCTGTGCCAGACGTAGCCGAGAATCTTTCCGTTGAGATTCAGGCTACCGCGCAAACAGAATGTGGTGCTACCTAGCGCTGCGAGGGAAAGGGCATAGCCCAGGCGTGTTTCGGCAGAAGCAGCAGCACGGAGGGTTTCTCTGCCGGCACCGCGGCTCCCTGTGCGAGAAGTAGACGACGGCTCGACTCCGGCAGAATGAAAGCGCGACACGGTACGAAGAGCGTAAGAATGAAGGCAGAGCACCGAGCTGCCGTGCGCCATCGCGCAGGCTGCAAGAGGAAGCGTGCCTGGCCACCGGCTCCTTTGCGGATTCACGTTAGCACTTGAAAACAGAAAGTTCCACTCGCAGCTACTGGTGCTGCTACCTCTTTCTCTTCCAGCTTTCCCTGGAAAGAACTGTGCCCAGGTTTAGGCTTCAACGCGCCGAGGTAACAGTGGCAGATGCGGCAGAGAATGGAAATACAGCGTGCAGCGGGCGGTTTCTGGTGCTTTACGGGAGGCAAGGGGAAAGTGCAGCGCAGCAGTGGCTTTTACTTCTGGAGCCTTTTGCTTTGGTAGCAGCAGCTGCTGCAAGTGGGCAACGGAGCTGCGAGAGTGCATCATGTGACGGCACATCTCTCTGAGAGAGGAGCTTTCGAGCCGCAGCGCGTTGCGCCCGGTTTCAAGGCTACTTGGAGGAGTGGGGGGTACTTGAAGAACGCCTTCTTTCTGGGCGCGTCCTTCTGGGTGTGCTCAAGCTGCATGGACTCGGCAGCACTGGAGGTGTAAGAACCTGTTTCTGGCCAGCTTGTGTGCTGGAGTGCAAGGGCTGCGCCTTCCTTTCTGAAGCAGCCCAGAGCATTCTCAGCGGAACCTGCTTGTGAAGCAGCTCTCGGCTGGACATTTGCGAGTCGCTGCACTGAAGTGCATGAAGCCGGTGCCCAGCTGCTTCGTCCTTCGCCTTCTGGGCTCTGGACAGAACTGAAGCGCAGCGATGGCTTGGAGCTTTGCCGCTCTTCAGCGTGAACACTGCACGCAGCCACAGGCTGGACATTTGCGAGTCGCTGCACTGAAGTGCATGAAGCCGGTGCCCAGCTGCTTCGTCCTTCGCCTTCTGGGCTCTGGACAGAACTGAAGCGCAGCGATGGCTTGGAGCTTTGCCGCTCTTCAGCGCGAACACTGCACGCAGCCACAGGCTGCTGTGCACGGCTTTTCCTCAGCTCGACGTACAGTCATTGTCTTGCTGTTTCCCAGCGTCGAAAGTGTCCGTGTAGCTCTCGCTCAGCGAAATGCGCCAGGAGAGAAACACTTGCTGGATGAGCCTTTCGCTGGCCAAGACTTTCAACACAGCACCACCATTCGGGCAAGGAGGAGGAGAAAGGAAGACCACCTTTGCGTCCTGGCCCGTCCTTCTGTGCGAGACGCCTCTCCGCCTCTTCGCTCCCTGCAAGGCTGTAGTGTGCGCGCCGGCACGCGGAAGCGAGAGGGCAGGTGCAGAGAGCACCGCGATCTGACGGCGCCGTGCAGGCTGGAAAGGAAAGAGGGCTGCCACTGGAATGTGGTGCAAGTACAGGTTTGCACGCGTCGAGGGTAAGCTCTGGGTGAGCTTGTTGACCTAAAGCTGTTCTCTGTGCCAGACGTAGCCGAGAATCTTTCCGTTGAGATTCAGGCTACCGCGCAAACAGAATGTGGTGCTACCTAGCGCTGCGAGGGAAAGGGCATAGCCCAGGCGTGTTTCGGCAGAAGCAGCAGCACGGAGGGTTTCTCTGCCGGCACCGCGGCTCCCTGTGCGAGAAGTAGACGACGGCTCGACTCCGGCAGAATGAAAGCGCGACACGGTACGAAGAGCGTAAGAATGAAGGCAGAGCACCGAGCTGCCGTGCGCCATCGCGCAGGCTGCAAGAGGAAGCGTGCCTGGCCACCGGCTCCTTTGCGGATTCACGTTAGCACTTGAAAACAGAAAGTTCCACTCGCAGCTACTGGTGCTGCTACCTCTTTCTCTTCCAGCTTTCCCTGGAAAGAACTGTGCCCAGGTTTAGGCTTCAACGCGCCGAGGTAACAGTGGCAGATGCGGCAGAGAATGGAAATACAGCGTGCAGCGGGCGGTTTCTGGTGCTTTACGGGAGGCAAGGGGAAAGTGCAGCGCAGCAGTGGCTTTTACTTCTGGAGCCTTTTGCTTTGGTAGCAGCAGCTGCTGCAAGTGGGCAACGGAGCTGCGAGAGTGCATCATGTGACGGCACATCTCTCTGAGAGAGGAGCTTTCGAGCCGCAGCGCGTTGCGCCCGGTTTCAAGGCTACTTGGAGGAGTGGGGGGTACTTGAAGAACGCCTTCTTTCTGGGCGCGTCCTTCTGGGTGTGCTCAAGCTGCATGGACTCGGCAGCACTGGAGGTGTAAGAACCTGTTTCTGGCCAGCTTGTGTGCTGGAGTGCAAGGGCTGCGCCTTCCTTTCTGAAGCAGCCCAGAGCATTCTCAGCGGAACCTGCTTGTGAAGCAGCTCTCGGCTGGACATTTGCGAGTCTCTCCACTGAAGTGCATGAAGCCGGTGCCCAGCTGCTTCGTCCTTCGCCTTCTGGGCTCTGGACAGAACTGAAGCGCAGCGATGGCTTGGAGCTTTGCCGCTCTTCAGCGTGAACACTGCACGCAGCCACAGGCTGGACATTTGCGAGTCGCTGCACTGAAGTGCATGAAGCCGGTGCCCAGCTGCTTCGTCCTTCGCCTTCTGGGCTCTGGACAGAACTGAAGCGCAGCGATGGCTTGGAGCTTTGCCGCTCTTCAGCGCGAACACTGCACGCAGCCACAGGCTGCTGTGCACGGCTTTTCCTCAGCTCGACGTACAGTCATTGTCTTGCTGTTTCCCAGCGTCGAAAGTGTCCGTGTAGCTCTCGCTCAGCGAAATGCGTCAGGAGAGAAACACTTGCTGGATGAGCCTTTCGCTGGCCAAGACTTTCAACACAGCACCACCATTCGGGCAAGGAGGAGGAGAAAGGAAGACCACCTTTGCGTCCTGGCCCGTCCTTCTGTGCGAGACGCCTCTCCGCCTCTTCGCTCCCTGCAAGGCTGTAGTGTGCGCGCCGGCACGCGGAAGCGAGAGGGCAGGTGCAGAGAGCACCGCGATCTGACGGCGCCGTGCAGGCTGGAAAGGAAAGAGGGCTGCCACTGGAATGTGGTGCAAGTACAGGTTTGCACGCGTCGAGGGTAAGCTCTGGGTGAGCTTGTTGACCTAAAGCTGTTCTCTGTGCCAGACGTAGCCGAGAATCTTTCCGTTGAGATTCAGGCTACCGCGCAAACAGAATGTGGTGCTACCTAGCGCTGCGAGGGAAAGGGCATAGCCCAGGCGTGTTTCGGCAGAAGCAGCAGCACGGAGGGTTTCTCTGCCGGCACCGCGGCTCCCTGTGCGAGAAGTAGACGACGGCTCGACTCCGGCAGAATGAAAGCGCGACACGGTACGAAGAGCGTAAGAATGAAGGCAGAGCACCGAGCTGCCGTGCGCCATCGCGCAGGCTGCAAGAGGAAGCGTGCCTGGCCACCGGCTCCTTTGCGGATTCACGTTAGCACTTGAAAACAGAAAGTTCCACTCGCAGCTACTGGTGCTGCTACCTCTTTCTCTTCCAGCTTTCCCTGGAAAGAACTGTGCCCAGGTTTAGGCTTCAACGCGCCGAGGTAACAGTGGCAGATGCGGCAGAGAATGGAAATACAGCGTGCAGCGGGCGGTTTCTGGTGCTTTACGGGAGGCAAGGGGAAAGTGCAGCGCAGCAGTGGCTTTTACTTCTGGAGCCTTTTGCTTTGGTAGCAGCAGCTGCTGCAAGTGGGCAACGGAGCTGCGAGAGTGCATCATGTGACGGCACATCTCTCTGAGAGAGGAGCTTTCGAGCCGCAGCGCGTTGCGCCCGGTTTCAAGGCTACTTGGAGGAGTGGGGGGTACTTGAAGAACGCCTTCTTTCTGGGCGCGTCCTTCTGGGTGTGCTCAAGCTGCATGGACTCGGCAGCACTGGAGGTGTAAGAACCTGTTTCTGGCCAGCTTGTGTGCTGGAGTGCAAGGGCTGCGCCTTCCTTTCTGAAGCAGCCCAGAGCATTCTCAGCGGAACCTGCTTGTGAAGCAGCTCTCGGCTGGACATTTGCGAGTCGCTGCACTGAAGTGCATGAAGCCGGTGCCCAGCTGCTTCGTCCTTCGCTTTCTGGGCTCTGGACAGAACTGAAGCGCAGCGATGGCTTGGAGCTTTGCCGCTCTTCAGCGTGAACACTGCACGCAGCCACAGGCTGGACATTTGCTAGTCGCTGCACTGAAGTGCATGAAGCCGGTGCCCAGCTGCTTCGTCCTTCGCCTTCTGGGCTCTGGACAGAACTGAAGCGCAGCGATGGCTTGGAGCTTTGCCGCTCTTCAGCGCGAACACTGCACGCAGCCACAGGCTGCTGTGCACGGCTTTTCCTCAGCTCGACGTACCGTCATTCTCTTGCTGTTTCCCAGCGTCGAAAGTGTCCGTGTAGCTCTCGCTCAGCGAAATGCGTCAGGAGAGAAACGCTTGCTGGATGAGCCTTTCGCTGGCCAAGACTTTCAACACAGCACCACCATTCGGGCAAGGAGGAGGAGAAAGGAAGACCATCTTTGCGTCCTGGCCCGTCCTTCTGTGCGAGACGCTTCTCCGCCTCTTCGCTCCCTGCAAGGCTGTAGTGTGCGCGCCGGCACTCGGAAGCGAGAGGGCAGGTGCAGAGAGCACCGCGATCTGACGGCGCCGTGCAGGCTGGAAAGGAAAGAGGGCTGCCACTGGAATGTGGTGCAAGTACAGGTTTGCACGCGTCGAGGGTAAGCTCTGGGTGAGCTTGTTGACCTAAAGCTGTTCTCTGTGCCAGACGTAGCCGAGAATCTTTCCGTTGAGATTCAGGCTACCGCGCAAACAGAATGTGGTGCTACCTAGCGCTGCGAGGGAAAGGGCATAGCCCAGGCGTGTTTCGGCAGAAGCAGCAGCACGGAGGGTTTCTCTGCCGGCACCGCGGCTCCCTGTGCGAGAAGTAGACGACGGCTCGACTCCGGCAGAATGAAAGCGCGACACGGTACGAAGAGCGTAAGAATGAAGGCAGAGCACCGAGCTGCCGTGCGCCATCGCGCAGGCTGCAAGAGGAAGCGTGCCTGGCCACCGGCTCCTTTGCGGATTCACGTTAGCACTTGAAAACAGAAAGTTCCACTCGCAGCTACTGGTGCTGCTACCTCTTTCTCTTCCAGCTTTCCCTGGAAAGAACTGTGCCCAGGTTTAGGCTTCAACGCGCCGAGGTAACAGTGGCAGATGCGGCAGAGAATGGAAATACAGCGTGCAGCGGGCGGTTTCTGGTGCTTTACGGGAGGCAAGGGGAAAGTGCAGCGCAGCAGTGGCTTTTACTTCTGGAGCCTTTTGCTTTGGTAGCAGCAGCTGCTGCAAGTGGGCAACGGAGCTGCGAGAGTGCATCATGTGACGGCACATCTCTCTGAGAGAGGAGCTTTCGAGCCGCAGCGCGTTGCGCCCGGTTTCAAGGCTACTTGGAGGAGTGGGGGGTACTTGAAGAACGCCTTCTTTCTGGGCGCGTCCTTCTGGGTGTGCTCAAGCTGCATGGACTCGGCAGCACTGGAGGTGTAAGAACCTGTTTCTGGCCAGCTTGTGTGCTGGAGTGCAAGGGCTGCGCCTTCCTTTCTGAAGCAGCCCAGAGCATTCTCAGCGGAACCTGCTTGTGAAGCAGCTCTCGGCTGGACATTTGCGAGTCTCTCCACTGAAGTGCATGAAGCCGGTGCCCAGCTGCTTCGTCCTTCGCCTTCTGGGCTCTGGACAGAACTGAAGCGCAGCGATGGCTTGGAGCTTTGCCGCTCTTCAGCGTGAACACTGCACGCAGCCACAGGCTGGACATTTGCGAGTCGCTGCACTGAAGTGCATGAAGCCGGTGCCCAGCTGCTTCGTCCTTCGCCTTCTGGGCTCTGGACAGAACTGAAGCGCAGCGATGGCTTGGAGCTTTGCCGCTCTTCAGCGCGAACACTGCACGCAGCCACAGGCTGCTGTGCACGGCTTTTCCTCAGCTCGACGTACCGTCATTCTCTTGCTGTTTCCCAGCGTCGAAAGTGTCCGTGTAGCTCTCGCTCAGCGAAATGCGTCAGGAGAGAAACGCTTGCTGGATGAGCCTTTCGCTGGCCAAGACTTTCAACACAGCACCACCATTCGGGCAAGGAGGAGGAGAAAGGAAGACCATCTTTGCGTCCTGGCCCGTCCTTCTGTGCGAGACGCCTCTCCGCCTCTTCGCTCCCTGCAAGGCTGTAGTGTGCGCGCCGGCACTCGGAAGCGAGAGGGCAGGTGCAGAGAGCACCGCGATCTGACGGCGCCGTGCAGGCTGGAAAGGAAAGAGGGCTGCCACTGGAATGTGGTGCAAGTACAGGTTTGCACGCGTCGAGGGTAAGCTCTGGGTGAGCTTGTTGACCTAAAGCTGTTCTCTGTGCCAGACGTAGCCGAGAATCTTTCCGTTGAGATTCAGGCTACCGCGCAAACAGAATGTGGTGCTACCTAGCGCTGCGAGGGAAAGGGCATAGCCCAGGCGTGTTTCGGCAGAAGCAGCAGCACGGAGGGTTTCTCTGCCGGCACCGCGGCTCCCTGTGCGAGAAGTAGACGACGGCTCGACTCCGGCAGAATGAAAGCGCGACACGGTACGAAGAGCGTAAGAATGAAGGCAGAGCACCGAGCTGCCGTGCGCCATCGCGCAGGCTGCAAGAGGAAGCGTGCCTGGCCACCGGCTCCTTTGCGGATTCACGTTAGCACTTGAAAACAGAAAGTTCCACTCGCAGCTACTGGTGCTGCTACCTCTTTCTCTTCCAGCTTTCCCTGGAAAGAACTGTGCCCAGGTTTAGGCTTCAACGCGCCGAGGTAACAGTGGCAGATGCGGCAGAGAATGGAAATACAGCGTGCAGCGGGCGGTTTCTGGTGCTTTACGGGAGGCAAGGGGAAAGTGCAGCGCAGCAGTGGCTTTTACTTCTGGAGCCTTTTGCTTTGGTAGCAGCAGCTGCTGCAAGTGGGCAACGGAGCTGCGAGAGTGCATCATGTGACGGCACATCTCTCTGAGAGAGGAGCTTTCGAGCCGCAGCGCGTTGCGCCCGGTTTCAAGGCTACTTGGAGGAGTGGGGGGTACTTGAAGAACACCTTCTTTCTGGGCGCGTCCTTCTGGGTGTGCTCAAGCTGCATGGACTCGGCAGCACTGGAGGTGTAAGAACCTGTTTCTGGCCAGCTTGTGTGCTGGAGTGCAAGGGCTGCGCCTTCCTTTCTGAAGCAGCCCAGAGCATTCTCAGCGGAACCTGCTTGTGAAGCAGCTCTCGGCTGGACATTTGCGAGTCTCTCCACTGAAGTGCATGAAGCCGGTGCCCAGCTGCTTCGTCCTTCGCCTTCTGGGCTCTGGACAGAACTGAAGCGCAGCGATGGCTTGGAGCTTTGCCGCTCTTCAGCGTGAACACTGCACGCAGCCACAGGCTGGACATTTGCGAGTCGCTGCACTGAAGTGCATGAAGCCGGTGCCCAGCTGCTTCGTCCTTCGCCTTCTGGGCTCTGGACAGAACTGAAGCGCAGCGATGGCTTGGAGCTTTGCCGCTCTTCAGCGCGAACACTGCACGCAGCCACAGGCTGCTGTGCACGGCTTTTCCTCAGCTCGACGTACCGTCATTCTCTTGCTGTTTCCCAGCGTCGAAAGTGTCCGTGTAGCTCTCGCTCAGCGAAATGCGTCAGGAGAGAAACACTTGCTGGATGAGCCTTTCGCTAGCCAAGACTTTCAACACAGCACCACCATTCGGGCAAGGAGGAGGAGAAAGGAAGACCACCTTTGCGTCCTGGCCCGTCCTTCTGTGCGAGACGCCTCTCCGCCTCTTCGCTCCCTGCAAGGCTGTAGTGTGCGCGCCGGCACGCGGAAGCGAGAGGGCAGGTGCAGAGAGCACCGCGATCTGACGGCGCCGTGCAGGCTGGAAAGGAAAGAGGGCTGCCACTGGAATGTGGTGCAAGTACAGGTTTGCACGCGTCGAGGGTAAGCTCTGGGTGAGCTTGTTGACCTAAAGCTGTTCTCTGTGCCAGACGTAGCCGAGAATCTTTCCGTTGAGATTCAGGCTACCGCGCAAACAGAATGTGGTGCTACCTAGCGCTGCGAGGGAAAGGGCATAGCCCAGGCGTGTTTCGGCAGAAGCAGCAGCACGGAGGGTTTCTCTGCCGGCACCGCGGCTCCCTGTGCGAGAAGTAGACGACGGCTCGACTCCGGCAGAATGAAAGCGCGACACGGTACGAAGAGCGTAAGAATGAAGGCAGAGCACCGAGCTGCCGTGCGCCATCGCGCAGGCTGCAAGAGGAAGCGTGCCTGGCCACCGGCTCCTTTGCGGATTCACGTTAGCACTTGAAAACAGAAAGTTCCACTCGCACCTACTGGTGCTGCTACCTCTTTCTCTTCCAGCTTTCCCTGGAAAGAACTGTGCCCAGGTTTAGGCTTCAACGCGCCGAGGTAACAGTGGCAGATGCGGCAGAGAATGGAAATACAGCGTGCAGCGGGCGGTTTCTGGTGCTTTACGGGAGGCAAGGGGAAAGTGCAGCGCAGCAGTGGCTTTTACTTCTGGAGCCTTTTGCTTTGGTAGCAGCAGCTGCTGCAAGTGGGCAACGGAGCTGCGAGAGTGCATCATGTGACGGCACATCTCTCTGAGAGAGGAGCTTTCGAGCCGCAGCGCGTTGCGCCCGGTTTCAAGGCTACTTGGAGGAGTGGGGGGTACTTGAAGAACGCCTTCTTTCTGGGCGCGTCCTTCTGGGTGTGCTCAAGCTGCATGGACTCGGCAGCACTGGAGGTGTAAGAACCTGTTTCTGGCCAGCTTGTGTGCTGGAGTGCAAGGGCTGCGCCTTCCTTTCTGAAGCAGCCCAGAGCATTCTCAGCGGAACCTGCTTGTGAAGCAGCTCTCGGCTGGACATTTGCGAGTCTCTCCACTGAAGTGCATGAAGCCGGTGCCCAGCTGCTTCGTCCTTCGCCTTCTGGGCTCTGGACAGAACTGAAGCGCAGCGATGGCTTGGAGCTTTGCCGCTCTTCAGCGTGAACACTGCACGCAGCCAAAGGCTGGACATTTGCGAGTCGCTGCACTGAAGTGCATGAAGCCGGTGCCCAGCTGCTTCGTCCTTCGCCTTCTGGGCTCTGGACAGAACTGAAGCGCAGCGATGGCTTGGAGCTTTGCCGCTCTTCAGCGCGAACACTGCACGCAGCCACAGGCTGCTGTGCACGGCTTTTCCTCAGCTCGACGTACAGTCATTGTCTTGCTGTTTCCCAGCGTCGAAAGTGTCCGTGTAGCTCTCGCTCAGCGAAATGCGTCAGGAGAGAAACACTTGCTGGATGAGCCTTTCGCTGGCCAAGACTTTCAACACAGCACCACCATTCGGGCAAGGAGGAGGAGAAAGGAAGACCACCTTTGCGTCCTGGCCCGTCCTTCTGTGCGAGACGCCTCTCCGCCTCTTCGCTCCCTGCAAGGCTGTAGTGTGCGCGCCGGCACGCGGAAGCGAGAGGGCAGGTGCAGAGAGCACCGCGATCTGACGGCGCCGTGCAGGCTGGAAAGGAAAGAGGGCTGCCACTGGAATGTGGTGCAAGTACAGGTTTGCACGCGTCGAGGGTAAGCTCTGGGTGAGCTTGTTGACTTAAAGCTGTTCTCTGTGCCAGACGTAGCCGAGAATCTTTCCGTTGAGATTCAGGCTACCGCGCAAACAGAATGTGGTGCTACCTAGCGCTGCGAGGGAAAGGGCATAGCCCAGGCGTGTTTCGGCAGAAGCAGCAGCACGGAGGGTTTCTCTGCCGGCACCACGGCTCCCTGTGCGAGAAGTAGACGACGGCTCGACTCCGGCAGAATGAAAGCGCGACACGGTACGAAGAGCGTAAGAATGAAGGCAGAGCACCGAGCTGCCGTGCGCCATCGCGCAGGCTGCAAGAGGAAGCGTGCCTGGCCACCGGCTCCTTTGCGGATTCACGTTAGCACTTGAAAACAGAAAGTTCCACTCGCAGCTACTGGTGCTGCTACCTCTTTCTCTTCCAGCTTTCCCTGGAAAGAACTGTGCCCAGGTTTAGGCTTCAACGCGCCGAGGTAACAGTGACAGATGCGGCAGAGAATGGAAATACAGCGTGCAGCGGGCGGTTTCTGGTGCTTTACGGGAGGCAAGGGGAAAGTGCAGCGCAGCAGTGGCTTTTACTTCTGGAGCCTTTTGCTTTGGTAGCAGCAGCTGCTGCAAGTGGGCAACGGAGCTGCGAGAGTGCATCATGTGACGGCACATCTCTCTGAGAGAGGAGCTTTCGAGCCGCAGCGCGTTGCGCCCGGTTTCAAGGCTACTTGGAGGAGTGGGGGGTACTTGAAGAACGCCTTCTTTCTGGGCGCGTCCTTCTGGGTGTGCTCAAGCTGCATGGACTCGGCAGCACTGGAGGTGTAAGAACCTGTTTCTGGCCAGCTTGTGTGCTGGAGTGCAAGGGCTGCACCTTCCTTTCTGAAGCAGCCCAGAGCATTCTCAGCGGAACCTGCTTGTGAAGCAGCTCTCGGCTGGACATTTGCGAGTCGCTGCACTGAAGTGCATGAAGCCGGTGCCCAGCTGCTTCGTCCTTCGCTTTCTGGGCTCTGGACAGAACTGAAGCGCAGCGATGGCTTGGAGCTTTGCCGCTCTTCAGCGTGAACACTGCACGCAGCCAAAGGCTGGACATTTGCGAGTCGCTGCACTGAAGTGCATGAAGCCGGTGCCCAGCTGCTTCGTCCTTCGCCTTCTGGGCTCTGGACAGAACTGAAGCGCAGCGATGGCTTGGAGCTTTGCCGCTCTTCAGCGCGAACACTGCACGCAGCCACAGGCTGCTGTGCACGGCTTTTCCTCAGCTCGACGTACAGTCATTGTCTTGCTGTTTCCCAGCGTCGAAAGTGTCCGTGTAGCTCTCGCTCAGCGAAATGCGTCAGGAGAGAAACACTTGCTGGATGAGCCTTTCGCTGGCCAAGACTTTCAACACAGCACCACCATTCGGGCAAGGAGGAGGAGAAAGGAAGACCACCTTTGCGTCCTGGCCCGTCCTTCTGTGCGAGACGCCTCTCCGCCTCTTCGCTCCCTGCAAGGCTGTAGTGTGCGCGCCGGCACGCGGAAGCGAGAGGGCAGGTGCAGAGAGCACCGCGATCTGACGGCGCCGTGCAGGCTGGAAAGGAAAGAGGGCTGCCACTGGAATGTGGTGCAAGTACAGGTTTGCACGCGTCGAGGGTAAGCTCTGGGTGAGCTTGTTGACCTAAAGCTGTTCTCTGTGCCAGACGTAGCCGAGAATCTTTCCGTTGAGATTCAGGCTACCGCGCAAACAGAATGTGGTGCTACCTAGCGCTGCGAGGGAAAGGGCATAGCCCAGGCGTGTTTCGGCAGAAGCAGCAGCACGGAGGGTTTCTCTGCCGGCACCGCGGCTCCCTGTGCGAGAAGTAGACGACGGCTCGACTCCGGCAGAATGAAAGCGCGACACGGTACGAAGAGCGTAAGAATGAAGGCAGAGCACCGAGCTGCCGTGCGCCATCGCGCAGGCTGCAAGAGGAAGCGTGCCTGGCCACCGGCTCCTTTGCGGATTCACGTTAGCACTTGAAAACAGAAAGTTCCACTCGCAGCTACTGGTGCTGCTACCTCTTTCTCTTCCAGCTTTCCCTGGAAAGAACTGTGCCCAGGTTTAGGCTTCAACGCGCCGAGGTAACAGTGGCAGATGCGGCAGAGAATGGAAATACAGCGTGCAGCGGGCGGTTTCTGGTGCTTTACGGGAGGCAAGGGGAAAGTGCAGCGCAGCAGTGGCTTTTACTTCTGGAGCCTTTTGCTTTGGTAGCAGCAGCTGCTGCAAGTGGGCAACGGAGCTGCGAGAGTGCATCATGTGACGGCACATCTCTCTGAGAGAGGAGCTTTCGAGCCGCAGCGCGTTGCGCCCGGTTTCAAGGCTACTTGGAGGAGTGGGGGGTACTTGAAGAACGCCTTCTTTCTGGGCGCGTCCTTCTGGGTGTGCTCAAGCTGCATGGACTCGGCAGCACTGGAGGTGTAAGAACCTGTTTCTGGCCAGCTTGTGTGCTGGAGTGCAAGGGCTGCGCCTTCCTTTCTGAAGCAGCCCAGAGCATTCTCAGCGGAACCTGCTTGTGAAGCAGCTCTCGGCTGGACATTTGCGAGTCGCTGCACTGAAGTGCATGAAGCCGGTGCCCAGCTGCTTCGTCCTTCGCTTTCTGGGCTCTGGACAGAACTGAAGCGCAGCGATGGCTTGGAGCTTTGCCGCTCTTCAGCGTGAACACTGCACGCAGCCACAGGCTGGACATTTGCGAGTCGCTGCACTGAAGTGCATGAAGCCGGTGCCCAGCTGCTTCGTCCTTCGCCTTCTGGGCTCTGGACAGAACTGAAGCGCAGCGATGGCTTGGAGCTTTGCCGCTCTTCAGCGCGAACACTGCACGCAGCCACAGGCTGCTGTGCACGGCTTTTCCTCAGCTCGACGTACAGTCATTGTCTTGCTGTTTCCCAGCGTCGAAAGTGTCCGTGTAGCTCTCGCTCAGCGAAATGCGTCAGGAGAGAAACACTTGCTGGATGAGCCTTTCGCTGGCCAAGACTTTCAACACAGCACCACCATTCGGGCAAGGAGGAGGAGAAAGGAAGACCACCTTTGCGTCCTGGCCCGTCCTTCTGTGCGAGACGCCTCTCCGCCTCTTCGCTCCCTGCAAGGCTGTAGTGTGCGCGCCGGCACGCGGAAGCGAGAGGGCAGGTGCAGAGAGCACCGCGATCTGACGGCGCCGTGCAGGCTGGAAAGGAAAGAGGGCTGCCACTGGAATGTGGTGCAAGTACAGGTTTGCACGCGTCGAGGGTAAGCTCTGGGTGAGCTTGTTGACCTAAAGCTGTTCTCTGTGCCAGACGTAGCCGAGAATCTTTCCGTTGAGATTCAGGCTACCGCGCAAACAGAATGTGGTGCTACCTAGCGCTGCGAGGGAAAGGGCATAGCCCAGGCGTGTTTCGGCAGAAGCAGCAGCACGGAGGGTTTCTCTGCCGGCACCGCGGCTCCCTGTGCGAGAAGTAGACGACGGCTCGACTCCGGCAGAATGAAAGCGCGACACGGTACGAAGAGCGTAAGAATGAAGGCAGAGCACCGAGCTGCCGTGCGCCATCGCGCAGGCTGCAAGAGGAAGCGTGCCTGGCCACCGGCTCCTTTGCGGATTCACGTTAGCACTTGAAAACAGAAAGTTCCACTCGCAGCTACTGGTGCTGCTACCTCTTTCTCTTCCAGCTTTCCCTGGAAAGAACTGTGCCCAGGTTTAGGCTTCAACGCGCCGAGGTAACAGTGGCAGATGCGGCAGAGAATGGAAATACAGCGTGCAGCGGGCGGTTTCTGGTGCTTTACGGGAGGCAAGGGGAAAGTGCAGCGCAGCAGTGGCTTTTACTTCTGGAGCCTTTTGCTTTGGTAGCAGCAGCTGCTGCAAGTGGGCAACGGAGCTGCGAGAGTGCATCATGTGACGGCACATCTCTCTGAGAGAGGAGCTTTCGAGCCGCAGCGCGTTGCACCCGGTTTCAAGGCTACTTGGAGGAGTGGGGGGTACTTGAAGAACGCCTTCTTTCTGGGCGCGTCCTTCTGGGTGTGCTCAAGCTGCATGGACTCGGCAGCACTGGAGGTGTAAGAACCTGTTTCTGGCCAGCTTGTGTGCTGGAGTGCAAGGGCTGCGCCTTCCTTTCTGAAGCAGCCCAGAGCATTCTCAGCGGAACCTGCTTGTGAAGCAGCTCTCGGCTGGACATTTGCGAGTCGCTGCACTGAAGTGCATGAAGCCGGTGCCCAGCTGCTTCGTCCTTCGCTTTCTGGGCTCTGGACAGAACTGAAGCGCAGCGATGGCTTGGAGCTTTGCCGCTCTTCAGCGTGAACACTGCACGCAGCCACAGGCTGGACATTTGCGAGTCGCTGCACTGAAGTGCATGAAGCCGGTGCCCAGCTGCTTCGTCCTTCGCCTTCTGGGCTCTGGACAGAACTGAAGCGCAGCGATGGCTTGGAGCTTTGCCGCTCTTCAGCGCGAACACTGCACGCAGCCACAGGCTGCTGTGCACGGCTTTTCCTCAGCTCGACGTACAGTCATTGTCTTGCTGTTTCCCAGCGTCGAAAGTGTCCGTGTAGCTCTCGCTCAGCGAAATGCGTCAGGAGAGAAACACTTGCTGGATGAGCCTTTCGCTGGCCAAGACTTTCAACACAGCACCACCATTCGGGCAAGGAGGAGGAGAAAGGAAGACCACCTTTGCGTCCTGGCCCGTCCTTCTGTGCGAGACGCCTCTCCGCCTCTTCGCTCCCTGCAAGGCTGTAGTGTGCGCGCCGGCACGCGGAAGCGAGAGGGCAGGTGCAGAGAGCACCGCGATCTGACGGCGCCGTGCAGGCTGGAAAGGAAAGAGGGCTGCCACTGGAATGTGGTGCAAGTACAGGTTTGCACGCGTCGAGGGTAAGCTCTGGGTGAGCTTGTTGACCTAAAGCTGTTCTCTGTGCCAGACGTAGCCGAGAATCTTTCCGTTGAGATTCAGGCTACCGCGCAAACAGAATGTGGTGCTACCTAGCGCTGCGAGGGAAAGGGCATAGCCCAGGCGTGTTTCGGCAGAAGCAGCAGCACGGAGGGTTTCTCTGCCGGCACCGCGGCTCCCTGTGCGAGAAGTAGACGACGGCTCGACTCCGGCAGAATGAAAGCGCGACACGGTACGAAGAGCGTAAGAATGAAGGCAGAGCACCGAGCTGCCGTGCGCCATCGCGCAGGCTGCAAGAGGAAGCGTGCCTGGCCACCGGCTCCTTTGCGGATTCACGTTAGCACTTGAAAACAGAAAGTTCCACTCGCAGCTACTGGTGCTGCTACCTCTTTCTCTTCCAGCTTTCCCTGGAAAGAACTGTGCCCAGGTTTAGGCTTCAACGCGCCGAGGTAACAGTGGCAGATGCGGCAGAGAATGGAAATACAGCGTGCAGCGGGCGGTTTCTGGTGCTTTACGGGAGGCAAGGGGAAAGTGCAGCGCAGCAGTGGCTTTTACTTCTGGAGCCTTTTGCTTTGGTAGCAGCAGCTGCTGCAAGTGGGCAACGGAGCTGCGAGAGTGCATCATGTGACGGCACATCTCTCTGAGAGAGGAGCTTTCGAGCCGCAGCGCGTTGCGCCCGGTTTCAAGGCTACTTGGAGGAGTGGGGGGTACTTGAAGAACGCCTTCTTTCTGGGCGCGTCCTTCTGGGTGTGCTCAAGCTGCATGGACTCGGCAGCACTGGAGGTGTAAGAACCTGTTTCTGGCCAGCTTGTGTGCTGGAGTGCAAGGGCTGCGCCTTCCTTTCTGAAGCAGCCCAGAGCATTCTCAGCGGAACCTGCTTGTGAAGCAGCTCTCGGCTGGACATTTGCGAGTCGCTGCACTGAAGTGCATGAAGCCGGTGCCCAGCTGCTTCGTCCTTCGCCTTCTGGGCTCTGGACAGAACTGAAGCGCAGCGATGGCTTGGAGCTTTGCCGCTCTTCAGCGTGAACACTGCACGCAGCCACAGGCTGGACATTTGCGAGTCGCTGCACTGAAGTGCATGAAGCCGGTGCCCAGCTGCTTCGTCCTTCGCCTTCTGGGCTCTGGACAGAACTGAAGCGCAGCGATGGCTTGGAGCTTTGCCGCTCTTCAGCGCGAACACTGCACGCAGCCACAGGCTGCTGTGCACGGCTTTTCCTCAGCTCGACGTACAGTCATTGTCTTGCTGTTTCCCAGCGTCGAAAGTGTCCGTGTAGCTCTCGCTCAGCGAAATGCGCCAGGAGAGAAACACTTGCTGGATGAGCCTTTCGCTGGCCAAGACTTTCAACACAGCACCACCATTCGGGCAAGGAGGAGGAGAAAGGAAGACCACCTTTGCGTCCTGGCCCGTCCTTCTGTGCGAGACGCCTCTCCGCCTCTTCGCTCCCTGCAAGGCTGTAGTGTGCGCGCCGGCACGCGGAAGCGAGAGGGCAGGTGCAGAGAGCACCGCGATCTGACGGCGCCGTGCAGGCTGGAAAGGAAAGAGGGCTGCCACTGGAATGTGGTGCAAGTACAGGTTTGCACGCGTCGAGGGTAAGCTCTGGGTGAGCTTGTTGACCTAAAGCTGTTCTCTGTGCCAGACGTAGCCGAGAATCTTTCCGTTGAGATTCAGGCTACCGCGCAAACAGAATGTGGTGCTACCTAGCGCTGCGAGGGAAAGGGCATAGCCCAGGCGTGTTTCGGCAGAAGCAGCAGCACGGAGGGTTTCTCTGCCGGCACCGCGGCTCCCTGTGCGAGAAGTAGACGACGGCTCGACTCCGGCAGAATGAAAGCGCGACACGGTACGAAGAGCGTAAGAATGAAGGCAGAGCACCGAGCTGCCGTGCGCCATCGCGCAGGCTGCAAGAGGAAGCGTGCCTGGCCACCGGCTCCTTTGCGGATTCACGTTAGCACTTGAAAACAGAAAGTTCCACTCGCAGCTACTGGTGCTGCTACCTCTTTCTCTTCCAGCTTTCCCTGGAAAGAACTGTGCCCAGGTTTAGGCTTCAACGCGCCGAGGTAACAGTGGCAGATGCGGCAGAGAATGGAAATACAGCGTGCAGCGGGCGGTTTCTGGTGCTTTACGGGAGGCAAGGGGAAAGTGCAGCGCAGCAGTGGCTTTTACTTCTGGAGCCTTTTGCTTTGGTAGCAGCAGCTGCTGCAAGTGGGCAACGGAGCTGCGAGAGTGCATCATGTGACGGCACATCTCTCTGAGAGAGGAGCTTTCGAGCCGCAGCGCGTTGCGCCCGGTTTCAAGGCTACTTGGAGGAGTGGGGGGTACTTGAAGAACGCCTTCTTTCTGGGCGCGTCCTTCTGGGTGTGCTCAAGCTGCATGGACTCGGCAGCACTGGAGGTGTAAGAACCTGTTTCTGGCCAGCTTGTGTGCTGGAGTGCAAGGGCTGCGCCTTCCTTTCTGAAGCAGCCCAGAGCATTCTCAGCGGAACCTGCTTGTGAAGCAGCTCTCGGCTGGACATTTGCGAGTCGCTGCACTGAAGTGCATGAAGCCGGTGCCCAGCTGCTTCGTCCTTCGCTTTCTGGGCTCTGGACAGAACTGAAGCGCAGCGATGGCTTGGAGCTTTGCCGCTCTTCAGCGTGAACACTGCACGCAGCCACAGGCTGGACATTTGCGAGTCGCTGCACTGAAGTGCATGAAGCCGGTGCCCAGCTGCTTCGTCCTTCGCCTTCTGGGCTCTGGACAGAACTGAAGCGCAGCGATGGCTTGGAGCTTTGCCGCTCTTCAGCGCGAACACTGCACGCAGCCACAGGCTGCTGTGCACGGCTTTTCCTCAGCTCGACGTACAGTCATTGTCTTGCTGTTTCCCAGCGTCGAAAGTGTCCGTGTAGCTCTCGCTCAGCGAAATGCGTCAGGAGAGAAACACTTGCTGGATGAGCCTTTCGCTGGCCAAGACTTTCAACACAGCACCACCATTCGGGCAAGGAGGAGGAGAAAGGAAGACCACCTTTGCGTCCTGGCCCGTCCTTCTGTGCGAGACGCCTCTCCGCCTCTTCGCTCCCTGCAAGGCTGTAGTGTGCGCGCCGGCACGCGGAAGCGAGAGGGCAGGTGCAGAGAGCACCGCGATCTGACGGCGCCGTGCAGGCTGGAAAGGAAAGAGGGCTGCCACTGGAATGTGGTGCAAGTACAGGTTTGCACGCGTCGAGGGTAAGCTCTGGGTGAGCTTGTTGACCTAAAGCTGTTCTCTGTGCCAGACGTAGCCGAGAATCTTTCCGTTGAGATTCAGGCTACCGCGCAAACAGAATGTGGTGCTACCTAGCGCTGCGAGGGAAAGGGCATAGCCCAGGCGTGTTTCGGCAGAAGCAGCAGCACGGAGGGTTTCTCTGCCGGCACCGCGGCTCCCTGTGCGAGAAGTAGACGACGGCTCGACTCCGGCAGAATGAAAGCGCGACACGGTACGAAGAGCGTAAGAATGAAGGCAGAGCACCGAGCTGCCGTGCGCCATCGCGCAGGCTGCAAGAGGAAGCGTGCCTGGCCACCGGCTCCTTTGCGGATTCACGTTAGCACTTGAAAACAGAAAGTTCCACTCGCAGCTACTGGTGCTGCTACCTCTTTCTCTTCCAGCTTTCCCTGGAAAGAACTGTGCCCAGGTTTAGGCTTCAACGCGCCGAGGTAACAGTGGCAGATGCGGCAGAGAATGGAAATACAGCGTGCAGCGGGCGGTTTCTGGTGCTTTACGGGAGGCAAGGGGAAAGTGCAGCGCAGCAGTGGCTTTTACTTCTGGAGCCTTTTGCTTTGGTAGCAGCAGCTGCTGCAAGTGGGCAACGGAGCTGCGAGAGTGCATCATGTGACGGCACATCTCTCTGAGAGAGGAGCTTTCGAGCCGCAGCGCGTTGCGCCCGGTTTCAAGGCTACTTGGAGGAGTGGGGGGTACTTGAAGAACGCCTTCTTTCTGGGCGCGTCCTTCTGGGTGTGCTCAAGCTGCATGGACTCGGCAGCACTGGAGGTGTAAGAACCTGTTTCTGGCCAGCTTGTGTGCTGGAGTGCAAGGGCTGCGCCTTCCTTTCTGAAGCAGCCCAGAGCATTCTCAGCGGAACCTGCTTGTGAAGCAGCTCTCGGCTGGACATTTGCGAGTCGCTGCACTGAAGTGCATGAAGCCGGTGCCCAGCTGCTTCGTCCTTCGCTTTCTGGGCTCTGGACAGAACTGAAGCGCAGCGATGGCTTGGAGCTTTGCCGCTCTTCAGCGTGAACACTGCACGCAGCCAAAGGCTGGACATTTGCGAGTCGCTGCACTGAAGTGCATGAAGCCGGTGCCCAGCTGCTTCGTCCTTCGCCTTCTGGGCTCTGGACAGAACTGAAGCGCAGCGATGGCTTGGAGCTTTGCCGCTCTTCAGCGCGAACACTGCACGCAGCCACAGGCTGCTGTGCACGGCTTTTCCTCAGCTCGACGTACAGTCATTGTCTTGCTGTTTCCCAGCGTCGAAAGTGTCCGTGTAGCTCTCGCTCAGCGAAATGCGCCAGGAGAGAAACGCTTGCTGGATGAGCCTTTCGCTGGCCAAGACTTTCAACACAGCACCACCATTCGGGCAAGGAGGAGGAGAAAGGAAGACCACCTTTGCGTCCTGGCCCGTCCTTCTGTGCGAGACGCCTCTCCGCCTCTTCGCTCCCTGCAAGGCTGTAGTGTGCGCGCCGGCACGCGGAAGCGAGAGGGCAGGTGCAGAGAGCACCGCGATCTGACGGCGCCGTGCAGGCTGGAAAGGAAAGAGGGCTGCCACTGGAATGTGGTGCAAGTACAGGTTTGCACGCGTCGAGGGTAAGCTCTGGGTGAGCTTGTTGACCTAAAGCTGTTCTCTGTGCCAGACGTAGCCGAGAATCTTTCCGTTGAGATTCAGGCTACCGCGCAAACAGAATGTGGTGCTACCTAGCGCTGCGAGGGAAAGGGCATAGCCCAGGCATGTTTCGGCAGAAGCAGCAGCACGGAGGGTTTCTCTGCCGGCACCGCGGCTCCCTGTGCGAGAAGTAGACGACGGCTCGACTCCGGCAGAATGAAAGCGCGACACGGTACGAAGAGCGTAAGAATGAAGGCAGAGCACCGAGCTGCCGTGCGCCATCGCGCAGGCTGCAAGAGGAAGCGTGCCTGGCCACCGGCTCCTTTGCGGATTCACGTTAGCACTTGAAAACAGAAAGTTCCACTCGCAGCTACTGGTGCTGCTACCTCTTTCTCTTCCAGCTTTCCCTGGAAAGAACTGTGCCCAGGTTTAGGCTTCAACGCGCCGAGGTAACAGTGGCAGATGCGGCAGAGAATGGAAATACAGCGTGCAGCGGGCGGTTTCTGGTGCTTTACGGGAGGCAAGGGGAAAGTGCAGCGCAGCAGTGGCTTTTACTTCTGGAGCCTTTTGCTTTGGTAGCAGCAGCTGCTGCAAGTGGGCAACGGAGCTGCGAGAGTGCATCATGTGACGGCACATCTCTCTGAGAGAGGAGCTTTCGAGCCGCAGCGCGTTGCGCCCGGTTTCAAGGCTACTTGGAGGAGTGGGGGGTACTTGAAGAACGCCTTCTTTCTGGGCGCGTCCTTCTGGGTGTGCTCAAGCTGCATGGACTAGGCAGCACTGGAGGTGTAAGAACCTGTATCTGGCCAGCTTGTGTGCTGGAGTGCAAGGGCTGCGCCTTCCTTTCTGAAGCAGCCCAGAGCATTCTCAGCGGAACCTGCTTGTGAAGCAGCTCTCGGCTGGACATTTGCGAGTCGCTGCACTGAAGTGCATGAAGCCGGTGCCCAGCTGCTTTGTCCTTCGCCTTCTGGGCTCTGGACAGAACTGAAGCGCAGCGATGGCTTGGAGCTTTGCCGCTCTTCAGCGCGAACACTGCACGCAGCCACAGGCTGCTGTGCACGGCTTTTCCTCAGCTCGACGTACAGTCATTGTCTTGCTGTTTCCCAGCGTCGAAAGTGTCCGTGTAGCTCTCGCTCAGCGAAATGCGTCAGGAGAGAAACACTTGCTGGATGAGCCTTTCGCTGGCCAAGACTTTCAACACAGCACCACCATTCGGGCAAGGAGGAGGAGAAAGGAAGACCATCTTTGCGTCCTGGCCCGTCCTTCTGTGCGAGACGCCTCTCCGCCTCTTCGCTCCCTGCAAGGCTGTAGTGTGCGCGCCGGCACGCTGAAGCGAGAGGGCAGGTGCAGAGAGCACCGCGATCTGACGGCGCCGTGCAGGCTGGAAAGGAAAGAGGGCTGCCACTGGAATGTGGTGCAAGTACAGGTTTGCACGCGTCGAGGGTAAGCTCTGGGTGAGCTTGTTGACCTAAAGCTGTTCTCTGTGCCAGACGTAGCCGAGAATCTTTCCGTTGAGATTCAGGCTACCGCGCAAACAGAATGTGGTGCTACCTAGCGCTGCGAGGGAAAGGGCATAGCCCAGGCGTGTTTCGGCAGAAGCAGCAGCACGGAGGGTTTCTCTGCCGGCACCGCGGCTCCCTGTGCGAGAAGTAGACGACGGCTCGACTCCGGCAGAATGAAAGCGCGACACGGTACGAAGAGCGTAAGAATGAAGGCAGAGCACCGAGCTGCCGTGCGCCATCGCGCAGGCTGCAAGAGGAAGCGTGCCTGGCCACCGGCTCCTTTGCGGATTCACGTTAGCACTTGAAAACAGAAAGTTCCACTCGCAGCTACTGGTGCTGCTACCTCTTTCTCTTCCAGCTTTCCCTGGAAAGAACTGTGCCCAGGTTTAGGCTTCAACGCGCCGAGGTAACAGTGGCAGATGCGGCAGAGAATGGAAATACAGCGTGCAGCGGGCGGTTTCTGGTGCTTTACGGGAGGCAAGGGGAAAGTGCAGCGCAGCAGTGGCTTTTACTTCTGGAGCCTTTTGCTTTGGTAGCAGCAGCTGCTGCAAGTGGGCAACGGAGCTGCGAGAGTGCATCATGTGACGGCACATCTCTCTGAGAGAGGAGCTTTCGAGCCGCAGCGCGTTGCGCCCGGTTTCAAGGCTACTTGGAGGAGTGGGGGGTACTTGAAGAACGCCTTCTTTCTGGGCGCGTCCTTCTGGGTGTGCTCAAGCTGCATGGACTCGGCAGCACTGGAGGTGTAAGAACCTGTTTCTGGCCAGCTTGTGTGCTGGAGTGCAAGGGCTGCGCCTTCCTTTCTGAAGCAGCCCAGAGCATTCTCAGCGGAACCTGCTTGTGAAGCAGCTCTCGGCTGGACATTTGCGAGTCTCTCCACTGAAGTGCATGAAGCCGGTGCCCAGCTGCTTCGTCCTTCGCCTTCTGGGCTCTGGACAGAACTGAAGCGCAGCGATGGCTTGGAGCTTTACCGCTCTTCAGCGTGAACACTGCACGCAGCCACAGGCTGGACATTTGCGAGTCGCTGCACTGAAGTGCATGAAGCCGGTGCCCAGCTGCTTCGTCCTTCGCCTTCTGGGCTCTGGACAGAACTGAAGCGCAGCGATGGCTTGGAGCTTTGCCGCTCTTCAGCGCGAACACTGCACGCAGCCACAGGCTGCTGTGCACGGCTTTTCCTCAGCTCGACGTACCGTCATTCTCTTGCTGTTTCCCAGCATCGAAAGTGTCCTTGTAGCTCTCGCTCAGCGAAATGCGTCAGGAGAGAAACACTTGCTGGATGAGCCTTTCGCTGGCCAAGACTTTCAACACAGCACCACCATTCGGGCAAGGAGGAGGAGAAAGGAAGACCATCTTTGCGTCCTGGCCCGTCCTTCTGTGCGAGACGCCTCTCCGCCTCTTCGCTCCCTGCAAGGCTGTAGTGTGCGCGCCGGCACTCGGAAGCGAGAGGGCAGGTGCAGAGAGCACCGCGATCTGACGGCGCCGTGCAGGCTGGAAAGGAAAGAGGGCTGCCACTGGAATGTGGTGCAAGTACAGGTTTGCACGCGTCGAGGGTAAGCTCTGGGTGAGCTTGTTGACCTAAAGCTGTTCTCTGTGCCAGACGTAGCCGAGAATCTTTCCGTTGAGATTCAGGCTACTGCGCAAACAGAATGTGGTGCTACCTAGCGCTGCGAGGGAAAGGGCATAGCCCAGGCGTGTTTCGGCAGAAGCAGCAGCACGGAGGGTTTCTCTGCCGGCACCGCGGCTCCCTGTGCGAGAAGTAGACGACGGCTCGACTCCGGCAGAATGAAAGCGCGACACGGTACGAAGAGCGTAAGAATGAAGGCAGAGCACCGAGCTGCCGTGCGCCATCGCGCAGGCTGCAAGAGGAAGCGTGCCTGGCCACCGGCTCCTTTGCGGATTCACGTTAGCACTTGAAAACAGAAAGTTCCACTCGCAGCTACTGGTGCTGCTACCTCTTTCTCTTCCAGCTTTCCCTGGAAAGAACTGTGCCCAGGTTTAGGCTTCAACGCGCCGAGGTAACAGTGGCAGATGCGGCAGAGAATGGAAATACAGCGTGCAGCGGGCGGTTTCTGGTGCTTTACGGGAGGCAAGGGGAAAGTGCAGCGCAGCAGTGGCTTTTACTTCTGGAGCCTTTTGCTTTGGTAGCAGCAGCTGCTGCAAGTGGGCAACGGAGCTGCGAGAGTGCATCATGTGACGGCACATCTCTCTGAGAGAGGAGCTTTCGAGCCGCAGCGCGTTGCGCCCGGTTTCAAGGCTACTTGGAGGAGTGGGGGGTACTTGAAGAACGCCTTCTTTCTGGGCGCGTCCTTCTGGGTGTGCTCAAGCTGCATGGACTCGGCAGCACTGGAGGTGTAAGAACCTGTTTCTGGCCAGCTTGTGTGCTGGAGTGCAAGGGCTGCGCCTTCCTTTCTGAAGCAGCCCAGAGCATTCTCAGCGGAACCTGCTTGTGAAGCAGCTCTCGGCTGGACATTTGCGAGTCGCTGCACTGAAGTGCATGAAGCCGGTGCCCAGCTGCTTCGTCCTTCGCCTTCTGGGCTCTGGACAGAACTGAAGCGCAGCGATGGCTTGGAGCTTTGCCGCTCTTCAGCGCGAACACTGCACGCAGCCACAGGCTGCTGTGCACGGCTTTTCCTCAGCTCGACGTACAGTCATTGTCTTGCTGTTTCCCAGCGTCGAAAGTGTCCGTGTAGCTCTCGCTCAGCGAAATGCGTCAGGAGAGAAACACTTGCTGGATGAGCCTTTCGCTGGCCAAGACTTTCAACACAGCACCACCATTCGGGCAAGGAGGAGGAGAAAGGAAGACCACCTTTGCGTCCTGGCCCGTCCTTCTGTGCGAGACGCCTCTCCGCCTCTTCGCTCCCTGCAAGGCTGTAGTGTGCGCGCCGGCACGCGGAAGCGAGAGGGCAGGTGCAGAGAGCACCGCGATCTGACGGCGCCGTGCAGGCTGGAAAGGAAAGAGGGCTGCCACTGGAATGTGGTGCAAGTACAGGTTTGCACGCGTCGAGGGTAAGCTCTGGGTGAGCTTGTTGACCTAAAGCTGTTCTCTGTGCCAGACGTAGCCGAGAATCTTTCCGTTGAGATTCAGGCTACCGCGCAAACAGAATGTGGTGCTACCTAGCGCTGCGAGGGAAAGGGCATAGCCCAGGCGTGTTTCGGCAGAAGCAGCAGCACGGAGGGTTTCTCTGCCGGCACCGCGGCTCCCTGTGCGAGAAGTAGACGACGGCTCGACTCCGGCAGAATGAAAGCGCGACACGGTACGAAGAGCGTAAGAATGAAGGCAGAGCACCGAGCTGCCGTGCGCCATCGCGCAGGCTGCAAGAGGAAGCGTGCCTGGCCACCGGCTCCTTTGCGGATTCACGTTAGCACTTGAAAACAGAAAGTTCCACTCGCAGCTACTGGTGCTGCTACCTCTTTCTCTTCCAGCTTTCCCTGGAAAGAACTGTGCCCAGGTTTAGGCTTCAACGCGCCGAGGTAACAGTGGCAGATGCGGCAGAGAATGGAAATACAGCGTGCAGCGGGCGGTTTCTGGTGCTTTACGGGAGGCAAGGGGAAAGTGCAGCGCAGCAGTGGCTTTTACTTCTGGAGCCTTTTGCTTTGGTAGCAGCAGCTGCTGCAAGTGGGCAACGGAGCTGCGAGAGTGCATCATGTGACGGCACATCTCTCTGAGAGAGGAGCTTTCGAGCCGCAGCGCGTTGCGCCCGGTTTCAAGGCTACTTGGAGGAGTGGGGGGTACTTGAAGAACGCCTTCTTTCTGGGCGCGTCCTTCTGGGTGTGCTCAAGCTGCATGGACTCGGCAGCACTGGAGGTGTAAGAACCTGTTTCTGGCCAGCTTGTGTGCTGGAGTGCAAGGGCTGCGCCTTCCTTTCTGAAGCAGCCCAGAGCATTCTCAGCGGAACCTGCTTGTGAAGCAGCTCTCGGCTGGACATTTGCGAGTCGCTGCACTGAAGTGCATGAAGCCGGTGCCCAGCTGCTTCGTCCTTCGCTTTCTGGGCTCTGGACAGAACTGAAGCGCAGCGATGGCTTGGAGCTTTGCCGCTCTTCAGCGTGAACACTGCACGCAGCCACAGGCTGGACATTTGCGAGTCGCTGCACTGAAGTGCATGAAGCCGGTGCCCAGCTGCTTCGTCCTTCGCCTTCTGGGCTCTGGACAGAACTGAAGCGCAGCGATGGCTTGGAGCTTTGCCGCTCTTCAGCGCGAACACTGCACGCAGCCACAGGCTGCTGTGCACGGCTTTTCCTCAGCTCGACGTACAGTCATTGTCTTGCTGTTTCCCAGCGTCGAAAGTGTCCGTGTAGCTCTCGCTCAGCGAAATGCGTCAGGAGAGAAACACTTGCTGGATGAGCCTTTCGCTGGCCAAGACTTTCAACACAGCACCACCATTCGGGCAAGGAGGAGGAGAAAGGAAGACCACCTTTGCGTCCTGGCCCGTCCTTCTGTGCGAGACGCCTCTCCGCCTCTTCGCTCCCTGCAAGGCTGTAGTGTGCGCGCCGGCACGCGGAAGCGAGAGGGCAGGTGCAGAGAGCACCGCGATCTGACGGCGCCGTGCAGGCTGGAAAGGAAAGAGGGCTGCCACTGGAATGTGGTGCAAGTACAGGTTTGCACGCGTCGAGGGTAAGCTCTGGGTGAGCTTGTTGACCTAAAGCTGTTCTCTGTGCCAGACGTAGCCGAGAATCTTTCCGTTGAGATTCAGGCTACCGCGCAAACAGAATGTGGTGCTACCTAGCGCTGCGAGGGAAAGGGCATAGCCCAGGCGTGTTTCGGCAGAAGCAGCAGCACGGAGGGTTTCTCTGCCGGCACCGCGGCTCCCTGTGCGAGAAGTAGACGACGGCTCGACTCCGGCAGAATGAAAGCGCGACACGGTACGAAGAGCGTAAGAATGAAGGCAGAGCACCGAGCTGCCGTGCGCCATCGCGCAGGCTGCAAGAGGAAGCGTGCCTGGCCACCGGCTCCTTTGCGGATTCACGTTAGCACTTGAAAACAGAAAGTTCCACTCGCAGCTACTGGTGCTGCTACCTCTTTCTCTTCCAGCTTTCCCTGGAAAGAACTGTGCCCAGGTTTAGGCTTCAACGCGCCGAGGTAACAGTGGCAGATGCGGCAGAGAATGGAAATACAGCGTGCAGCGGGCGGTTTCTGGTGCTTTACGGGAGGCAAGGGGAAAGTGCAGCGCAGCAGTGGCTTTTACTTCTGGAGCCTTTTGCTTTGGTAGCAGCAGCTGCTGCAAGTGGGCAACGGAGCTGCGAGAGTGCATCATGTGACGGCACATCTCTCTGAGAGAGGAGCTTTCGAGCCGCAGCGCGTTGCGCCCGGTTTCAAGGCTACTTGGAGGAGTGGGGGGTACTTGAAGAACGCCTTCTTTCTGGGCGCGTCCTTCTGGGTGTGCTCAAGCTGCATGGACTCGGCAGCACTGGAGGTGTAAGAACCTGTTTCTGGCCAGCTTGTGTGCTGGAGTGCAAGGGCTGCGCCTTCCTTTCTGAAGCAGCCCAGAGCATTCTCAGCGGAACCTGCTTGTGAAGCAGCTCTCGGCTGGACATTTGCGAGTCGCTGCACTGAAGTGCATGAAGCCGGTGCCCAGCTGCTTCGTCCTTCGCCTTCTGGGCTCTGGACAGAACTGAAGCGCAGCGATGGCTTGGAGCTTTGCCGCTCTTCAGCGCGAACACTGCACGCAGCCACAGGCTGCTGTGCACGGCTTTTCCTCAGCTCGACGTACAGTCATTGTCTTGCTGTTTCCCAGCGTCGAAAGTGTCCGTGTAGCTCTCGCTCAGCGAAATGCGTCAGGAGAGAAACACTTGCTGGATGAGCCTTTCGCTGGCCAAGACTTTCAACACAGCACCACCATTCGGGCAAGGAGGAGGAGAAAGGAAGACCACCTTTGCGTCCTGGCCCGTCCTTCTGTGCGAGACGCCTCTCCGCCTCTTCGCTCCCTGCAAGGCTGTAGTGTGCGCGCCGGCACGCGGAAGCGAGAGGGCAGGTGCAGAGAGCACCGCGATCTGACGGCGCCGTGCAGGCTGGAAAGGAAAGAGGGCTGCCACTGGAATGTGGTGCAAGTACAGGTTTGCACGCGTCGAGGGTAAGCTCTGGGTGAGCTTGTTGACCTAAAGCTGTTCTCTGTGCCAGACGTAGCCGAGAATCTTTCCGTTGAGATTCAGGCTACCGCGCAAACAGAATGTGGTGCTACCTAGCGCTGCGAGGGAAAGGGCATAGCCCAGGCGTGTTTCGGCAGAAGCAGCAGCACGGAGGGTTTCTCTGCCGGCACCGCGGCTCCCTGTGCGAGAAGTAGACGACGGCTCGACTCCGGCAGAATGAAAGCGCGACACGGTACGAAGAGCGTAAGAATGAAGGCAGAGCACCGAGCTGCCGTGCGCCATCGCGCAGGCTGCAAGAGGAAGCGTGCCTGGCCACCGGCTCCTTTGCGGATTCACGTTAGCACTTGAAAACAGAAAGTTCCACTCGCAGCTACTGGTGCTGCTACCTCTTTCTCTTCCAGCTTTCCCTGGAAAGAACTGTGCCCAGGTTTAGGCTTCAACGCGCCGAGGTAACAGTGGCAGATGCGGCAGAGAATGGAAATACAGCGTGCAGCGGGCGGTTTCTGGTGCTTTACGGGAGGCAAGGGGAAAGTGCAGCGCAGCAGTGGCTTTTACTTCTGGAGCCTTTTGCTTTGGTAGCAGCAGCTGCTGCAAGTGGGCAACGGAGCTGCGAGAGTGCATCATGTGACGGCACATCTCTCTGAGAGAGGAGCTTTCGAGCCGCAGCGCGTTGCGCCCGGTTTCAAGGCTACTTGGAGGAGTGGGGGGTACTTGAAGAACGCCTTCTTTCTGGGCGCGTCCTTCTGGGTGTGCTCAAGCTGCATGGACTCGGCAGCACTGGAGGTGTAAGAACCTGTTTCTGGCCAGCTTGTGTGCTGGAGTGCAAGGGCTGCGCCTTCCTTTCTGAAGCAGCCCAGAGCATTCTCAGCGGAACCTGCTTGTGAAGCAGCTCTCGGCTGGACATTTGCGAGTCGCTGCACTGAAGTGCATGAAGCCGGTGCCCAGCTGCTTCGTCCTTCGCTTTCTGGGCTCTGGACAGAACTGAAGCGCAGCGATGGCTTGGAGCTTTGCCGCTCTTCAGCGTGAACACTGCACGCAGCCAAAGGCTGGACATTTGCGAGTCGCTGCACTGAAGTGCATGAAGCCGGTGCCCAGCTGCTTCGTCCTTCGCCTTCTGGGCTCTGGACAGAACTGAAGCGCAGCGATGGCTTGGAGCTTTGCCGCTCTTCAGCGCGAACACTGCACGCAGCCACAGGCTGCTGTGCACGGCTTTTCCTCAGCTCGACGTACAGTCATTGTCTTGCTGTTTCCCAGCGTCGAAAGTGTCCGTGTAGCTCTCGCTCAGCGAAATGCGTCAGGAGAGAAACACTTGCTGGATGAGCCTTTCGCTGGCCAAGACTTTCAACACAGCACCACCATTCGGGCAAGGAGGAGGAGAAAGGAAGACCACCTTTGCGTCCTGGCCCGTCCTTCTGTGCGAGACGCCTCTCCGCCTCTTCGCTCCCTGCAAGGCTGTAGTGTGCGCGCCGGCACGCGGAAGCGAGAGGGCAGGTGCAGAGAGCACCGCGATCTGACGGCGCCGTGCAGGCTGGAAAGGAAAGAGGGCTGCCACTGGAATGTGGTGCAAGTACAGGTTTGCACGCGTCGAGGGTAAGCTCTGGGTGAGCTTGTTGACCTAAAGCTGTTCTCTGTGCCAGACGTAGCCGAGAATCTTTCCGTTGAGATTCAGGCTACCGCGCAAACAGAATGTGGTGCTACCTAGCGCTGCGAGGGAAAGGGCATAGCCCAGGCGTGTTTCGGCAGAAGCAGCAGCACGGAGGGTTTCTCTGCCGGCACCGCGGCTCCCTGTGCGAGAAGTAGACGACGGCTCGACTCCGGCAGAATGAAAGCGCGACACGGTACGAAGAGCGTAAGAATGAAGGCAGAGCACCGAGCTGCCGTGCGCCATCGCGCAGGCTGCAAGAGGAAGCGTGCCTGGCCACCGGCTCCTTTGCGGATTCACGTTAGCACTTGAAAACAGAAAGTTCCACTCGCAGCTACTGGTGCTGCTACCTCTTTCTCTTCCAGCTTTCCCTGGAAAGAACTGTGCCCAGGTTTAGGCTTCAACGCGCCGAGGTAACAGTGGCAGATGCGGCAGAGAATGGAAATACAGCGTGCAGCGGGCGGTTTCTGGTGCTTTACGGGAGGCAAGGGGAAAGTGCAGCGCAGCAGTGGCTTTTACTTCTGGAGCCTTTTGCTTTGGTAGCAGCAGCTGCTGCAAGTGGGCAACGGAGCTGCGAGAGTGCATCATGTGACGGCACATCTCTCTGAGAGAGGAGCTTTCGAGCCGCAGCGCGTTGCGCCCGGTTTCAAGGCTACTTGGAGGAGTGGGGGGTACTTGAAGAACGCCTTCTTTCTGGGCGCGTCCTTCTGGGTGTGCTCAAGCTGCATGGACTCGGCAGCACTGGAGGTGTAAGAACCTGTTTCTGGCCAGCTTGTGTGCTGGAGTGCAAGGGCTGCGCCTTCCTTTCTGAAGCAGCCCAGAGCATTCTCAGCGGAACCTGCTTGTGAAGCAGCTCTCGGCTGGACATTTGCGAGTCGCTGCACTGAAGTGCATGAAGCCGGTGCCCAGCTGCTTCGTCCTTCGCTTTCTGGGCTCTGGACAGAACTGAAGCGCAGCGATGGCTTGGAGCTTTGCCGCTCTTCAGCGTGAACACTGCACGCAGCCACAGGCTGGACATTTGCGAGTCGCTGCACTGAAGTGCATGAAGCCGGTGCCCAGCTGCTTCGTCCTTCGCCTTCTGGGCTCTGGACAGAACTGAAGCGCAGCGATGGCTTGGAGCTTTGCCGCTCTTCAGCGCGAACACTGCACGCAGCCACAGGCTGCTGTGCACGGCTTTTCCTCAGCTCGACGTACAGTCATTGTCTTGCTGTTTCCCAGCGTCGAAAGTGTCCGTGTAGCTCTCGCTCAGCGAAATGCGCCAGGAGAGAAACACTTGCTGGATGAGCCTTTCGCTGGCCAAGACTTTCAACACAGCACCACCATTCGGGCAAGGAGGAGGAGAAAGGAAGACCACCTTTGCGTCCTGGCCCGTCCTTCTGTGCGAGACGCCTCTCCGCCTCTTCGCTCCCTGCAAGGCTGTAGTGTGCGCGCCGGCACGCGGAAGCGAGAGGGCAGGTGCAGAGAGCACCGCGATCTGACGGCGCCGTGCAGGCTGGAAAGGAAAGAGGGCTGCCACTGGAATGTGGTGCAAGTACAGGTTTGCACGCGTCGAGGGTAAGCTCTGGGTGAGCTTGTTGACCTAAAGCTGTTCTCTGTGCCAGACGTAGCCGAGAATCTTTCCGTTGAGATTCAGGCTACCGCGCAAACAGAATGTGGTGCTACCTAGCGCTGCGAGGGAAAGGGCATAGCCCAGGCGTGTTTCGGCAGAAGCAGCAGCACGGAGGGTTTCTCTGCCGGCACCGCGGCTCCCTGTGCGAGAAGTAGACGACGGCTCGACTCCGGCAGAATGAAAGCGCGACACGGTACGAAGAGCGTAAGAATGAAGGCAGAGCACCGAGCTGCCGTGCGCCATCGCGCAGGCTGCAAGAGGAAGCGTGCCTGGCCACCGGCTCCTTTGCGGATTCACGTTAGCACTTGAAAACAGAAAGTTCCACTCGCAGCTACTGGTGCTGCTACCTCTTTCTCTTCCAGCTTTCCCTGGAAAGAACTGTGCCCAGGTTTAGGCTTCAACGCGCCGAGGTAACAGTGGCAGATGCGGCAGAGAATGGAAATACAGCGTGCAGCGGGCGGTTTCTGGTGCTTTACGGGAGGCAAGGGGAAAGTGCAGCGCAGCAGTGGCTTTTACTTCTGGAGCCTTTTGCTTTGGTAGCAGCAGCTGCTGCAAGTGGGCAACGGAGCTGCGAGAGTGCATCATGTGACGGCACATCTCTCTGAGAGAGGAGCTTTCGAGCCGCAGCGCGTTGCGCCCGGTTTCAAGGCTACTTGGAGGAGTGGGGGGTACTTGAAGAACGCCTTCTTTCTGGGCGCGTCCTTCTGGGTGTGCTCAAGCTGCATGGACTCGGCAGCACTGGAGGTGTAAGAACCTGTTTCTGGCCAGCTTGTGTGCTGGAGTGCAAGGGCTGCGCCTTCCTTTCTGAAGCAGCCCAGAGCATTCTCAGCGGAACCTGCTTGTGAAGCAGCTCTCGGCTGGACATTTGCGAGTCGCTGCACTGAAGTGCATGAAGCCGGTGCCCAGCTGCTTCGTCCTTCGCTTTCTGGGCTCTGGACAGAACTGAAGCGCAGCGATGGCTTGGAGCTTTGCCGCTCTTCAGCGTGAACACTGCACGCAGCCACAGGCTGGACATTTGCGAGTCGCTGCACTGAAGTGCATGAAGCCGGTGCCCAGCTGCTTCGTCCTTCGCCTTCTGGGCTCTGGACAGAACTGAAGCGCAGCGATGGCTTGGAGCTTTGCCGCTCTTCAGCGCGAACACTGCACGCAGCCACAGGCTGCTGTGCACGGCTTTTCCTCAGCTCGACGTACAGTCATTGTCTTGCTGTTTCCCAGCGTCGAAAGTGTCCGTGTAGCTCTCGCTCAGCGAAATGCGTCAGGAGAGAAACACTTGCTGGATGAGCCTTTCGCTGGCCAAGACTTTCAACACAGCACCACCATTCGGGCAAGGAGGAGGAGAAAGGAAGACCACCTTTGCGTCCTGGCCCGTCCTTCTGTGCGAGACGCCTCTCCGCCTCTTCGCTCCCTGCAAGGCTGTAGTGTGCGCGCCGGCACGCGGAAGCGAGAGGGCAGGTGCAGAGAGCACCGCGATCTGACGGCGCCGTGCAGGCTGGAAAGGAAAGTGGGCTGCCACTGGAATGTGGTGCAAGTACAGGTTTGCACACGTCGAGGGTAAGCTCTGGGTGAGCTTGTTGACCTAAAGCTGTTCTCTGTGCCAGACGTAGCCGAGAATCTTTCCGTTGAGATTCAGGCTACCGCGCAAACAGAATGTGGTGCTACCTAGCGCTGCGAGGGAAAGGGCATAGCCCAGGCGTGTTTCGGCAGAAGCAGCAGCACGGAGGGTTTCTCTGCCGGCACCGCGGCTCCCTGTGCGAGAAGTAGACGACGGCTCGACTCCGGCAGAATGAAAGCGCGACACGGTACGAAGAGCGTAAGAATGAAGGCAGAGCACCGAGCTGCCGTGCGCCATCGCGCAGGCTGCAAGAGGAAGCGTGCCTGGCCACCGGCTCCTTTGCGGATTCACGTTAGCACTTGAAAACAGAAAGTTCCACTCGCAGCTACTGGTGCTGCTACCTCTTTCTCTTCCAGCTTTCCCTGGAAAGAACTGTGCCCAGGTTTAGGCTTCAACGCGCCGAGGTAACAGTGGCAGATGCGGCAGAGAATGGAAATACAGCGTGCAGCGGGCGGTTTCTGGTGCTTTACGGGAGGCAAGGGGAAAGTGCAGCGCAGCAGTGGCTTTTACTTCTGGAGCCTTTTGCTTTGGTAGCAGCAGCTGCTGCAAGTGGGCAACGGAGCTGCGAGAGTGCATCATGTGACGGCACATCTCTCTGAGAGAGGAGCTTTCGAGCCGCAGCGCGTTGCGCCCGGTTTCAAGGCTACTTGGAGGAGTGGGGGGTACTTGAAGAACGCCTTCTTTCTGGGCGCGTCCTTCTGGGTGTGCTCAAGCTGCATGGACTCGGCAGCACTGGAGGTGTAAGAACCTGTTTCTGGCCAGCTTGTGTGCTGGAGTGCAAGGGCTGCGCCTTCCTTTCTGAAGCAGCCCAGAGCATTCTCAGCGGAACCTGCTTGTGAAGCAGCTCTCGGCTGGACATTTGCGAGTCGCTGCACTGAAGTGCATGAAGCCGGTGCCCAGCTGCTTCGTCCTTCGCTTTCTGGGCTCTGGACAGAACTGAAGCGCAGCGATGGCTTGGAGCTTTGCCGCTCTTCAGCGTGAACACTGCACGCAGCCACAGGCTGGACATTTGCGAGTCGCTGCACTGAAGTGCATGAAGCCGGTGCCCAGCTGCTTCGTCCTTCGCCTTCTGGGCTCTGGACAGAACTGAAGCGCAGCGATGGCTTGGAGCTTTGCCGCTCTTCAGCGCGAACACTGCACGCAGCCACAGGCTGCTGTGCACGGCTTTTCCTCAGCTCGACGTACAGTCATTGTCTTGCTGTTTCCCAGCGTCGAAAGTGTCCGTGTAGCTCTCGCTCAGCGAAATGCGCCAGGAGAGAAACACTTGCTGGATGAGCCTTTCGCTGGCCAAGACTTTCAACACAGCACCACCATTCGGGCAAGGAGGAGGAGAAAGGAAGACCACCTTTGCGTCCTGGCCCGTCCTTCTGTGCGAGACGCCTCTCCGCCTCTTCGCTCCCTGCAAGGCTGTAGTGTGCGCGCCGGCACGCGGAAGCGAGAGGGCAGGTGCAGAGAGCACCGCGATCTGACGGCGCCGTGCAGGCTGGAAAGGAAAGAGGGCTGCCACTGGAATGTGGTGCAAGTACAGGTTTGCACGCGTCGAGGGTAAGCTCTGGGTGAGCTTGTTGACCTAAAGCTGTTCTCTGTGCCAGACGTAGCCGAGAATCTTTCCGTTGAGATTCAGGCTACCGCGCAAACAGAATGTGGTGCTACCTAGCGCTGCGAGGGAAAGGGCATAGCCCAGGCGTGTTTCGGCAGAAGCAGCAGCACGGAGGGTTTCTCTGCCGGCACCGCGGCTCCCTGTGCGAGAAGTAGACGACGGCTCGACTCCGGCAGAATGAAAGCGCGACACGGTACGAAGAGCGTAAGAATGAAGGCAGAGCACCGAGCTGCCGTGCGCCATCGCGCAGGCTGCAAGAGGAAGCGTGCCTGGCCACCGGCTCCTTTGCGGATTCACGTTAGCACTTGAAAACAGAAAGTTCCACTCGCAGCTACTGGTGCTGCTACCTCTTTCTCTTCCAGCTTTCCCTGGAAAGAACTGTGCCCAGGTTTAGGCTTCAACGCGCCGAGGTAACAGTGGCAGATGCGGCAGAGAATGGAAATACAGCGTGCAGCGGGCGGTTTCTGGTGCTTTACGGGAGGCAAGGGGAAAGTGCAGCGCAGCAGTGGCTTTTACTTCTGGAGCCTTTTGCTTTGGTAGCAGCAGCTGCTGCAAGTGGGCAACGGAGCTGCGAGAGTGCATCATGTGACGGCACATCTCTCTGAGAGAGGAGCTTTCGAGCCGCAGCGCGTTGCGCCCGGTTTCAAGGCTACTTGGAGGAGTGGGGGGTACTTGAAGAACGCCTTCTTTCTGGGCGCGTCCTTCTGGGTGTGCTCAAGCTGCATGGACTAGGCAGCACTGGAGGTGTAAGAACCTGTATCTGGCCAGCTTGTGTGCTGGAGTGCAAGGGCTGCGCCTTCCTTTCTGAAGCAGCCCAGAGCATTCTCAGCGGAACCTGCTTGTGAAGCAGCTCTCGGCTGGACATTTGCGAGTCGCTGCACTGAAGTGCATGAAGCCGGTGCCCAGCTGCTTTGTCCTTCGCCTTCTGGGCTCTGGACAGAACTGAAGCGCAGCGATGGCTTGGAGCTTTGCCGCTCTTCAGCGCGAACACTGCACGCAGCCACAGGCTGCTGTGCACGGCTTTTCCTCAGCTCGACGTACAGTCATTGTCTTGCTGTTTCCCAGCGTCGAAAGTGTCCGTGTAGCTCTCGCTCAGCGAAATGCGTCAGGAGAGAAACACTTGCTGGATGAGCCTTTCGCTGGCCAAGACTTTCAACACAGCACCACCATTCGGGCAAGGAGGAGGAGAAAGGAAGACCATCTTTGCGTCCTGGCCCGTCCTTCTGTGCGAGACGCCTCTCCGCCTCTTCGCTCCCTGCAAGGCTGTAGTGTGCGCGCCGGCACGCGGAAGCGAGAGGGCAGGTGCAGAGAGCACCGCGATCTGACGGCGCCGTGCAGGCTGGAAAGGAAAGAGGGCTGCCACTGGAATGTGGTGCAAGTACAGGTTTGCACGCGTCGAGGGTAAGCTCTGGGTGAGCTTGTTGACCTAAAGCTGTTCTCTGTGCCAGACGTAGCCGAGAATCTTTCCGTTGAGATTCAGGCTACCGCGCAAACAGAATGTGGTGCTACCTAGCGCTGCGAGGGAAAGGGCATAGCCCAGGCGTGTTTCGGCAGAAGCAGCAGCACGGAGGGTTTCTCTGCCGGCACCGCGGCTCCCTGTGCGAGAAGTAGACGACGGCTCGACTCCGGCAGAATGAAAGCGCGACACGGTACGAAGAGCGTAAGAATGAAGGCAGAGCACCGAGCTGCCGTGCGCCATCGCGCAGGCTGCAAGAGGAAGCGTGCCTGGCCACCGGCTCCTTTGCGGATTCACGTTAGCACTTGAAAACAGAAAGTTCCACTCGCAGCTACTGGTGCTGCTACCTCTTTCTCTTCCAGCTTTCCCTGGAAAGAACTGTGCCCAGGTTTAGGCTTCAACGCGCCGAGGTAACAGTGGCAGATGCGGCAGAGAATGGAAATACAGCGTGCAGCGGGCGGTTTCTGGTGCTTTACGGGAGGCAAGGGGAAAGTGCAGCGCAGCAGTGGCTTTTACTTCTGGAGCCTTTTGCTTTGGTAGCAGCAGCTGCTGCAAGTGGGCAACGGAGCTGCGAGAGTGCATCATGTGACGGCACATCTCTCTGAGAGAGGAGCTTTCGAGCCGCAGCGCGTTGCGCCCGGTTTCAAGGCTACTTGGAGGAGTGGGGGGTACTTGAAGAACGCCTTCTTTCTGGGCGCGTCCTTCTGGGTGTGCTCAAGCTGCATGGACTCGGCAGCACTGGAGGTGTAAGAACCTGTTTCTGGCCAGCTTGTGTGCTGGAGTGCAAGGGCTGCGCCTTCCTTTCTGAAGCAGCCCAGAGCATTCTCAGCGGAACCTGCTTGTGAAGCAGCTCTCGGCTGGACATTTGCGAGTCGCTGCACTGAAGTGCATGAAGCCGGTGCCCAGCTGCTTCGTCCTTCGCTTTCTGGGCTCTGGACAGAACTGAAGCGCAGCGATGGCTTGGAGCTTTGCCGCTCTTCAGCGTGAACACTGCACGCAGCCACAGGCTGGACATTTGCGAGTCGCTGCACTGAAGTGCATGAAGCCGGTGCCCAGCTGCTTCGTCCTTCGCCTTCTGGGCTCTGGACAGAACTGAAGCGCAGCGATGGCTTGGAGCTTTGCCGCTCTTCAGCGCGAACACTGCACGCAGCCACAGGCTGCTGTGCACGGCTTTTCCTCAGCTCGACGTACAGTCATTGTCTTGCTGTTTCCCAGCGTCGAAAGTGTCCGTGTAGCTCTCGCTCAGCGAAATGCGCCAGGAGAGAAACACTTGCTGGATGAGCCTTTCGCTGGCCAAGACTTTCAACACAGCACCACCATTCGGGCAAGGAGGAGGAGAAAGGAAGACCACCTTTGCGTCCTGGCCCGTCCTTCTGTGCGAGACGCCTCTCCGCCTCTTCGCTCCCTGCAAGGCTGTAGTGTGCGCGCCGGCACGCGGAAGCGAGAGGGCAGGTGCAGAGAGCACCGCGATCTGACGGCGCCGTGCAGGCTGGAAAGGAAAGAGGGCTGCCACTGGAATGTGGTGCAAGTACAGGTTTGCACGCGTCGAGGGTAAGCTCTGGGTGAGCTTGTTGACCTAAAGCTGTTCTCTGTGCCAGACGTAGCCGAGAATCTTTCCGTTGAGATTCAGGCTACCGCGCAAACAGAATGTGGTGCTACCTAGCGCTGCGAGGGAAAGGGCATAGCCCAGGCGTGTTTCGGCAGAAGCAGCAGCACGGAGGGTTTCTCTGCCGGCACCGCGGCTCCCTGTGCGAGAAGTAGACGACGGCTCGACTCCGGCAGAATGAAAGCGCGACACGGTACGAAGAGCGTAAGAATGAAGGCAGAGCACCGAGCTGCCGTGCGCCATCGCGCAGGCTGCAAGAGGAAGCGTGCCTGGCCACCGGCTCCTTTGCGGATTCACGTTAGCACTTGAAAACAGAAAGTTCCACTCGCAGCTACTGGTGCTGCTACCTCTTTCTCTTCCAGCTTTCCCTGGAAAGAACTGTGCCCAGGTTTAGGCTTCAACGCGCCGAGGTAACAGTGGCAGATGCGGCAGAGAATGGAAATACAGCGTGCAGCGGGCGGTTTCTGGTGCTTTACGGGAGGCAAGGGGAAAGTGCAGCGCAGCAGTGGCTTTTACTTCTGGAGCCTTTTGCTTTGGTAGCAGCAGCTGCTGCAAGTGGGCAACGGAGCTGCGAGAGTGCATCATGTGACGGCACATCTCTCTGAGAGAGGAGCTTTCGAGCCGCAGCGCGTTGCGCCCGGTTTCAAGGCTACTTGGAGGAGTGGGGGGTACTTGAAGAACGCCTTCTTTCTGGGCGCGTCCTTCTGGGTGTGCTCAAGCTGCATGGACTAGGCAGCACTGGAGGTGTAAGAACCTGTATCTGGCCAGCTTGTGTGCTGGAGTGCAAGGGCTGCGCCTTCCTTTCTGAAGCAGCCCAGAGCATTCTCAGCGGAACCTGCTTGTGAAGCAGCTCTCGGCTGGACATTTGCGAGTCGCTGCACTGAAGTGCATGAAGCCGGTGCCCAGCTGCTTTGTCCTTCGCCTTCTGGGCTCTGGACAGAACTGAAGCGCAGCGATGGCTTGGAGCTTTGCCGCTCTTCAGCGCGAACACTGCACGCAGCCACAGGCTGCTGTGCACGGCTTTTCCTCAGCTCGACGTACAGTCATTGTCTTGCTGTTTCCCAGCGTCGAAAGTGTCCGTGTAGCTCTCGCTCAGCGAAATGCGTCAGGAGAGAAACACTTGCTGGATGAGCCTTTCGCTGGCCAAGACTTTCAACACAGCACCACCATTCGGGCAAGGAGGAGGAGAAAGGAAGACCATCTTTGCGTCCTGGCCCGTCCTTCTGTGCGAGACGCCTCTCCGCCTCTTCGCTCCCTGCAAGGCTGTAGTGTGCGCGCCGGCACGCGGAAGCGAGAGGGCAGGTGCAGAGAGCACCGCGATCTGACGGCGCCGTGCAGGCTGGAAAGGAAAGAGGGCTGCCACTGGAATGTGGTGCAAGTACAGGTTTGCACGCGTCGAGGGTAAGCTCTGGGTGAGCTTGTTGACCTAAAGCTGTTCTCTGTGCCAGACGTAGCCGAGAATCTTTCCGTTGAGATTCAGGCTACCGCGCAAACAGAATGTGGTGCTACCTAGCGCTGCGAGGGAAAGGGCATAGCCCAGGCGTGTTTCGGCAGAAGCAGCAGCACGGAGGGTTTCTCTGCCGGCACCGCGGCTCCCTGTGCGAGAAGTAGACGACGGCTCGACTCCGGCAGAATGAAAGCGCGACACGGTACGAAGAGCGTAAGAATGAAGGCAGAGCACCGAGCTGCCGTGCGCCATCGCGCAGGCTGCAAGAGGAAGCGTGCCTGGCCACCGGCTCCTTTGCGGATTCACGTTAGCACTTGAAAACAGAAAGTTCCACTCGCAGCTACTGGTGCTGCTACCTCTTTCTCTTCCAGCTTTCCCTGGAAAGAACTGTGCCCAGGTTTAGGCTTCAACGCGCCGAGGTAACAGTGGCAGATGCGGCAGAGAATGGAAATACAGCGTGCAGCGGGCGGTTTCTGGTGCTTTACGGGAGGCAAGGGGAAAGTGCAGCGCAGCAGTGGCTTTTACTTCTGGAGCCTTTTGCTTTGGTAGCAGCAGCTGCTGCAAGTGGGCAACGGAGCTGCGAGAGTGCATCATGTGACGGCACATCTCTCTGAGAGAGGAGCTTTTGAGCCGCAGCGCGTTGCGCCCGGTTTCAAGGCTACTTGGAGGAGTGGGGGGTACTTGAAGAACGCCTTCTTTCTGGGCGCGTCCTTCTGGGTGTGCTCAAGCTGCATGGACTAGGCAGCACTGGAGGTGTAAGAACCTGTATCTGGCCAGCTTGTGTGCTGGAGTGCAAGGGCTGCGCCTTCCTTTCTGAAGCAGCCCAGAGCATTCTCAGCGGAACCTGCTTGTGAAGCAGCTCTCGGCTGGACATTTGCGAGTCGCTGCACTGAAGTGCATGAAGCCGGTGCCCAGCTGCTTTGTCCTTCGCCTTCTGGGCTCTGGACAGAACTGAAGCGCAGCGATGGCTTGGAGCTTTGCCGCTCTTCAGCGCGAACACTGCACGCAGCCACAGGCTGCTGTGCACGGCTTTTCCTCAGCTCGACGTACAGTCATTGTCTTGCTGTTTCCCAGCGTCGAAAGTGTCCGTGTAGCTCTCGCTCAGCGAAATGCGTCAGGAGAGAAACACTTGCTGGATGAGCCTTTCGCTGGCCAAGACTTTCAACACAGCACCACCATTCGGGCAAGGAGGAGGAGAAAGGAAGACCATCTTTGCGTCCTGGCCCGTCCTTCTGTGCGAGACGCCTCTCCGCCTCTTCGCTCCCTGCAAGGCTGTAGTGTGCGCGCCGGCACGCGGAAGCGAGAGGGCAGGTGCAGAGAGCACCGCGATCTGACGGCGCCGTGCAGGCTGGAAAGGAAAGAGGGCTGCCACTGGAATGTGGTGCAAGTACAGGTTTGCACGCGTCGAGGGTAAGCTCTGGGTGAGCTTGTTGACCTAAAGCTGTTCTCTGTGCCAGACGTAGCCGAGAATCTTTCCGTTGAGATTCAGGCTACCGCGCAAACAGAATGTGGTGCTACCTAGCGCTGCGAGGGAAAGGGCATAGCCCAGGCGTGTTTCGGCAGAAGCAGCAGCACGGAGGGTTTCTCTGCCGGCACCGCGGCTCCCTGTGCGAGAAGTAGACGACGGCTCGACTCCGGCAGAATGAAAGCGCGACACGGTACGAAGAGCGTAAGAATGAAGGCAGAGCACCGAGCTGCCGTGCGCCATCGCGCAGGCTGCAAGAGGAAGCGTGCCTGGCCACCGGCTCCTTTGCGGATTCACGTTAGCACTTGAAAACAGAAAGTTCCACTCGCAGCTACTGGTGCTGCTACCTCTTTCTCTTCCAGCTTTCCCTGGAAAGAACTGTGCCCAGGTTTAGGCTTCAACGCACCGAGGTAACAGTGGCAGATGCGGCAGAGAATGGAAATACAGCGTGCAGCGGGCGGTTTCTGGTGCTTTACGGGAGGCAAGGGGAAAGTGCAGCGCAGCAGTGGCTTTTACTTCTGGAGCCTTTTGCTTTGGTAGCAGCAGCTGCTGCAAGTGGGCAACGGAGCTGCGAGAGTGCATCATGTGACGGCACATCTCTCTGAGAGAGGAGCTTTCGAGCCGCAGCGCGTTGCGCCCGGTTTCAAGGCTACTTGGAGGAGTGGGGGGTACTTGAAGAACGCCTTCTTTCTGGGCGCGTCCTTCTGGGTGTGCTCAAGCTGCATGGACTCGGCAGCACTGGAGGTGTAAGAACCTGTTTCTGGCCAGCTTGTGTGCTGGAGTGCAAGGGCTGCGCCTTCCTTTCTGAAGCAGCCCAGAGCATTCTCAGCGGAACCTGCTTGTGAAGCAGCTCTCGGCTGGACATTTGCGAGTCGCTGCACTGAAGTGCATGAAGCCGGTGCCCAGCTGCTTCGTCCTTCGCTTTCTGGGCTCTGGACAGAACTGAAGCGCAGCGATGGCTTGGAGCTTTGCCGCTCTTCAGCGTGAACACTGCACGCAGCCACAGGCTGGACATTTGCGAGTCGCTGCACTGAAGTGCATGAAGCCGGTGCCCAGCTGCTTCGTCCTTCGCCTTCTGGGCTCTGGACAGAACTGAAGCGCAGCGATGGCTTGGAGCTTTGCCGCTCTTCAGCGCGAACACTGCACGCAGCCACAGGCTGCTGTGCACGGCTTTTCCTCAGCTCGACGTACAGTCATTGTCTTGCTGTTTCCCAGCGTCGAAAGTGTCCGTGTAGCTCTCGCTCAGCGAAATGCGCCAGGAGAGAAACACTTGCTGGATGAGCCTTTCGCTGGCCAAGACTTTCAACACAGCACCACCATTCGGGCAAGGAGGAGGAGAAAGGAAGACCACCTTTGCGTCCTGGCCCGTCCTTCTGTGCGAGACGCCTCTCCGCCTCTTCGCTCCCTGCAAGGCTGTAGTGTGCGCGCCGGCACGCGGAAGCGAGAGGGCAGGTGCAGAGAGCACCGCGATCTGACGGCGCCGTGCAGGCTGGAAAGGAAAGAGGGCTGCCACTGGAATGTGGTGCAAGTACAGGTTTGCACGCGTCGAGGGTAAGCTCTGGGTGAGCTTGTTGACCTAAAGCTGTTCTCTGTGCCAGACGTAGCCGAGAATCTTTCCGTTGAGATTCAGGCTACCGCGCAAACAGAATGTGGTGCTACCTAGCGCTGCGAGGGAAAGGGCATAGCCCAGGCGTGTTTCGGCAGAAGCAGCAGCACGGAGGGTTTCTCTGCCGGCACCGCGGCTCCCTGTGCGAGAAGTAGACGACGGCTCGACTCCGGCAGAATGAAAGCGCGACACGGTACGAAGAGCGTAAGAATGAAGGCAGAGCACCGAGCTGCCGTGCGCCATCGCGCAGGCTGCAAGAGGAAGCGTGCCTGGCCACCGGCTCCTTTGCGGATTCACGTTAGCACTTGAAAACAGAAAGTTCCACTCGCAGCTACTGGTGCTGCTACCTCTTTCTCTTCCAGCTTTCCCTGGAAAGAACTGTGCCCAGGTTTAGGCTTCAACGCGCCGAGGTAACAGTGGCAGATGCGGCAGAGAATGGAAATACAGCGTGCAGCGGGCGGTTTCTGGTGCTTTACGGGAGGCAAGGGGAAAGTGCAGCGCAGCAGTGGCTTTTACTTCTGGAGCCTTTTGCTTTGGTAGCAGCAGCTGCTGCAAGTGGGCAACGGAGCTGCGAGAGTGCATCATGTGACGGCACATCTCTCTGAGAGAGGAGCTTTCGAGCCGCAGCGCGTTGCGCCCGGTTTCAAGGCTACTTGGAGGAGTGGGGGGTACTTGAAGAACGCCTTCTTTCTGGGCGCGTCCTTCTGGGTGTGCTCAAGCTGCATGGACTCGGCAGCACTGGAGGTGTAAGAACCTGTTTCTGGCCAGCTTGTGTGCTGGAGTGCAAGGGCTGCGCCTTCCTTTCTGAAGCAGCCCAGAGCATTCTCAGCGGAACCTGCTTGTGAAGCAGCTCTCGGCTGGACATTTGCGAGTCGCTGCACTGAAGTGCATGAAGCCGGTGCCCAGCTGCTTCGTCCTTCGCTTTCTGGGCTCTGGACAGAACTGAAGCGCAGCGATGGCTTGGAGCTTTGCCGCTCTTCAGCGTGAACACTGCACGCAGCCACAGGCTGGACATTTGTGAGTCGCTGCACTGAAGTGCATGAAGCCGGTGCCCAGCTGCTTCGTCCTTCGCCTTCTGGGCTCTGGACAGAACTGAAGCGCAGCGATGGCTTGGAGCTTTGCCGCTCTTCAGCGCGAACACTGCACGCAGCCACAGGCTGCTGTGCACGGCTTTTCCTCAGCTCGACGTACAGTCATTGTCTTGCTGTTTCCCAGCGTCGAAAGTGTCCGTGTAGCTCTCGCTCAGCGAAATGCGCCAGGAGAGAAACACTTGCTGGATGAGCCTTTCGCTGGCCAAGACTTTCAACACAGCACCACCATTCGGGCAAGGAGGAGGAGAAAGGAAGACCACCTTTGCGTCCTGGCCCGTCCTTCTGTGCGAGACGCCTCTCCGCCTCTTCGCTCCCTGCAAGGCTGTAGTGTGCGCGCCGGCACGCGGAAGCGAGAGGGCAGGTGCAGAGAGCACCGCGATCTGACGGCGCCGTGCAGGCTGGAAAGGAAAGAGGGCTGCCACTGGAATGTGGTGCAAGTACAGGTTTGCACGCGTCGAGGGTAAGCTCTGGGTGAGCTTGTTGACCTAAAGCTGTTCTCTGTGCCAGACGTAGCCGAGAATCTTTCCGTTGAGATTCAGGCTACCGCGCAAACAGAATGTGGTGCTACCTAGCGCTGCGAGGGAAAGGGCATAGCCCAGGCGTGTTTCGGCAGAAGCAGCAGCACGGAGGGTTTCTCTGCCGGCACCGCGGCTCCCTGTGCGAGAAGTAGACGACGGCTCGACTCCGGCAGAATGAAAGCGCGACACGGTACGAAGAGCGTAAGAATGAAGGCAGAGCACCGAGCTGCCGTGCGCCATCGCGCAGGCTGCAAGAGGAAGCGTGCCTGGCCACCGGCTCCTTTGCGGATTCACGTTAGCACTTGAAAACAGAAAGTTCCACTCGCAGCTACTGGTGCTGCTACCTCTTTCTCTTCCAGCTTTCCCTGGAAAGAACTGTGCCCAGGTTTAGGCTTCAACGCGCCGAGGTAACAGTGGCAGATGCGGCAGAGAATGGAAATACAGCGTGCAGCGGGCGGTTTCTGGTGCTTTACGGGAGGCAAGGGGAAAGTGCAGCGCAGCAGTGGCTTTTACTTCTGGAGCCTTTTGCTTTGGTAGCAGCAGCTGCTGCAAGTGGGCAACGGAGCTGCGAGAGTGCATCATGTGACGGCACATCTCTCTGAGAGAGGAGCTTTCGAGCCGCAGCGCGTTGCGCCCGGTTTCAAGGCTACTTGGAGGAGTGGGGGGTACTTGAAGAACGCCTTCTTTCTGGGCGCGTCCTTCTGGGTGTGCTCAAGCTGCATGGACTCGGCAGCACTGGAGGTGTAAGAACCTGTTTCTGGCCAGCTTGTGTGCTGGAGTGCAAGGGCTGCGCCTTCCTTTCTGAAGCAGCCCAGAGCATTCTCAGCGGAACCTGCTTGTGAAGCAGCTCTCGGCTGGACATTTGCGAGTCTCTCCACTGAAGTGCATGAAGCCGGTGCCCAGCTGCTTCGTCCTTCGCCTTCTGGGCTCTGGACAGAACTGAAGCGCAGCGATGGCTTGGAGCTTTGCCGCTCTTCAGCGTGAACACTGCACGCAGCCACAGGCTGGACATTTGCGAGTCGCTGCACTGAAGTGCATGAAGCCGGTGCCCAGCTGCTTCGTCCTTCGCCTTCTGGGCTCTGGACAGAACTGAAGCGCAGCGATGGCTTGGAGCTTTGCCGCTCTTCAGCGCGAACACTGCACGCAGCCACAGGCTGCTGTGCACGGCTTTTCCTCAGCTCGACGTACCGTCATTCTCTTGCTGTTTCCCAGCGTCGAAAGTGTCCGTGTAGCTCTCGCTCAGCGAAATGCGTCAGGAGAGAAACGCTTGCTGGATGAGCCTTTCGCTGGCCAAGACTTTCAACACAGCACCACCATTCGGGCAAGGAGGAGGAGAAAGGAAGACCATCTTTGCGTCCTGGCCCGTCCTTCTGTGCGAGACGCCTCTCCGCCTCTTCGCTCCCTGCAAGGCTGTAGTGTGCGCGCCGGCACTCGGAAGCGAGAGGGCAGGTGCAGAGAGCACCGCGATCTGACGGCGCCGTGCAGGCTGGAAAGGAAAGAGGGCTGCCACTGGAATGTGGTGCAAGTACAGGTTTGCACGCGTCGAGGGTAAGCTCTGGGTGAGCTTGTTGACCTAAAGCTGTTCTCTGTGCCAGACGTAGCCGAGAATCTTTCCGTTGAGATTCAGGCTACCGCGCAAACAGAATGTGGTGCTACCTAGCGCTGCGAGGGAAAGGGCATAGCCCAGGCGTGTTTCGGCAGAAGCAGCAGCACGGAGGGTTTCTCTGCCGGCACCGCGGCTCCCTGTGCGAGAAGTAGACGACGGCTCGACTCCGGCAGAATGAAAGCGCGACACGGTACGAAGAGCGTAAGAATGAAGGCAGAGCACCGAGCTGCCGTGCGCCATCGCGCAGGCTGCAAGAGGAAGCGTGCCTGGCCACCGGCTCCTTTGCGGATTCACGTTAGCACTTGAAAACAGAAAGTTCCACTCGCAGCTACTGGTGCTGCTACCTCTTTCTCTTCCAGCTTTCCCTGGAAAGAACTGTGCCCAGGTTTAGGCTTCAACGCGCCGAGGTAACAGTGGCAGATGCGGCAGAGAATGGAAATACAGCGTGCAGCGGGCGGTTTCTGGTGCTTTACGGGAGGCAAGGGGAAAGTGCAGCGCAGCAGTGGCTTTTACTTCTGGAGCCTTTTGCTTTGGTAGCAGCAGCTGCTGCAAGTGGGCAACGGAGCTGCGAGAGTGCATCATGTGACGGCACATCTCTCTGAGAGAGGAGCTTTCGAGCCGCAGCGCGTTGCGCCCGGTTTCAAGGCTACTTGGAGGAGTGGGGGGTACTTGAAGAACGCCTTCTTTCTGGGCGCGTCCTTCTGGGTGTGCTCAAGCTGCATGGACTCGGCAGCACTGGAGGTGTAAGAACCTGTTTCTGGCCAGCTTGTGTGCTGGAGTGCAAGGGCTGCGCCTTCCTTTCTGAAGCAGCCCAGAGCATTCTCAGCGGAACCTGCTTGTGAAGCAGCTCTCGGCTGGACATTTGCGAGTCTCTCCACTGAAGTGCATGAAGCCGGTGCCCAGCTGCTTCGTCCTTCGCCTTCTGGGCTCTGGACAGAACTGAAGCGCAGCGATGGCTTGGAGCTTTGCCGCTCTTCAGCGTGAACACTGCACGCAGCCACAGGCTGGACATTTGCGAGTCGCTGCACTGAAGTGCATGAAGCCGGTGCCCAGCTGCTTCGTCCTTCGCCTTCTGGGCTCTGGACAGAACTGAAGCGCAGCGATGGCTTGGAGCTTTGCCGCTCTTCAGCGCGAACACTGCACGCAGCCACAGGCTGCTGTGCACGGCTTTTCCTCAGCTCGACGTACCGTCATTCTCTTGCTGTTTCCCAGCGTCGAAAGTGTCCGTGTAGCTCTCGCTCAGCGAAATGCGTCAGGAGAGAAACACTTGCTGGATGAGCCTTTCGCTGGCCAAGACTTTCAACACAGCACCACCATTCGGGCAAGGAGGAGGAGAAAGGAAGACCACCTTTGCGTCCTGGCCCGTCCTTCTGTGCGAGACGCCTCTCCGCCTCTTCGCTCCCTGCAAGGCTGTAGTGTGCGCGCCGGCACGCGGAAGCGAGAGGGCAGGTGCAGAGAGCACCGCGATCTGACGGCGCCGTGCAGGCTGGAAAGGAAAGAGGGCTGCCACTGGAATGTGGTGCAAGTACAGGTTTGCACGCGTCGAGGGTAAGCTCTGGGTGAGCTTGTTGACCTAAAGCTGTTCTCTGTGCCAGACGTAGCCGAGAATCTTTCCGTTGAGATTCAGGCTACCGCGCAAACAGAATGTGGTGCTACCTAGCGCTGCGAGGGAAAGGGCATAGCCCAGGCGTGTTTCGGCAGAAGCAGCAGCACGGAGGGTTTCTCTGCCGGCACCGCGGCTCCCTGTGCGAGAAGTAGACGACGGCTCGACTCCGGCAGAATGAAAGCGCGACACGGTACGAAGAGCGTAAGAATGAAGGCAGAGCACCGAGCTGCCGTGCGCCATCGCGCAGGCTGCAAGAGGAAGCGTGCCTGGCCACCGGCTCCTTTGCGGATTCACGTTAGCACTTGAAAACAGAAAGTTCCACTCGCAGCTACTGGTGCTGCTACCTCTTTCTCTTCCAGCTTTCCCTGGAAAGAACTGTGCCCAGGTTTAGGCTTCAACGCGCCGAGGTAACAGTGGCAGATGCGGCAGAGAATGGAAATACAGCGTGCAGCGGGCGGTTTCTGGTGCTTTACGGGAGGCAAGGGGAAAGTGCAGCGCAGCAGTGGCTTTTACTTCTGGAGCCTTTTGCTTTGGTAGCAGCAGCTGCTGCAAGTGGGCAACGGAGCTGCGAGAGTGCATCATGTGACGGCACATCTCTCTGAGAGAGGAGCTTTCGAGCCGCAGCGCGTTGCGCCCGGTTTCAAGGCTACTTGGAGGAGTGGGGGGTACTTGAAGAACGCCTTCTTTCTGGGCGCGTCCTTCTGGGTGTGCTCAAGCTGCATGGACTCGGCAGCACTGGAGGTGTAAGAACCTGTTTCTGGCCAGCTTGTGTGCTGGAGTGCAAGGGCTGCGCCTTCCTTTCTGAAGCAGCCCAGAGCATTCTCAGCGGAACCTGCTTGTGAAGCAGCTCTCGGCTGGACATTTGCGAGTCTCTCCACTGAAGTGCATGAAGCCGGTGCCCAGCTGCTTCGTCCTTCGCCTTCTGGGCTCTGGACAGAACTGAAGCGCAGCGATGGCTTGGAGCTTTGCCGCTCTTCAGCGTGAACACTGCACGCAGCCACAGGCTGGACATTTGCGAGTCGCTGCACTGAAGTGCATGAAGCCGGTGCCCAGCTGCTTCGTCCTTCGCCTTCTGGGCTCTGGACAGAACTGAAGCGCAGCGATGGCTTGGAGCTTTGCCGCTCTTCAGCGCGAACACTGCACGCAGCCACAGGCTGCTGTGCACGGCTTTTCCTCAGCTCGACGTACCGTCATTCTCTTGCTGTTTCCCAGCGTCGAAAGTGTCCGTGTAGCTCTCGCTCAGCGAAATGCGTCAGGAGAGAAACACTTGCTGGATGAGCCTTTCGCTGGCCAAGACTTTCAACACAGCACCACCATTCGGGCAAGGAGGAGGAGAAAGGAAGACCATCTTTGCGTCCTGGCCCGTCCTTCTGTGCGAGACGCCTCTCCGCCTCTTCGCTCCCTGCAAGGCTGTAGTGTGCGCGCCGGCACTCGGAAGCGAGAGGGCAGGTGCAGAGAGCACCGCGATCTGACGGCGCCGTGCAGGCTGGAAAGGAAAGAGGGCTGCCACTGGAATGTGGTGCAAGTACAGGTTTGCACGCGTCGAGGGTAAGCTCTGGGTGAGCTTGTTGACCTAAAGCTGTTCTCTGTGCCAGACGTAGCCGAGAATCTTTCCGTTGAGATTCAGGCTACTGCGCAAACAGAATGTGGTGCTACCTAGCGCTGCGAGGGAAAGGGCATAGCCCAGGCGTGTTTCGGCAGAAGCAGCAGCACGGAGGGTTTCTCTGCCGGCACCGCGGCTCCCTGTGCGAGAAGTAGACGACGGCTCGACTCCGGCAGAATGAAAGCGCGACACGGTACGAAGAGCGTAAGAATGAAGGCAGAGCACCGAGCTGCCGTGCGCCATCGCGCAGGCTGCAAGAGGAAGCGTGCCTGGCCACCGGCTCCTTTGCGGATTCACGTTAGCACTTGAAAACAGAAAGTTCCACTCGCAGCTACTGGTGCTGCTACCTCTTTCTCTTCCAGCTTTCCCTGGAAAGAACTGTGCCCAGGTTTAGGCTTCAACGCGCCGAGGTAACAGTGGCAGATGCGGCAGAGAATGGAAATACAGCGTGCAGCGGGCGGTTTCTGGTGCTTTACGGGAGGCAAGGGGAAAGTGCAGCGCAGCAGTGGCTTTTACTTCTGGAGCCTTTTGCTTTGGTAGCAGCAGCTGCTGCAAGTGGGCAACGGAGCTGCGAGAGTGCATCATGTGACGGCACATCTCTCTGAGAGAGGAGCTTTCGAGCCGCAGCGCGTTGCGCCCGGTTTCAAGGCTACTTGGAGGAGTGGGGGGTACTTGAAGAACGCCTTCTTTCTGGGCGCGTCCTTCTGGGTGTGCTCAAGCTGCATGGACTCGGCAGCACTGGAGGTGTAAGAACCTGTTTCTGGCCAGCTTGTGTGCTGGAGTGCAAGGGCTGCGCCTTCCTTTCTGAAGCAGCCCAGAGCATTCTCAGCGGAACCTGCTTGTGAAGCAGCTCTCGGCTGGACATTTGCGAGTCGCTGCACTGAAGTGCATGAAGCCGGTGCCCAGCTGCTTCGTCCTTCGCCTTCTGGGCTCTGGACAGAACTGAAGCGCAGCGATGGCTTGGAGCTTTGCCGCTCTTCAGCGCGAACACTGCACGCAGCCACAGGCTGCTGTGCACGGCTTTTCCTCAGCTCGACGTACAGTCATTGTCTTGCTGTTTCCCAGCGTCGAAAGTGTCCGTGTAGCTCTCGCTCAGCGAAATGCGTCAGGAGAGAAACACTTGCTGGATGAGCCTTTCGCTGGCCAAGACTTTCAACACAGCACCACCATTCGGGCAAGGAGGAGGAGAAAGGAAGACCACCTTTGCGTCCTGGCCCGTCCTTCTGTGCGAGACGCCTCTCCGCCTCTTCGCTCCCTGCAAGGCTGTAGTGTGCGCGCCGGCACGCGGAAGCGAGAGGGCAGGTGCAGAGAGCACCGCGATCTGACGGCGCCGTGCAGGCTGGAAAGGAAAGAGGGCTGCCACTGGAATGTGGTGCAAGTACAGGTTTGCACGCGTCGAGGGTAAGCTCTGGGTGAGCTTGTTGACCTAAAGCTGTTCTCTGTGCCAGACGTAGCCGAGAATCTTTCCGTTGAGATTCAGGCTACCGCGCAAACAGAATGTGGTGCTACCTAGCGCTGCGAGGGAAAGGGCATAGCCCAGGCGTGTTTCGGCAGAAGCAGCAGCACGGAGGGTTTCTCTGCCGGCACCGCGGCTCCCTGTGCGAGAAGTAGACGACGGCTCGACTCCGGCAGAATGAAAGCGCGACACGGTACGAAGAGCGTAAGAATGAAGGCAGAGCACCGAGCTGCCGTGCGCCATCGCGCAGGCTGCAAGAGGAAGCGTGCCTGGCCACCGGCTCCTTTGCGGATTCACGTTAGCACTTGAAAACAGAAAGTTCCACTCGCAGCTACTGGTGCTGCTACCTCTTTCTCTTCCAGCTTTCCCTGGAAAGAACTGTGCCCAGGTTTAGGCTTCAACGCGCCGAGGTAACAGTGGCAGATGCGGCAGAGAATGGAAATACAGCGTGCAGCGGGCGGTTTCTGGTGCTTTACGGGAGGCAAGGGGAAAGTGCAGCGCAGCAGTGGCTTTTACTTCTGGAGCCTTTTGCTTTGGTAGCAGCAGCTGCTGCAAGTGGGCAACGGAGCTGCGAGAGTGCATCATGTGACGGCACATCTCTCTGAGAGAGGAGCTTTCGAGCCGCAGCGCGTTGCGCCCGGTTTCAAGGCTACTTGGAGGAGTGGGGGGTACTTGAAGAACGCCTTCTTTCTGGGCGCGCCCTACTGGGTGTGCTCAAGCTGCATGGACTCGGCAGCACTGGAGGTGTAAGAACCTGTTTCTGGCCAGCTTGTGTGCTGGAGTGCAAGGGCTGCGCCTTCCTTTCTGAAGCAGCCCAGAGCATTCTCAGCGGAACCTGCTTGTGAAGCAGCTCTCGGCTGGACATTTGCGAGTCTCTCCACTGAAGTGCATGAAGCCGGTGCCCAGCTGCTTCGTCCTTCGCCTTCTGGGCTCTGGACAGAACTGAAGCGCAGCGATGGCTTGGAGCTTTGCCGCTCTTCAGCGTGAACACTGCACGCAGCCACAGGCTGGACATTTGCGAGTCGCTGCACTGAAGTGCATGAAGCCGGTGCCCAGCTGCTTCGTCCTTCGCCTTCTGGGCTCTGGACAGAACTGAAGCGCAGCGATGGCTTGGAGCTTTGCCGCTCTTCAGCGCGAACACTGCACGCAGCCACAGGCTGCTGTGCACGGCTTTTCCTCAGCTCGACGTACAGTCATTGTCTTGCTGTTTCCCAGCGTCGAAAGTGTCCGTGTAGCTCTCGCTCAGCGAAATGCGTCAGGAGAGAAACACTTGCTGGATGAGCCTTTCGCTGGCCAAGACTTTCAACACAGCACCACCATTCGGGCAAGGAGGAGGAGAAAGGAAGACCACCTTTGCGTCCTGGCCCGTCCTTCTGTGCGAGACGCCTCTCCGCCTCTTCGCTCCCTGCAAGGCTGTAGTGTGCGCGCCGGCACGCGGAAGCGAGAGGGCAGGTGCAGAGAGCACCGCGATCTGACGGCGCCGTGCAGGCTGGAAAGGAAAGAGGGCTGCCACTGGAATGTGGTGCAAGTACAGGTTTGCACGCGTCGAGGGTAAGCTCTGGGTGAGCTTGTTGACCTAAAGCTGTTCTCTGTGCCAGACGTAGCCGAGAATCTTTCCGTTGAGATTCAGGCTACCGCGCAAACAGAATGTGGTGCTACCTAGCGCTGCGAGGGAAAGGGCATAGCCCAGGCGTGTTTCGGCAGAAGCAGCAGCACGGAGGGTTTCTCTGCCGGCACCGCGGCTCCCTGTGCGAGAAGTAGACGACGGCTCGACTCCGGCAGAATGAAAGCGCGACACGGTACGAAGAGCGTAAGAATGAAGGCAGAGCACCGAGCTGCCGTGCGCCATCGCGCAGGCTGCAAGAGGAAGCGTGCCTGGCCACCGGCTCCTTTGCGGATTCACGTTAGCACTTGAAAACAGAAAGTTCCACTCGCAGCTACTGGTGCTGCTACCTCTTTCTCTTCCAGCTTTCCCTGGAAAGAACTGTGCCCAGGTTTAGGCTTCAACGCGCCGAGGTAACAGTGGCAGATGCGGCAGAGAATGGAAATACAGCGTGCAGCGGGCGGTTTCTGGTGCTTTACGGGAGGCAAGGGGAAAGTGCAGCGCAGCAGTGGCTTTTACTTCTGGAACCTTTTGCTTTGGTAGCAGCAGCTGCTGCAAGTGGGCAACGGAGCTGCGAGAGTGCATCATGTGACGGCACATCTCTCTGAGAGAGGAGCTTTCGAGCCGCAGCGCGTTGCGCCCGGTTTCAAGGCTACTTGGAGGAGTGGGGGGTACTTGAAGAACGCCTTCTTTCTGGGCGCGTCCTTCTGGGTGTGCTCAAGCTGCATGGACTCGGCAGCACTGGAGGTGTAAGAACCTGTTTCTGGCCAGCTTGTGTGCTGGAGTGCAAGGGCTGCGCCTTCCTTTCTGAAGCAGCCCAGAGCATTCTCAGCGGAACCTGCTTGTGAAGCAGCTCTCGGCTGGACATTTGCGAGTCTCTCCACTGAAGTGCATGAAGCCGGTGCCCAGCTGCTTCGTCCTTCGCCTTCTGGGCTCTGGACAGAACTGAAGCGCAGCGATGGCTTGGAGCTTTGCCGCTCTTCAGCGTGAACACTGCACGCAGCCACAGGCTGGACATTTGCGAGTCGCTGCACTGAAGTGCATGAAGCCGGTGCCCAGCTGCTTCGTCCTTCGCCTTCTGGGCTCTGGACAGAACTGAAGCGCAGCGATGGCTTGGAGCTTTGCCGCTCTTCAGCGCGAACACTGCACGCAGCCACAGGCTGCTGTGCACGGCTTTTCCTCAGCTCGACGTACCGTCATTCTCTTGCTGTTTCCCAGCGTCGAAAGTGTCCGTGTAGCTCTCGCTCAGCGAAATGCGTCAGGAGAGAAACACTTGCTGGATGAGCCTTTCGCTGGCCAAGACTTTCAACACAGCACCACCATTCGGGCAAGGAGGAGGAGAAAGGAAGACCATCTTTGCGTCCTGGCCCGTCCTTCTGTGCGAGACGCCTCTCCGCCTCTTCGCTCCCTGCAAGGCTGTAGTGTGCGCGCCGGCACTCGGAAGCGAGAGGGCAGGTGCAGAGAGCACCGCGATCTGACGGCGCCGTGCAGGCTGGAAAGGAAAGAGGGCTGCCACTGGAATGTGGTGCAAGTACAGGTTTGCACGCGTCGAGGGTAAGCTCTGGGTGAGCTTGTTGACCTAAAGCTGTTCTCTGTGCCAGACGTAGCCGAGAATCTTTCCGTTGAGATTCAGGCTACCGCGCAAACAGAATGTGGTGCTACCTAGCGCTGCGAGGGAAAGGGCATAGCCCAGGCGTGTTTCGGCAGAAGCAGCAGCACGGAGGGTTTCTCTGCCGGCACCGCGGCTCCCTGTGCGAGAAGTAGACGACGGCTCGACTCCGGCAGAATGAAAGCGCGACACGGTACGAAGAGCGTAAGAATGAAGGCAGAGCACCGAGCTGCCGTGCGCCATCGCGCAGGCTGCAAGAGGAAGCGTGCCTGGCCACCGGCTCCTTTGCGGATTCACGTTAGCACTTGAAAACAGAAAGTTCCACTCGCAGCTACTGGTGCTGCTACCTCTTTCTCTTCCAGCTTTCCCTGGAAAGAACTGTGCCCAGGTTTAGGCTTCAACGCGCCGAGGTAACAGTGGCAGATGCGGCAGAGAATGGAAATACAGCGTGCAGCGGGCGGTTTCTGGTGCTTTACGGGAGGCAAGGGGAAAGTGCAGCGCAGCAGTGGCTTTTACTTCTGGAGCCTTTTGCTTTGGTAGCAGCAGCTGCTGCAAGTGGGCAACGGAGCTGCGAGAGTGCATCATGTGACGGCACATCTCTCTGAGAGAGGAGCTTTCGAGCCGCAGCGCGTTGCGCCCGGTTTCAAGGCTACTTGGAGGAGTGGGGGGTACTTGAAGAACGCCTTCTTTCTGGGCGCGTCCTTCTGGGTGTGCTCAAGCTGCATGGACTCGGCAGCACTGGAGGTGTAAGAACCTGTTTCTGGCCAGCTTGTGTGCTGGAGTGCAAGGGCTGCGCCTTCCTTTCTGAAGCAGCCCAGAGCATTCTCAGCGGAACCTGCTTGTGAAGCAGCTCTCGGCTGGACATTTGCGAGTCTCTCCACTGAAGTGCATGAAGCCGGTGCCCAGCTGCTTCGTCCTTCGCCTTCTGGGCTCTGGACAGAACTGAAGCGCAGCGATGGCTTGGAGCTTTGCCGCTCTTCAGCGTGAACACTGCACGCAGCCACAGGCTGGACATTTGCGAGTCGCTGCACTGAAGTGCATGAAGCCGGTGCCCAGCTGCTTCGTCCTTCGCCTTCTGGGCTCTGGACAGAACTGAAGCGCAGCGATGGCTTGGAGCTTTGCCGCTCTTCAGCGCGAACACTGCACGCAGCCACAGGCTGCTGTGCACGGCTTTTCCTCAGCTCGACGTACCGTCATTCTCTTGCTGTTTCCCAGCGTCGAAAGTGTCCGTGTAGCTCTCGCTCAGCGAAATGCGTCAGGAGAGAAACACTTGCTGGATGAGCCTTTCGCTGGCCAAGACTTTCAACACAGCACCACCATTCGGGCAAGGAGGAGGAGAAAGGAAGACCATCTTTGCGTCCTGGCCCGTCCTTCTGTGCGAGACGCCTCTCCGCCTCTTCGCTCCCTGCAAGGCTGTAGTGTGCGCGCCGGCACTCGGAAGCGAGAGGGCAGGTGCAGAGAGCACCGCGATCTGACGGCGCCGTGCAGGCTGGAAAGGAAAGAGGGCTGCCACTGGAATGTGGTGCAAGTACAGGTTTGCACGCGTCGAGGGTAAGCTCTGGGTGAGCTTGTTGACCTAAAGCTGTTCTCTGTGCCAGACGTAGCCGAGAATCTTTCCGTTGAGATTCAGGCTACCGCGCAAACAGAATGTGGTGCTACCTAGCGCTGCGAGGGAAAGGGCATAGCCCAGGCGTGTTTCGGCAGAAGCAGCAGCACGGAGGGTTTCTCTGCCGGCACCGCGGCTCCCTGTGCGAGAAGTAGACGACGGCTCGACTCCGGCAGAATGAAAGCGCGACACGGTACGAAGAGCGTAAGAATGAAGGCAGAGCACCGAGCTGCCGTGCGCCATCGCGCAGGCTGCAAGAGGAAGCGTGCCTGGCCACCGGCTCCTTTGCGGATTCACGTTAGCACTTGAAAACAGAAAGTTCCACTCGCAGCTACTGGTGCTGCTACCTCTTTCTCTTCCAGCTTTCCCTGGAAAGAACTGTGCCCAGGTTTAGGCTTCAACGCGCCGAGGTAACAGTGGCAGATGCGGCAGAGAATGGAAATACAGCGTGCAGCGGGCGGTTTCTGGTGCTTTACGGGAGGCAAGGGGAAAGTGCAGCGCAGCAGTGGCTTTTACTTCTGGAGCCTTTTGCTTTGGTAGCAGCAGCTGCTGCAAGTGGGCAACGGAGCTGCGAGAGTGCATCATGTGACGGCACATCTCTCTGAGAGAGGAGCTTTCGAGCCGCAGCGCGTTGCGCCCGGTTTCAAGGCTACTTGGAGGAGTGGGGGGTACTTGAAGAACGCCTTCTTTCTGGGCGCGTCCTTCTGGGTGTGCTCAAGCTGCATGGACTCGGCAGCACTGGAGGTGTAAGAACCTGTTTCTGGCCAGCTTGTGTGCTGGAGTGCAAGGGCTGCGCCTTCCTTTCTGAAGCAGCCCAGAGCATTCTCAGCGGAACCTGCTTGTGAAGCAGCTCTCGGCTGGACATTTGCGAGTCGCTGCACTGAAGTGCATGAAGCCGGTGCCCAGCTGCTTCGTCCTTCGCCTTCTGGGCTCTGGACAGAACTGAAGCGCAGCGATGGCTTGGAGCTTTGCCGCTCTTCAGCGCGAACACTGCACGCAGCCACAGGCTGCTGTGCACGGCTTTTCCTCAGCTCGACGTACAGTCATTGTCTTGCTGTTTCCCAGCGTCGAAAGTGTCCGTGTAGCTCTCGCTCAGCGAAATGCGTCAGGAGAGAAACACTTGCTGGATGAGCCTTTCGCTGGCCAAGACTTTCAACACAGCACCACCATTCGGGCAAGGAGGAGGAGAAAGGAAGACCACCTTTGCGTCCTGGCCCGTCCTTCTGTGCGAGACGCCTCTCCGCCTCTTCGCTCCCTGCAAGGCTGTAGTGTGCGCGCCGGCACGCGGAAGCGAGAGGGCAGGTGCAGAGAGCACCGCGATCTGACGGCGCCGTGCAGGCTGGAAAGGAAAGAGGGCTGCCACTGGAATGTGGTGCAAGTACAGGTTTGCACGCGTCGAGGGTAAGCTCTGGGTGAGCTTGTTGACTTAAAGCTGTTCTCTGTGCCAGACGTAGCCGAGAATCTTTCCGTTGAGATTCAGGCTACCGCGCAAACAGAATGTGGTGCTACCTAGCACTGCGAGGGAAAGGGCATAGCCCAGGCGTGTTTCGGCAGAAGCAGCAGCACGGAGGGTTTCTCTGCCGGCACCGCGGCTCCCTGTGCGAGAAGTAGACGACGGCTCGACTCCGGCAGAATGAAAGCGCGACACGGTACGAAGAGCGTAAGAATGAAGGCAGAGCACCGAGCTGCCGTGCGCCATCGCGCAGGCTGCAAGAGGAAGCGTGCCTGGCCACCGGCTCCTTTGCGGATTCACGTTAGCACTTGAAAACAGAAAGTTCCACTCGCAGCTACTGGTGCTGCTACCTCTTTCTCTTCCAGCTTTCCCTGGAAAGAACTGTGCCCAGGTTTAGGCTTCAACGCGCCGAGGTAACAGTGGCAGATGCGGCAGAGAATGGAAATACAGCGTGCAGCGGGCGGTTTCTGGTGCTTTACGGGAGGCAAGGGGAAAGTGCAGCGCAGCAGTGGCTTTTACTTCTGGAGCCTTTTGCTTTGGTAGCAGCAGCTGCTGCAAGTGGGCAACGGAGCTGCGAGAGTGCATCATGTGACGGCACATCTCTCTGAGAGAGGAGCTTTCGAGCCGCAGCGCGTTGCGCCCGGTTTCAAGGCTACTTGGAGGAGTGGGGGGTACTTGAAGAACGCCTTCTTTCTGGGCGCGCCCTACTGGGTGTGCTCAAGCTGCATGGACTCGGCAGCACTGGAGGTGTAAGAACCTGTTTCTGGCCAGCTTGTGTGCTGGAGTGCAAGGGCTGCGCCTTCCTTTCTGAAGCAGCCCAGAGCATTCTCAGCGGAACCTGCTTGTGAAGCAGCTCTCGGCTGGACATTTGCGAGTCTCTCCACTGAAGTGCATGAAGCCGGTGCCCAGCTGCTTCGTCCTTCGCCTTCTGGGCTCTGGACAGAACTGAAGCGCAGCGATGGCTTGGAGCTTTGCCGCTCTTCAGCGTGAACACTGCACGCAGCCACAGGCTGGACATTTGCGAGTCGCTCCACTGAAGTGCATGAAGCCGGTGCCCAGCTGCTTCGTCCTTCGCCTTCTGGGCTCTGGACAGAACTGAAGCGCAGCGATGGCTTGGAGCTTTGCCGCTCTTCAGCGCGAACACTGCACGCAGCCACAGGCTGCTGTGCACGGCTTTTCCTCAGCTCGACGTACCGTCATTCTCTTGCTGTTTCCCAGCGTCGAAAGTGTCCGTGTAGCTCTCGCTCAGCGAAATGCGTCAGGAGAGAAACACTTGCTGGATGAGCCTTTCGCTGGCCAAGACTTTCAACACAGCACCACCATTCGGGCAAGGAGGAGGAGAAAGGAAGACCATCTTTGCGTCCTGGCCCGTCCTTCTGTGCGAGACGCCTCTCCGCCTCTTCGCTCCCTGCAAGGCTGTAGTGTGCGCGCCGGCACTCGGAAGCGAGAGGGCAGGTGCAGAGAGCACCGCGATCTGACGGCGCCGTGCAGGCTGGAAAGGAAAGAGGGCTGCCACTGGAATGTGGTGCAAGTACAGGTTTGCACGCGTCGAGGGTAAGCTCTGGGTGAGCTTGTTGACCTAAAGCTGTTCTCTGTGCCAGACGTAGCCGGGAATCTTTCCGTTGAGATTCAGGCTACCGCGCAAACAGAATGTGGTGCTACCTAGCGCTGCGAGGGAAAGGGCATAGCCCAGGCGTGTTTCGGCAGAAGCAGCAGCACGGAGGGTTTCTCTGCCGGCACCGCGGCTCCCTGTGCGAGAAGTAGACGACGGCTCGACTCCGGCAGAATGAAAGCGCGACACGGTACGAAGAGCGTAAGAATGAAGGCAGAGCACCGAGCTGCCGTGCGCCATCGCGCAGGCTGCAAGAGGAAGCGTGCCTGGCCACCGGCTCCTTTGCGGATTCACGTTAGCACTTGAAAACAGAAAGTTCCACTCGCAGCTACTGGTGCTGCTACCTCTTTCTCTTCCAGCTTTCCCTGGAAAGAACTGTGCCCAGGTTTAGGCTTCAACGCGCCGAGGTAACAGTGGCAGATGCGGCAGAGAATGGAAATACAGCGTGCAGCGGGCGGTTTCTGGTGCTTTACGGGAGGCAAGGGGAAAGTGCAGCGCAGCAGTGGCTTTTACTTCTGGAGCCTTTTGCTTTGGTAGCAGCAGCTGCTGCAAGTGGGCAACGGAGCTGCGAGAGTGCATCATGTGACGGCACATCTCTCTGAGAGAGGAGCTTTCGAGCCGCAGCGCGTTGCGCCCGGTTTCAAGGCTACTTGGAGGAGTGGGGGGTACTTGAAGAACGCCTTCTTTCTGGGCGCGTCCTTCTGGGTGTGCTCAAGCTGCATGGACTCGGCAGCACTGGAGGTGTAAGAACCTGTTTCTGGCCAGCTTGTGTGCTGGAGTGCAAGGGCTGCGCCTTCCTTTCTGAAGCAGCCCAGAGCATTCTCAGCGGAACCTGCTTGTGAAGCAGCTCTCGGCTGGACATTTGCGAGTCGCTGCACTGAAGTGCATGAAGCCGGTGCCCAGCTGCTTCGTCCTTCGCCTTCTGGGCTCTGGACAGAACTGAAGCGCAGCGATGGCTTGGAGCTTTGCCGCTCTTCAGCGTGAACACTGCACGCAGCCACAGGCTGGACATTTGCGAGTCGCTGCACTGAAGTGCATGAAGCCGGTGCCCAGCTGCTTCGTCCTTCGCCTTCTGGGCTCTGGACAGAACTGAAGCGCAGCGATGGCTTGGAGCTTTGCCGCTCTTCAGCGCGAACACTGCACGCAGCCACAGGCTGCTGTGCACGGCTTTTCCTCAGCTCGACGTACCGTCATTCTCTTGCTGTTTCTCAGCGTCGAAAGTGTCCGTGTAGCTCTCGCTCAGCGAAATGCGTCAGGAGAGAAACGCTTGCTGGATGAGCCTTTCGCTGGCCAAGACTTTCAACACAGCACCACCATTCGGGCAAGGAGGAGGAGAAAGGAAGACCACCTTTGCGTCCTGGCCCGTCCTTCTGTGCGAGACGCCTCTCCGCCTCTTCGCTCCCTGCAAGGCTGTAGTGTGCGCGCCGGCACGCGGAAGCGAGAGGGCAGGTGCAGAGAGCACCGCGATCTGACGGCGCCGTGCAGGCTGGAAAGGAAAGAGGGCTGCCACTGGAATGTGGTGCAAGTACAGGTTTGCACGCGTCGAGGGTAAGCTCTGGGTGAGCTTGTTGACCTAAAGCTGTTCTCTGTGCCAGACGTAGCCGAGAATCTTTCCGTTGAGATTCAGGCTACCGCGCAAACAGAATGTGGTGCTACCTAGCGCTGCGAGGGAAAGGGCATAGCCCAGGCGTGTTTCGGCAGAAGCAGCAGCACGGAGGGTTTCTCTGCCGGCACCGCGGCTCCCTGTGCGAGAAGTAGACGACGGCTCGACTCCGGCAGAATGAAAGCGCGACACAGTACGAAGAGCGTAAGAATGAAGGCAGAGCACCGAGCTGCCGTGCGCCATCGCGCAGGCTGCAAGAGGAAGCGTGCCTGGCCACCGGCTCCTTTGCGGATTCACGTTAGCACTTGAAAACAGAAAGTTCCACTCGCAGCTACTGGTGCTGCTACCTCTTTCTCTTCCAGCTTTCCCTGGAAAGAACTGTGCCCAGGTTTAGGCTTCAACGCGCCGAGGTAACAGTGGCAGATGCGGCAGAGAATGGAAATACAGCGTGCAGCGGGCGGTTTCTGGTGCTTTACGGGAGGCAAGGGGAAAGTGCAGCGCAGCAGTGGCTTTTACTTCTGGAGCCTTTTGCTTTGGTAGCAGCAGCTGCTGCAAGTGGGCAACGGAGCTGCGAGAGTGCATCATGTGACGGCACATCTCTCTGAGAGAGGAGCTTTCGAGCCGCAGCGCGTTGCGCCCGGTTTCAAGGCTACTTGGAGGAGTGGGGGGTACTTGAAGAACGCCTTCTTTCTGGGCGCGCCCTACTGGGTGTGCTCAAGCTGCATGGACTCGGCAGCACTGGAGGTGTAAGAACCTGTTTCTGGCCAGCTTGTGTGCTGGAGTGCAAGGGCTGCGCCTTCCTTTCTGAAGCAGCCCAGAGCATTCTCAGCGGAACCTGCTTGTGAAGCAGCTCTCGGCTGGACATTTGCGAGTCTCTCCACTGAAGTGCATGAAGCCGGTGCCCAGCTGCTTCGTCCTTCGCCTTCTGGGCTCTGGACAGAACTGAAGCGCAGCGATGGCTTGGAGCTTTGCCGCTCTTCAGCGTGAACACTGCACGCAGCCACAGGCTGGACATTTGCGAGTCGCTCCACTGAAGTGCATGAAGCCGGTGCCCAGCTGCTTCGTCCTTCGCCTTCTGGGCTCTGGACAGAACTGAAGCGCAGCGATGGCTTGGAGCTTTGCCGCTCTTCAGCGCGAACACTGCACGCAGCCACAGGCTGCTGTGCACGGCTTTTCCTCAGCTCGACGTACCGTCATTCTCTTGCTGTTTCCCAGCGTCGAAAGTGTCCGTGTAGCTCTCGCTCAGCGAAATGCGTCAGGAGAGAAACACTTGCTGGATGAGCCTTTCGCTGGCCAAGACTTTCAACACAGCACCACCATTCGGGCAAGGAGGAGGAGAAAGGAAGACCATCTTTGCGTCCTGGCCCGTCCTTCTGTGCGAGACGCCTCTCCGCCTCTTCGCTCCCTGCAAGGCTGTAGTGTGCGCGCCGGCACTCGGAAGCGAGAGGGCAGGTGCAGAGAGCACCGCGATCTGACGGCGCCGTGCAGGCTGGAAAGGAAAGAGGGCTGCCACTGGAATGTGGTGCAAGTACAGGTTTGCACGCGTCGAGGGTAAGCTCTGGGTGAGCTTGTTGACCTAAAGCTGTTCTCTGTGCCAGACGTAGCCGGGAATCTTTCCGTTGAGATTCAGGCTACCGCGCAAACAGAATGTGGTGCTACCTAGCGCTGCGAGGGAAAGGGCATAGCCCAGGCGTGTTTCGGCAGAAGCAGCAGCACGGAGGGTTTCTCTGCCGGCACCGCGGCTCCCTGTGCGAGAAGTAGACGACGGCTCGACTCCGGCAGAATGAAAGCGCGACACGGTACGAAGAGCGTAAGAATGAAGGCAGAGCACCGAGCTGCCGTGCGCCATCGCGCAGGCTGCAAGAGGAAGCGTGCCTGGCCACCGGCTCCTTTGCGGATTCACGTTAGCACTTGAAAACAGAAAGTTCCACTCGCAGCTACTGGTGCTGCTACCTCTTTCTCTTCCAGCTTTCCCTGGAAAGAACTGTGCCCAGGTTTAGGCTTCAACGCGCCGAGGTAACAGTGGCAGATGCGGCAGAGAATGGAAATACAGCGTGCAGCGGGCGGTTTCTGGTGCTTTACGGGAGGCAAGGGGAAAGTGCAGCGCAGCAGTGGCTTTTACTTCTGGAGCCTTTTGCTTTGGTAGCAGCAGCTGCTGCAAGTGGGCAACGGAGCTGCGAGAGTGCATCATGTGACGGCACATCTCTCTGAGAGAGGAGCTTTCGAGCCGCAGCGCGTTGCGCCCGGTTTCAAGGCTACTTGGAGGAGTGGGGGGTACTTGAAGAACGCCTTCTTTCTGGGCGCGTCCTTCTGGGTGTGCTCAAGCTGCATGGACTCGGCAGCACTGGAGGTGTAAGAACCTGTTTCTGGCCAGCTTGTGTGCTGGAGTGCAAGGGCTGCGCCTTCCTTTCTGAAGCAGCCCAGAGCATTCTCAGCGGAACCTGCTTGTGAAGCAGCTCTCGGCTGGACATTTGCGAGTCGCTGCACTGAAGTGCATGAAGCCGGTGCCCAGCTGCTTCGTCCTTCGCCTTCTGGGCTCTGGACAGAACTGAAGCGCAGCGATGGCTTGGAGCTTTGCCGCTCTTCAGCGTGAACACTGCACGCAGCCACAGGCTGGACATTTGCGAGTCGCTGCACTGAAGTGCATGAAGCCGGTGCCCAGCTGCTTCGTCCTTCGCCTTCTGGGCTCTGGACAGAACTGAAGCGCAGCGATGGCTTGGAGCTTTGCCGCTCTTCAGCGCGAACACTGCACGCAGCCACAGGCTGCTGTGCACGGCTTTTCCTCAGCTCGACGTACCGTCATTCTCTTGCTGTTTCTCAGCGTCGAAAGTGTCCGTGTAGCTCTCGCTCAGCGAAATGCGTCAGGAGAGAAACGCTTGCTGGATGAGCCTTTCGCTGGCCAAGACTTTCAACACAGCACCACCATTCGGGCAAGGAGGAGGAGAAAGGAAGACCACCTTTGCGTCCTGGCCCGTCCTTCTGTGCGAGACGCCTCTCCGCCTCTTCGCTCCCTGCAAGGCTGTAGTGTGCGCGCCGGCACGCGGAAGCGAGAGGGCAGGTGCAGAGAGCACCGCGATCTGACGGCGCCGTGCAGGCTGGAAAGGAAAGAGGGCTGCCACTGGAATGTGGTGCAAGTACAGGTTTGCACGCGTCGAGGGTAAGCTCTGGGTGAGCTTGTTGACCTAAAGCTGTTCTCTGTGCCAGACGTAGCCGAGAATCTTTCCGTTGAGATTCAGGCTACCGCGCAAACAGAATGTGGTGCTACCTAGCGCTGCGAGGGAAAGGGCATAGCCCAGGCGTGTTTCGGCAGAAGCAGCAGCACGGAGGGTTTCTCTGCCGGCACCGCGGCTCCCTGTGCGAGAAGTAGACGACGGCTCGACTCCGGCAGAATGAAAGCGCGACACAGTACGAAGAGCGTAAGAATGAAGGCAGAGCACCGAGCTGCCGTGCGCCATCGCGCAGGCTGCAAGAGGAAGCGTGCCTGGCCACCGGCTCCTTTGCGGATTCACGTTAGCACTTGAAAACAGAAAGTTCCACTCGCAGCTACTGGTGCTGCTACCTCTTTCTCTTCCAGCTTTCCCTGGAAAGAACTGTGCCCAGGTTTAGGCTTCAACGCGCCGAGGTAACAGTGGCAGATGCGGCAGAGAATGGAAATACAGCGTGCAGCGGGCGGTTTCTGGTGCTTTACGGGAGGCAAGGGGAAAGTGCAGCGCAGCAGTGGCTTTTACTTCTGGAGCCTTTTGCTTTGGTAGCAGCAGCTGCTGCAAGTGGGCAACGGAGCTGCGAGAGTGCATCATGTGACGGCACATCTCTCTGAGAGAGGAGCTTTCGAGCCGCAGCGCGTTGCGCCCGGTTTCAAGGCTACTTGGAGGAGTGGGGGGTACTTGAAGAACGCCTTCTTTCTGGGCGCGTCCTTCTGGGTGTGCTCAAGCTGCATGGACTCGGCAGCACTGGAGGTGTAAGAACCTGTTTCTGGCCAGCTTGTGTGCTGGAGTGCAAGGGCTGCGCCTTCCTTTCTGAAGCAGCCCAGAGCATTCTCAGCGGAACCTGCTTGTGAAGCAGCTCTCGGCTGGACATTTGCGAGTCGCTGCACTGAAGTGCATGAAGCCGGTGCCCAGCTGCTTCGTCCTTCGCCTTCTGGGCTCTGGACAGAACTGAAGCGCAGCGATGGCTTGGAGCTTTGCCGCTCTTCAGCGTGAACACTGCACGCAGCCACAGGCTGGACATTTGCGAGTCGCTGCACTGAAGTGCATGAAGCCGGTGCCCAGCTGCTTCGTCCTTCGCCTTCTGGGCTCTGGACAGAACTGAAGCGCAGCGATGGCTTGGAGCTTTGCCGCTCTTCAGCGCGAACACTGCACGCAGCCACAGGCTGCTGTGCACGGCTTTTCCTCAGCTCGACGTACCGTCATTCTCTTGCTGTTTCCCAGCGTCGAAAGTGTCCGTGTAGCTCTCGCTCAGCGAAATGCGTCAGGAGAGAAACACTTGCTGGATGAGCCTTTCGCTGGCCAAGACTTTCAACACAGCACCACCATTCGGGCAAGGAGGAGGAGAAAGGAAGACCATCTTTGCGTCCTGGCCCGTCCTTCTGTGCGAGACGCCTCTCCGCCTCTTCGCTCCCTGCAAGGCTGTAGTGTGCGCGCCGGCACTCGGAAGCGAGAGGGCAGGTGCAGAGAGCACCGCGATCTGACGGCGCCGTGCAGGCTGGAAAGGAAAGAGGGCTGCCACTGGAATGTGGTGCAAGTACAGGTTTGCACGCGTCGAGGGTAAGCTCTGGGTGAGCTTGTTGACCTAAAGCTGTTCTCTGTGCCAGACGTAGCCGAGAATCTTTCCGTTGAGATTCAGGCTACCGCGCAAACAGAATGTGGTGCTACCTAGCGCTGCGAGGGAAAGGGCATAGCCCAGGCGTGTTTCGGCAGAAGCAGCAGCACGGAGGGTTTCTCTGCCGGCACCGCGGCTCCCTGTGCGAGAAGTAGACGACGGCTCGACTCCGGCAGAATGAAAGCGCGACACGGTACGAAGAGCGTAAGAATGAAGGCAGAGCACCGAGCTGCCGTGCGCCATCGCGCAGGCTGCAAGAGGAAGCGTGCCTGGCCACCGGCTCCTTTGCGGATTCACGTTAGCACTTGAAAACAGAAAGTTCCACTCGCAGCTACTGGTGCTGCTACCTCTTTCTCTTCCAGCTTTCCCTGGAAAGAACTGTGCCCAGGTTTAGGCTTCAACGCGCCGAGGTAACAGTGGCAGATGCGGCAGAGAATGGAAATACAGCGTGCAGCGGGCGGTTTCTGGTGCTTTACGGGAGGCAAGGGGAAAGTGCAGCGCAGCAGTGGCTTTTACTTCTGGAGCCTTTTGCTTTGGTAGCAGCAGCTGCTGCAAGTGGGCAACGGAGCTGCGAGAGTGCATCATGTGACGGCACATCTCTCTGAGAGAGGAGCTTTCGAGCCGCAGCGCGTTGCGCCCGGTTTCAAGGCTACTTGGAGGAGTGGGGGGTACTTGAAGAACGCCTTCTTTCTGGGCGCGTCCTTCTGGGTGTGCTCAAGCTGCATGGACTCGGCAGCACTGGAGGTGTAAGAACCTGTTTCTGGCCAGCTTGTGTGCTGGAGTGCAAGGGCTGCGCCTTCCTTTCTGAAGCAGCCCAGAGCATTCTCAGCGGAACCTGCTTGTGAAGCAGCTCTCGGCTGGACATTTGCGAGTCGCTGCACTGAAGTGCATGAAGCCGGTGCCCAGCTGCTTCGTCCTTCGCCTTCTGGGCTCTGGACAGAACTGAAGCGCAGCGATGGCTTGGAGCTTTGCCGCTCTTCAGCGTGAACACTGCACGCAGCCACAGGCTGGACATTTGCGAGTCGCTGCACTGAAGTGCATGAAGCCGGTGCCCAGCTGCTTCGTCCTTCGCCTTCTGGGCTCTGGACAGAACTGAAGCGCAGCGATGGCTTGGAGCTTTGCCGCTCTTCAGCGCGAACACTGCACGCAGCCACAGGCTGCTGTGCACGGCTTTTCCTCAGCTCGACGTACCGTCATTCTCTTGCTGTTTCTCAGCGTCGAAAGTGTCCGTGTAGCTCTCGCTCAGCGAAATGCGTCAGGAGAGAAACGCTTGCTGGATGAGCCTTTCGCTGGCCAAGACTTTCAACACAGCACCACCATTCGGGCAAGGAGGAGGAGAAAGGAAGACCACCTTTGCGTCCTGGCCCGTCCTTCTGTGCGAGACGCCTCTCCGCCTCTTCGCTCCCTGCAAGGCTGTAGTGTGCGCGCCGGCACGCGGAAGCGAGAGGGCAGGTGCAGAGAGCACCGCGATCTGACGGCGCCGTGCAGGCTGGAAAGGAAAGAGGGCTGCCACTGGAATGTGGTGCAAGTACAGGTTTGCACGCGTCGAGGGTAAGCTCTGGGTGAGCTTGTTGACCTAAAGCTGTTCTCTGTGCCAGACGTAGCCGAGAATCTTTCCGTTGAGATTCAGGCTACCGCGCAAACAGAATGTGGTGCTACCTAGCGCTGCGAGGGAAAGGGCATAGCCCAGGCGTGTTTCGGCAGAAGCAGCAGCACGGAGGGTTTCTCTGCCGGCACCGCGGCTCCCTGTGCGAGAAGTAGACGACGGCTCGACTCCGGCAGAATGAAAGCGCGACACGGTACGAAGAGCGTAAGAATGAAGGCAGAGCACCGAGCTGCCGTGCGCCATCGCGCAGGCTGCAAGAGGAAGCGTGCCTGGCCACCGGCTCCTTTGCGGATTCACGTTAGCACTTGAAAACAGAAAGTTCCACTCGCAGCTACTGGTGCTGCTACCTCTTTCTCTTCCAGCTTTCCCTGGAAAGAACTGTGCCCAGGTTTAGGCTTCAACGCGCCGAGGTAACAGTGGCAGATGCGGCAGAGAATGGAAATACAGCGTGCAGCGGGCGGTTTCTGGTGCTTTACGGGAGGCAAGGGGAAAGTGCAGCGCAGCAGTGGCTTTTACTTCTGGAGCCTTTTGCTTTGGTAGCAGCAGCTGCTGCAAGTGGGCAACGGAGCTGCGAGAGTGCATCATGTGACGGCACATCTCTCTGAGAGAGGAGCTTTCGAGCCGCAGCGCGTTGCGCCCGGTTTCAAGGCTACTTGGAGGAGTGGGGGGTACTTGAAGAACGCCTTCTTTCTGGGCGCGTCCTTCTGGGTGTGCTCAAGCTGCATGGACTCGGCAGCACTGGAGGTGTAAGAACCTGTTTCTGGCCAGCTTGTGTGCTGGAGTGCAAGGGCTGCGCCTTCCTTTCTGAAGCAGCCCAGAGCATTCTCAGCGGAACCTGCTTGTGAAGCAGCTCTCGGCTGGACATTTGCGAGTCTCTCCACTGAAGTGCATGAAGCCGGTGCCCAGCTGCTTCGTCCTTCGCTTTCTGGGCTCTGGACAGAACTGAAGCGCAGCGATGGCTTGGAGCTTTGCCGCTCTTCAGCGTGAACACTGCACGCAGCCACAGGCTGGACATTTGCGAGTCGCTCCACTGAAGTGCATGAAGCCGGTGCCCAGCTGCTTCGTCCTTTGCCTTCTGGGCTCTGGACAGAACTGAAGCGCAGCGATGGCTTGGAGCTTTGCCGCTCTTCAGCGCGAACACTGCACGCAGCCACAGGCTGCTGTGCACGGCTTTTCCTCAGCTCGACGTACCGTCATTCTCTTGCTGTTTCCCAGCGTCGAAAGTGTCCGTGTAGCTCTCGCTCAGCGAAATGCGTCAGGAGAGAAACACTTGCTGGATGAGCCTTTCGCTGGCCAAGACTTTCAACACAGCACCACCATTCGGGCAAGGAGGAGGAGAAAGGAAGACCATCTTTGCGTCCTGGCCCGTCCTTCTGTGCGAGACGCCTCTCCGCCTCTTCGCTCCCTGCAAGGCTGTAGTGTGCGCGCCGGCACTCGGAAGCGAGAGGGCAGGTGCAGAGAGCACCGCGATCTGACGGCGCCGTGCAGGCTGGAAAGGAAAGAGGGCTGCCACTGGAATGTGGTGCAAGTACAGGTTTGCACGCGTCGAGGGTAAGCTCTGGGTGAGCTTGTTGACCTAAAGCTGTTCTCTGTGCCAGACGTAGCCGAGAATCTTTCCGTTGAGATTCAGGCTACCGCGCAAACAGAATGTGGTGCTACCTAGCGCTGCGAGGGAAAGGGCATAGCCCAGGCGTGTTTCGGCAGAAGCAGCAGCACGGAGGGTTTCTCTGCCGGCACCGCGGCTCCCTGTGCGAGAAGTAGACGACGGCTCGACTCCGGCAGAATGAAAGCGCGACACGGTACGAAGAGCGTAAGAATGAAGGCAGAGCACCGAGCTGCCGTGCGCCATCGCGCAGGCTGCAAGAGGAAGCGTGCCTGGCCACCGGCTCCTTTGCGGATTCACGTTAGCACTTGAAAACAGAAAGTTCCACTCGCAGCTACTGGTGCTGCTACCTCTTTCTCTTCCAGCTTTCCCTGGAAAGAACTGTGCCCAGGTTTAGGCTTCAACGCGCCGAGGTAACAGTGGCAGATGCGGCAGAGAATGGAAATACAGCGTGCAGCGGGCGGTTTCTGGTGCTTTACGGGAGGCAAGGGGAAAGTGCAGCGCAGCAGTGGCTTTTACTTCTGGAGCCTTTTGCTTTGGTAGCAGCAGCTGCTGCAAGTGGGCAACGGAGCTGCGAGAGTGCATCATGTGACGGCACATCTCTCTGAGAGAGGAGCTTTCGAGCCGCAGCGCGTTGCGCCCGGTTTCAAGGCTACTTGGAGGAGTGGGGGGTACTTGAAGAACGCCTTCTTTCTGGGCGCGTCCTTCTGGGTGTGCTCAAGCTGCATGGACTCGGCAGCACTGGAGGTGTAAGAACCTGTTTCTGGCCAGCTTGTGTGCTGGAGTGCAAGGGCTGCGCCTTCCTTTCTGAAGCAGCCCAGAGCATTCTCAGCGGAACCTGCTTGTGAAGCAGCTCTCGGCTGGACATTTGCGAGTCTCTCCACTGAAGTGCATGAAGCCGGTGCCCAGCTGCTTCGTCCTTCGCCTTCTGGGCTCTGGACAGAACTGAAGCGCAGCGATGGCTTGGAGCTTTGCCGCTCTTCAGCGTGAACACTGCACGCAGCCACAGGCTGGACATTTGCGAGTCGCTGCACTGAAGTGCATGAAGCCGGTGCCCAGCTGCTTCGTCCTTCGCCTTCTGGGCTCTGGACAGAACTGAAGCGCAGCGATGGCTTGGAGCTTTGCCGCTCTTCAGCGCGAACACTGCACGCAGCCACAGGCTGCTGTGCACGGCTTTTCCTCAGCTCGACGTACCGTCATTCTCTTGCTGTTTCCCAGCGTCGAAAGTGTCCGTGTAGCTCTCGCTCAGCGAAATGCGTCAGGAGAGAAACACTTGCTGGATGAGCCTTTCGCTGGCCAAGACTTTCAACACAGCACCACCATTGGGGCAAGGAGGAGGAGAAAGGAAGACCATCTTTGCGTCCTGGCCCGTCCTTCTGTGCGAGACGCCTCTCCGCCTCTTCGCTCCCTGCAAGGCTGTAGTGTGCGCGCCGGCACTCGGAAGCGAGAGGGCAGGTGCAGAGAGCACCGCGATCTGACGGCGCCGTGCAGGCTGGAAAGGAAAGAGGGCTGCCACTGGAATGTGGTGCAAGTACAGGTTTGCACGCGTCGAGGGTAAGCTCTGGGTGAGCTTGTTGACCTAAAGCTGTTCTCTGTGCCAGACGTAGCCGAGAATCTTTCCGTTGAGATTCAGGCTACCGCGCAAACAGAATGTGGTGCTACCTAGCGCTGCGAGGGAAAGGGCATAGCCCAGGCGTGTTTCGGCAGAAGCAGCAGCACGGAGGGTTTCTCTGCCGGCACCGCGGCTCCCTGTGCGAGAAGTAGACGACGGCTCGACTCCGGCAGAATGAAAGCGCGACACGGTACGAAGAGCGTAAGAATGAAGGCAGAGCACCGAGCTGCCGTGCGCCATCGCGCAGGCTGCAAGAGGAAGCGTGCCTGGCCACCGGCTCCTTTGCGGATTCACGTTAGCACTTGAAAACAGAAAGTTCCACTCGCAGCTACTGGTGCTGCTACCTCTTTCTCTTCCAGCTTTCCCTGGAAAGAACTGTGCCCAGGTTTAGGCTTCAACGCGCCGAGGTAACAGTGGCAGATGCGGCAGAGAATGGAAATACAGCGTGCAGCGGGCGGTTTCTGGTGCTTTACGGGAGGCAAGGGGAAAGTGCAGCGCAGCAGTGGCTTTTACTTCTGGAGCCTTTTGCTTTGGTAGCAGCAGCTGCTGCAAGTGGGCAACGGAGCTGCGAGAGTGCATCATGTGACGGCACATCTCTCTGAGAGAGGAGCTTTCGAGCCGCAGCGCGTTGCGCCCGGTTTCAAGGCTACTTGGAGGAGTGGGGGGTACTTGAAGAACGCCTTCTTTCTGGGCGCGTCCTTCTGGGTGTGCTCAAGCTGCATGGACTCGGCAGCACTGGAGGTGTAAGAACCTGTTTCTGGCCAGCTTGTGTGCTGGAGTGCAAGGGCTGCGCCTTCCTTTCTGAAGCAGCCCAGAGCATTCTCAGGGGAACCTGCTTGTGAAGCAGCTCTCGGCTGGACATTTGCGAGTCGCTGCACTGAAGTGCATGAAGCCGGTGCCCAGCTGCTTCGTCCTTCGCCTTCTGGGCTCTGGACAGAACTGAAGCGCAGCGATGGCTTGGAGCTTTGCCGCTCTTCAGCGCGAACACTGCACGCAGCCACAGGCTGCTGTGCACGGCTTTTCCTCAGCTCGACGTACAGTCATTGTCTTGCTGTTTCCCAGCGTCGAAAGTGTCCGTGTAGCTCTCGCTCAGCGAAATGCGTCAGGAGAGAAACACTTGCTGGATGAGCCTTTCGCTGGCCAAGACTTTCAACACAGCACCACCATTCGGGCAAGGAGGAGGAGAAAGGAAGACCACCTTTGCGTCCTGGCCCGTCCTTCTGTGCGAGACGCCTCTCCGCCTCTTCGCTCCCTGCAAGGCTGTAGTGTGCGCGCCGGCACGCGGAAGCGAGAGGGCAGGTGCAGAGAGCACCGCGATCTGACGGCGCCGTGCAGGCTGGAAAGGAAAGAGGGCTGCCACTGGAATGTGGTGCAAGTACAGGTTTGCACGCGTCGAGGGTAAGCTCTGGGTGAGCTTGTTGACTTAAAGCTGTTCTCTGTGCCAGACGTAGCCGAGAATCTTTCCGTTGAGATTCAGGCTACCGCGCAAACAGAATGTGGTGCTACCTAGCACTGCGAGGGAAAGGGCATAGCCCAGGCGTGTTTCGGCAGAAGCAGCAGCACGGAGGGTTTCTCTGCCGGCACCGCGGCTCCCTGTGCGAGAAGTAGACGACGGCTCGACTCCGGCAGAATGAAAGCGCGACACGGTACGAAGAGCGTAAGAATGAAGGCAGAGCACCGAGCTGCCGTGCGCCATCGCGCAGGCTGCAAGAGGAAGCGTGCCTGGCCACCGGCTCCTTTGCGGATTCACGTTAGCACTTGAAAACAGAAAGTTCCACTCGCAGCTACTGGTGCTGCTACCTCTTTCTCTTCCAGCTTTCCCTGGAAAGAACTGTGCCCAGGTTTAGGCTTCAACGCGCCGAGGTAACAGTGGCAGATGCGGCAGAGAATGGAAATACAGCGTGCAGCGGGCGGTTTCTGGTGCTTTACGGGAGGCAAGGGGAAAGTGCAGCGCAGCAGTGGCTTTTACTTCTGGAGCCTTTTGCTTTGGTAGCAGCAGCTGCTGCAAGTGGGCAACGGAGCTGCGAGAGTGCATCATGTGACGGCACATCTCTCTGAGAGAGGAGCTTTCGAGCCGCAGCGCGTTGCGCCCGGTTTCAAGGCTACTTGGAGGAGTGGGGGGTACTTGAAGAACGCCTTCTTTCTGGGCGCGCCCTACTGGGTGTGCTCAAGCTGCATGGACTCGGCAGCACTGGAGGTGTAAGAACCTGTTTCTGGCCAGCTTGTGTGCTGGAGTGCAAGGGCTGCGCCTTCCTTTCTGAAGCAGCCCAGAGCATTCTCAGCGGAACCTGCTTGTGAAGCAGCTCTCGGCTGGACATTTGCGAGTCTCTCCACTGAAGTGCATGAAGCCGGTGCCCAGCTGCTTCGTCCTTCGCCTTCTGGGCTCTGGACAGAACTGAAGCGCAGCGATGGCTTGGAGCTTTGCCGCTCTTCAGCGCGAACACTGCACGCAGCCACAGGCTGCTGTGCACGGCTTTTCCTCAGCTCGACGTACCGTCATTCTCTTGCTGTTTCCCAGCGTCGAAAGTGTCCGTGTAGCTCTCGCTCAGCGAAATGCGTCAGGAGAGAAACACTTGCTGGATGAGCCTTTCGCTGGCCAAGACTTTCAACACAGCACCACCATTCGGGCAAGGAGGAGGAGAAAGGAAGACCATCTTTGCGTCCTGGCCCGTCCTTCTGTGCGAGACGCCTCTCCGCCTCTTCGCTCCCTGCAAGGCTGTAGTGTGCGCGCCGGCACTCGGAAGCGAGAGGGCAGGTGCAGAGAGCACCGCGATCTGACGGCGCCGTGCAGGCTGGAAAGGAAAGAGGGCTGCCACTGGAATGTGGTGCAAGTACAGGTTTGCATGCGTCGAGGGTAAGCTCTGGGTGAGCTTGTTGACCTAAAGCTGTTCTCTGTGCCAGACGTAGCCGAGAATCTTTCCGTTGAGATTCAGGCTACCGCGCAAACAGAATGTGGTGCTACCTAGCGCTGCGAGGGAAAGGGCATAGCCCAGGCGTGTTTCGGCAGAAGCAGCAGCACGGAGGGTTTCTCTGCCGGCACCGCGGCTCCCTGTGCGAGAAGTAGACGACGGCTCGACTCCGGCAGAATGAAAGCGCGACACGGTACGAAGAGCGTAAGAATGAAGGCAGAGCACCGAGCTGCCGTGCGCCATCGCGCAGGCTGCAAGAGGAAGCGTGCCTGGCCACCGGCTCCTTTGCGGATTCACGTTAGCACTTGAAAACAGAAAGTTCCACTCGCAGCTACTGGTGCTGCTACCTCTTTCTCTTCCAGCTTTCCCTGGAAAGAACTGTGCCCAGGTTTAGGCTTCAACGCGCCGAGGTAACAGTGGCAGATGCGGCAGAGAATGGAAATACAGCGTGCAGCGGGCGGTTTCTGGTGCTTTACGGGAGGCAAGGGGAAAGTGCAGCGCAGCAGTGGCTTTTACTTCTGGAGCCTTTTGCTTTGGTAGCAGCAGCTGCTGCAAGTGGGCAACGGAGCTGCGAGAGTGCATCATGTGACGGCACATCTCTCTGAGAGAGGAGCTTTCGAGCCGCAGCGCGTTGCGCCCGGTTTCAAGGCTACTTGGAGGAGTGGGGGGTACTTGAAGAACGCCTTCTTTCTGGGCGCGTCCTTCTGGGTGTGCTCAAGCTGCATGGACTCGGCAGCACTGGAGGTGTAAGAACCTGTTTCTGGCCAGCTTGTGTGCTGGAGTGCAAGGGCTGCGCCTTCCTTTCTGAAGCAGCCCAGAGCATTCTCAGCGGAACCTGCTTGTGAAGCAGCTCTCGGCTGGACATTTGCGAGTCGCTGCACTGAAGTGCATGAAGCCGGTGCCCAGCTGCTTCGTCCTTCGCCTTCTGGGCTCTGGACAGAACTGAAGCGCAGCGATGGCTTGGAGCTTTGCCGCTCTTCAGCGTGAACACTGCACGCAGCCACAGGCTGGACATTTGCGAGTCGCTGCACTGAAGTGCATGAAGCCGGTGCCCAGCTGCTTCGTCCTTCGCCTTCTGGGCTCTGGACAGAACTGAAGCGCAGCGATGGCTTGGAGCTTTGCCGCTCTTCAGCGCGAACACTGCACGCAGCCACAGGCTGCTGTGCACGGCTTTTCCTCAGCTCGACGTACCGTCATTCTCTTGCTGTTTCTCAGCGTCGAAAGTGTCCGTGTAGCTCTCGCTCAGCGAAATGCGTCAGGAGAGAAACGCTTGCTGGATGAGCCTTTCGCTGGCCAAGACTTTCAACACAGCACCACCATTCGGGCAAGGAGGAGGAGAAAGGAAGACCACCTTTGCGTCCTGGCCCGTCCTTCTGTGCGAGACGCCTCTCCGCCTCTTCGCTCCCTGCAAGGCTGTAGTGTGCGCGCCGGCACGCGGAAGCGAGAGGGCAGGTGCAGAGAGCACCGCGATCTGACGGCGCCGTGCAGGCTGGAAAGGAAAGAGGGCTGCCACTGGAATGTGGTGCAAGTACAGGTTTGCACGCGTCGAGGGTAAGCTCTGGGTGAGCTTGTTGACCTAAAGCTGTTCTCTGTGCCAGACGTAGCCGAGAATCTTTCCGTTGAGATTCAGGCTACCGCGCAAACAGAATGTGGTGCTACCTAGCGCTGCGAGGGAAAGGGCATAGCCCAGGCGTGTTTCGGCAGAAGCAGCAGCACGGAGGGTTTCTCTGCCGGCACCGCGGCTCCCTGTGCGAGAAGTAGACGACGGCTCGACTCCGGCAGAATGAAAGCGCGACACAGTACGAAGAGCGTAAGAATGAAGGCAGAGCACCGAGCTGCCGTGCGCCATCGCGCAGGCTGCAAGAGGAAGCGTGCCTGGCCACCGGCTCCTTTGCGGATTCACGTTAGCACTTGAAAACAGAAAGTTCCACTCGCAGCTACTGGTGCTGCTACCTCTTTCTCTTCCAGCTTTCCCTGGAAAGAACTGTGCCCAGGTTTAGGCTTCAACGCGCCGAGGTAACAGTGGCAGATGCGGCAGAGAATGGAAATACAGCGTGCAGCGGGCGGTTTCTGGTGCTTTACGGGAGGCAAGGGGAAAGTGCAGCGCAGCAGTGGCTTTTACTTCTGGAGCCTTTTGCTTTGGTAGCAGCAGCTGCTGCAAGTGGGCAACGGAGCTGCGAGAGTGCATCATGTGACGGCACATCTCTCTGAGAGAGGAGCTTTCGAGCCGCAGCGCGTTGCGCCCGGTTTCAAGGCTACTTGGAGGAGTGGGGGGTACTTGAAGAACGCCTTCTTTCTGGGCGCGCCCTACTGGGTGTGCTCAAGCTGCATGGACTCGGCAGCACTGGAGGTGTAAGAACCTGTTTCTGGCCAGCTTGTGTGCTGGAGTGCAAGGGCTGCGCCTTCCTTTCTGAAGCAGCCCAGAGCATTCTCAGCGGAACCTGCTTGTGAAGCAGCTCTCGGCTGGACATTTGCGAGTCTCTCCACTGAAGTGCATGAAGCCGGTGCCCAGCTGCTTCGTCCTTCGCCTTCTGGGCTCTGGACAGAACTGAAGCGCAGCGATGGCTTGGAGCTTTGCCGCTCTTCAGCGTGAACACTGCACGCAGCCACAGGCTGGACATTTGCGAGTCGCTGCACTGAAGTGCATGAAGCCGGTGCCCAGCTGCTTCGTCCTTCGCCTTCTGGGCTCTGGACAGAACTGAAGCGCAGCGATGGCTTGGAGCTTTGCCGCTCTTCAGCGCGAACACTGCACGCAGCCACAGGCTGCTGTGCACGGCTTTTCCTCAGCTCGACGTACCGTCATTCTCTTGCTGTTTCCCAGCGTCGAAAGTGTCCGTGTAGCTCTCGCTCAGCGAAATGCGTCAGGAGAGAAACACTTGCTGGATGAGCCTTTCGCTGGCCAAGACTTTCAACACAGCACCACCATTCGGGCAAGGAGGAGGAGAAAGGAAGACCATCTTTGCGTCCTGGCCCGTCCTTCTGTGCGAGACGCCTCTCTGCCTCTTCGCTCCCTGCAAGGCTGTAGTGTGCGCGCCGGCACTCGGAAGCGAGAGGGCAGGTGCAGAGAGCACCGCGATCTGACGGCGCCGTGCAGGCTGGAAAGGAAAGAGGGCTGCCACTGGAATGTGGTGCAAGTACAGGTTTGCACGCGTCGAGGGTAAGCTCTGGGTGAGCTTGTTGACCTAAAGCTGTTCTCTGTGCCAGACGTAGCCGGGAATCTTTCCGTTGAGATTCAGGCTACCGCGCAAACAGAATGTGGTGCTACCTAGCGCTGCGAGGGAAAGGGCATAGCCCAGGCGTGTTTCGGCAGAAGCAGCAGCACGGAGGGTTTCTCTGCCGGCACCGCGGCTCCCTGTGCGAGAAGTAGACGACGGCTCGACTCCGGCAGAATGAAAGCGCGACACGGTACGAAGAGCGTAAGAATGAAGGCAGAGCACCGAGCTGCCGTGCGCCATCGCGCAGGCTGCAAGAGGAAGCGTGCCTGGCCACCGGCTCCTTTGCGGATTCACGTTAGCACTTGAAAACAGAAAGTTCCACTCGCAGCTACTGGTGCTGCTACCTCTTTCTCTTCCAGCTTTCCCTGGAAAGAACTGTGCCCAGGTTTAGGCTTCAACGCGCCGAGGTAACAGTGGCAGATGCGGCAGAGAATGGAAATACAGCGTGCAGCGGGCGGTTTCTGGTGCTTTACGGGAGGCAAGGGGAAAGTGCAGCGCAGCAGTGGCTTTTACTTCTGGAGCCTTTTGCTTTGGTAGCAGCAGCTGCTGCAAGTGGGCAACGGAGCTGCGAGAGTGCATCATGTGACGGCACATCTCTCTGAGAGAGGAGCTTTCGAGCCGCAGCGCGTTGCGCCCGGTTTCAAGGCTACTTGGAGGAGTGGGGGGTACTTGAAGAACGCCTTCTTTCTGGGCGCGTCCTTCTGGGTGTGCTCAAGCTGCATGGACTCGGCAGCACTGGAGGTGTAAGAACCTGTTTCTGGCCAGCTTGTGTGCTGGAGTGCAAGGGCTGCGCCTTCCTTTCTGAAGCAGCCCAGAGCATTCTCAGGGGAACCTGCTTGTGAAGCAGCTCTCGGCTGGACATTTGCGAGTCGCTGCACTGAAGTGCATGAAGCCGGTGCCCAGCTGCTTCGTCCTTCGCCTTCTGGGCTCTGGACAGAACTGAAGCGCAGCGATGGCTTGGAGCTTTGCCGCTCTTCAGCGCGAACACTGCACGCAGCCACAGGCTGCTGTGCACGGCTTTTCCTCAGCTCGACGTACAGTCATTGTCTTGCTGTTTCCCAGCGTCGAAAGTGTCCGTGTAGCTCTCGCTCAGCGAAATGCGTCAGGAGAGAAACACTTGCTGGATGAGCCTTTCGCTGGCCAAGACTTTCAACACAGCACCACCATTCGGGCAAGGAGGAGGAGAAAGGAAGACCACCTTTGCGTCCTGGCCCGTCCTTCTGTGCGAGACGCCTCTCCGCCTCTTCGCTCCCTGCAAGGCTGTAGTGTGCGCGCCGGCACGCGGAAGCGAGAGGGCAGGTGCAGAGAGCACCGCGATCTGACGGCGCCGTGCAGGCTGGAAAGGAAAGAGGGCTGCCACTGGAATGTGGTGCAAGTACAGGTTTGCACGCGTCGAGGGTAAGCTCTGGGTGAGCTTGTTGACTTAAAGCTGTTCTCTGTGCCAGACGTAGCCGAGAATCTTTCCGTTGAGATTCAGGCTACCGCGCAAACAGAATGTGGTGCTACCTAGCACTGCGAGGGAAAGGGCATAGCCCAGGCGTGTTTCGGCAGAAGCAGCAGCACGGAGGGTTTCTCTGCCGGCACCGCGGCTCCCTGTGCGAGAAGTAGACGACGGCTCGACTCCGGCAGAATGAAAGCGCGACACGGTACGAAGAGCGTAAGAATGAAGGCAGAGCACCGAGCTGCCGTGCGCCATCGCGCAGGCTGCAAGAGGAAGCGTGCCTGGCCACCGGCTCCTTTGCGGATTCACGTTAGCACTTGAAAACAGAAAGTTCCACTCGCAGCTACTGGTGCTGCTACCTCTTTCTCTTCCAGCTTTCCCTGGAAAGAACTGTGCCCAGGTTTAGGCTTCAACGCGCCGAGGTAACAGTGGCAGATGCGGCAGAGAATGGAAATACAGCGTGCAGCGGGCGGTTTCTGGTGCTTTACGGGAGGCAAGGGGAAAGTGCAGCGCAGCAGTGGCTTTTACTTCTGGAGCCTTTTGCTTTGGTAGCAGCAGCTGCTGCAAGTGGGCAACGGAGCTGCGAGAGTGCATCATGTGACGGCACATCTCTCTGAGAGAGGAGCTTTCGAGCCGCAGCGCGTTGCGCCCGGTTTCAAGGCTACTTGGAGGAGTGGGGGGTACTTGAAGAACGCCTTCTTTCTGGGCGCGCCCTACTGGGTGTGCTCAAGCTGCATGGACTCGGCAGCACTGGAGGTGTAAGAACCTGTTTCTGGCCAGCTTGTGTGCTGGAGTGCAAGGGCTGCGCCTTCCTTTCTGAAGCAGCCCAGAGCATTCTCAGCGGAACCTGCTTGTGAAGCAGCTCTCGGCTGGACATTTGCGAGTCTCTCCACTGAAGTGCATGAAGCCGGTGCCCAGCTGCTTCGTCCTTCGCCTTCTGGGCTCTGGACAGAACTGAAGCGCAGCGATGGCTTGGAGCTTTGCCGCTCTTCAGCGCGAACACTGCACGCAGCCACAGGCTGCTGTGCACGGCTTTTCCTCAGCTCGACGTACCGTCATTCTCTTGCTGTTTCTCAGCGTCGAAAGTGTCCGTGTAGCTCTCGCTCAGCGAAATGCGTCAGGAGAGAAACGCTTGCTGGATGAGCCTTTCGCTGGCCAAGACTTTCAACACAGCACCACCATTCGGGCAAGGAGGAGGAGAAAGGAAGACCACCTTTGCGTCCTGGCCCGTCCTTCTGTGCGAGACGCCTCTCCGCCTCTTCGCTCCCTGCAAGGCTGTAGTGTGCGCGCCGGCACGCGGAAGCGAGAGGGCAGGTGCAGAGAGCACCGCGATCTGACGGCGCCGTGCAGGCTGGAAAGGAAAGAGGGCTGCCACTGGAATGTGGTGCAAGTACAGGTTTGCACGCGTCGAGGGTAAGCTCTGGGTGAGCTTGTTGACCTAAAGCTGTTCTCTGTGCCAGACGTAGCCGAGAATCTTTCCGTTGAGATTCAGGCTACCGCGCAAACAGAATGTGGTGCTACCTAGCGCTGCGAGGGAAAGGGCATAGCCCAGGCGTGTTTCGGCAGAAGCAGCAGCACGGAGGGTTTCTCTGCCGGCACCGCGGCTCCCTGTGCGAGAAGTAGACGACGGCTCGACTCCGGCAGAATGAAAGCGCGACACGGTACGAAGAGCGTAAGAATGAAGGCAGAGCACCGAGCTGCCGTGCGCCATCGCGCAGGCTGCAAGAGGAAGCGTGCCTGGCCACCGGCTCCTTTGCGGATTCACGTTAGCACTTGAAAACAGAAAGTTCCACTCGCAGCTACTGGTGCTGCTACCTCTTTCTCTTCCAGCTTTCCCTGGAAAGAACTGTGCCCAGGTTTAGGCTTCAACGCGCCGAGGTAACAGTGGCAGATGCGGCAGAGAATGGAAATACAGCGTGCAGCGGGCGGTTTCTGGTGCTTTACGGGAGGCAAGGGGAAAGTGCAGCGCAGCAGTGGCTTTTACTTCTGGAGCCTTTTGCTTTGGTAGCAGCAGCTGCTGCAAGTGGGCAACGGAGCTGCGAGAGTGCATCATGTGACGGCACATCTCTCTGAGAGAGGAGCTTTCGAGCCGCAGCGCGTTGCGCCCGGTTTCAAGGCTACTTGGAGGAGTGGGGGGTACTTGAAGAACGCCTTCTTTCTGGGCGCGCCCTACTGGGTGTGCTCAAGCTGCATGGACTCGGCAGCACTGGAGGTGTAAGAACCTGTTTCTGGCCAGCTTGTGTGCTGGAGTGCAAGGGCTGCGCCTTCCTTTCTGAAGCAGCCCAGAGCATTCTCAGCGGAACCTGCTTGTGAAGCAGCTCTCGGCTGGACATTTGCGAGTCTCTCCACTGAAGTGCATGAAGCCGGTGCCCAGCTGCTTCGTCCTTCGCCTTCTGGGCTCTGGACAGAACTGAAGCGCAGCGATGGCTTGGAGCTTTGCCGCTCTTCAGCGTGAACACTGCACGCAGCCACAGGCTGGACATTTGCGAGTCGCTGCACTGAAGTGCATGAAGCCGGTGCCCAGCTGCTTCGTCCTTCGCCTTCTGGGCTCTGGACAGAACTGAAGCGCAGCGATGGCTTGGAGCTTTGCCGCTCTTCAGCGCGAACACTGCACGCAGCCACAGGCTGCTGTGCACGGCTTTTCCTCAGCTCGACGTACCGTCATTCTCTTGCTGTTTCTCAGCGTCGAAAGTGTCCGTGTAGCTCTCGCTCAGCGAAATGCGTCAGGAGAGAAACGCTTGCTGGATGAGCCTTTCGCTGGCCAAGACTTTCAACACAGCACCACCATTCGGGCAAGGAGGAGGAGAAAGGAAGACCACCTTTGCGTCCTGGCCCGTCCTTCTGTGCGAGACGCCTCTCCGCCTCTTCGCTCCCTGCAAGGCTGTAGTGTGCGCGCCGGCACGCGGAAGCGAGAGGGCAGGTGCAGAGAGCACCGCGATCTGACGGCGCCGTGCAGGCTGGAAAGGAAAGAGGGCTGCCACTGGAATGTGGTGCAAGTACAGGTTTGCACGCGTCGAGGGTAAGCTCTGGGTGAGCTTGTTGACCTAAAGCTGTTCTCTGTGCCAGACGTAGCCGAGAATCTTTCCGTTGAGATTCAGGCTACCGCGCAAACAGAATGTGGTGCTACCTAGCGCTGCGAGGGAAAGGGCATAGCCCAGGCGTGTTTCGGCAGAAGCAGCAGCACGGAGGGTTTCTCTGCCGGCACCGCGGCTCCCTGTGCGAGAAGTAGACGACGGCTCGACTCCGGCAGAATGAAAGCGCGACACGGTACGAAGAGCGTAAGAATGAAGGCAGAGCACCGAGCTGCCGTGCGCCATCGCGCAGGCTGCAAGAGGAAGCGTGCCTGGCCACCGGCTCCTTTGCGGATTCACGTTAGCACTTGAAAACAGAAAGTTCCACTCGCAGCTACTGGTGCTGCTACCTCTTTCTCTTCCAGCTTTCCCTGGAAAGAACTGTGCCCAGGTTTAGGCTTCAACGCGCCGAGGTAACAGTGGCAGATGCGGCAGAGAATGGAAATACAGCGTGCAGCGGGCGGTTTCTGGTGCTTTACGGGAGGCAAGGGGAAAGTGCAGCGCAGCAGTGGCTTTTACTTCTGGAGCCTTTTGCTTTGGTAGCAGCAGCTGCTGCAAGTGGGCAACGGAGCTGCGAGAGTGCATCATGTGACGGCACATCTCTCTGAGAGAGGAGCTTTCGAGCCGCAGCGCGTTGCGCCCGGTTTCAAGGCTACTTGGAGGAGTGGGGGGTACTTGAAGAACGCCTTCTTTCTGGGCGCGTCCTTCTGGGTGTGCTCAAGCTGCATGGACTCGGCAGCACTGGAGGTGTAAGAACCTGTTTCTGGCCAGCTTGTGTGCTGGAGTGCAAGGGCTGCGCCTTCCTTTCTGAAGCAGCCCAGAGCATTCTCAGCGGAACCTGCTTGTGAAGCAGCTCTCGGCTGGACATTTGCGAGTCTCTCCACTGAAGTGCATGAAGCCGGTGCCCAGCTGCTTCGTCCTTCGCCTTCTGGGCTCTGGACAGAACTGAAGCGCAGCGATGGCTTGGAGCTTTGCCGCTCTTCAGCGTGAACACTGCACGCAGCCACAGGCTGGACATTTGCGAGTCGCTGCACTGAAGTGCATGAAGCCGGTGCCCAGCTGCTTCGTCCTTCGCCTTCTGGGCTCTGGACAGAACTGAAGCGCAGCGATGGCTTGGAGCTTTGCCGCTCTTCAGCGCGAACACTGCACGCAGCCACAGGCTGCTGTGCACGGCTTTTCCTCAGCTCGACGTACCGTCATTCTCTTGCTGTTTCCCAGCGTCGAAAGTGTCCGTGTAGCTCTCGCTCAGCGAAATGCGTCAGGAGAGAAACACTTGCTGGATGAGCCTTTCGCTGGCCAAGACTTTCAACACAGCACCACCATTCGGGCAAGGAGGAGGAGAAAGGAAGACCATCTTTGCGTCCTGGCCCGTCCTTCTGTGCGAGACGCCTCTCCGCCTCTTCGCTCCCTGCAAGGCTGTAGTGTGCGCGCCGGCACTCGGAAGCGAGAGGGCAGGTGCAGAGAGCACCGCGATCTGACGGCGCCGTGCAGGCTGGAAAGGAAAGAGGGCTGCCACTGGAATGTGGTGCAAGTACAGGTTTGCACGCGTCGAGGGTAAGCTCTGGGTGAGCTTGTTGACCTAAAGCTGTTCTCTGTGCCAGACGTAGCCGGGAATCTTTCCGTTGAGATTCAGGCTACCGCGCAAACAGAATGTGGTGCTACCTAGCGCTGCGAGGGAAAGGGCATAGCCCAGGCGTGTTTCGGCAGAAGCAGCAGCACGGAGGGTTTCTCTGCCGGCACCGCGGCTCCCTGTGCGAGAAGTAGACGACGGCTCGACTCCGGCAGAATGAAAGCGCGACACGGTACGAAGAGCGTAAGAATGAAGGCAGAGCACCGAGCTGCCGTGCGCCATCGCGCAGGCTGCAAGAGGAAGCGTGCCTGGCCACCGGCTCCTTTGCGGATTCACGTTAGCACTTGAAAACAGAAAGTTCCACTCGCAGCTACTGGTGCTGCTACCTCTTTCTCTTCCAGCTTTCCCTGGAAAGAACTGTGCCCAGGTTTAGGCTTCAACGCGCCGAGGTAACAGTGGCAGATGCGGCAGAGAATGGAAATACAGCGTGCAGCGGGCGGTTTCTGGTGCTTTACGGGAGGCAAGGGGAAAGTGCAGCGCAGCAGTGGCTTTTACTTCTGGAGCCTTTTGCTTTGGTAGCAGCAGCTGCTGCAAGTGGGCAACGGAGCTGCGAGAGTGCATCATGTGACGGCACATCTCTCTGAGAGAGGAGCTTTCGAGCCGCAGCGCGTTGCGCCCGGTTTCAAGGCTACTTGGAGGAGTGGGGGGTACTTGAAGAACGCCTTCTTTCTGGGCGCGTCCTTCTGGGTGTGCTCAAGCTGCATGGACTCGGCAGCACTGGAGGTGTAAGAACCTGTTTCTGGCCAGCTTGTGTGCTGGAGTGCAAGGGCTGCGCCTTCCTTTCTGAAGCAGCCCAGAGCATTCTCAGCGGAACCTGCTTGTGAAGCAGCTCTCGGCTGGACATTTGCGAGTCGCTGCACTGAAGTGCATGAAGCCGGTGCCCAGCTGCTTCGTCCTTCGCCTTCTGGGCTCTGGACAGAACTGAAGCGCAGCGATGGCTTGGAGCTTTGCCGCTCTTCAGCGTGAACACTGCACGCAGCCACAGGCTGGACATTTGCGAGTCGCTGCACTGAAGTGCATGAAGCCGGTGCCCAGCTGCTTCGTCCTTCGCCTTCTGGGCTCTGGACAGAACTGAAGCGCAGCGATGGCTTGGAGCTTTGCCGCTCTTCAGCGCGAACACTGCACGCAGCCACAGGCTGCTGTGCACGGCTTTTCCTCAGCTCGACGTACCGTCATTCTCTTGCTGTTTCTCAGCGTCGAAAGTGTCCGTGTAGCTCTCGCTCAGCGAAATGCGTCAGGAGAGAAACGCTTGCTGGATGAGCCTTTCGCTGGCCAAGACTTTCAACACAGCACCACCATTCGGGCAAGGAGGAGGAGAAAGGAAGACCACCTTTGCGTCCTGGCCCGTCCTTCTGTGCGAGACGCCTCTCCGCCTCTTCGCTCCCTGCAAGGCTGTAGTGTGCGCGCCGGCACGCGGAAGCGAGAGGGCAGGTGCAGAGAGCACCGCGATCTGACGGCGCCGTGCAGGCTGGAAAGGAAAGAGGGCTGCCACTGGAATGTGGTGCAAGTACAGGTTTGCACGCGTCGAGGGTAAGCTCTGGGTGAGCTTGTTGACCTAAAGCTGTTCTCTGTGCCAGACGTAGCCGAGAATCTTTCCGTTGAGATTCAGGCTACCGCGCAAACAGAATGTGGTGCTACCTAGCGCTGCGAGGGAAAGGGCATAGCCCAGGCGTGTTTCGGCAGAAGCAGCAGCACGGAGGGTTTCTCTGCCGGCACCGCGGCTCCCTGTGCGAGAAGTAGACGACGGCTCGACTCCGGCAGAATGAAAGCGCGACACGGTACGAAGAGCGTAAGAATGAAGGCAGAGCACCGAGCTGCCGTGCGCCATCGCGCAGGCTGCAAGAGGAAGCGTGCCTGGCCACCGGCTCCTTTGCGGATTCACGTTAGCACTTGAAAACAGAAAGTTCCACTCGCAGCTACTGGTGCTGCTACCTCTTTCTCTTCCAGCTTTCCCTGGAAAGAACTGTGCCCAGGTTTAGGCTTCAACGCGCCGAGGTAACAGTGGCAGATGCGGCAGAGAATGGAAATACAGCGTGCAGCGGGCGGTTTCTGGTGCTTTACGGGAGGCAAGGGGAAAGTGCAGCGCAGCAGTGGCTTTTACTTCTGGAGCCTTTTGCTTTGGTAGCAGCAGCTGCTGCAAGTGGGCAACGGAGCTGCGAGAGTGCATCATGTGACGGCACATCTCTCTGAGAGAGGAGCTTTCGAGCCGCAGCGCGTTGCGCCCGGTTTCAAGGCTACTTGGAGGAGTGGGGGGTACTTGAAGAACGCCTTCTTTCTGGGCGCGCCCTACTGGGTGTGCTCAAGCTGCATGGACTCGGCAGCACTGGAGGTGTAAGAACCTGTTTCTGGCCAGCTTGTGTGCTGGAGTGCAAGGGCTGCGCCTTCCTTTCTGAAGCAGCCCAGAGCATTCTCAGCGGAACCTGCTTGTGAAGCAGCTCTCGGCTGGACATTTGCGAGTCTCTCCACTGAAGTGCATGAAGCCGGTGCCCAGCTGCTTCGTCCTTCGCCTTCTGGGCTCTGGACAGAACTGAAGCGCAGCGATGGCTTGGAGCTTTGCCGCTCTTCAGCGTGAACACTGCACGCAGCCACAGGCTGGACATTTGCGAGTCGCTGCACTGAAGTGCATGAAGCCGGTGCCCAGCTGCTTCGTCCTTCGCCTTCTGGGCTCTGGACAGAACTGAAGCGCAGCGATGGCTTGGAGCTTTGCCGCTCTTCAGCGCGAACACTGCACGCAGCCACAGGCTGCTGTGCACGGCTTTTCCTCAGCTCGACGTACCGTCATTCTCTTGCTGTTTCTCAGCGTCGAAAGTGTCCGTGTAGCTCTCGCTCAGCGAAATGCGTCAGGAGAGAAACGCTTGCTGGATGAGCCTTTCGCTGGCCAAGACTTTCAACACAGCACCACCATTCGGGCAAGGAGGAGGAGAAAGGAAGACCACCTTTGCGTCCTGGCCCGTCCTTCTGTGCGAGACGCCTCTCCGCCTCTTCGCTCCCTGCAAGGCTGTAGTGTGCGCGCCGGCACGCGGAAGCGAGAGGGCAGGTGCAGAGAGCACCGCGATCTGACGGCGCCGTGCAGGCTGGAAAGGAAAGAGGGCTGCCACTGGAATGTGGTGCAAGTACAGGTTTGCACGCGTCGAGGGTAAGCTCTGGGTGAGCTTGTTGACCTAAAGCTGTTCTCTGTGCCAGACGTAGCCGAGAATCTTTCCGTTGAGATTCAGGCTACCGCGCAAACAGAATGTGGTGCTACCTAGCGCTGCGAGGGAAAGGGCATAGCCCAGGCGTGTTTCGGCAGAAGCAGCAGCACGGAGGGTTTCTCTGCCGGCACCGCGGCTCCCTGTGCGAGAAGTAGACGACGGCTCGACTCCGGCAGAATGAAAGCGCGACACGGTACGAAGAGCGTAAGAATGAAGGCAGAGCACCGAGCTGCCGTGCGCCATCGCGCAGGCTGCAAGAGGAAGCGTGCCTGGCCACCGGCTCCTTTGCGGATTCACGTTAGCACTTGAAAACAGAAAGTTCCACTCGCAGCTACTGGTGCTGCTACCTCTTTCTCTTCCAGCTTTCCCTGGAAAGAACTGTGCCCAGGTTTAGGCTTCAACGCGCCGAGGTAACAGTGGCAGATGCGGCAGAGAATGGAAATACAGCGTGCAGCGGGCGGTTTCTGGTGCTTTACGGGAGGCAAGGGGAAAGTGCAGCGCAGCAGTGGCTTTTACTTCTGGAGCCTTTTGCTTTGGTAGCAGCAGCTGCTGCAAGTGGGCAACGGAGCTGCGAGAGTGCATCATGTGACGGCACATCTCTCTGAGAGAGGAGCTTTCGAGCCGCAGCGCGTTGCGCCCGGTTTCAAGGCTACTTGGAGGAGTGGGGGGTACTTGAAGAACGCCTTCTTTCTGGGCGCGTCCTTCTGGGTGTGCTCAAGCTGCATGGACTCGGCAGCACTGGAGGTGTAAGAACCTGTTTCTGGCCAGCTTGTGTGCTGGAGTGCAAGGGCTGCGCCTTCCTTTCTGAAGCAGCCCAGAGCATTCTCAGCGGAACCTGCTTGTGAAGCAGCTCTCGGCTGGACATTTGCGAGTCGCTGCACTGAAGTGCATGAAGCCGGTGCCCAGCTGCTTCGTCCTTCGCCTTCTGGGCTCTGGACAGAACTGAAGCGCAGCGATGGCTTGGAGCTTTGCCGCTCTTCAGCGTGAACACTGCACGCAGCCACAGGCTGGACATTTGCGAGTCGCTCCACTGAAGTGCATGAAGCCGGTGCCCAGCTGCTTCGTCCTTCGCCTTCTGGGCTCTGGACAGAACTGAAGCGCAGCGATGGCTTGGAGCTTTGCCGCTCTTCAGCGCGAACACTGCACGCAGCCACAGGCTGCTGTGCACGGCTTTTCCTCAGCTCAACGTACAGTCATTGTCTTGCTGTTTCCCAGCGTCGAAAGTGTCCGTGTAGCTCTCGCTCAGCGAAATGCGTCAGGAGAGAAACACTTGCTGGATGAGCCTTTCGCTGGCCAAGACTTTCAACACAGCACCACCATTCGGGCAAGGAGGAGGAGAAAGGAAGACCACCTTTGCGTCCTGGCCCGTCCTTCTGTGCGAGACGCCTCTCCGCCTCTTCGCTCCCTGCAAGGCTGTAGTGTGCGCGCCGGCACTCGGAAGCGAGAGGGCAGGTGCAGAGAGCACCGCGATCTGACGGCGCCGTGCAGGCTGGAAAGGAAAGAGGGCTGCCACTGGAATGTGGTGCAAGTACAGGTTTGCACGCGTCGAGGGTAAGCTCTGGGTGAGCTTGTTGACCTAAAGCTGTTCTCTGTGCCAGACGTAGCCGAGAATCTTTCCGTTGAGATTCAGGCTACCGCGCAAACAGAATGTGGTGCTACCTAGCGCTGCGAGGGAAAGGGCATAGCCCAGGCGTGTTTCGGCAGAAGCAGCAGCACGGAGGGTTTCTCTGCCGGCACCGCGGCTCCCTGTGCGAGAAGTAGACGACGGCTCGACTCCGGCAGAATGAAAGCGCGACACGGTACGAAGAGCGTAAGAATGAAGGCAGAGCACCGAGCTGCCGTGCGCCATCGCGCAGGCTGCAAGAGGAAGCGTGCCTGGCCACCGGCTCCTTTGCGGATTCACGTTAGCACTTGAAAACAGAAAGTTCCACTCGCAGCTACTGGTGCTGCTACCTCTTTCTCTTCCAGCTTTCCCTGGAAAGAACTGTGCCCAGGTTTAGGCTTCAACGCGCCGAGGTAACAGTGGCAGATGCGGCAGAGAATGGAAATACAGCGTGCAGCGGGCGGTTTCTGGTGCTTTACGGGAGGCAAGGGGAAAGTGCAGCGCAGCAGTGGCTTTTACTTCTGGAGCCTTTTGCTTTGGTAGCAGCAGCTGCTGCAAGTGGGCAACGGAGCTGCGAGAGTGCATCATGTGACGGCACATCTCTCTGAGAGAGGAGCTTTCGAGCCGCAGCGCGTTGCGCCCGGTTTCAAGGCTACTTGGAGGAGTGGGGGGTACTTGAAGAACGCCTTCTTTCTGGGCGCGTCCTTCTGGGTGTGCTCAAGCTGCATGGACTCGGCAGCACTGGAGGTGTAAGAACCTGTTTCTGGCCAGCTTGTGTGCTGGAGTGCAAGGGCTGCGCCTTCCTTTCTGAAGCAGCCCAGAGCATTCTCAGCGGAACCTGCTTGTGAAGCAGCTCTCGGCTGGACATTTGCGAGTCGCTGCACTGAAGTGCATGAAGCCGGTGCCCAGCTGCTTCGTCCTTCGCCTTCTGGGCTCTGGACAGAACTGAAGCGCAGCGATGGCTTGGAGCTTTGCCGCTCTTCAGCGTGAACACTGCACGCAGCCACAGGCTGGACATTTGCGAGTCGCTGCACTGAAGTGCATGAAGCCGGTGCCCAGCTGCTTCGTCCTTCGCCTTCTGGGCTCTGGACAGAACTGAAGCGCAGCGATGGCTTGGAGCTTTGCCGCTCTTCAGCGCGAACACTGCACGCAGCCACAGGCTGCTGTGCACGGCTTTTCCTCAGCTCGACGTACCGTCATTCTCTTGCTGTTTCTCAGCGTCGAAAGTGTCCGTGTAGCTCTCGCTCAGCGAAATGCGTCAGGAGAGAAACGCTTGCTGGATGAGCCTTTCGCTGGCCAAGACTTTCAACACAGCACCACCATTCGGGCAAGGAGGAGGAGAAAGGAAGACCACCTTTGCGTCCTGGCCCGTCCTTCTGTGCGAGACGCCTCTCCGCCTCTTCGCTCCCTGCAAGGCTGTAGTGTGCGCGCCGGCACGCGGAAGCGAGAGGGCAGGTGCAGAGAGCACCGCGATCTGACGGCGCCGTGCAGGCTGGAAAGGAAAGAGGGCTGCCACTGGAATGTGGTGCAAGTACAGGTTTGCACGCGTCGAGGGTAAGCTCTGGGTGAGCTTGTTGACCTAAAGCTGTTCTCTGTGCCAGACGTAGCCGAGAATCTTTCCGTTGAGATTCAGGCTACCGCGCAAACAGAATGTGGTGCTACCTAGCGCTGCGAGGGAAAGGGCATAGCCCAGGCGTGTTTCGGCAGAAGCAGCAGCACGGAGGGTTTCTCTGCCGGCACCGCGGCTCCCTGTGCGAGAAGTAGACGACGGCTCGACTCCGGCAGAATGAAAGCGCGACACGGTACGAAGAGCGTAAGAATGAAGGCAGAGCACCGAGCTGCCGTGCGCCATCGCGCAGGCTGCAAGAGGAAGCGTGCCTGGCCACCGGCTCCTTTGCGGATTCACGTTAGCACTTGAAAACAGAAAGTTCCACTCGCAGCTACTGGTGCTGCTACCTCTTTCTCTTCCAGCTTTCCCTGGAAAGAACTGTGCCCAGGTTTAGGCTTCAACGCGCCGAGGTAACAGTGGCAGATGCGGCAGAGAATGGAAATACAGCGTGCAGCGGGCGGTTTCTGGTGCTTTACGGGAGGCAAGGGGAAAGTGCAGCGCAGCAGTGGCTTTTACTTCTGGAGCCTTTTGCTTTGGTAGCAGCAGCTGCTGCAAGTGGGCAACGGAGCTGCGAGAGTGCATCATGTGACGGCACATCTCTCTGAGAGAGGAGCTTTCGAGCCGCAGCGCGTTGCGCCCGGTTTCAAGGCTACTTGGAGGAGTGGGGGGTACTTGAAGAACGCCTTCTTTCTGGGCGCGTCCTTCTGGGTGTGCTCAAGCTGCATGGACTCGGCAGCACTGGAGGTGTAAGAACCTGTTTCTGGCCAGCTTGTGTGCTGGAGTGCAAGGGCTGCGCCTTCCTTTCTGAAGCAGCCCAGAGCATTCTCAGCGGAACCTGCTTGTGAAGCAGCTCTCGGCTGGACATTTGCGAGTCGCTGCACTGAAGTGCATGAAGCCGGTGCCCAGCTGCTTCGTCCTTCGCCTTCTGGGCTCTGGACAGAACTGAAGCGCAGCGATGGCTTGGAGCTTTGCCGCTCTTCAGCGTGAACACTGCACGCAGCCACAGGCTGGACATTTGCGAGTCGCTCCACTGAAGTGCATGAAGCCGGTGCCCAGCTGCTTCGTCCTTCGCCTTCTGGGCTCTGGACAGAACTGAAGCGCAGCGATGGCTTGGAGCTTTGCCGCTCTTCAGCGCGAACACTGCACGCAGCCACAGGCTGCTGTGCACGGCTTTTCCTCAGCTCAACGTACAGTCATTGTCTTGCTGTTTCCCAGCGTCGAAAGTGTCCGTGTAGCTCTCGCTCAGCGAAATGCGTCAGGAGAGAAACACTTGCTGGATGAGCCTTTCGCTGGCCAAGACTTTCAACACAGCACCACCATTCGGGCAAGGAGGAGGAGAAAGGAAGACCACCTTTGCGTCCTGGCCCGTCCTTCTGTGCGAGACGCCTCTCCGCCTCTTCGCTCCCTGCAAGGCTGTAGTGTGCGCGCCGGCACTCGGAAGCGAGAGGGCAGGTGCAGAGAGCACCGCGATCTGACGGCGCCGTGCAGGCTGGAAAGGAAAGAGGGCTGCCACTGGAATGTGGTGCAAGTACAGGTTTGCACGCGTCGAGGGTAAGCTCTGGGTGAGCTTGTTGACCTAAAGCTGTTCTCTGTGCCAGACGTAGCCGAGAATCTTTCCGTTGAGATTCAGGCTACCGCGCAAACAGAATGTGGTGCTACCTAGCGCTGCGAGGGAAAGGGCATAGCCCAGGCGTGTTTCGGCAGAAGCAGCAGCACGGAGGGTTTCTCTGCCGGCACCGCGGCTCCCTGTGCGAGAAGTAGACGACGGCTCGACTCCGGCAGAATGAAAGCGCGACACGGTACGAAGAGCGTAAGAATGAAGGCAGAGCACCGAGCTGCCGTGCGCCATCGCGCAGGCTGCAAGAGGAAGCGTGCCTGGCCACCGGCTCCTTTGCGGATTCACGTTAGCACTTGAAAACAGAAAGTTCCACTCGCAGCTACTGGTGCTGCTACCTCTTTCTCTTCCAGCTTTCCCTGGAAAGAACTGTGCCCAGGTTTAGGCTTCAACGCGCCGAGGTAACAGTGGCAGATGCGGCAGAGAATGGAAATACAGCGTGCAGCGGGCGGTTTCTGGTGCTTTACGGGAGGCAAGGGGAAAGTGCAGCGCAGCAGTGGCTTTTACTTCTGGAGCCTTTTGCTTTGGTAGCAGCAGCTGCTGCAAGTGGGCAACGGAGCTGCGAGAGTGCATCATGTGACGGCACATCTCTCTGAGAGAGGAGCTTTCGAGCCGCAGCGCGTTGCGCCCGGTTTCAAGGCTACTTGGAGGAGTGGGGGGTACTTGAAGAACGCCTTCTTTCTGGGCGCGTCCTTCTGGGTGTGCTCAAGCTGCATGGACTCGGCAGCACTGGAGGTGTAAGAACCTGTTTCTGGCCAGCTTGTGTGCTGGAGTGCAAGGGCTGCGCCTTCCTTTCTGAAGCAGCCCAGAGCATTCTCAGCGGAACCTGCTTGTGAAGCAGCTCTCGGCTGGACATTTGCGAGTCTCTCCACTGAAGTGCATGAAGCCGGTGCCCAGCTGCTTCGTCCTTCGCTTTCTGGGCTCTGGACAGAACTGAAGCGCAGCGATGGCTTGGAGCTTTGCCGCTCTTCAGCGTGAACACTGCACGCAGCCACAGGCTGGACATTTGCGAGTCGCTGCACTGAAGTGCATGAAGCCGGTGCCCAGCTGCTTCGTCCTTCGCCTTCTGGGCTCTGGACAGAACTGAAGCGCAGCGATGGCTTGGAGCTTTGCCGCTCTTCAGTGCGAACACTGCACGCAGCCACAGGCTGCTGTGCACGGCTTTTCCTCAGCTCGACGTACAGTCATTGTCTTGCTGTTTCCCAGCGTCGAAAGTGTCCGTGTAGCTCTCGCTCAGCGAAATGCGTCAGGAGAGAAACACTTGCTGGATGAGCCTTTCGCTGGCCAAGACTTTCAACACAGCACCACCATTCGGGCAAGGAGGAGGAGAAAGGAAGACCACCTTTGCGTCCTGGCCCGTCCTTCTGTGCGAGACGCCTCTCCGCCTCTTCGCTCCCTGCAAGGCTGTAGTGTGCGCGCCGGCACTCGGAAGCGAGAGGGCAGGTGCAGAGAGCACCGCGATCTGACGGCGCCGTGCAGGCTGGAAAGGAAAGAGGGCTGCCACTGGAATGTGGTGCAAGTACAGGTTTGCACGCGTCGAGGGTAAGCTCTGGGTGAGCTTGTTGACCTAAAGCTGTTCTCTGTGCCAGACGTAGCCGAGAATCTTTCCGTTGAGATTCAGGCTACCGCGCAAACAGAATGTGGTGCTACCTAGCGCTGCGAGGGAAAGGGCATAGCCCAGGCGTGTTTCGGCAGAAGCAGCAGCACGGAGGGTTTCTCTGCCGGCACCGCGGCTCCCTGTGCGAGAAGTAGACGACGGCTCGACTCCGGCAGAATGAAAGCGCGACACGGTACGAAGAGCGTAAGAATGAAGGCAGAGCACCGAGCTGCCGTGCGCCATCGCGCAGGCTGCAAGAGGAAGCGTGCCTGGCCACCGGCTCCTTTGCGGATTCACGTTAGCACTTGAAAACAGAAAGTTCCACTCGCAGCTACTGGTGCTGCTACCTCTTTCTCTTCCAGCTTTCCCTGGAAAGAACTGTGCCCAGGTTTAGGCTTCAACGCGCCGAGGTAACAGTGGCAGATGCGGCAGAGAATGGAAATACAGCGTGCAGCGGGCGGTTTCTGGTGCTTTACGGGAGGCAAGGGGAAAGTGCAGCGCAGCAGTGGCTTTTACTTCTGGAGCCTTTTGCTTTGGTAGCAGCAGCTGCTGCAAGTGGGCAACGGAGCTGCGAGAGTGCATCATGTGACGGCACATCTCTCTGAGAGAGGAGCTTTCGAGCCGCAGCGCGTTGCGCCCGGTTTCAAGGCTACTTGGAGGAGTGGGGGGTACTTGAAGAACGCCTTCTTTCTGGGCGCGTCCTTCTGGGTGTGCTCAAGCTGCATGGACTCGGCAGCACTGGAGGTGTAAGAACCTGTTTCTGGCCAGCTTGTGTGCTGGAGTGCAAGGGCTGCGCCTTCCTTTCTGAAGCAGCCCAGAGCATTCTCAGCGGAACCTGCTTGTGAAGCAGCTCTCGGCTGGACATTTGCGAGTCTCTCCACTGAAGTGCATGAAGCCGGTGCCCAGCTGCTTCGTCCTTCGCTTTCTGGGCTCTGGACAGAACTGAAGCGCAGCGATGGCTTGGAGCTTTGCCGCTCTTCAGCGTGAACACTGAACGCAGCCACAGGCTGGACATTTGCGAGTCGCTGCACTGAAGTGCATGAAGCCGGTGCCCAGCTGCTTCGTCCTTCGCCTTCTGGGCTCTGGACAGAACTGAAGCGCAGCGATGGCTTGGAGCTTTGCCGCTCTTCAGCGCGAACACTGCACGCAGCCACAGGCTGCTGTGCACGGCTTTTCCTCAGCTCGACGTACCGTCATTCTCTTGCTGTTTCCCAGCGTCGAAAGTGTCCGTGTAGCTCTCGCTCAGCGAAATGCGTCAGGAGAGAAACACTTGCTGGATGAGCCTTTCGCTGGCCAAGACTTTCAACACAGCACCACCATTCGGGCAAGGAGGAGGAGAAAGGAAGACCATCTTTGCGTCCTGGCCCGTCCTTCTGTGCGAGACGCCTCTCCGCCTCTTCGCTCCCTGCAAGGCTGTAGTGTGCGCGCCGGCACTCGGAAGCGAGAGGGCAGGTGCAGAGAGCACCGCGATCTGACGGCGCCGTGCAGGCTGGAAAGGAAAGAGGGCTGCCACTGGAATGTGGTGCAAGTACAGGTTTGCACGCGTCGAGGGTAAGCTCTGGGTGAGCTTGTTGACCTAAAGCTGTTCTCTGTGCCAGACGTAGCCGAGAATCTTTCCGTTGAGATTCAGGCTACCGCGCAAACAGAATGTGGTGCTACCTAGCGCTGCGAGGGAAAGGGCATAGCCCAGGCGTGTTTCGGCAGAAGCAGCAGCACGGAGGGTTTCTCTGCCGGCACCGCGGCTCCCTGTGCGAGAAGTAGACGACGGCTCGACTCCGGCAGAATGAAAGCGCGACACGGTACGAAGAGCGTAAGAATGAAGGCAGAGCACCGAGCTGCCGTGCGCCATCGCGCAGGCTGCAAGAGGAAGCGTGCCTGGCCACCGGCTCCTTTGCGGATTCACGTTAGCACTTGAAAACAGAAAGTTCCACTCGCAGCTACTGGTGCTGCTACCTCTTTCTCTTCCAGCTTTCCCTGGAAAGAACTGTGCCCAGGTTTAGGCTTCAACGCGCCGAGGTAACAGTGGCAGATGCGGCAGAGAATGGAAATACAGCGTGCAGCGGGCGGTTTCTGGTGCTTTACGGGAGGCAAGGGGAAAGTGCAGCGCAGCAGTGGCTTTTACTTCTGGAGCCTTTTGCTTTGGTAGCAGCAGCTGCTGCAAGTGGGCAACGGAGCTGCGAGAGTGCATCATGTGACGGCACATCTCTCTGAGAGAGGAGCTTTCGAGCCGCAGCGCGTTGCGCCCGGTTTCAAGGCTACTTGGAGGAGTGGGGGGTACTTGAAGAACGCCTTCTTTCTGGGCGCGTCCTTCTGGGTGTGCTCAAGCTGCATGGACTCGGCAGCACTGGAGGTGTAAGAACCTGTTTCTGGCCAGCTTGTGTGCTGGAGTGCAAGGGCTGCGCCTTCCTTTCTGAAGCAGCCCAGAGCATTCTCAGCGGAACCTGCTTGTGAAGCAGCTCTCGGCTGGACATTTGCGAGTCGCTGCACTGAAGTGCATGAAGCCGGTGCCCAGCTGCTTCGTCCTTCGCCTTCTGGGCTCTGGACAGAACTGAAGCGCAGCGATGGCTTGGAGCTTTGCCGCTCTTCAGCGCGAACACTGCACGCAGCCACAGGCTGCTGTGCACGGCTTTTCCTCAGCTCGACGTACAGTCATTGTCTTGCTGTTTCCCAGCGTCGAAAGTGTCCGTGTAGCTCTCGCTCAGCGAAATGCGTCAGGAGAGAAACACTTGCTGGATGAGCCTTTCGCTGGCCAAGACTTTCAACACAGCACCACCATTCGGGCAAGGAGGAGGAGAAAGGAAGACCACCTTTGCGTCCTGGCCCGTCCTTCTGTGCGAGACGCCTCTCCGCCTCTTCGCTCCCTGCAAGGCTGTAGTGTGCGCGCCGGCACGCGGAAGCGAGAGGGCAGGTGCAGAGAGCACCGCGATCTGACGGCGCCGTGCAGGCTGGAAAGGAAAGAGGGCTGCCACTGGAATGTGGTGCAAGTACAGGTTTGCACGCGTCGAGGGTAAGCTCTGGGTGAGCTTGTTGACCTAAAGCTGTTCTCTGTGCCAGACGTAGCCGAGAATCTTTCCGTTGAGATTCAGGCTACCGCGCAAACAGAATGTGGTGCTACCTAGCGCTGCGAGGGAAAGGGCATAGCCCAGGCGTGTTTCGGCAGAAGCAGCAGCACGGAGGGTTTCTCTGCCGGCACCGCGGCTCCCTGTGCGAGAAGTAGACGACGGCTCGACTCCGGCAGAATGAAAGCGCGACACGGTACGAAGAGCGTAAGAATGAAGGCAGAGCACCGAGCTGCCGTGCGCCATCGCGCAGGCTGCAAGAGGAAGCGTGCCTGGCCACCGGCTCCTTTGCGGATTCACGTTAGCACTTGAAAACAGAAAGTTCCACTCGCAGCTACTGGTGCTGCTACCTCTTTCTCTTCCAGCTTTCCCTGGAAAGAACTGTGCCCAGGTTTAGGCTTCAACGCGCCGAGGTAACAGTGGCAGATGCGGCAGAGAATGGAAATACAGCGTGCAGCGGGCGGTTTCTGGTGCTTTACGGGAGGCAAGGGGAAAGTGCAGCGCAGCAGTGGCTTTTACTTCTGGAGCCTTTTGCTTTGGTAGCAGCAGCTGCTGCAAGTGGGCAACGGAGCTGCGAGAGTGCATCATGTGACGGCACATCTCTCTGAGAGAGGAGCTTTCGAGCCGCAGCGCGTTGCGCCCGGTTTCAAGGCTACTTGGAGGAGTGGGGGGTACTTGAAGAACGCCTTCTTTCTGGGCGCGTCCTTCTGGGTGTGCTCAAGCTGCATGGACTCGGCAGCACTGGAGGTGTAAGAACCTGTTTCTGGCCAGCTTGTGTGCTGGAGTGCAAGGGCTGCGCCTTCCTTTCTGAAGCAGCCCAGAGCATTCTCAGCGGAACCTGCTTGTGAAGCAGCTCTCGGCTGGACATTTGCGAGTCGCTGCACTGAAGTGCATGAAGCCGGTGCCCAGCTGCTTCGTCCTTCGCCTTCTGGGCTCTGGACAGAACTGAAGCGCAGCGATGGCTTGGAGCTTTGCCGCTCTTCAGCGCGAACACTGCACGCAGCCACAGGCTGCTGTGCACGGCTTTTCCTCAGCTCGACGTACCGTCATTCTCTTGCTGTTTCTCAGCGTCGAAAGTGTCCGTGTAGCTCTCGCTCAGCGAAATGCGTCAGGAGAGAAACGCTTGCTGGATGAGCCTTTCGCTGGCCAAGACTTTCAACACAGCACCACCATTCGGGCAAGGAGGAGGAGAAAGGAAGACCATCTTTGCGTCCTGGCCCGTCCTTCTGTGCGAGACGCCTCTCCGCCTCTTCGCTCCCTGCAAGGCTGTAGTGTGCGCGCCGGCACGCGGAAGCGAGAGGGCAGGTGCAGAGAGTACCGCGATCTGACGGCGCCGTGCAGGCTGGAAAGGAAAGAGGGCTGCCACTGGAATGTGGTGCAAGTACAGGTTTGCACGCGTCGAGGGTAAGCTCTGGGTGAGCTTGTTGACCTAAAGCTGTTCTCTGTGCCAGACGTAGCCGAGAATCTTTCCGTTGAGATTCAGGCTACCGCGCAAACAGAATGTGGTGCTACCTAGCGCTGCGAGGGAAAGGGCATAGCCCAGGCGTGTTTCGGCAGAAGCAGCAGCACGGAGGGTTTCTCTGCCGGCACCGCGGCTCCCTGTGCGAGAAGTAGACGACGGCTCGACTCCGGCAGAATGAAAGCGCGACACGGTACGAAGAGCGTAAGAATGAAGGCAGAGCACCGAGCTGCCGTGCGCCATCGCGCAGGCTGCAAGAGGAAGCGTGCCTGGCCACCGGCTCCTTTGCGGATTCACGTTAGCACTTGAAAACAGAAAGTTCCACTCGCAGCTACTGGTGCTGCTACCTCTTTCTCTTCCAGCTTTCCCTGGAAAGAACTGTGCCCAGGTTTAGGCTTCAACGCGCCGAGGTAACAGTGGCAGATGCGGCAGAGAATGGAAATACAGCGTGCAGCGGGCGGTTTCTGGTGCTTTACGGGAGGCAAGGGGAAAGTGCAGCGCAGCAGTGGCTTTTACTTCTGGAGCCTTTTGCTTTGGTAGCAGCAGCTGCTGCAAGTGGGCAACGGAGCTGCGAGAGTGCATCATGTGACGGCACATCTCTCTGAGAGAGGAGCTTTCGAGCCGCAGCGCGTTGCGCCCGGTTTCAAGGCTACTTGGAGGAGTGGGGGGTACTTGAAGAACGCCTTCTTTCTGGGCGCGTCCTTCTGGGTGTGCTCAAGCTGCATGGACTCGGCAGCACTGGAGGTGTAAGAACCTGTTTCTGGCCAGCTTGTGTGCTGGAGTGCAAGGGCTGCGCCTTCCTTTCTGAAGCAGCCCAGAGCATTCTCAGCGGAACCTGCTTGTGAAGCAGCTCTCGGCTGGACATTTGCGAGTCTCTCCACTGAAGTGCATGAAGCCGGTGCCCAGCTGCTTCGTCCTTCGCCTTCTGGGCTCTGGACAGAACTGAAGCGCAGCGATGGCTTGGAGCTTTGCCGCTCTTCAGCGTGAACACTGCACGCAGCCACAGGCTGGACATTTGCGAGTCGCTGCACTGAAGTGCATGAAGCCGGTGCCCAGCTGCTTCGTCCTTCGCCTTCTGGGCTCTGGACAGAACTGAAGCGCAGCGATGGCTTGGAGCTTTGCCGCTCTTCAGCGCGAACACTGCACGCAGCCACAGGCTGCTGTGCACGGCTTTTCCTCAGCTCGACGTACCGTCATTCTCTTGCTGTTTCCCAGCGTCGAAAGTGTCCGTGTAGCTCTCGCTCAGCGAAATGCGTCAGGAGAGAAACACTTGCTGGATGAGCCTTTCGCTGGCCAAGACTTTCAACACAGCACCACCATTGGGGCAAGGAGGAGGAGAAAGGAAGACCATCTTTGCGTCCTGGCCCGTCCTTCTGTGCGAGACGCCTCTCCGCCTCTTCGCTCCCTGCAAGGCTGTAGTGTGCGCGCCGGCACTCGGAAGCGAGAGGGCAGGTGCAGAGAGCACCGCGATCTGACGGCGCCGTGCAGGCTGGAAAGGAAAGAGGGCTGCCACTGGAATGTGGTGCAAGTACAGGTTTGCACGCGTCGAGGGTAAGCTCTGGGTGAGCTTGTTGACCTAAAGCTGTTCTCTGTGCCAGACGTAGCCGAGAATCTTTCCGTTGAGATTCAGGCTACCGCGCAAACAGAATGTGGTGCTACCTAGCGCTGCGAGGGAAAGGGCATAGCCCAGGCGTGTTTCGGCAGAAGCAGCAGCACGGAGGGTTTCTCTGCCGGCACCGCGGCTCCCTGTGCGAGAAGTAGACGACGGCTCGACTCCGGCAGAATGAAAGCGCGACACGGTACGAAGAGCGTAAGAATGAAGGCAGAGCACCGAGCTGCCGTGCGCCATCGCGCAGGCTGCAAGAGGAAGCGTGCCTGGCCACCGGCTCCTTTGCGGATTCACGTTAGCACTTGAAAACAGAAAGTTCCACTCGCAGCTACTGGTGCTGCTACCTCTTTCTCTTCCAGCTTTCCCTGGAAAGAACTGTGCCCAGGTTTAGGCTTCAACGCGCCGAGGTAACAGTGGCAGATGCGGCAGAGAATGGAAATACAGCGTGCAGCGGGCGGTTTCTGGTGCTTTACGGGAGGCAAGGGGAAAGTGCAGCGCAGCAGTGGCTTTTACTTCTGGAGCCTTTTGCTTTGGTAGCAGCAGCTGCTGCAAGTGGGCAACGGAGCTGCGAGAGTGCATCATGTGACGGCACATCTCTCTCAGAGAGGAGCTTTCGAGCCGCAGCGCGTTGCGCCCGGTTTCAAGGCTACTTGGAGGAGTGGGGGGTACTTGAAGAACGCCTTCTTTCTGGGCGCGTCCTTCTGGGTGTGCTCAAGCTGCATGGACTAGGCAGCACTGGAGGTGTAAGAACCTGTATCTGGCCAGCTTGTGTGCTGGAGTGCAAGGGCTGCGCCTTCCTTTCTGAAGCAGCCCAGAGCATTCTCAGCGGAACCTGCTTGTGAAGCAGCTCTCGGCTGGACATTTGCGAGTCGCTGCACTGAAGTGCATGAAGCCGGTGCCCAGCTGCTTCGTCCTTCGCTTTCTGGGCTCTGGACAGAACTGAAGCGCAGCGATGGCTTGGAGCTTTGCCGCTCTTCAGCGTGAACACTGCACGCAGCCACAGGCTGGACATTTGCGAGTCGCTGCACTGAAGTGCATGAAGCCGGTGCCCAGCTGCTTCGTCCTTCGCCTTCTGGGCTCTGGACAGAACTGAAGCGCAGCGATGGCTTGGAGCTTTGCCGCTCTTCAGCGCGAACACTGCACGCAGCCACAGGCTGCTGTGCACGGCTTTTCCTCAGCTCGACGTACAGTCATTGTCTTGCTGTTTCCCAGCGTCGAAAGTGTCCGTGTAGCTCTCGCTCAGCGAAATGCGTCAGGAGAGAAACACTTGCTGGATGAGCCTTTCGCTGGCCAAGACTTTCAACACAGCACCACCATTCGGGCAAGGAGGAGGAGAAAGGAAGACCACCTTTGCGTCCTGGCCCGTCCTTCTGTGCGAGACGCCTCTCCGCCTCTTCGCTCCCTGCAAGGCTGTAGTGTGCGCGCCGGCACGCGGAAGCGAGAGGGCAGGTGCAGAGAGCACCGCGATCTGACGGCGCCGTGCAGGCTGGAAAGGAAAGAGGGCTGCCACTGGAATGTGGTGCAAGTACAGGTTTGCACGCGTCGAGGGTAAGCTCTGGGTGAGCTTGTTGACCTAAAGCTGTTCTCTGTGCCAGACGTAGCCGAGAATCTTTCCGTTGAGATTCAGGCTACCGCGCAAACAGAATGTGGTGCTACCTAGCGCTGCGAGGGAAAGGGCATAGCCCAGGCGTGTTTCGGCAGAAGCAGCAGCACGGAGGGTTTCTCTGCCGGCACCGCGGCTCCCTGTGCGAGAAGTAGACGACGGCTCGACTCCGGCAGAATGAAAGCGCGACACGGTACGAAGAGCGTAAGAATGAAGGCAGAGCACCGAGCTGCCGTGCGCCATCGCGCAGGCTGCAAGAGGAAGCGTGCCTGGCCACCGGCTCCTTTGCGGATTCACGTTAGCACTTGAAAACAGAAAGTTCCACTCGCAGCTACTGGTGCTGCTACCTCTTTCTCTTCCAGCTTTCCCTGGAAAGAACTGTGCCCAGGTTTAGGCTTCAACGCGCCGAGGTAACAGTGGCAGATGCGGCAGAGAATGGAAATACAGCGTGCAGCGGGCGGTTTCTGGTGCTTTACGGGAGGCAAGGGGAAAGTGCAGCGCAGCAGTGGCTTTTACTTCTGGAGCCTTTTGCTTTGGTAGCAGCAGCTGCTGCAAGTGGGCAACGGAGCTGCGAGAGTGCATCATGTGACGGCACATCTCTCTGAGAGAGGAGCTTTTGAGCCGCAGCGCGTTGCGCCCGGTTTCAAGGCTACTTGGAGGAGTGGGGGGTACTTGAAGAACGCCTTCTTTCTGGGCGCGTCCTTCTGGGTGTGCTCAAGCTGCATGGACTCGGCAGCACTGGAGGTGTAAGAACCTGTTTCTGGCCAGCTTGTGTGCTGGAGTGCAAGGGCTGCGCCTTCCTTTCTGAAGCAGCCCAGAGCATTCTCAGCGGAACCTGCTTGTGAAGCAGCTCTCGGCTGGACATTTGCGAGTCGCTGCACTGAAGTGCATGAAGCCGGTGCCCAGCTGCTTCGTCCTTCGCTTTCTGGGCTCTGGACAGAACTGAAGCGCAGCGATGGCTTGGAGCTTTGCCGCTCTTCAGCGTGAACACTGCACGCAGCCACAGGCTGGACATTTGCGAGTCGCTGCACTGAAGTGCATGAAGCCGGTGCCCAGCTGCTTCGTCCTTCGCCTTCTGGGCTCTGGACAGAACTGAAGCGCAGCGATGGCTTGGAGCTTTGCCGCTCTTCAGCGCGAACACTGCACGCAGCCACAGGCTGCTGTGCACGGCTTTTCCTCAGCTCGACGTACCGTCATTCTCTTGCTGTTTCTCAGCGTCGAAAGTGTCCGTGTAGCTCTCGCTCAGCGAAATGCGTCAGGAGAGAAACGCTTGCTGGATGAGCCTTTCGCTGGCCAAGACTTTCAACACAGCACCACCATTCGGGCAAGGAGGAGGAGAAAGGAAGACCATCTTTGCGTCCTGGCCCGTCCTTCTGTGCGAGACGCCTCTCCGCCTCTTCGCTCCCTGCAAGGCTGTAGTGTGCGCGCCGGCACTCGGAAGCGAGAGGGCAGGTGCAGAGAGCACCGCGATCTGACGGCGCCGTGCAGGCTGGAAAGGAAAGAGGGCTGCCACTGGAATGTGGTGCAAGTACAGGTTTGCACGCGTCGAGGGTAAGCTCTGGGTGAGCTTGTTGACCTAAAGCTGTTCTCTGTGCCAGACGTAGCCGAGAATCTTTCCGTTGAGATTCAGGCTACCGCGCAAACAGAATGTGGTGCTACCTAGCGCTGCGAGGGAAAGGGCATAGCCCAGGCGTGTTTCGGCAGAAGCAGCAGCACGGAGGGTTTCTCTGCCGGCACCGCGGCTCCCTGTGCGAGAAGTAGACGACGGCTCGACTCCGGCAGAATGAAAGCGCGACACGGTACGAAGAGCGTAAGAATGAAGGCAGAGCACCGAGCTGCCGTGCGCCATCGCGCAGGCTGCAAGAGGAAGCGTGCCTGGCCACCGGCTCCTTTGCGGATTCACGTTAGCACTTGAAAACAGAAAGTTCCACTCGCAGCTACTGGTGCTGCTACCTCTTTCTCTTCCAGCTTTCCCTGGAAAGAACTGTGCCCAGGTTTAGGCTTCAACGCGCCGAGGTAACAGTGGCAGATGCGGCAGAGAATGGAAATACAGCGTGCAGCGGGCGGTTTCTGGTGCTTTACGGGAGGCAAGGGGAAAGTGCAGCGCAGCAGTGGCTTTTACTTCTGGAGCCTTTTGCTTTGGTAGCAGCAGCTGCTGCAAGTGGGCAACGGAGCTGCGAGAGTGCATCATGTGACGGCACATCTCTCTGAGAGAGGAGCTTTCGAGCCGCAGCGCGTTGCGCCCGGTTTCAAGGCTACTTGGAGGAGTGGGGGGTACTTGAAGAACGCCTTCTTTCTGGGCGCGTCCTTCTGGGTGTGCTCAAGCTGCATGGACTCGGCAGCACTGGAGGTGTAAGAACCTGTTTCTGGCCAGCTTGTGTGCTGGAGTGCAAGGGCTGCGCCTTCCTTTCTGAAGCAGCCCAGAGCATTCTCAGCGGAACCTGCTTGTGAAGCAGCTCTCGGCTGGACATTTGCGAGTCTCTCCACTGAAGTGCATGAAGCCGGTGCCCAGCTGCTTCGTCCTTCGCCTTCTGGGCTCTGGACAGAACTGAAGCGCAGCGATGGCTTGGAGCTTTGCCGCTCTTCAGCGTGAACACTGCACGCAGCCACAGGCTGGACATTTGCGAGTCGCTGCACTGAAGTGCATGAAGCCGGTGCCCAGCTGCTTCGTCCTTCGCCTTCTGGGCTCTGGACAGAACTGAAGCGCAGCGATGGCTTGGAGCTTTGCCGCTCTTCAGCGCGAACACTGCACGCAGCCACAGGCTGCTGTGCACGGCTTTTCCTCAGCTCGACGTACCGTCATTCTCTTGCTGTTTCCCAGCGTCGAAAGTGTCCGTGTAGCTCTCGCTCAGCGAAATGCGTCAGGAGAGAAACACTTGCTGGATGAGCCTTTCGCTGGCCAAGACTTTCAACACAGCACCACCATTGGGGCAAGGAGGAGGAGAAAGGAAGACCATCTTTGCGTCCTGGCCCGTCCTTCTGTGCGAGACGCCTCTCCGCCTCTTCGCTCCCTGCAAGGCTGTAGTGTGCGCGCCGGCACTCGGAAGCGAGAGGGCAGGTGCAGAGAGCACCGCGATCTGACGGCGCCGTGCAGGCTGGAAAGGAAAGAGGGCTGCCACTGGAATGTGGTGCAAGTACAGGTTTGCACGCGTCGAGGGTAAGCTCTGGGTGAGCTTGTTGACCTAAAGCTGTTCTCTGTGCCAGACGTAGCCGAGAATCTTTCCGTTGAGATTCAGGCTACCGCGCAAACAGAATGTGGTGCTACCTAGCGCTGCGAGGGAAAGGGCATAGCCCAGGCGTGTTTCGGCAGAAGCAGCAGCACGGAGGGTTTCTCTGCCGGCACCGCGGCTCCCTGTGCGAGAAGTAGACGACGGCTCGACTCCGGCAGAATGAAAGCGCGACACGGTACGAAGAGCGTAAGAATGAAGGCAGAGCACCGAGCTGCCGTGCGCCATCGCGCAGGCTGCAAGAGGAAGCGTGCCTGGCCACCGGCTCCTTTGCGGATTCACGTTAGCACTTGAAAACAGAAAGTTCCACTCGCAGCTACTGGTGCTGCTACCTCTTTCTCTTCCAGCTTTCCCTGGAAAGAACTGTGCCCAGGTTTAGGCTTCAACGCGCCGAGGTAACAGTGGCAGATGCGGCAGAGAATGGAAATACAGCGTGCAGCGGGCGGTTTCTGGTGCTTTACGGGAGGCAAGGGGAAAGTGCAGCGCAGCAGTGGCTTTTACTTCTGGAGCCTTTTGCTTTGGTAGCAGCAGCTGCTGCAAGTGGGCAACGGAGCTGCGAGAGTGCATCATGTGACGGCACATCTCTCTCAGAGAGGAGCTTTCGAGCCGCAGCGCGTTGCGCCCGGTTTCAAGGCTACTTGGAGGAGTGGGGGGTACTTGAAGAACGCCTTCTTTCTGGGCGCGTCCTTCTGGGTGTGCTCAAGCTGCATGGACTAGGCAGCACTGGAGGTGTAAGAACCTGTATCTGGCCAGCTTGTGTGCTGGAGTGCAAGGGCTGCGCCTTCCTTTCTGAAGCAGCCCAGAGCATTCTCAGCGGAACCTGCTTGTGAAGCAGCTCTCGGCTGGACATTTGCGAGTCGCTGCACTGAAGTGCATGAAGCCGGTGCCCAGCTGCTTCGTCCTTCGCTTTCTGGGCTCTGGACAGAACTGAAGCGCAGCGATGGCTTGGAGCTTTGCCGCTCTTCAGCGTGAACACTGCACGCAGCCACAGGCTGGACATTTGCGAGTCGCTGCACTGAAGTGCATGAAGCCGGTGCCCAGCTGCTTCGTCCTTCGCCTTCTGGGCTCTGGACAGAACTGAAGCGCAGCGATGGCTTGGAGCTTTGCCGCTCTTCAGCGCGAACACTGCACGCAGCCACAGGCTGCTGTGCACGGCTTTTCCTCAGCTCGACGTACAGTCATTGTCTTGCTGTTTCCCAGCGTCGAAAGTGTCCGTGTAGCTCTCGCTCAGCGAAATGCGTCAGGAGAGAAACACTTGCTGGATGAGCCTTTCGCTGGCCAAGACTTTCAACACAGCACCACCATTCGGGCAAGGAGGAGGAGAAAGGAAGACCACCTTTGCGTCCTGGCCCGTCCTTCTGTGCGAGACGCCTCTCCGCCTCTTCGCTCCCTGCAAGGCTGTAGTGTGCGCGCCGGCACGCGGAAGCGAGAGGGCAGGTGCAGAGAGCACCGCGATCTGACGGCGCCGTGCAGGCTGGAAAGGAAAGAGGGCTGCCACTGGAATGTGGTGCAAGTACAGGTTTGCACGCGTCGAGGGTAAGCTCTGGGTGAGCTTGTTGACCTAAAGCTGTTCTCTGTGCCAGACGTAGCCGAGAATCTTTCCGTTGAGATTCAGGCTACCGCGCAAACAGAATGTGGTGCTACCTAGCGCTGCGAGGGAAAGGGCATAGCCCAGGCGTGTTTCGGCAGAAGCAGCAGCACGGAGGGTTTCTCTGCCGGCACCGCGGCTCCCTGTGCGAGAAGTAGACGACGGCTCGACTCCGGCAGAATGAAAGCGCGACACGGTACGAAGAGCGTAAGAATGAAGGCAGAGCACCGAGCTGCCGTGCGCCATCGCGCAGGCTGCAAGAGGAAGCGTGCCTGGCCACCGGCTCCTTTGCGGATTCACGTTAGCACTTGAAAACAGAAAGTTCCACTCGCAGCTACTGGTGCTGCTACCTCTTTCTCTTCCAGCTTTCCCTGGAAAGAACTGTGCCCAGGTTTAGGCTTCAACGCGCCGAGGTAACAGTGGCAGATGCGGCAGAGAATGGAAATACAGCGTGCAGCGGGCGGTTTCTGGTGCTTTACGGGAGGCAAGGGGAAAGTGCAGCGCAGCAGTGGCTTTTACTTCTGGAGCCTTTTGCTTTGGTAGCAGCAGCTGCTGCAAGTGGGCAACGGAGCTGCGAGAGTGCATCATGTGACGGCACATCTCTCTGAGAGAGGAGCTTTTGAGCCGCAGCGCGTTGCGCCCGGTTTCAAGGCTACTTGGAGGAGTGGGGGGTACTTGAAGAACGCCTTCTTTCTGGGCGCGTCCTTCTGGGTGTGCTCAAGCTGCATGGACTCGGCAGCACTGGAGGTGTAAGAACCTGTTTCTGGCCAGCTTGTGTGCTGGAGTGCAAGGGCTGCGCCTTCCTTTCTGAAGCAGCCCAGAGCATTCTCAGCGGAACCTGCTTGTGAAGCAGCTCTCGGCTGGACATTTGCGAGTCGCTGCACTGAAGTGCATGAAGCCGGTGCCCAGCTGCTTCGTCCTTCGCTTTCTGGGCTCTGGACAGAACTGAAGCGCAGCGATGGCTTGGAGCTTTGCCGCTCTTCAGCGTGAACACTGCACGCAGCCACAGGCTGGACATTTGCGAGTCGCTGCACTGAAGTGCATGAAGCCGGTGCCCAGCTGCTTCGTCCTTCGCCTTCTGGGCTCTGGACAGAACTGAAGCGCAGCGATGGCTTGGAGCTTTGCCGCTCTTCAGCGCGAACACTGCACGCAGCCACAGGCTGCTGTGCACGGCTTTTCCTCAGCTCGACGTACCGTCATTCTCTTGCTGTTTCTCAGCGTCGAAAGTGTCCGTGTAGCTCTCGCTCAGCGAAATGCGTCAGGAGAGAAACGCTTGCTGGATGAGCCTTTCGCTGGCCAAGACTTTCAACACAGCACCACCATTCGGGCAAGGAGGAGGAGAAAGGAAGACCATCTTTGCGTCCTGGCCCGTCCTTCTGTGCGAGACGCCTCTCCGCCTCTTCGCTCCCTGCAAGGCTGTAGTGTGCGCGCCGGCACTCGGAAGCGAGAGGGCAGGTGCAGAGAGCACCGCGATCTGACGGCGCCGTGCAGGCTGGAAAGGAAAGAGGGCTGCCACTGGAATGTGGTGCAAGTACAGGTTTGCACGCGTCGAGGGTAAGCTCTGGGTGAGCTTGTTGACCTAAAGCTGTTCTCTGTGCCAGACGTAGCCGAGAATCTTTCCGTTGAGATTCAGGCTACCGCGCAAACAGAATGTGGTGCTACCTAGCGCTGCGAGGGAAAGGGCATAGCCCAGGCGTGTTTCGGCAGAAGCAGCAGCACGGAGGGTTTCTCTGCCGGCACCGCGGCTCCCTGTGCGAGAAGTAGACGACGGCTCGACTCCGGCAGAATGAAAGCGCGACACGGTACGAAGAGCGTAAGAATGAAGGCAGAGCACCGAGCTGCCGTGCGCCATCGCGCAGGCTGCAAGAGGAAGCGTGCCTGGCCACCGGCTCCTTTGCGGATTCACGTTAGCACTTGAAAACAGAAAGTTCCACTCGCAGCTACTGGTGCTGCTACCTCTTTCTCTTCCAGCTTTCCCTGGAAAGAACTGTGCCCAGGTTTAGGCTTCAACGCGCCGAGGTAACAGTGGCAGATGCGGCAGAGAATGGAAATACAGCGTGCAGCGGGCGGTTTCTGGTGCTTTACGGGAGGCAAGGGGAAAGTGCAGCGCAGCAGTGGCTTTTACTTCTGGAGCCTTTTGCTTTGGTAGCAGCAGCTGCTGCAAGTGGGCAACGGAGCTGCGAGAGTGCATCATGTGACGGCACATCTCTCTGAGAGAGGAGCTTTCGAGCCGCAGCGCGTTGCGCCCGGTTTCAAGGCTACTTGGAGGAGTGGGGGGTACTTGAAGAACGCCTTCTTTCTGGGCGCGCCCTACTGGGTGTGCTCAAGCTGCATGGACTCGGCAGCACTGGAGGTGTAAGAACCTGTTTCTGGCCAGCTTGTGTGCTGGAGTGCAAGGGCTGCGCCTTCCTTTCTGAAGCAGCCCAGAGCATTCTCAGCGGAACCTGCTTGTGAAGCAGCTCTCGGCTGGACATTTGCGAGTCGCTGCACTGAAGTGCATGAAGCCGGTGCCCAGCTGCTTCGTCCTTCGCCTTCTGGGCTCTGGACAGAACTGAAGCGCAGCGATGGCTTGGAGCTTTGCCGCTCTTCAGCGCGAACACTGCACGCAGCCACAGGCTGCTGTGCACGGCTTTTCCTCAGCTCGACGTACCGTCATTCTCTTGCTGTTTCTCAGCGTCGAAAGTGTCCGTGTAGCTCTCGCTCAGCGAAATGCGTCAGGAGAGAAACGCTTGCTGGATGAGCCTTTCGCTGGCCAAGACTTTCAACACAGCACCACCATTCGGGCAAGGAGGAGGAGAAAGGAAGACCATCTTTGCGTCCTGGCCCGTCCTTCTGTGCGAGACGCCTCTCCGCCTCTTCGCTCCCTGCAAGGCTGTAGTGTGCGCGCCGGCACTCGGAAGCGAGAGGGCAGGTGCAGAGAGCACCGCGATCTGACGGCGCCGTGCAGGCTGGAAAGGAAAGAGCGCTGCCACTGGAATGTGGTGCAAGTACAGGTTTGCACGCGTCGAGGGTAAGCTCTGGGTGAGCTTGTTGACCTAAAGCTGTTCTCTGTGCCAGACGTAGCCGAGAATCTTTCCGTTGAGATTCAGGCTACCGCGCAAACAGAATGTGGTGCTACCTAGCGCTGCGAGGGAAAGGGCATAGCCCAGGCGTGTTTCGGCAGAAGCAGCAGCACGGAGGGTTTCTCTGCCGGCACCGCGGCTCCCTGTGCGAGAAGTAGACGACGGCTCGACTCCGGCAGAATGAAAGCGCGACACGGTACGAAGAGCGTAAGAATGAAGGCAGAGCACCGAGCTGCCGTGCGCCATCGCGCAGGCTGCAAGAGGAAGCGTGCCTGGCCACCGGCTCCTTTGCGGATTCACGTTAGCACTTGAAAACAGAAAGTTCCACTCGCAGCTACTGGTGCTGCTACCTCTTTCTCTTCCAGCTTTCCCTGGAAAGAACTGTGCCCAGGTTTAGGCTTCAACGCGCCGAGGTAACAGTGGCAGATGCGGCAGAGAATGGAAATACAGCGTGCAGCGGGCGGTTTCTGGTGCTTTACGGGAGGCAAGGGGAAAGTGCAGCGCAGCAGTGGCTTTTACTTCTGGAGCCTTTTGCTTTGGTAGCAGCAGCTGCTGCAAGTGGGCAACGGAGCTGCGAGAGTGCATCATGTGACGGCACATCTCTCTGAGAGAGGAGCTTTCGAGCCGCAGCGCGTTGCGCCCGGTTTCAAGGCTACTTGGAGGAGTGGGGGGTACTTGAAGAACGCCTTCTTTCTGGGCGCGTCCTTCTGGGTGTGCTCAAGCTGCATGGACTCGGCAGCACTGGAGGTGTAAGAACCTGTTTCTGGCCAGCTTGTGTGCTGGAGTGCAAGGGCTGCGCCTTCCTTTCTGAAGCAGCCCAGAGCATTCTCAGCGGAACCTGCTTGTGAAGCAGCTCTCGGCTGGACATTTGCGAGTCGCTGCACTGAAGTGCATGAAGCCGGTGCCCAGCTGCTTCGTCCTTCGCTTTCTGGGCTCTGGACAGAACTGAAGCGCAGCGATGGCTTGGAGCTTTGCCGCTCTTCAGCGTGAACACTGCACGCAGCCACAGGCTGGACATTTGCGAGTCGCTGCACTGAAGTGCATGAAGCCGGTGCCCAGCTGCTTCGTCCTTCGCCTTCTGGGCTCTGGACAGAACTGAAGCGCAGCGATGGCTTGGAGCTTTGCCGCTCTTCAGCGCGAACACTGCACGCAGCCACAGGCTGCTGTGCACGGCTTTTCCTCAGCTCGACGTACCGTCATTCTCTTGCTGTTTCCCAGCGTCGAAAGTGTCCGTGTAGCTCTCGCTCAGCGAAATGCGTCAGGAGAGAAACGCTTGCTGGATGAGCCTTTCGCTGGCCAAGACTTTCAACACAGCACCACCATTCGGGCAAGGAGGAGGAGAAAGGAAGACCATCTTTGCGTCCTGGCCCGTCCTTCTGTGCGAGACGCCTCTCCGCCTCTTCGCTCCCTGCAAGGCTGTAGTGTGCGCGCCGGCACGCGGAAGCGAGAGGGCAGGTGCAGAGAGCACCGCGATCTGACGGCGCCGTGCAGGCTGGAAAGGAAAGAGGGCTGCCACTGGAATGTGGTGCAAGTACAGGTTTGCACGCGTCGAGGGTAAGCTCTGGGTGAGCTTGTTGACCTAAAGCTGTTCTCTGTGCCAGACGTAGCCGAGAATCTTTCCGTTGAGATTCAGGCTACCGCGCAAACAGAATGTGGTGCTACCTAGCGCTGCGAGGGAAAGGGCATAGCCCAGGCGTGTTTCGGCAGAAGCAGCAGCACGGAGGGTTTCTCTGCCGGCACCGCGGCTCCCTGTGCGAGAAGTAGACGACGGCTCGACTCCGGCAGAATGAAAGCGCGACACGGTACGAAGAGCGTAAGAATGAAGGCAGAGCACCGAGCTGCCGTGCGCCATCGCGCAGGCTGCAAGAGGAAGCGTGCCTGGCCACCGGCTCCTTTGCGGATTCACGTTAGCACTTGAAAACAGAAAGTTCCACTCGCAGCTACTGGTGCTGCTACCTCTTTCTCTTCCAGCTTTCCCTGGAAAGAACTGTGCCCAGGTTTAGGCTTCAACGCGCCGAGGTAACAGTGGCAGATGCGGCAGAGAATGGAAATACAGCGTGCAGCGGGCGGTTTCTGGTGCTTTACGGGAGGCAAGGGGAAAGTGCAGCGCAGCAGTGGCTTTTACTTCTGGAGCCTTTTGCTTTGGTAGCAGCAGCTGCTGCAAGTGGGCAACGGAGCTGCGAGAGTGCATCATGTGACGGCACATCTCTCTGAGAGAGGAGCTTTCGAGCCGCAGCGCGTTGCGCCCGGTTTCAAGGCTACTTGGAGGAGTGGGGGGTACTTGAAGAACGCCTTCTTTCTGGGCGCGCCCTACTGGGTGTGCTCAAGCTGCATGGACTCGGCAGCACTGGAGGTGTAAGAACCTGTTTCTGGCCAGCTTGTGTGCTGGAGTGCAAGGGCTGCGCCTTCCTTTCTGAAGCAGCCCAGAGCATTCTCAGCGGAACCTGCTTGTGAAGCAGCTCTCGGCTGGACATTTGCGAGTCTCTCCACTGAAGTGCATGAAGCCGGTGCCCAGCTGCTTCGTCCTTCGCCTTCTGGGCTCTGGACAGAACTGAAGCGCAGCGATGGCTTGGAGCTTTGCCGCTCTTCAGCGTGAACACTGCACGCAGCCACAGGCTGGACATTTGCGAGTCGCTGCACTGAAGTGCATGAAGCCGGTGCCCAGCTGCTTCGTCCTTCGCCTTCTGGGCTCTGGACAGAACTGAAGCGCAGCGATGGCTTGGAGCTTTGCCGCTCTTCAGCGCGAACACTGCACGCAGCCACAGGCTGCTGTGCACGGCTTTTCCTCAGCTCGACGTACCGTCATTCTCTTGCTGTTTCTCAGCGTCGAAAGTGTCCGTGTAGCTCTCGCTCAGCGAAATGCGTCAGGAGAGAAACGCTTGCTGGATGAGCCTTTCGCTGGCCAAGACTTTCAACACAGCACCACCATTCGGGCAAGGAGGAGGAGAAAGGAAGACCATCTTTGCGTCCTGGCCCGTCCTTCTGTGCGAGACGCCTCTCCGCCTCTTCGCTCCCTGCAAGGCTGTAGTGTGCGCGCCGGCACGCGGAAGCGAGAGGGCAGGTGCAGAGAGTACCGCGATCTGACGGCGCCGTGCAGGCTGGAAAGGAAAGAGGGCTGCCACTGGAATGTGGTGCAAGTACAGGTTTGCACGCGTCGAGGGTAAGCTCTGGGTGAGCTTGTTGACCTAAAGCTGTTCTCTGTGCCAGACGTAGCCGAGAATCTTTCCGTTGAGATTCAGGCTACCGCGCAAACAGAATGTGGTGCTACCTAGCGCTGCGAGGGAAAGGGCATAGCCCAGGCGTGTTTCGGCAGAAGCAGCAGCACGGAGGGTTTCTCTGCCGGCACCGCGGCTCCCTGTGCGAGAAGTAGACGACGGCTCGACTCCGGCAGAATGAAAGCGCGACACGGTACGAAGAGCGTAAGAATGAAGGCAGAGCACCGAGCTGCCGTGCGCCATCGCGCAGGCTGCAAGAGGAAGCGTGCCTGGCCACCGGCTCCTTTGCGGATTCACGTTAGCACTTGAAAACAGAAAGTTCCACTCGCAGCTACTGGTGCTGCTACCTCTTTCTCTTCCAGCTTTCCCTGGAAAGAACTGTGCCCAGGTTTAGGCTTCAACGCGCCGAGGTAACAGTGGCAGATGCGGCAGAGAATGGAAATACAGCGTGCAGCGGGCGGTTTCTGGTGCTTTACGGGAGGCAAGGGGAAAGTGCAGCGCAGCAGTGGCTTTTACTTCTGGAGCCTTTTGCTTTGGTAGCAGCAGCTGCTGCAAGTGGGCAACGGAGCTGCGAGAGTGCATCATGTGACGGCACATCTCTCTGAGAGAGGAGCTTTCGAGCCGCAGCGCGTTGCGCCCGGTTTCAAGGCTACTTGGAGGAGTGGGGGGTACTTGAAGAACGCCTTCTTTCTGGGCGCGTCCTTCTGGGTGTGCTCAAGCTGCATGGACTCGGCAGCACTGGAGGTGTAAGAACCTGTTTCTGGCCAGCTTGTGTGCTGGAGTGCAAGGGCTGCGCCTTCCTTTCTGAAGCAGCCCAGAGCATTCTCAGCGGAACCTGCTTGTGAAGCAGCTCTCGGCTGGACATTTGCGAGTCTCTCCACTGAAGTGCATGAAGCCGGTGCCCAGCTGCTTCGTCCTTCGCCTTCTGGGCTCTGGACAGAACTGAAGCGCAGCGATGGCTTGGAGCTTTGCCGCTCTTCAGCGTGAACACTGCACGCAGCCACAGGCTGGACATTTGCGAGTCGCTGCACTGAAGTGCATGAAGCCGGTGCCCAGCTGCTTCGTCCTTCGCCTTCTGGGCTCTGGACAGAACTGAAGCGCAGCGATGGCTTGGAGCTTTGCCGCTCTTCAGCGCGAACACTGCACGCAGCCACAGGCTGCTGTGCACGGCTTTTCCTCAGCTCGACGTACCGTCATTCTCTTGCTGTTTCCCAGCGTCGAAAGTGTCCGTGTAGCTCTCGCTCAGCGAAATGCGTCAGGAGAGAAACACTTGCTGGATGAGCCTTTCGCTGGCCAAGACTTTCAACACAGCACCACCATTGGGGCAAGGAGGAGGAGAAAGGAAGACCATCTTTGCGTCCTGGCCCGTCCTTCTGTGCGAGACGCCTCTCCGCCTCTTCGCTCCCTGCAAGGCTGTAGTGTGCGCGCCGGCACTCGGAAGCGAGAGGGCAGGTGCAGAGAGCACCGCGATCTGACGGCGCCGTGCAGGCTGGAAAGGAAAGAGCGCTGCCACTGGAATGTGGTGCAAGTACAGGTTTGCACGCGTCGAGGGTAAGCTCTGGGTGAGCTTGTTGACCTAAAGCTGTTCTCTGTGCCAGACGTAGCCGAGAATCTTTCCGTTGAGATTCAGGCTACCGCGCAAACAGAATGTGGTGCTACCTAGCGCTGCGAGGGAAAGGGCATAGCCCAGGCGTGTTTCGGCAGAAGCAGCAGCACGGAGGGTTTCTCTGCCGGCACCGCGGCTCCCTGTGCGAGAAGTAGACGACGGCTCGACTCCGGCAGAATGAAAGCGCGACACGGTACGAAGAGCGTAAGAATGAAGGCAGAGCACCGAGCTGCCGTGCGCCATCGCGCAGGCTGCAAGAGGAAGCGTGCCTGGCCACCGGCTCCTTTGCGGATTCACGTTAGCACTTGAAAACAGAAAGTTCCACTCGCAGCTACTGGTGCTGCTACCTCTTTCTCTTCCAGCTTTCCCTGGAAAGAACTGTGCCCAGGTTTAGGCTTCAACGCGCCGAGGTAACAGTGGCAGATGCGGCAGAGAATGGAAATACAGCGTGCAGCGGGCGGTTTCTGGTGCTTTACGGGAGGCAAGGGGAAAGTGCAGCGCAGCAGTGGCTTTTACTTCTGGAGCCTTTTGCTTTGGTAGCAGCAGCTGCTGCAAGTGGGCAACGGAGCTGCGAGAGTGCATCATGTGACGGCACATCTCTCTCAGAGAGGAGCTTTCGAGCCGCAGCGCGTTGCGCCCGGTTTCAAGGCTACTTGGAGGAGTGGGGGGTACTTGAAGAACGCCTTCTTTCTGGGCGCGTCCTTCTGGGTGTGCTCAAGCTGCATGGACTAGGCAGCACTGGAGGTGTAAGAACCTGTATCTGGCCAGCTTGTGTGCTGGAGTGCAAGGGCTGCGCCTTCCTTTCTGAAGCAGCCCAGAGCATTCTCAGCGGAACCTGCTTGTGAAGCAGCTCTCGGCTGGACATTTGCGAGTCGCTGCACTGAAGTGCATGAAGCCGGTGCCCAGCTGCTTCGTCCTTCGCTTTCTGGGCTCTGGACAGAACTGAAGCGCAGCGATGGCTTGGAGCTTTGCCGCTCTTCAGCGTGAACACTGCACGCAGCCACAGGCTGGACATTTGCGAGTCGCTGCACTGAAGTGCATGAAGCCGGTGCCCAGCTGCTTCGTCCTTCGCCTTCTGGGCTCTGGACAGAACTGAAGCGCAGCGATGGCTTGGAGCTTTGCCGCTCTTCAGCGCGAACACTGCACGCAGCCACAGGCTGCTGTGCACGGCTTTTCCTCAGCTCGACGTACAGTCATTGTCTTGCTGTTTCCCAGCGTCGAAAGTGTCCGTGTAGCTCTCGCTCAGCGAAATGCGTCAGGAGAGAAACACTTCCTGGATGAGCCTTTCGCTGGCCAAGACTTTCAACACAGCACCACCATTCGGGCAAGGAGGAGGAGAAAGGAAGACCACCTTTGCGTCCTGGCCCGTCCTTCTGTGCGAGACGCCTCTCCGCCTCTTCGCTCCCTGCAAGGCTGTAGTGTGCGCGCCGGCACGCGGAAGCGAGAGGGCAGGTGCAGAGAGCACCGCGATCTGACGGCGCCGTGCAGGCTGGAAAGGAAAGAGGGCTGCCACTGGAATGTGGTGCAAGTACAGGTTTGCACGCGTCGAGGGTAAGCTCTGGGTGAGCTTGTTGACCTAAAGCTGTTCTCTGTGCCAGACGTAGCCGAGAATCTTTCCGTTGAGATTCAGGCTACCGCGCAAACAGAATGTGGTGCTACCTAGCGCTGCGAGGGAAAGGGCATAGCCCAGGCGTGTTTCGGCAGAAGCAGCAGCACGGAGGGTTTCTCTGCCGGCACCGCGGCTCCCTGTGCGAGAAGTAGACGACGGCTCGACTCCGGCAGAATGAAAGCGCGACACGGTACGAAGAGCGTAAGAATGAAGGCAGAGCACCGAGCTGCCGTGCGCCATCGCGCAGGCTGCAAGAGGAAGCGTGCCTGGCCACCGGCTCCTTTGCGGATTCACGTTAGCACTTGAAAACAGAAAGTTCCACTCGCAGCTACTGGTGCTGCTACCTCTTTCTCTTCCAGCTTTCCCTGGAAAGAACTGTGCCCAGGTTTAGGCTTCAACGCGCCGAGGTAACAGTGGCAGATGCGGCAGAGAATGGAAATACAGCGTGCAGCGGGCGGTTTCTGGTGCTTTACGGGAGGCAAGGGGAAAGTGCAGCGCAGCAGTGGCTTTTACTTCTGGAGCCTTTTGCTTTGGTAGCAGCAGCTGCTGCAAGTGGGCAACGGAGCTGCGAGAGTGCATCATGTGACGGCACATCTCTCTGAGAGAGGAGCTTTCGAGCCGCAGCGCGTTGCGCCCGGTTTCAAGGCTACTTGGAGGAGTGGGGGGTACTTGAAGAACGCCTTCTTTCTGGGCGCGTCCTTCTGGGTGTGCTCAAGCTGCATGGACTCGGCAGCACTGGAGGTGTAAGAACCTGTTTCTGGCCAGCTTGTGTGCTGGAGTGCAAGGGCTGCGCCTTCCTTTCTGAAGCAGCCCAGAGCATTCTCAGCGGAACCTGCTTGTGAAGCAGCTCTCGGCTGGACATTTGCGAGTCGCTGCACTGAAGTGCATGAAGCCGGTGCCCAGCTGCTTCGTCCTTCGCTTTCTGGGCTCTGGACAGAACTGAAGCGCAGCGATGGCTTGGAGCTTTGCCGCTCTTCAGCGTGAACACTGCACGCAGCCACAGGCTGGACATTTGCGAGTCGCTGCACTGAAGTGCATGAAGCCGGTGCCCAGCTGCTTCGTCCTTCGCCTTCTGGGCTCTGGACAGAACTGAAGCGCAGCGATGGCTTGGAGCTTTGCCGCTCTTCAGCGCGAACACTGCACGCAGCCACAGGCTGCTGTGCACGGCTTTTCCTCAGCTCGACGTACCGTCATTCTCTTGCTGTTTCTCAGCGTCGAAAGTGTCCGTGTAGCTCTCGCTCAGCGAAATGCGTCAGGAGAGAAACGCTTGCTGGATGAGCCTTTCGCTGGCCAAGACTTTCAACACAGCACCACCATTCGGGCAAGGAGGAGGAGAAAGGAAGACCATCTTTGCGTCCTGGCCCGTCCTTCTGTGCGAGACGCCTCTCCGCCTCTTCGCTCCCTGCAAGGCTGTAGTGTGCGCGCCGGCACTCGGAAGCGAGAGGGCAGGTGCAGAGAGCACCGCGATCTGACGGCGCCGTGCAGGCTGGAAAGGAAAGAGGGCTGCCACTGGAATGTGGTGCAAGTACAGGTTTGCACGCGTCGAGGGTAAGCTCTGGGTGAGCTTGTTGACCTAAAGCTGTTCTCTGTGCCAGACGTAGCCGAGAATCTTTCCGTTGAGATTCAGGCTACCGCGCAAACAGAATGTGGTGCTACCTAGCGCTGCGAGGGAAAGGGCATAGCCCAGGCGTGTTTCGGCAGAAGCAGCAGCACGGAGGGTTTCTCTGCCGGCACCGCGGCTCCCTGTGCGAGAAGTAGACGACGGCTCGACTCCGGCAGAATGAAAGCGCGACACGGTACGAAGAGCGTAAGAATGAAGGCAGAGCACCGAGCTGCCGTGCGCCATCGCGCAGGCTGCAAGAGGAAGCGTGCCTGGCCACCGGCTCCTTTGCGGATTCACGTTAGCACTTGAAAACAGAAAGTTCCACTCGCAGCTACTGGTGCTGCTACCTCTTTCTCTTCCAGCTTTCCCTGGAAAGAACTGTGCCCAGGTTTAGGCTTCAACGCGCCGAGGTAACAGTGGCAGATGCGGCAGAGAATGGAAATACAGCGTGCAGCGGGCGGTTTCTGGTGCTTTACGGGAGGCAAGGGGAAAGTGCAGCGCAGCAGTGGCTTTTACTTCTGGAGCCTTTTGCTTTGGTAGCAGCAGCTGCTGCAAGTGGGCAACGGAGCTGCGAGAGTGCATCATGTGACGGCACATCTCTCTGAGAGAGGAGCTTTCGAGCCGCAGCGCGTTGCGCCCGGTTTCAAGGCTACTTGGAGGAGTGGGGGGTACTTGAAGAACGCCTTCTTTCTGGGCGCGCCCTACTGGGTGTGCTCAAGCTGCATGGACTCGGCAGCACTGGAGGTGTAAGAACCTGTTTCTGGCCAGCTTGTGTGCTGGAGTGCAAGGGCTGCGCCTTCCTTTCTGAAGCAGCCCAGAGCATTCTCAGCGGAACCTGCTTGTGAAGCAGCTCTCGGCTGGACATTTGCGAGTCGCTGCACTGAAGTGCATGAAGCCGGTGCCCAGCTGCTTCGTCCTTCGCCTTCTGGGCTCTGGACAGAACTGAAGCGCAGCGATGGCTTGGAGCTTTGCCGCTCTTCAGCGCGAACACTGCACGCAGCCACAGGCTGCTGTGCACGGCTTTTCCTCAGCTCGACGTACCGTCATTCTCTTGCTGTTTCTCAGCGTCGAAAGTGTCCGTGTAGCTCTCGCTCAGCGAAATGCGTCAGGAGAGAAACGCTTGCTGGATGAGCCTTTCGCTGGCCAAGACTTTCAACACAGCACCACCATTCGGGCAAGGAGGAGGAGAAAGGAAGACCATCTTTGCGTCCTGGCCCGTCCTTCTGTGCGAGACGCCTCTCCGCCTCTTCGCTCCCTGCAAGGCTGTAGTGTGCGCGCCGGCACTCGGAAGCGAGAGGGCAGGTGCAGAGAGCACCGCGATCTGACGGCGCCGTGCAGGCTGGAAAGGAAAGAGCGCTGCCACTGGAATGTGGTGCAAGTACAGGTTTGCACGCGTCGAGGGTAAGCTCTGGGTGAGCTTGTTGACCTAAAGCTGTTCTCTGTGCCAGACGTAGCCGAGAATCTTTCCGTTGAGATTCAGGCTACCGCGCAAACAGAATGTGGTGCTACCTAGCGCTGCGAGGGAAAGGGCATAGCCCAGGCGTGTTTCGGCAGAAGCAGCAGCACGGAGGGTTTCTCTGCCGGCACCGCGGCTCCCTGTGCGAGAAGTAGACGACGGCTCGACTCCGGCAGAATGAAAGCGCGACACGGTACGAAGAGCGTAAGAATGAAGGCAGAGCACCGAGCTGCCGTGCGCCATCGCGCAGGCTGCAAGAGGAAGCGTGCCTGGCCACCGGCTCCTTTGCGGATTCACGTTAGCACTTGAAAACAGAAAGTTCCACTCGCAGCTACTGGTGCTGCTACCTCTTTCTCTTCCAGCTTTCCCTGGAAAGAACTGTGCCCAGGTTTAGGCTTCAACGCGCCGAGGTAACAGTGGCAGATGCGGCAGAGAATGGAAATACAGCGTGCAGCGGGCGGTTTCTGGTGCTTTACGGGAGGCAAGGGGAAAGTGCAGCGCAGCAGTGGCTTTTACTTCTGGAGCCTTTTGCTTTGGTAGCAGCAGCTGCTGCAAGTGGGCAACGGAGCTGCGAGAGTGCATCATGTGACGGCACATCTCTCTGAGAGAGGAGCTTTCGAGCCGCAGCGCGTTGCGCCCGGTTTCAAGGCTACTTGGAGGAGTGGGGGGTACTTGAAGAACGCCTTCTTTCTGGGCGCGTCCTTCTGGGTGTGCTCAAGCTGCATGGACTCGGCAGCACTGGAGGTGTAAGAACCTGTTTCTGGCCAGCTTGTGTGCTGGAGTGCAAGGGCTGCGCCTTCCTTTCTGAAGCAGCCCAGAGCATTCTCAGCGGAACCTGCTTGTGAAGCAGCTCTCGGCTGGACATTTGCGAGTCTCTCCACTGAAGTGCATGAAGCCGGTGCCCAGCTGCTTCGTCCTTCGCCTTCTGGGCTCTGGACAGAACTGAAGCGCAGCGATGGCTTGGAGCTTTGCCGCTCTTCAGCGTGAACACTGCACGCAGCCACAGGCTGGACATTTGCGAGTCGCTGCACTGAAGTGCATGAAGCCGGTGCCCAGCTGCTTCGTCCTTCGCCTTCTGGGCTCTGGACAGAACTGAAGCGCAGCGATGGCTTGGAGCTTTGCCGCTCTTCAGCGCGAACACTGCACGCAGCCACAGGCTGCTGTGCACGGCTTTTCCTCAGCTCGACGTACCGTCATTCTCTTGCTGTTTCCCAGCGTCGAAAGTGTCCGTGTAGCTCTCGCTCAGCGAAATGCGTCAGGAGAGAAACACTTGCTGGATGAGCCTTTCGCTGGCCAAGACTTTCAACACAGCACCACCATTGGGGCAAGGAGGAGGAGAAAGGAAGACCATCTTTGCGTCCTGGCCCGTCCTTCTGTGCGAGACGCCTCTCCGCCTCTTCGCTCCCTGCAAGGCTGTAGTGTGCGCGCCGGCACTCGGAAGCGAGAGGGCAGGTGCAGAGAGCACCGCGATCTGACGGCGCCGTGCAGGCTGGAAAGGAAAGAGCGCTGCCACTGGAATGTGGTGCAAGTACAGGTTTGCACGCGTCGAGGGTAAGCTCTGGGTGAGCTTGTTGACCTAAAGCTGTTCTCTGTGCCAGACGTAGCCGAGAATCTTTCCGTTGAGATTCAGGCTACCGCGCAAACAGAATGTGGTGCTACCTAGCGCTGCGAGGGAAAGGGCATAGCCCAGGCGTGTTTCGGCAGAAGCAGCAGCACGGAGGGTTTCTCTGCCGGCACCGCGGCTCCCTGTGCGAGAAGTAGACGACGGCTCGACTCCGGCAGAATGAAAGCGCGACACGGTACGAAGAGCGTAAGAATGAAGGCAGAGCACCGAGCTGCCGTGCGCCATCGCGCAGGCTGCAAGAGGAAGCGTGCCTGGCCACCGGCTCCTTTGCGGATTCACGTTAGCACTTGAAAACAGAAAGTTCCACTCGCAGCTACTGGTGCTGCTACCTCTTTCTCTTCCAGCTTTCCCTGGAAAGAACTGTGCCCAGGTTTAGGCTTCAACGCGCCGAGGTAACAGTGGCAGATGCGGCAGAGAATGGAAATACAGCGTGCAGCGGGCGGTTTCTGGTGCTTTACGGGAGGCAAGGGGAAAGTGCAGCGCAGCAGTGGCTTTTACTTCTGGAGCCTTTTGCTTTGGTAGCAGCAGCTGCTGCAAGTGGGCAACGGAGCTGCGAGAGTGCATCATGTGACGGCACATCTCTCTCAGAGAGGAGCTTTCGAGCCGCAGCGCGTTGCGCCCGGTTTCAAGGCTACTTGGAGGAGTGGGGGGTACTTGAAGAACGCCTTCTTTCTGGGCGCGTCCTTCTGGGTGTGCTCAAGCTGCATGGACTAGGCAGCACTGGAGGTGTAAGAACCTGTATCTGGCCAGCTTGTGTGCTGGAGTGCAAGGGCTGCGCCTTCCTTTCTGAAGCAGCCCAGAGCATTCTCAGCGGAACCTGCTTGTGAAGCAGCTCTCGGCTGGACATTTGCGAGTCGCTGCACTGAAGTGCATGAAGCCGGTGCCCAGCTGCTTCGTCCTTCGCTTTCTGGGCTCTGGACAGAACTGAAGCGCAGCGATGGCTTGGAGCTTTGCCGCTCTTCAGCGTGAACACTGCACGCAGCCACAGGCTGGACATTTGCGAGTCGCTGCACTGAAGTGCATGAAGCCGGTGCCCAGCTGCTTCGTCCTTCGCCTTCTGGGCTCTGGACAGAACTGAAGCGCAGCGATGGCTTGGAGCTTTGCCGCTCTTCAGCGCGAACACTGCACGCAGCCACAGGCTGCTGTGCACGGCTTTTCCTCAGCTCGACGTACAGTCATTGTCTTGCTGTTTCCCAGCGTCGAAAGTGTCCGTGTAGCTCTCGCTCAGCGAAATGCGTCAGGAGAGAAACACTTCCTGGATGAGCCTTTCGCTGGCCAAGACTTTCAACACAGCACCACCATTCGGGCAAGGAGGAGGAGAAAGGAAGACCACCTTTGCGTCCTGGCCCGTCCTTCTGTGCGAGACGCCTCTCCGCCTCTTCGCTCCCTGCAAGGCTGTAGTGTGCGCGCCGGCACGCGGAAGCGAGAGGGCAGGTGCAGAGAGCACCGCGATCTGACGGCGCCGTGCAGGCTGGAAAGGAAAGAGGGCTGCCACTGGAATGTGGTGCAAGTACAGGTTTGCACGCGTCGAGGGTAAGCTCTGGGTGAGCTTGTTGACCTAAAGCTGTTCTCTGTGCCAGACGTAGCCGAGAATCTTTCCGTTGAGATTCAGGCTACCGCGCAAACAGAATGTGGTGCTACCTAGCGCTGCGAGGGAAAGGGCATAGCCCAGGCGTGTTTCGGCAGAAGCAGCAGCACGGAGGGTTTCTCTGCCGGCACCGCGGCTCCCTGTGCGAGAAGTAGACGACGGCTCGACTCCGGCAGAATGAAAGCGCGACACGGTACGAAGAGCGTAAGAATGAAGGCAGAGCACCGAGCTGCCGTGCGCCATCGCGCAGGCTGCAAGAGGAAGCGTGCCTGGCCACCGGCTCCTTTGCGGATTCACGTTAGCACTTGAAAACAGAAAGTTCCACTCGCAGCTACTGGTGCTGCTACCTCTTTCTCTTCCAGCTTTCCCTGGAAAGAACTGTGCCCAGGTTTAGGCTTCAACGCGCCGAGGTAACAGTGGCAGATGCGGCAGAGAATGGAAATACAGCGTGCAGCGGGCGGTTTCTGGTGCTTTACGGGAGGCAAGGGGAAAGTGCAGCGCAGCAGTGGCTTTTACTTCTGGAGCCTTTTGCTTTGGTAGCAGCAGCTGCTGCAAGTGGGCAACGGAGCTGCGAGAGTGCATCATGTGACGGCACATCTCTCTGAGAGAGGAGCTTTTGAGCCGCAGCGCGTTGCGCCCGGTTTCAAGGCTACTTGGAGGAGTGGGGGGTACTTGAAGAACGCCTTCTTTCTGGGCGCGTCCTTCTGGGTGTGCTCAAGCTGCATGGACTCGGCAGCACTGGAGGTGTAAGAACCTGTTTCTGGCCAGCTTGTGTGCTGGAGTGCAAGGGCTGCGCCTTCCTTTCTGAAGCAGCCCAGAGCATTCTCAGCGGAACCTGCTTGTGAAGCAGCTCTCGGCTGGACATTTGCGAGTCGCTGCACTGAAGTGCATGAAGCCGGTGCCCAGCTGCTTCGTCCTTCGCTTTCTGGGCTCTGGACAGAACTGAAGCGCAGCGATGGCTTGGAGCTTTGCCGCTCTTCAGCGTGAACACTGCACGCAGCCACAGGCTGGACATTTGCGAGTCGCTGCACTGAAGTGCATGAAGCCGGTGCCCAGCTGCTTCGTCCTTCGCCTTCTGGGCTCTGGACAGAACTGAAGCGCAGCGATGGCTTGGAGCTTTGCCGCTCTTCAGCGCGAACACTGCACGCAGCCACAGGCTGCTGTGCACGGCTTTTCCTCAGCTCGACGTACCGTCATTCTCTTGCTGTTTCTCAGCGTCGAAAGTGTCCGTGTAGCTCTCGCTCAGCGAAATGCGTCAGGAGAGAAACGCTTGCTGGATGAGCCTTTCGCTGGCCAAGACTTTCAACACAGCACCACCATTCGGGCAAGGAGGAGGAGAAAGGAAGACCATCTTTGCGTCCTGGCCCGTCCTTCTGTGCGAGACGCCTCTCCGCCTCTTCGCTCCCTGCAAGGCTGTAGTGTGCGCGCCGGCACTCGGAAGCGAGAGGGCAGGTGCAGAGAGCACCGCGATCTGACGGCGCCGTGCAGGCTGGAAAGGAAAGAGGGCTGCCACTGGAATGTGGTGCAAGTACAGGTTTGCACGCGTCGAGGGTAAGCTCTGGGTGAGCTTGTTGACCTAAAGCTGTTCTCTGTGCCAGACGTAGCCGAGAATCTTTCCGTTGAGATTCAGGCTACCGCGCAAACAGAATGTGGTGCTACCTAGCGCTGCGAGGGAAAGGGCATAGCCCAGGCGTGTTTCGGCAGAAGCAGCAGCACGGAGGGTTTCTCTGCCGGCACCGCGGCTCCCTGTGCGAGAAGTAGACGACGGCTCGACTCCGGCAGAATGAAAGCGCGACACGGTACGAAGAGCGTAAGAATGAAGGCAGAGCACCGAGCTGCCGTGCGCCATCGCGCAGGCTGCAAGAGGAAGCGTGCCTGGCCACCGGCTCCTTTGCGGATTCACGTTAGCACTTGAAAACAGAAAGTTCCACTCGCAGCTACTGGTGCTGCTACCTCTTTCTCTTCCAGCTTTCCCTGGAAAGAACTGTGCCCAGGTTTAGGCTTCAACGCGCCGAGGTAACAGTGGCAGATGCGGCAGAGAATGGAAATACAGCGTGCAGCGGGCGGTTTCTGGTGCTTTACGGGAGGCAAGGGGAAAGTGCAGCGCAGCAGTGGCTTTTACTTCTGGAGCCTTTTGCTTTGGTAGCAGCAGCTGCTGCAAGTGGGCAACGGAGCTGCGAGAGTGCATCATGTGACGGCACATCTCTCTGAGAGAGGAGCTTTCGAGCCGCAGCGCGTTGCGCCCGGTTTCAAGGCTACTTGGAGGAGTGGGGGGTACTTGAAGAACGCCTTCTTTCTGGGCGCGCCCTACTGGGTGTGCTCAAGCTGCATGGACTCGGCAGCACTGGAGGTGTAAGAACCTGTTTCTGGCCAGCTTGTGTGCTGGAGTGCAAGGGCTGCGCCTTCCTTTCTGAAGCAGCCCAGAGCATTCTCAGCGGAACCTGCTTGTGAAGCAGCTCTCGGCTGGACATTTGCGAGTCGCTGCACTGAAGTGCATGAAGCCGGTGCCCAGCTGCTTCGTCCTTCGCCTTCTGGGCTCTGGACAGAACTGAAGCGCAGCGATGGCTTGGAGCTTTGCCGCTCTTCAGCGCGAACACTGCACGCAGCCACAGGCTGCTGTGCACGGCTTTTCCTCAGCTCGACGTACCGTCATTCTCTTGCTGTTTCTCAGCGTCGAAAGTGTCCGTGTAGCTCTCGCTCAGCGAAATGCGTCAGGAGAGAAACGCTTGCTGGATGAGCCTTTCGCTGGCCAAGACTTTCAACACAGCACCACCATTCGGGCAAGGAGGAGGAGAAAGGAAGACCATCTTTGCGTCCTGGCCCGTCCTTCTGTGCGAGACGCCTCTCCGCCTCTTCGCTCCCTGCAAGGCTGTAGTGTGCGCGCCGGCACTCGGAAGCGAGAGGGCAGGTGCAGAGAGCACCGCGATCTGACGGCGCCGTGCAGGCTGGAAAGGAAAGAGCGCTGCCACTGGAATGTGGTGCAAGTACAGGTTTGCACGCGTCGAGGGTAAGCTCTGGGTGAGCTTGTTGACCTAAAGCTGTTCTCTGTGCCAGACGTAGCCGAGAATCTTTCCGTTGAGATTCAGGCTACCGCGCAAACAGAATGTGGTGCTACCTAGCGCTGCGAGGGAAAGGGCATAGCCCAGGCGTGTTTCGGCAGAAGCAGCAGCACGGAGGGTTTCTCTGCCGGCACCGCGGCTCCCTGTGCGAGAAGTAGACGACGGCTCGACTCCGGCAGAATGAAAGCGCGACACGGTACGAAGAGCGTAAGAATGAAGGCAGAGCACCGAGCTGCCGTGCGCCATCGCGCAGGCTGCAAGAGGAAGCGTGCCTGGCCACCGGCTCCTTTGCGGATTCACGTTAGCACTTGAAAACAGAAAGTTCCACTCGCAGCTACTGGTGCTGCTACCTCTTTCTCTTCCAGCTTTCCCTGGAAAGAACTGTGCCCAGGTTTAGGCTTCAACGCGCCGAGGTAACAGTGGCAGATGCGGCAGAGAATGGAAATACAGCGTGCAGCGGGCGGTTTCTGGTGCTTTACGGGAGGCAAGGGGAAAGTGCAGCGCAGCAGTGGCTTTTACTTCTGGAGCCTTTTGCTTTGGTAGCAGCAGCTGCTGCAAGTGGGCAACGGAGCTGCGAGAGTGCATCATGTGACGGCACATCTCTCTGAGAGAGGAGCTTTCGAGCCGCAGCGCGTTGCGCCCGGTTTCAAGGCTACTTGGAGGAGTGGGGGGTACTTGAAGAACGCCTTCTTTCTGGGCGCGTCCTTCTGGGTGTGCTCAAGCTGCATGGACTCGGCAGCACTGGAGGTGTAAGAACCTGTTTCTGGCCAGCTTGTGTGCTGGAGTGCAAGGGCTGCGCCTTCCTTTCTGAAGCAGCCCAGAGCATTCTCAGCGGAACCTGCTTGTGAAGCAGCTCTCGGCTGGACATTTGCGAGTCGCTGCACTGAAGTGCATGAAGCCGGTGCCCAGCTGCTTCGTCCTTCGCTTTCTGGGCTCTGGACAGAACTGAAGCGCAGCGATGGCTTGGAGCTTTGCCGCTCTTCAGCGTGAACACTGCACGCAGCCACAGGCTGGACATTTGCGAGTCGCTGCACTGAAGTGCATGAAGCCGGTGCCCAGCTGCTTCGTCCTTCGCCTTCTGGGCTCTGGACAGAACTGAAGCGCAGCGATGGCTTGGAGCTTTGCCGCTCTTCAGCGCGAACACTGCACGCAGCCACAGGCTGCTGTGCACGGCTTTTCCTCAGCTCGACGTACCGTCATTCTCTTGCTGTTTCCCAGCGTCGAAAGTGTCCGTGTAGCTCTCGCTCAGCGAAATGCGTCAGGAGAGAAACGCTTGCTGGATGAGCCTTTCGCTGGCCAAGACTTTCAACACAGCACCACCATTCGGGCAAGGAGGAGGAGAAAGGAAGACCATCTTTGCGTCCTGGCCCGTCCTTCTGTGCGAGACGCCTCTCCGCCTCTTCGCTCCCTGCAAGGCTGTAGTGTGCGCGCCGGCACGCGGAAGCGAGAGGGCAGGTGCAGAGAGCACCGCGATCTGACGGCGCCGTGCAGGCTGGAAAGGAAAGAGGGCTGCCACTGGAATGTGGTGCAAGTACAGGTTTGCACGCGTCGAGGGTAAGCTCTGGGTGAGCTTGTTGACCTAAAGCTGTTCTCTGTGCCAGACGTAGCCGAGAATCTTTCCGTTGAGATTCAGGCTACCGCGCAAACAGAATGTGGTGCTACCTAGCACTGCGAGGGAAAGGGCATAGCCCAGGCGTGTTTCGGCAGAAGCAGCAGCACGGAGGGTTTCTCTGCCGGCACCGCGGCTCCCTGTGCGAGAAGTAGACGACGGCTCGACTCCGGCAGAATGAAAGCGCGACACGGTACGAAGAGCGTAAGAATGAAGGCAGAGCACCGAGCTGCCGTGCGCCATCGCGCAGGCTGCAAGAGGAAGCGTGCCTGGCCACCGGCTCCTTTGCGGATTCACGTTAGCACTTGAAAACAGAAAGTTCCACTCGCAGCTACTGGTGCTGCTACCTCTTTCTCTTCCAGCTTTCCCTGGAAAGAACTGTGCCCAGGTTTAGGCTTCAACGCGCCGAGGTAACAGTGGCAGATGCGGCAGAGAATGGAAATACAGCGTGCAGCGGGCGGTTTCTGGTGCTTTACGGGAGGCAAGGGGAAAGTGCAGCGCAGCAGTGGCTTTTACTTCTGGAGCCTTTTGCTTTGGTAGCAGCAGCTGCTGCAAGTGGGCAACGGAGCTGCGAGAGTGCATCATGTGACGGCACATCTCTCTGAGAGAGGAGCTTTCGAGCCGCAGCGCGTTGCGCCCGGTTTCAAGGCTACTTGGAGGAGTGGGGGGTACTTGAAGAACGCCTTCTTTCTGGGCGCGCCCTACTGGGTGTGCTCAAGCTGCATGGACTCGGCAGCACTGGAGGTGTAAGAACCTGTTTCTGGCCAGCTTGTGTGCTGGAGTGCAAGGGCTGCGCCTTCCTTTCTGAAGCAGCCCAGAGCATTCTCAGCGGAACCTGCTTGTGAAGCAGCTCTCGGCTGGACATTTGCGAGTCGCTGCACTGAAGTGCATGAAGCCGGTGCCCAGCTGCTTCGTCCTTCGCCTTCTGGGCTCTGGACAGAACTGAAGCGCAGCGATGGCTTGGAGCTTTGCCGCTCTTCAGCGCGAACACTGCACGCAGCCACAGGCTGCTGTGCACGGCTTTTCCTCAGCTCGACGTACCGTCATTCTCTTGCTGTTTCTCAGCGTCGAAAGTGTCCGTGTAGCTCTCGCTCAGCGAAATGCGTCAGGAGAGAAACGCTTGCTGGATGAGCCTTTCGCTGGCCAAGACTTTCAACACAGCACCACCATTCGGGCAAGGAGGAGGAGAAAGGAAGACCATCTTTGCGTCCTGGCCCGTCCTTCTGTGCGAGACGCCTCTCCGCCTCTTCGCTCCCTGCAAGGCTGTAGTGTGCGCGCCGGCACTCGGAAGCGAGAGGGCAGGTGCAGAGAGCACCGCGATCTGACGGCGCCGTGCAGGCTGGAAAGGAAAGAGCGCTGCCACTGGAATGTGGTGCAAGTACAGGTTTGCACGCGTCGAGGGTAAGCTCTGGGTGAGCTTGTTGACCTAAAGCTGTTCTCTGTGCCAGACGTAGCCGAGAATCTTTCCGTTGAGATTCAGGCTACCGCGCAAACAGAATGTGGTGCTACCTAGCGCTGCGAGGGAAAGGGCATAGCCCAGGCGTGTTTCGGCAGAAGCAGCAGCACGGAGGGTTTCTCTGCCGGCACCGCGGCTCCCTGTGCGAGAAGTAGACGACGGCTCGACTCCGGCAGAATGAAAGCGCGACACGGTACGAAGAGCGTAAGAATGAAGGCAGAGCACCGAGCTGCCGTGCGCCATCGCGCAGGCTGCAAGAGGAAGCGTGCCTGGCCACCGGCTCCTTTGCGGATTCACGTTAGCACTTGAAAACAGAAAGTTCCACTCGCAGCTACTGGTGCTGCTACCTCTTTCTCTTCCAGCTTTCCCTGGAAAGAACTGTGCCCAGGTTTAGGCTTCAACGCGCCGAGGTAACAGTGGCAGATGCGGCAGAGAATGGAAATACAGCGTGCAGCGGGCGGTTTCTGGTGCTTTACGGGAGGCAAGGGGAAAGTGCAGCGCAGCAGTGGCTTTTACTTCTGGAGCCTTTTGCTTTGGTAGCAGCAGCTGCTGCAAGTGGGCAACGGAGCTGCGAGAGTGCATCATGTGACGGCACATCTCTCTGAGAGAGGAGCTTTCGAGCCGCAGCGCGTTGCGCCCGGTTTCAAGGCTACTTGGAGGAGTGGGGGGTACTTGAAGAACGCCTTCTTTCTGGGCGCGTCCTTCTGGGTGTGCTCAAGCTGCATGGACTTGGCAGCACTGGAGGTGTAAGAACCTGTTTCTGGCCAGCTTGTGTGCTGGAGTGCAAGGGCTGCGCCTTCCTTTCTGAAGCAGCCCAGAGCATTCTCAGCGGAACCTGCTTGTGAAGCAGCTCTCGGCTGGACATTTGCGAGTCGCTGCACTGAAGTGCATGAAGCCGGTGCCCAGCTGCTTCGTCCTTCGCTTTCTGGGCTCTGGACAGAACTGAAGCGCAGCGATGGCTTGGAGCTTTGCCGCTCTTCAGCGTGAACACTGCACGCAGCCACAGGCTGGACATTTGCGAGTCGCTGCACTGAAGTGCATGAAGCCGGTGCCCAGCTGCTTCGTCCTTCGCCTTCTGGGCTCTGGACAGAACTGAAGCGCAGCGATGGCTTGGAGCTTTGCCGCTCTTCAGCGCGAACACTGCACGCAGCCACAGGCTGCTGTGCACGGCTTTTCCTCAGCTCGACGTACCGTCATTCTCTTGCTGTTTCCCAGCGTCGAAAGTGTCCGTGTAGCTCTCGCTCAGCGAAATGCGTCAGGAGAGAAACGCTTGCTGGATGAGCCTTTCGCTGGCCAAGACTTTCAACACAGCACCACCATTCGGGCAAGGAGGAGGAGAAAGGAAGACCATCTTTGCGTCCTGGCCCGTCCTTCTGTGCGAGACGCCTCTCCGCCTCTTCGCTCCCTGCAAGGCTGTAGTGTGCGCGCCGGCACGCGGAAGCGAGAGGGCAGGTGCAGAGAGCACCGCGATCTGACGGCGCCGTGCAGGCTGGAAAGGAAAGAGGGCTGCCACTGGAATGTGGTGCAAGTACAGGTTTGCACGCGTCGAGGGTAAGCTCTGGGTGAGCTTGTTGACCTAAAGCTGTTCTCTGTGCCAGACGTAGCCGAGAATCTTTCCGTTGAGATTCAGGCTACCGCGCAAACAGAATGTGGTGCTACCTAGCACTGCGAGGGAAAGGGCATAGCCCAGGCGTGTTTCGGCAGAAGCAGCAGCACGGAGGGTTTCTCTGCCGGCACCGCGGCTCCCTGTGCGAGAAGTAGACGACGGCTCGACTCCGGCAGAATGAAAGCGCGACACGGTACGAAGAGCGTAAGAATGAAGGCAGAGCACCGAGCTGCCGTGCGCCATCGCGCAGGCTGCAAGAGGAAGCGTGCCTGGCCACCGGCTCCTTTGCGGATTCACGTTAGCACTTGAAAACAGAAAGTTCCACTCGCAGCTACTGGTGCTGCTACCTCTTTCTCTTCCAGCTTTCCCTGGAAAGAACTGTGCCCAGGTTTAGGCTTCAACGCGCCGAGGTAACAGTGGCAGATGCGGCAGAGAATGGAAATACAGCGTGCAGCGGGCGGTTTCTGGTGCTTTACGGGAGGCAAGGGGAAAGTGCAGCGCAGCAGTGGCTTTTACTTCTGGAGCCTTTTGCTTTGGTAGCAGCAGCTGCTGCAAGTGGGCAACGGAGCTGCGAGAGTGCATCATGTGACGGCACATCTCTCTGAGAGAGGAGCTTTCGAGCCGCAGCGCGTTGCGCCCGGTTTCAAGGCTACTTGGAGGAGTGGGGGGTACTTGAAGAACGCCTTCTTTCTGGGCGCGCCCTACTGGGTGTGCTCAAGCTGCATGGACTCGGCAGCACTGGAGGTGTAAGAACCTGTTTCTGGCCAGCTTGTGTGCTGGAGTGCAAGGGCTGCGCCTTCCTTTCTGAAGCAGCCCAGAGCATTCTCAGCGGAACCTGCTTGTGAAGCAGCTCTCGGCTGGACATTTGCGAGTCGCTGCACTGAAGTGCATGAAGCCGGTGCCCAGCTGCTTCGTCCTTCGCCTTCTGGGCTCTGGACAGAACTGAAGCGCAGCGATGGCTTGGAGCTTTGCCGCTCTTCAGCGCGAACACTGCACGCAGCCACAGGCTGCTGTGCACGGCTTTTCCTCAGCTCGACGTACAGTCATTGTCTTGCTGTTTCCCAGCGTCGAAAGTGTCCGTGTAGCTCTCGCTCAGCGAAATGCGTCAGGAGAGAAACACTTGCTGGATGAGCCTTTCGCTGGCCAAGACTTTCAACACAGCACCACCATTCGGGCAAGGAGGAGGAGAAAGGAAGACCACCTTTGCGTCCTGGCCCGTCCTTCTGTGCGAGACGCCTCTCCGCCTCTTCGCTCCCTGCAAGGCTGTAGTGTGCGCGCCGGCACGCGGAAGCGAGAGGGCAGGTGCAGAGAGCACCGCGATCTGACGGCGCCGTGCAGGCTGGAAAGGAAAGAGGGCTGCCACTGGAATGTGGTGCAAGTACAGGTTTGCACGCGTCGAGGGTAAGCTCTGGGTGAGCTTGTTGAGCTAAAGCTGTTCTCTGTGCCAGACGTAGCCGAGAATCTTTCCGTTGAGATTCAGGCTACCGCGCAAACAGAATGTGGTGCTACCTAGCGCTGCGAGGGAAAGGGCATAGCCCAGGCGTGTTTCGGCAGAAGCAGCAGCACGGAGGGTTTCTCTGCCGGCACCGCGGCTCCCTGTGCGAGAAGTAGACGACGGCTCGACTCCGGCAGAATGAAAGCGCGACACGGTACGAAGAGCGTAAGAATGAAGGCAGAGCACCGAGCTGCCGTGCGCCATCGCGCAGGCTGCAAGAGGAAGCGTGCCTGGCCACCGGCTCCTTTGCGGATTCACGTTAGCACTTGAAAACAGAAAGTTCCACTCGCAGCTACTGGTGCTGCTACCTCTTTCTCTTCCAGCTTTCCCTGGAAAGAACTGTGCCCAGGTTTAGGCTTCAACGCGCCGAGGTAACAGTGGCAGATGCGGCAGAGAATGGAAATACAGCGTGCAGCGGGCGGTTTCTGGTGCTTTACGGGAGGCAAGGGGAAAGTGCAGCGCAGCAGTGGCTTTTACTTCTGGAGCCTTTTGCTTTGGTAGCAGCAGCTGCTGCAAGTGGGCAACGGAGCTGCGAGAGTGCATCATGTGACAGCACATCTCTCTGAGAGAGGAGCTTTCGAGCCGCAGCGCGTTGCGCCCGGTTTCAAGGCTACTTGGAGGAGTGGGGGGTACTTGAAGAACGCCTTCTTTCTGGGCGCGTCCTTCTGGGTGTGCTCAAGCTGCATGGACTCGGCAGCACTGGAGGTGTAAGAACCTGTTTCTGGCCAGCTTGTGTGCTGGAGTGCAAGGGCTGCGCCTTCCTTTCTGAAGCAGCCCAGAGCATTCTCAGCGGAACCTGCTTGTGAAGCAGCTCTCGGCTGGACATTTGCGAGTCGCTGCACTGAAGTGCATGAAGCCGGTGCCCAGCTGCTTCGTCCTTCGCTTTCTGGGCTCTGGACAGAACTGAAGCGCAGCGATGGCTTGGAGCTTTGCCGCTCTTCAGCGTGAACACTGCACGCAGCCACAGGCTGGACATTTGCGAGTCGCTGCACTGAAGTGCATGAAGCCGGTGCCCAGCTGCTTCGTCCTTCGCCTTCTGGGCTCTGGACAGAACTGAAGCGCAGCGATGGCTTGGAGCTTTGCCGCTCTTCAGCGCGAACACTGCACGCAGCCACAGGCTGCTGTGCACGGCTTTTCCTCAGCTCGACGAGCAGTCATTGTCTTGCTGTTTCCCAGCGTCGAAAGTGTCCGTGTAGCTCTCGCTCAGCGAAATGCGTCAGGAGAGAAACACTTGCTGGATGAGCCTTTCGCTGGCCAAGACTTTCAACACAGCACCACCATTCGGGCAAGGAGGAGGAGAAAGGAAGACCACCTTTGCGTCCTGGCCCGTCCTTCTGTGCGAGACGCCTCTCCGCCTCTTCGCTCCCTGCAAGGCTGTAGTGTGCGCGCCGGCACGCGGAAGCGAGAGGGCAGGTGCAGAGAGCACCGCGATCTGACGGCGCCGTGCAGGCTGGAAAGGAAAGAGGGCTGCCACTGGAATGTGGTGCAAGTACAGGTTTGCACGCGTCGAGGGTAAGCTCTGGGTGAGCTTGTTGACCTAAAGCTGTTCTCTGTGCCAGACGTAGCCGAGAATCTTTCCGTTGAGATTCAGGCTACCGCGCAAACAGAATGTGGTGCTACCTAGCGCTGCGAGGGAAAGGGCATAGCCCAGGCGTGTTTCGGCAGAAGCAGCAGCACGGAGGGTTTCTCTGCCGGCACCGCGGCTCCCTGTGCGAGAAGTAGACGACGGCTCGACTCCGGCAGAATGAAAGCGCGACACGGTACGAAGAGCGTAAGAATGAAGGCAGAGCACCGAGCTGCCGTGCGCCATCGCGCAGGCTGCAAGAGGAAGCGTGCCTGGCCACCGGCTCCTTTGCGGATTCACGTTAGCACTTGAAAACAGAAAGTTCCACTCGCAGCTACTGGTGCTGCTACCTCTTTCTCTTCCAGCTTTCCCTGGAAAGAACTGTGCCCAGGTTTAGGCTTCAACGCGCCGAGGTAACAGTGGCAGATGCGGCAGAGAATGGAAATACAGCGTGCAGCGGGCGGTTTCTGGTGCTTTACGGGAGGCAAGGGGAAAGTGCAGCGCAGCAGTGGCTTTTACTTCTGGAGCCTTTTGCTTTGGTAGCAGCAGCTGCTGCAAGTGGGCAACGGAGCTGCGAGAGTGCATCATGTGACGGCACATCTCTCTGAGAGAGGAGCTTTCGAGCCGCAGCGCGTTGCGCCCGGTTTCAAGGCTACTTGGAGGAGTGGGGGGTACTTGAAGAACGCCTTCTTTCTGGGCGCGTCCTTCTGGGTGTGCTCAAGCTGCATGGACTCGGCAGCACTGGAGGTGTAAGAACCTGTTTCTGGCCAGCTTGTGTGCTGGAGTGCAAGGGCTGCGCCTTCCTTTCTGAAGCAGCCCAGAGCATTCTCAGCGGAACCTGCTTGTGAAGCAGCTCTCGGCTGGACATTTGCGAGTCTCTCCACTGAAGTGCATGAAGCCGGTGCCCAGCTGCTTCGTCCTTCGCCTTCTGGGCTCTGGACAGAACTGAAGCGCAGCGATGGCTTGGAGCTTTGCCGCTCTTCAGCGTGAACACTGCACGCAGCCACAGGCTGGACATTTGCGAGTCGCTGCACTGAAGTGCATGAAGCCGGTGCCCAGCTGCTTCGTCCTTCGCCTTCTGGGCTCTGGACAGAACTGAAGCGCAGCGATGGCTTGGAGCTTTGCCGCTCTTCAGCGCGAACACTGCACGCAGCCACAGGCTGCTGTGCACGGCTTTTCCTCAGCTCGACGTACAGTCATTGTCTTGCTGTTTCCCAGCGTCGAAAGTGTCCGTGTAGCTCTCGCTCAGCGAAATGCGTCAGGAGAGAAACACTTGCTGGATGAGCCTTTCGCTGGCCAAGACTTTCAACACAGCACCACCATTCGGGCAAGGAGGAGGAGAAAGGAAGACCACCTTTGCGTCCTGGCCCGTCCTTCTGTGCGAGACGCCTCTCCGCCTCTTCGCTCCCTGCAAGGCTGTAGTGTGCGCGCCGGCACGCGGAAGCGAGAGGGCAGGTGCAGAGAGCACCGCGATCTGACGGCGCCGTGCAGGCTGGAAAGGAAAGAGGGCTGCCACTGGAATGTGGTGCAAGTACAGGTTTGCACGCGTCGAGGGTAAGCTCTGGGTGAGCTTGTTGACCTAAAGCTGTTCTCTGTGCCAGACGTAGCCGAGAATCTTTCCGTTGAGATTCAGGCTACCGCGCAAACAGAATGTGGTGCTACCTAGCGCTGCGAGGGAAAGGGCATAGCCCAGGCGTGTTTCGGCAGAAGCAGCAGCACGGAGGGTTTCTCTGCCGGCACCGCGGCTCCCTGTGCGAGAAGTAGACGACGGCTCGACTCCGGCAGAATGAAAGCGCGACACGGTACGAAGAGCGTAAGAATGAAGGCAGAGCACCGAGCTGCCGTGCGCCATCGCGCAGGCTGCAAGAGGAAGCGTGCCTGGCCACCGGCTCCTTTGCGGATTCACGTTAGCACTTGAAAACAGAAAGTTCCACTCGCAGCTACTGGTGCTGCTACCTCTTTCTCTTCCAGCTTTCCCTGGAAAGAACTGTGCCCAGGTTTAGGCTTCAACGCGCCGAGGTAACAGTGGCAGATGCGGCAGAGAATGGAAATACAGCGTGCAGCGGGCGGTTTCTGGTGCTTTACGGGAGGCAAGGGGAAAGTGCAGCGCAGCAGTGGCTTTTACTTCTGGAGCCTTTTGCTTTGGTAGCAGCAGCTGCTGCAAGTGGGCAACGGAGCTGCGAGAGTGCATCATGTGACGGCACATCTCTCTGAGAGAGGAGCTTTCGAGCCGCAGCGCGTTGCGCCCGGTTTCAAGGCTACTTGGAGGAGTGGGGGGTACTTGAAGAACGCCTTCTTTCTGGGCGCGCCCTACTGGGTGTGCTCAAGCTGCATGGACTCGGCAGCACTGGAGGTGTAAGAACCTGTTTCTGGCCAGCTTGTGTGCTGGAGTGCAAGGGCTGCGCCTTCCTTTCTGAAGCAGCCCAGAGCATTCTCAGCGGAACCTGCTTGTGAAGCAGCTCTCGGCTGGACATTTGCGAGTCGCTGCACTGAAGTGCATGAAGCCGGTGCCCAGCTGCTTCGTCCTTCGCTTTCTGGGCTCTGGACAGAACTGAAGCGCAGCGATGGCTTGGAGCTTTGCCGCTCTTCAGCGTGAACACTGCACGCAGCCACAGGCTGGACATTTGCGAGTCGCTGCACTGAAGTGCATGAAGCCGGTGCCCAGCTGCTTCGTCCTTCGCCTTCTGGGCTCTGGACAGAACTGAAGCGCAGCGATGGCTTGGAGCTTTGCCGCTCTTCAGCGCGAACACTGCACGCAGCCACAGGCTGCTGTGCACGGCTTTTCCTCAGCTCGACGTACCGTCATTCTCTTGCTGTTTCTCAGCGTCGAAAGTGTCCGTGTAGCTCTCGCTCAGCGAAATGCGTCAGGAGAGAAACGCTTGCTGGATGAGCCTTTCGCTGGCCAAGACTTTCAACACAGCACCACCATTCGGGCAAGGAGGAGGAGAAAGGAAGACCATCTTTGCGTCCTGGCCCGTCCTTCTGTGCGAGACGCCTCTCCGCCTCTTCGCTCCCTGCAAGGCTGTAGTGTGCGCGCCGGCACTCGGAAGCGAGAGGGCAGGTGCAGAGAGCACCGCGATCTGACGGCGCCGTGCAGGCTGGAAAGGAAAGAGGGCTGCCACTGGAATGTGGTGCAAGTACAGGTTTGCACGCGTCGAGGGTAAGCTCTGGGTGAGCTTGTTGACCTAAAGCTGTTCTCTGTGCCAGACGTAGCCGAGAATCTTTCCGTTGAGATTCAGGCTACCGCGCAAACAGAATGTGGTGCTACCTAGCGCTGCGAGGGAAAGGGCATAGCCCAGGCGTGTTTCGGCAGAAGCAGCAGCACGGAGGGTTTCTCTGCCGGCACCGCGGCTCCCTGTGCGAGAAGTAGACGACGGCTCGACTCCGGCAGAATGAAAGCGCGACACGGTACGAAGAACGTAAGAATGAAGGCAGAGCACCGAGCTGCCGTGCGCCATCGCGCAGGCTGCAAGAGGAAGCGTGCCTGGCCACCGGCTCCTTTGCGGATTCACGTTAGCACTTGAAAACAGAAAGTTCCACTCGCAGCTACTGGTGCTGCTACCTCTTTCTCTTCCAGCTTTCCCTGGAAAGAACTGTGCCCAGGTTTAGGCTTCAACGCGCCGAGGTAACAGTGGCAGATGCGGCAGAGAATGAAAATACAGCGTGCAGCGGGCGGTTTCTGGTGCTTTACGGGAGGCAAGGGGAAAGTGCAGCGCAGCAGTGGCTTTTACTTCTGGAGCCTTTTGCTTTGGTAGCAGCAGCTGCTGCAAGTGGGCAACGGAGCTGCGAGAGTGCATCATGTGACGGCACATCTCTCTGAGAGAGGAGCTTTCGAGCCGCAGCGCGTTGCGCCCGGTTTCAAGGCTACTTGGAGGAGTGGGGGGTACTTGAAGAACGCCTTCTTTCTGGGCACGTCCTTCTGGGTGTGCTCAAGCTGCATGGACTCGGCAGCACTGGAGGTGTAAGAACCTGTTTCTGGCCAGCTTGTGTGCTGGAGTGCAAGGGCTGCGCCTTCCTTTCTGAAGCAGCCCAGAGCATTCTCAGCGGAACCTGCTTGTGAAGCAGCTCTCGGCTGGACATTTGCGAGTCTCTCCACTGAAGTGCATGAAGCCGGTGCCCAGCTGCTTCGTCCTTCGCCTTCTGGGCTCTGGACAGAACTGAAGCGCAGCGATGGCTTGGAGCTTTGCCGCTCTTCAGCGTGAACACTGCACGCAGCCACAGGCTGGACATTTGCGAGTCGCTGCACTGAAGTGCATGAAGCCGGTGCCCAGCTGCTTCGTCCTTCGCCTTCTGGGCTCTGGACAGAACTGAAGCGCAGCGATGGCTTGGAGCTTTGCCGCTCTTCAGCGCGAACACTGCACGCAGCCACAGGCTGCTGTGCACGGCTTTTCCTCAGCTCGACGTACCGTCATTCTCTTGCTGTTTCCCAGCGTCGAAAGTGTCCGTGTAGCTCTCGCTCAGCGAAATGCGTCAGGAGAGAAACGCTTGCTGGATGAGCCTTTCGCTGGCCAAGACTTTCAACACAGCACCACCATTCGGGCAAGGAGGAGGAGAAAGGAAGACCATCTTTGCGTCCTGGCCCGTCCTTCTGTGCGAGACGCCTCTCCGCCTCTTCGCTCCCTGCAAGGCTGTAGTGTGCGCGCCGGCACTCGGAAGCGAGAGGGCAGGTGCAGAGAGCACCACGATCTGACGGCGCCGTGCAGGCTGGAAAGGAAAGAGGGCTGCCACTGGAATGTGGTGCAAGTACAGGTTTGCACGCGTCGAGGGTAAGCTCTGGGTGAGCTTGTTGACCTAAAGCTGTTCTCTGTGCCAGACGTAGCCGAGAATCTTTCCGTTGAGATTCAGGCTACCGCGCAAACAGAATGTGGTGCTACCTAGCGCTGCGAGGGAAAGGGCATAGCCCAGGCGTGTTTCGGCAGAAGCAGCAGCACGGAGGGTTTCTCTGCCGGCACCGCGGCTCCCTGTGCGAGAAGTAGACGACGGCTCGACTCCGGCAGAATGAAAGCGCGACACGGTACGAAGAGCGTAAGAATGAAGGCAGAGCACCGAGCTGCCGTGCGCCATCGCGCAGGCTGCAAGAGGAAGCGTGCCTGGCCACCGGCTCCTTTGCGGATTCACGTTAGCACTTGAAAACAGAAAGTTCCACTCGCAGCTACTGGTGCTGCTACCTCTTTCTCTTCCAGCTTTCCCTGGAAAGAACTGTGCCCAGGTTTAGGCTTCAACGCGCCGAGGTAACAGTGGCAGATGCGGCAGAGAATGGAAATACAGCGTGCAGCGGGCGGTTTCTGGTGCTTTACGGGAGGCAAGGGGAAAGTGCAGCGCAGCAGTGGCTTTTACTTCTGGAGCCTTTTGCTTTGGTAGCAGCAGCTGCTGCAAGTGGGCAACGGAGCTGCGAGAGTGCATCATGTGACGGCACATCTCTCTGAGAGAGGAGCTTTCGAGCCGCAGCGCGTTGCGCCCGGTTTCAAGGCTACTTGGAGGAGTGGGGGGTACTTGAAGAACGCCTTCTTTCTGGGCGCGCCCTACTGGGTGTGCTCAAGCTGCATGGACTCGGCAGCACTGGAGGTGTAAGAACCTGTTTCTGGCCAGCTTGTGTGCTGGAGTGCAAGGGCTGCGCCTTCCTTTCTGAAGCAGCCCAGAGCATTCTCAGCGGAACCTGCTTGTGAAGCAGCTCTCGGCTGGACATTTGCGAGTCGCTGCACTGAAGTGCATGAAGCCGGTGCCCAGCTGCTTCGTCCTTCGCCTTCTGGGCTCTGGACAGAACTGAAGCGCAGCGATGGCTTGGAGCTTTGCCGCTCTTCAGCGCGAACACTGCACGCAGCCACAGGCTGCTGTGCACGGCTTTTCCTCAGCTCGACGTACAGTCATTGTCTTGCTGTTTCCCAGCGTCGAAAGTGTCCGTGTAGCTCTCGCTCAGCGAAATGCGTCAGGAGAGAAACACTTGCTGGATGAGCCTTTCGCTGGCCAAGACTTTCAACACAGCACCACCATTCGGGCAAGGAGGAGGAGAAAGGAAGACCATCTTTGCGTCCTGGCCCGTCCTTCTGTGCGAGACGCCTCTCCGCCTCTTCGCTCCCTGCAAGGCTGTAGTGTGCGCGCCGGCACTCGGAAGCGAGAGGGCAGGTGCAGAGAGCACCGCGATCTGACGGCGCCGTGCAGGCTGGAAAGGAAAGAGCGCTGCCACTGGAATGTGGTGCAAGTACAGGTTTGCACGCGTCGAGGGTAAGCTCTGGGTGAGCTTGTTGACCTAAAGCTGTTCTCTGTGCCAGACGTAGCCGAGAATCTTTCCGTTGAGATTCAGGCTACCGCGCAAACAGAATGTGGTGCTACCTAGCGCTGCGAGGGAAAGGGCATAGCCCAGGCGTGTTTCGGCAGAAGCAGCAGCACGGAGGGTTTCTCTGCCGGCACCGCGGCTCCCTGTGCGAGAAGTAGACGACGGCTCGACTCCGGCAGAATGAAAGCGCGACACGGTACGAAGAGCGTAAGAATGAAGGCAGAGCACCGAGCTGCCGTGCGCCATCGCGCAGGCTGCAAGAGGAAGCGTGCCTGGCCACCGGCTCCTTTGCGGATTCACGTTAGCACTTGAAAACAGAAAGTTCCACTCGCAGCTACTGGTGCTGCTACCTCTTTCTCTTCCAGCTTTCCCTGGAAAGAACTGTGCCCAGGTTTAGGCTTCAACGCGCCGAGGTAACAGTGGCAGATGCGGCAGAGAATGGAAATACAGCGTGCAGCGGGCGGTTTCTGGTGCTTTACGGGAGGCAAGGGGAAAGTGCAGCGCAGCAGTGGCTTTTACTTCTGGAGCCTTTTGCTTTGGTAGCAGCAGCTGCTGCAAGTGGGCAACGGAGCTGCGAGAGTGCATCATGTGACGGCACATCTCTCTGAGAGAGGAGCTTTCGAGCCGCAGCGCGTTGTGCCCGGTTTCAAGGCTACTTGGAGGAGTGGGGGGTACTTGAAGAACGCCTTCTTTCTGGGCGCGTCCTTCTGGGTGTGCTCAAGCTGCATGGACTCGGCAGCACTGGAGGTGTAAGAACCTGTTTCTGGCCAGCTTGTGTGCTGGAGTGCAAGGGCTGCGCCTTCCTTTCTGAAGCAGCCCAGAGCATTCTCAGCGGAACCTGCTTGTGAAGCAGCTCTCGGCTGGACATTTGCGAGTCGCTGCACTGAAGTGCATGAAGCCGGTGCCCAGCTGCTTCGTCCTTCGCTTTCTGGGCTCTGGACAGAACTGAAGCGCAGCGATGGCTTGGAGCTTTGCCGCTCTTCAGCGTGAACACTGCACGCAGCCACAGGCTGGACATTTGCGAGTCGCTGCACTGAAGTGCATGAAGCCGGTGCCCAGCTGCTTCGTCCTTCGCTTTCTGGGCTCTGGACAGAACTGAAGCGCAGCGATGGCTTGGAGCTTTGCCGCTCTTCAGCGTGAACACTGCACGCAGCCACAGGCTGGACATTTGCGAGTCGCTGCACTGAAGTGCATGAAGCCGGTGCCCAGCTGCTTCGTCCTTCGCCTTCTGGGCTCTGGACAGAACTGAAGCGCAGCGATGGCTTGGAGCTTTGCCGCTCTTCAGCGCGAACACTGCACGCAGCCACAGGCTGCTGTGCACGGCTTTTCCTCAGCTCGACGTACAGTCATTGTCTTGCTGTTTCCCAGCGTCGAAAGTGTCCGTGTAGCTCTCGCTCAGCGAAATGCGTCAGGAGAGAAACACTTGCTGGATGAGCCTTTCGCTGGCCAAGACTTTCAACACAGCACCACCATTCGGGCAAGGAGGAGGAGAAAGGAAGACCATCTTTGCGTCCTGGCCCGTCCTTCTGTGCGAGACGCCTCTCCGCCTCTTCGCTCCCTGCAAGGCTGTAGTGTGCGCGCCGGCACTCGGAAGCGAGAGGGCAGGTGCAGAGAGCACCGCGATCTGACGGCGCCGTGCAGGCTGGAAAGGAAAGAGCGCTGCCACTGGAATGTGGTGCAAGTACAGGTTTGCACGCGTCGAGGGTAAGCTCTGGGTGAGCTTGTTGACCTAAAGCTGTTCTCTGTGCCAGACGTAGCCGAGAATCTTTCCGTTGAGATTCAGGCTACCGCGCAAACAGAATGTGGTGCTACCTAGCGCTGCGAGGGAAAGGGCATAGCCCAGGCGTGTTTCGGCAGAAGCAGCAGCACGGAGGGTTTCTCTGCCGGCACCGCGGCTCCCTGTGCGAGAAGTAGACGACGGCTCGACTCCGGCAGAATGAAAGCGCGACACGGTACGAAGAGCGTAAGAATGAAGGCAGAGCACCGAGCTGCCGTGCGCCATCGCGCAGGCTGCAAGAGGAAGCGTGCCTGGCCACCGGCTCCTTTGCGGATTCACGTTAGCACTTGAAAACAGAAAGTTCCACTCGCAGCTACTGGTGCTGCTACCTCTTTCTCTTCCAGCTTTCCCTGGAAAGAACTGTGCCCAGGTTTAGGCTTCAACGCGCCGAGGTAACAGTGGCAGATGCGGCAGAGAATGGAAATACAGCGTGCAGCGGGCGGTTTCTGGTGCTTTACGGGAGGCAAGGGGAAAGTGCAGCGCAGCAGTGGCTTTTACTTCTGGAGCCTTTTGCTTTGGTAGCAGCAGCTGCTGCAAGTGGGCAACGGAGCTGCGAGAGTGCATCATGTGACGGCACATCTCTCTGAGAGAGGAGCTTTCGAGCCGCAGCGCGTTGCGCCCGGTTTCAAGGCTACTTGGAGGAGTGGGGGGTACTTGAAGAACGCCTTCTTTCTGGGCGCGTCCTTCTGGGTGTGCTCAAGCTGCATGGACTCGGCAGCACTGGAGGTGTAAGAACCTGTTTCTGGCCAGCTTGTGTGCTGGAGTGCAAGGGCTGCGCCTTCCTTTCTGAAGCAGCCCAGAGCATTCTCAGCGGAACCTGCTTGTGAAGCAGCTCTCGGCTGGACATTTGCGAGTCGCTGCACTGAAGTGCATGAAGCCGGTGCCCAGCTGCTTCGTCCTTCGCTTTCTGGGCTCTGGACAGAACTGAAGCGCAGCGATGGCTTGGAGCTTTGCCGCTCTTCAGCGTGAACACTGCACGCAGCCACAGGCTGGACATTTGCGAGTCGCTGCACTGAAGTGCATGAAGCCGGTGCCCAGCTGCTTCGTCCTTCGCCTTCTGGGCTCTGGACAGAACTGAAGCGCAGCGATGGCTTGGAGCTTTGCCGCTCTTCAGCGCGAACACTGCACGCAGCCACAGGCTGCTGTGCACGGCTTTTCCTCAGCTCGACGTACCGTCATTCTCTTGCTGTTTCTCAGCGTCGAAAGTGTCCGTGTAGCTCTCGCTCAGCGAAATGCGTCAGGAGAGAAACGCTTGCTGGATGAGCCTTTCGCTGGCCAAGACTTTCAACACAGCACCACCATTCGGGCAAGGAGGAGGAGAAAGGAAGACCATCTTTGCGTCCTGGCCCGTCCTTCTGTGCGAGACGCCTCTCCGCCTCTTCGCTCCCTGCAAGGCTGTAGTGTGCGCGCCGGCACTCGGAAGCGAGAGGGCAGGTGCAGAGAGCACCGCGATCTGACGGCGCCGTGCAGGCTGGAAAGGAAAGAGCGCTGCCACTGGAATGTGGTGCAAGTACAGGTTTGCACACGTCGAGGGTAAGCTCTGGGTGAGCTTGTTGACCTAAAGCTGTTCTCTGTGCCAGACGTAGCCGAGAATCTTTCCGTTGAGATTCAGGCTACCGCGCAAACAGAATGTGGTGCTACCTAGCGCTGCGAGGGAAAGGGCATAGCCCAGGCGTGTTTCGGCAGAAGCAGCAGCACGGAGGGTTTCTCTGCCGGCACCGCGGCTCCCTGTGCGAGAAGTAGACGACGGCTCGACTCCGGCAGAATGAAAGCGCGACACGGTACGAAGAGCGTAAGAATGAAGGCAGAGCACCGAGCTGCCGTGCGCCATCGCGCAGGCTGCAAGAGGAAGCGTGCCTGGCCACCGGCTCCTTTGCGGATTCACGTTAGCACTTGAAAACAGAAAGTTCCACTCGCAGCTACTGGTGCTGCTACCTCTTTCTCTTCCAGCTTTCCCTGGAAAGAACTGTGCCCAGGTTTAGGCTTCAACGCGCCGAGGTAACAGTGGCAGATGCGGCAGAGAATGGAAATACAGCGTGCAGCGGGCGGTTTCTGGTGCTTTACGGGAGGCAAGGGGAAAGTGCAGCGCAGCAGTGGCTTTTACTTCTGGAGCCTTTTGCTTTGGTAGCAGCAGCTGCTGCAAGTGGGCAACGGAGCTGCGAGAGTGCATCATGTGACGGCACATCTCTCTGAGAGAGGAGCTTTCGAGCCGCAGCGCGTTGCGCCCGGTTTCAAGGCTACTTGGAGGAGTGGGGGGTACTTGAAGAACGCCTTCTTTCTGGGCGCGTCCTTCTGGGTGTGCTCAAGCTGCATGGACTCGGCAGCACTGGAGGTGTAAGAACCTGTTTCTGGCCAGCTTGTGTGCTGGAGTGCAAGGGCTGCGCCTTCCTTTCTGAAGCAGCCCAGAGCATTCTCAGCGGAACCTGCTTGTGAAGCAGCTCTCGGCTGGACATTTGCGAGTCGCTGCACTGAAGTGCATGAAGCCGGTGCCCAGCTGCTTCGTCCTTCGCTTTCTGGGCTCTGGACAGAACTGAAGCGCAGCGATGGCTTGGAGCTTTGCCGCTCTTCAGCGTGAACACTGCACGCAGCCACAGGCTGGACATTTGCGAGTCGCTGCACTGAAGTGCATGAAGCCGGTGCCCAGCTGCTTCGTCCTTCGCTTTCTGGGCTCTGGACAGAACTGAAGCGCAGCGATGGCTTGGAGCTTTGCCGCTCTTCAGCGTGAACACTGCACGCAGCCACAGGCTGGACATTTGCGAGTCGCTGCACTGAAGTGCATGAAGCCGGTGCCCAGCTGCTTCGTCCTTCGCCTTCTGGGCTCTGGACAGAACTGAAGCGCAGCGATGGCTTGGAGCTTTGCCGCTCTTCAGCGCGAACACTGCACGCAGCCACAGGCTGCTGTGCACGGCTTTTCCTCAGCTCGACGTACAGTCATTGTCTTGCTGTTTCCCAGCGTCGAAAGTGTCCGTGTAGCTCTCGCTCAGCGAAATGCGTCAGGAGAGAAACACTTGCTGGATGAGCCTTTCGCTGGCCAAGACTTTCAACACAGCACCACCATTCGGGCAAGGAGGAGGAGAAAGGAAGACCATCTTTGCGTCCTGGCCCGTCCTTCTGTGCGAGACGCCTCTCCGCCTCTTCGCTCCCTGCAAGGCTGTAGTGTGCGCGCCGGCACTCGGAAGCGAGAGGGCAGGTGCAGAGAGCACCGCGATCTGACGGCGCCGTGCAGGCTGGAAAGGAAAGAGCGCTGCCACTGGAATGTGGTGCAAGTACAGGTTTGCACGCGTCGAGGGTAAGCTCTGGGTGAGCTTGTTGACCTAAAGCTGTTCTCTGTGCCAGACGTAGCCGAGAATCTTTCCGTTGAGATTCAGGCTACCGCGCAAACAGAATGTGGTGCTACCTAGCGCTGCGAGGGAAAGGGCATAGCCCAGGCGTGTTTCGGCAGAAGCAGCAGCACGGAGGGTTTCTCTGCCGGCACCGCGGCTCCCTGTGCGAGAAGTAGACGACGGCTCGACTCCGGCAGAATGAAAGCGCGACACGGTACGAAGAGCGTAAGAATGAAGGCAGAGCACCGAGCTGCCGTGCGCCATCGCGCAGGCTGCAAGAGGAAGCGTGCCTGGCCACCGGCTCCTTTGCGGATTCACGTTAGCACTTGAAAACAGAAAGTTCCACTCGCAGCTACTGGTGCTGCTACCTCTTTCTCTTCCAGCTTTCCCTGGAAAGAACTGTGCCCAGGTTTAGGCTTCAACGCGCCGAGGTAACAGTGGCAGATGCGGCAGAGAATGGAAATACAGCGTGCAGCGGGCGGTTTCTGGTGCTTTACGGGAGGCAAGGGGAAAGTGCAGCGCAGCAGTGGCTTTTACTTCTGGAGCCTTTTGCTTTGGTAGCAGCAGCTGCTGCAAGTGGGCAACGGAGCTGCGAGAGTGCATCATGTGACGGCACATCTCTCTGAGAGAGGAGCTTTCGAGCCGCAGCGCGTTGCGCCCGGTTTCAAGGCTACTTGGAGGAGTGGGGGGTACTTGAAGAACGCCTTCTTTCTGGGCGCGTCCTTCTGGGTGTGCTCAAGCTGCATGGACTCGGCAGCACTGGAGGTGTAAGAACCTGTTTCTGGCCAGCTTGTGTGCTGGAGTGCAAGGGCTGCGCCTTCCTTTCTGAAGCAGCCCAGAGCATTCTCAGCGGAACCTGCTTGTGAAGCAGCTCTCGGCTGGACATTTGCGAGTCGCTGCACTGAAGTGCATGAAGCCGGTGCCCAGCTGCTTCGTCCTTCGCTTTCTGGGCTCTGGACAGAACTGAAGCGCAGCGATGGCTTGGAGCTTTGCCGCTCTTCAGCGTGAACACTGCACGCAGCCACAGGCTGGACATTTGCGAGTCGCTGCACTGAAGTGCATGAAGCCGGTGCCCAGCTGCTTCGTCCTTCGCCTTCTGGGCTCTGGACAGAACTGAAGCGCAGCGATGGCTTGGAGCTTTGCCGCTCTTCAGCGCGAACACTGCACGCAGCCACAGGCTGCTGTGCACGGCTTTTCCTCAGCTCGACGTACCGTCATTCTCTTGCTGTTTCTCAGCGTCGAAAGTGTCCGTGTAGCTCTCGCTCAGCGAAATGCGTCAGGAGAGAAACGCTTGCTGGATGAGCCTTTCGCTGGCCAAGACTTTCAACACAGCACCACCATTCGGGCAAGGAGGAGGAGAAAGGAAGACCATCTTTGCGTCCTGGCCCGTCCTTCTGTGCGAGACGCCTCTCCGCCTCTTCGCTCCCTGCAAGGCTGTAGTGTGCGCGCCGGCACTCGGAAGCGAGAGGGCAGGTGCAGAGAGCACCGCGATCTGACGGCGCCGTGCAGGCTGGAAAGGAAAGAGCGCTGCCACTGGAATGTGGTGCAAGTACAGGTTTGCACGCGTCGAGGGTAAGCTCTGGGTGAGCTTGTTGACCTAAAGCTGTTCTCTGTGCCAGACGTAGCCGAGAATCTTTCCGTTGAGATTCAGGCTACCGCGCAAACAGAATGTGGTGCTACCTAGCGCTGCGAGGGAAAGGGCATAGCCCAGGCGTGTTTCGGCAGAAGCAGCAGCACGGAGGGTTTCTCTGCCGGCACCGCGGCTCCCTGTGCGAGAAGTAGACGACGGCTCGACTCCGGCAGAATGAAAGCGCGACACGGTACGAAGAGCGTAAGAATGAAGGCAGAGCACCGAGCTGCCGTGCGCCATCGCGCAGGCTGCAAGAGGAAGCGTGCCTGGCCACCGGCTCCTTTGCGGATTCACGTTAGCACTTGAAAACAGAAAGTTCCACTCGCAGCTACTGGTGCTGCTACCTCTTTCTCTTCCAGCTTTCCCTGGAAAGAACTGTGCCCAGGTTTAGGCTTCAACGCGCCGAGGTAACAGTGGCAGATGCGGCAGAGAATGGAAATACAGCGTGCAGCGGGCGGTTTCTGGTGCTTTACGGGAGGCAAGGGGAAAGTGCAGCGCAGCAGTGGCTTTTACTTCTGGAGCCTTTTGCTTTGGTAGCAGCAGCTGCTGCAAGTGGGCAACGGAGCTGCGAGAGTGCATCATGTGACGGCACATCTCTCTGAGAGAGGAGCTTTCGAGCCGCAGCGCGTTGCGCCCGGTTTCAAGGCTACTTGGAGGAGTGGGGGGTACTTGAAGAACGCCTTCTTTCTGGGCGCGTCCTTCTGGGTGTGCTCAAGCTGCATGGACTCGGCAGCACTGGAGGTGTAAGAACCTGTTTCTGGCCAGCTTGTGTGCTGGAGTGCAAGGGCTGCGCCTTCCTTTCTGAAGCAGCCCAGAGCATTCTCAGCGGAACCTGCTTGTGAAGCAGCTCTCGGCTGGACATTTGCGAGTCGCTGCACTGAAGTGCATGAAGCCGGTGCCCAGCTGCTTCGTCCTTCGCTTTCTGGGCTCTGGACAGAACTGAAGCGCAGCGATGGCTTGGAGCTTTGCCGCTCTTCAGCGTGAACACTGCACGCAGCCACAGGCTGGACATTTGCGAGTCGCTGCACTGAAGTGCATGAAGCCGGTGCCCAGCTGCTTCGTCCTTCGCCTTCTGGGCTCTGGACAGAACTGAAGCGCAGCGATGGCTTGGAGCTTTGCCGCTCTTCAGCGCGAACACTGCACGCAGCCACAGGCTGCTGTGCACGGCTTTTCCTCAGCTCGACGTACCGTCATTCTCTTGCTGTTTCCCAGCGTCGAAAGTGTCCGTGTAGCTCTCGCTCAGCGAAATGCGTCAGGAGAGAAACGCTTGCTGGATGAGCCTTTCGCTGGCCAAGACTTTCAACACAGCACCACCATTCGGGCAAGGAGGAGGAGAAAGGAAGACCATCTTTGCGTCCTGGCCCGTCCTTCTGTGCGAGACGCCTCTCCGCCTCTTCGCTCCCTGCAAGGCTGTAGTGTGCGCGCCGGCACGCGGAAGCGAGAGGGCAGGTGCAGAGAGCACCGCGATCTGACGGCGCCGTGCAGGCTGGAAAGGAAAGAGGGCTGCCACTGGAATGTGGTGCAAGTACAGGTTTGCACGCGTCGAGGGTAAGCTCTGGGTGAGCTTGTTGACCTAAAGCTGTTCTCTGTGCCAGACGTAGCCGAGAATCTTTCCGTTGAGATTCAGGCTACCGCGCAAACAGAATGTGGTGCTACCTAGCACTGCGAGGGAAAGGGCATAGCCCAGGCGTGTTTCGGCAGAAGCAGCAGCACGGAGGGTTTCTCTGCCGGCACCGCGGCTCCCTGTGCGAGAAGTAGACGACGGCTCGACTCCGGCAGAATGAAAGCGCGACACGGTACGAAGAGCGTAAGAATGAAGGCAGAGCACCGAGCTGCCGTGCGCCATCGCGCAGGCTGCAAGAGGAAGCGTGCCTGGCCACCGGCTCCTTTGCGGATTCACGTTAGCACTTGAAAACAGAAAGTTCCACTCGCAGCTACTGGTGCTGCTACCTCTTTCTCTTCCAGCTTTCCCTGGAAAGAACTGTGCCCAGGTTTAGGCTTCAACGCGCCGAGGTAACAGTGGCAGATGCGGCAGAGAATGGAAATACAGCGTGCAGCGGGCGGTTTCTGGTGCTTTACGGGAGGCAAGGGGAAAGTGCAGCGCAGCAGTGGCTTTTACTTCTGGAGCCTTTTGCTTTGGTAGCAGCAGCTGCTGCAAGTGGGCAACGGAGCTGCGAGAGTGCATCATGTGACGGCACATCTCTCTGAGAGAGGAGCTTTCGAGCCGCAGCGCGTTGCGCCCGGTTTCAAGGCTACTTGGAGGAGTGGGGGGTACTTGAAGAACGCCTTCTTTCTGGGCGCGCCCTACTGGGTGTGCTCAAGCTGCATGGACTCGGCAGCACTGGAGGTGTAAGAACCTGTTTCTGGCCAGCTTGTGTGCTGGAGTGCAAGGGCTGCGCCTTCCTTTCTGAAGCAGCCCAGAGCATTCTCAGCGGAACCTGCTTGTGAAGCAGCTCTCGGCTGGACATTTGCGAGTCGCTGCACTGAAGTGCATGAAGCCGGTGCCCAGCTGCTTCGTCCTTCGCCTTCTGGGCTCTGGACAGAACTGAAGCGCAGCGATGGCTTGGAGCTTTGCCGCTCTTCAGCGCGAACACTGCACGCAGCCACAGGCTGCTGTGCACGGCTTTTCCTCAGCTCGACGTACAGTCATTGTCTTGCTGTTTCCCAGCGTCGAAAGTGTCCGTGTAGCTCTCGCTCAGCGAAATGCGTCAGGAGAGAAACACTTGCTGGATGAGCCTTTCGCTGGCCAAGACTTTCAACACAGCACCACCATTCGGGCAAGGAGGAGGAGAAAGGAAGACCACCTTTGCGTCCTGGCCCGTCCTTCTGTGCGAGACGCCTCTCCGCCTCTTCGCTCCCTGCAAGGCTGTAGTGTGCGCGCCGGCACGCGGAAGCGAGAGGGCAGGTGCAGAGAGCACCGCGATCTGACGGCGCCGTGCAGGCTGGAAAGGAAAGAGGGCTGCCACTGGAATGTGGTGCAAGTACAGGTTTGCACGCGTCGAGGGTAAGCTCTGGGTGAGCTTGTTGACCTAAAGCTGTTCTCTGTGCCAGACGTAGCCGAGAATCTTTCCGTTGAGATTCAGGCTACCGCGCAAACAGAATGTGGTGCTACCTAGCGCTGCGAGGGAAAGGGCATAGCCCAGGCGTGTTTCGGCAGAAGCAGCAGCACGGAGGGTTTCTCTGCCGGCACCGCGGCTCCCTGTGCGAGAAGTAGACGACGGCTCGACTCCGGCAGAATGAAAGCGCGACACGGTACGAAGAGCGTAAGAATGAAGGCAGAGCACCGAGCTGCCGTGCGCCATCGCGCAGGCTGCAAGAGGAAGCGTGCCTGGCCACCGGCTCCTTTGCGGATTCACGTTAGCACTTGAAAACAGAAAGTTCCACTCGCAGCTACTGGTGCTGCTACCTCTTTCTCTTCCAGCTTTCCCTGGAAAGAACTGTGCCCAGGTTTAGGCTTCAACGCGCCGAGGTAACAGTGGCAGATGCGGCAGAGAATGGAAATACAGCGTGCAGCGGGCGGTTTCTGGTGCTTTACGGGAGGCAAGGGGAAAGTGCAGCGCAGCAGTGGCTTTTACTTCTGGAGCCTTTTGCTTTGGTAGCAGCAGCTGCTGCAAGTGGGCAACGGAGCTGCGAGAGTGCATCATGTGACGGCACATCTCTCTGAGAGAGGAGCTTTTGAGCCGCAGCGCGTTGCGCCCGGTTTCAAGGCTACTTGGAGGAGTGGGGGGTACTTGAAGAACGCCTTCTTTCTGGGCGCGTCCTTCTGGGTGTGCTCAAGCTGCATGGACTCGGCAGCACTGGAGGTGTAAGAACCTGTTTCTGGCCAGCTTGTGTGCTGGAGTGCAAGGGCTGCGCCTTCCTTTCTGAAGCAGCCCAGAGCATTCTCAGCGGAACCTGCTTGTGAAGCAGCTCTCGGCTGGACATTTGCGAGTCGCTGCACTGAAGTGCATGAAGCCGGTGCCCAGCTGCTTCGTCCTTCGCTTTCTGGGCTCTGGACAGAACTGAAGCGCAGCGATGGCTTGGAGCTATGCCGCTCTTCAGCGTGAACACTGCACGCAGCCACAGGCTGGACATTTGCGAGTCGCTGCACTGAAGTGCATGAAGCCGGTGCCCAGCTGCTTCGTCCTTCGCCTTCTGGGCTCTGGACAGAACTGAAGCGCAGCGATGGCTTGGAGCTTTGCCGCTCTTCAGCGCGAACACTGCACGCAGCCACAGGCTGCTGTGCACGGCTTTTCCTCAGCTCGACGTACAGTCATTGTCTTGCTGTTTCCCAGCGTCGAAAGTGTCCGTGTAGCTCTCGCTCAGCGAAATGCGTCAGGAGAGAAACACTTGCTGGATGAGCCTTTCGCTGGCCAAGACTTTCAACACAGCACCACCATTCGGGCAAGGAGGAGGAGAAAGGAAGACCACCTTTGCGTCCTGGCCCGTCCTTCTGTGCGAGACGCCTCTCCGCCTCTTCGCTCCCTGCAAGGCTGTAGTGTGCGCGCCGGCACGCGGAAGCGAGAGGGCAGGTGCAGAGAGCACCGCGATCTGACGGCGCCGTGCAGGCTGGAAAGGAAAGAGGGCTGCCACTGGAATGTGGTGCAAGTACAGGTTTGCACGCGTCGAGGGTAAGCTCTGGGTGAGCTTGTTGAGCTAAAGCTGTTCTCTGTGCCAGACGTAGCCGAGAATCTTTCCGTTGAGATTCAGGCTACCGCGCAAACAGAATGTGGTGCTACCTAGCGCTGCGAGGGAAAGGGCATAGCCCAGGCGTGTTTCGGCAGAAGCAGCAGCACGGAGGGTTTCTCTGCCGGCACCGCGGCTCCCTGTGCGAGAAGTAGACGACGGCTCGACTCCGGCAGAATGAAAGCGCGACACGGTACGAAGAGCGTAAGAATGAAGGCAGAGCACCGAGCTGCCGTGCGCCATCGCGCAGGCTGCAAGAGGAAGCGTGCCTGGCCACCGGCTCCTTTGCGGATTCACGTTAGCACTTGAAAACAGAAAGTTCCACTCGCAGCTACTGGTGCTGCTACCTCTTTCTCTTCCAGCTTTCCCTGGAAAGAACTGTGCCCAGGTTTAGGCTTCAACGCGCCGAGGTAACAGTGGCAGATGCGGCAGAGAATGGAAATACAGCGTGCAGCGGGCGGTTTCTGGTGCTTTACGGGAGGCAAGGGGAAAGTGCAGCGCAGCAGTGGCTTTTACTTCTGGAGCCTTTTGCTTTGGTAGCAGCAGCTGCTGCAAGTGGGCAACGGAGCTGCGAGAGTGCATCATGTGACGGCACATCTCTCTGAGAGAGGAGCTTTCGAGCCGCAGCGCGTTGCGCCCGGTTTCAAGGCTACTTGGAGGAGTGGGGGGTACTTGAAGAACGCCTTCTTTCTGGGCGCGTCCTTCTGGGTGTGCTCAAGCTGCATGGACTCGGCAGCACTGGAGGTGTAAGAACCTGTTTCTGGCCAGCTTGTGTGCTGGAGTGCAAGGGCTGCGCCTTCCTTTCTGAAGCAGCCCAGAGCATTCTCAGCGGAACCTGCTTGTGAAGCAGCTCTCGGCTGGACATTTGCGAGTCGCTGCACTGAAGTGCATGAAGCCGGTGCCCAGCTGCTTCGTCCTTCGCTTTCTGGGCTCTGGACAGAACTGAAGCGCAGCGATGGCTTGGAGCTTTGCCGCTCTTCAGCGTGAACACTGCACGCAGCCACAGGCTGGACATTTGCGAGTCGCTGCACTGAAGTGCATGAAGCCGGTGCCCAGCTGCTTCGTCCTTCGCCTTCTGGGCTCTGGACAGAACTGAAGCGCAGCGATGGCTTGGAGCTTTGCCGCTCTTCAGCGCGAACACTGCACGCAGCCACAGGCTGCTGTGCACGGCTTTTCCTCAGCTCGACGAGCAGTCATTGTCTTGCTGTTTCCCAGCGTCGAAAGTGTCCGTGTAGCTCTCGCTCAGCGAAATGCGTCAGGAGAGAAACACTTGCTGGATGAGCCTTTCGCTGGCCAAGACTTTCAACACAGCACCACCATTCGGGCAAGGAGGAGGAGAAAGGAAGACCACCTTTGCGTCCTGGCCCGTCCTTCTGTGCGAGACGCCTCTCCGCCTCTTCGCTCCCTGCAAGGCTGTAGTGTGCGCGCCGGCACGCGGAAGCGAGAGGGCAGGTGCAGAGAGCACCGCGATCTGACGGCGCCGTGCAGGCTGGAAAGGAAAGAGGGCTGCCACTGGAATGTGGTGCAAGTACAGGTTTGCACGCGTCGAGGGTAAGCTCTGGGTGAGCTTGTTGACCTAAAGCTGTTCTCTGTGCCAGACGTAGCCGAGAATCTTTCCGTTGAGATTCAGGCTACCGCGCAAACAGAATGTGGTGCTACCTAGCGCTGCGAGGGAAAGGGCATAGCCCAGGCGTGTTTCGGCAGAAGCAGCAGCACGGAGGGTTTCTCTGCCGGCACCGCGGCTCCCTGTGCGAGAAGTAGACGACGGCTCGACTCCGGCAGAATGAAAGCGCGACACGGTACGAAGAGCGTAAGAATGAAGGCAGAGCACCGAGCTGCCGTGCGCCATCGCGCAGGCTGCAAGAGGAAGCGTGCCTGGCCACCGGCTCCTTTGCGGATTCACGTTAGCACTTGAAAACAGAAAGTTCCACTCGCAGCTACTGGTGCTGCTACCTCTTTCTCTTCCAGCTTTCCCTGGAAAGAACTGTGCCCAGGTTTAGGCTTCAACGCGCCGAGGTAACAGTGGCAGATGCGGCAGAGAATGGAAATACAGCGTGCAGCGGGCGGTTTCTGGTGCTTTACGGGAGGCAAGGGGAAAGTGCAGCGCAGCAGTGGCTTTTACTTCTGGAGCCTTTTGCTTTGGTAGCAGCAGCTGCTGCAAGTGGGCAACGGAGCTGCGAGAGTGCATCATGTGACGGCACATCTCTCTGAGAGAGGAGCTTTCGAGCCGCAGCGCGTTGCGCCCGGTTTCAAGGCTACTTGGAGGAGTGGGGGGTACTTGAAGAACGCCTTCTTTCTGGGCGCGTCCTTCTGGGTGTGCTCAAGCTGCATGGACTCGGCAGCACTGGAGGTGTAAGAACCTGTTTCTGGCCAGCTTGTGTGCTGGAGTGCAAGGGCTGCGCCTTCCTTTCTGAAGCAGCCCAGAGCATTCTCAGCGGAACCTGCTTGTGAAGCAGCTCTCGGCTGGACATTTGCGAGTCTCTCCACTGAAGTGCATGAAGCCGGTGCCCAGCTGCTTCGTCCTTCGCCTTCTGGGCTCTGGACAGAACTGAAGCGCAGCGATGGCTTGGAGCTTTGCCGCTCTTCAGCGTGAACACTGCACGCAGCCACAGGCTGGACATTTGCGAGTCGCTGCACTGAAGTGCATGAAGCCGGTGCCCAGCTGCTTCGTCCTTCGCCTTCTGGGCTCTGGACAGAACTGAAGCGCAGCGATGGCTTGGAGCTTTGCCGCTCTTCAGCGCGAACACTGCACGCAGCCACAGGCTGCTGTGCACGGCTTTTCCTCAGCTCGACGTACAGTCATTGTCTTGCTGTTTCCCAGCGTCGAAAGTGTCCGTGTAGCTCTCGCTCAGCGAAATGCGTCAGGAGAGAAACACTTGCTGGATGAGCCTTTCGCTGGCCAAGACTTTCAACACAGCACCACCATTCGGGCAAGGAGGAGGAGAAAGGAAGACCACCTTTGCGTCCTGGCCCGTCCTTCTGTGCGAGACGCCTCTCCGCCTCTTCGCTCCCTGCAAGGCTGTAGTGTGCGCGCCGGCACGCGGAAGCGAGAGGGCAGGTGCAGAGAGCACCGCGATCTGACGGCGCCGTGCAGGCTGGAAAGGAAAGAGGGCTGCCACTGGAATGTGGTGCAAGTACAGGTTTGCACGCGTCGAGGGTAAGCTCTGGGTGAGCTTGTTGACCTAAAGCTGTTCTCTGTGCCAGACGTAGCCGAGAATCTTTCCGTTGAGATTCAGGCTACCGCGCAAACAGAATGTGGTGCTACCTAGCGCTGCGAGGGAAAGGGCATAGCCCAGGCGTGTTTCGGCAGAAGCAGCAGCACGGAGGGTTTCTCTGCCGGCACCGCGGCTCCCTGTGCGAGAAGTAGACGACGGCTCGACTCCGGCAGAATGAAAGCGCGACACGGTACGAAGAGCGTAAGAATGAAGGCAGAGCACCGAGCTGCCGTGCGCCATCGCGCAGGCTGCAAGAGGAAGCGTGCCTGGCCACCGGCTCCTTTGCGGATTCACGTTAGCACTTGAAAACAGAAAGTTCCACTCGCAGCTACTGGTGCTGCTACCTCTTTCTCTTCCAGCTTTCCCTGGAAAGAACTGTGCCCAGGTTTAGGCTTCAACGCGCCGAGGTAACAGTGGCAGATGCGGCAGAGAATGGAAATACAGCGTGCAGCGGGCGGTTTCTGGTGCTTTACGGGAGGCAAGGGGAAAGTGCAGCGCAGCAGTGGCTTTTACTTCTGGAGCCTTTTGCTTTGGTAGCAGCAGCTGCTGCAAGTGGGCAACGGAGCTGCGAGAGTGCATCATGTGACGGCACATCTCTCTGAGAGAGGAGCTTTCGAGCCGCAGCGCGTTGCGCCCGGTTTCAAGGCTACTTGGAGGAGTGGGGGGTACTTGAAGAACGCCTTCTTTCTGGGCGCGCCCTACTGGGTGTGCTCAAGCTGCATGGACTCGGCAGCACTGGAGGTGTAAGAACCTGTTTCTGGCCAGCTTGTGTGCTGGAGTGCAAGGGCTGCGCCTTCCTTTCTGAAGCAGCCCAGAGCATTCTCAGCGGAACCTGCTTGTGAAGCAGCTCTCGGCTGGACATTTGCGAGTCGCTGCACTGAAGTGCATGAAGCCGGTGCCCAGCTGCTTCGTCCTTCGCTTTCTGGGCTCTGGACAGAACTGAAGCGCAGCGATGGCTTGGAGCTTTGCCGCTCTTCAGCGTGAACACTGCACGCAGCCACAGGCTGGACATTTGCGAGTCGCTGCACTGAAGTGCATGAAGCCGGTGCCCAGCTGCTTCGTCCTTCGCCTTCTGGGCTCTGGACAGAACTGAAGCGCAGCGATGGCTTGGAGCTTTGCCGCTCTTCAGCGCGAACACTGCACGCAGCCACAGGCTGCTGTGCACGGCTTTTCCTCAGCTCGACGTACCGTCATTCTCTTGCTGTTTCTCAGCGTCGAAAGTGTCCGTGTAGCTCTCGCTCAGCGAAATGCGTCAGGAGAGAAACGCTTGCTGGATGAGCCTTTCGCTGGCCAAGACTTTCAACACAGCACCACCATTCGGGCAAGGAGGAGGAGAAAGGAAGACCATCTTTGCGTCCTGGCCCGTCCTTCTGTGCGAGACGCCTCTCCGCCTCTTCGCTCCCTGCAAGGCTGTAGTGTGCGCGCCGGCACTCGGAAGCGAGAGGGCAGGTGCAGAGAGCACCGCGATCTGACGGCGCCGTGCAGGCTGGAAAGGAAAGAGGGCTGCCACTGGAATGTGGTGCAAGTACAGGTTTGCACGCGTCGAGGGTAAGCTCTGGGTGAGCTTGTTGACCTAAAGCTGTTCTCTGTGCCAGACGTAGCCGAGAATCTTTCCGTTGAGATTCAGGCTACCGCGCAAACAGAATGTGGTGCTACCTAGCGCTGCGAGGGAAAGGGCATAGCCCAGGCGTGTTTCGGCAGAAGCAGCAGCACGGAGGGTTTCTCTGCCGGCACCGCGGCTCCCTGTGCGAGAAGTAGACGACGGCTCGACTCCGGCAGAATGAAAGCGCGACACGGTACGAAGAACGTAAGAATGAAGGCAGAGCACCGAGCTGCCGTGCGCCATCGCGCAGGCTGCAAGAGGAAGCGTGCCTGGCCACCGGCTCCTTTGCGGATTCACGTTAGCACTTGAAAACAGAAAGTTCCACTCGCAGCTACTGGTGCTGCTACCTCTTTCTCTTCCAGCTTTCCCTGGAAAGAACTGTGCCCAGGTTTAGGCTTCAACGCGCCGAGGTAACAGTGGCAGATGCGGCAGAGAATGAAAATACAGCGTGCAGCGGGCGGTTTCTGGTGCTTTACGGGAGGCAAGGGGAAAGTGCAGCGCAGCAGTGGCTTTTACTTCTGGAGCCTTTTGCTTTGGTAGCAGCAGCTGCTGCAAGTGGGCAACGGAGCTGCGAGAGTGCATCATGTGACGGCACATCTCTCTGAGAGAGGAGCTTTCGAGCCGCAGCGCGTTGCGCCCGGTTTCAAGGCTACTTGGAGGAGTGGGGGGTACTTGAAGAACGCCTTCTTTCTGGGCACGTCCTTCTGGGTGTGCTCAAGCTGCATGGACTCGGCAGCACTGGAGGTGTAAGAACCTGTTTCTGGCCAGCTTGTGTGCTGGAGTGCAAGGGCTGCGCCTTCCTTTCTGAAGCAGCCCAGAGCATTCTCAGCGGAACCTGCTTGTGAAGCAGCTCTCGGCTGGACATTTGCGAGTCTCTCCACTGAAGTGCATGAAGCCGGTGCCCAGCTGCTTCGTCCTTCGCCTTCTGGGCTCTGGACAGAACTGAAGCGCAGCGATGGCTTGGAGCTTTGCCGCTCTTCAGCGTGAACACTGCACGCAGCCACAGGCTGGACATTTGCGAGTCGCTGCACTGAAGTGCATGAAGCCGGTGCCCAGCTGCTTCGTCCTTCGCCTTCTGGGCTCTGGACAGAACTGAAGCGCAGCGATGGCTTGGAGCTTTGCCGCTCTTCAGCGCGAACACTGCACGCAGCCACAGGCTGCTGTGCACGGCTTTTCCTCAGCTCGACGTACCGTCATTCTCTTGCTGTTTCCCAGCGTCGAAAGTGTCCGTGTAGCTCTCGCTCAGCGAAATGCGTCAGGAGAGAAACGCTTGCTGGATGAGCCTTTCGCTGGCCAAGACTTTCAACACAGCACCACCATTCGGGCAAGGAGGAGGAGAAAGGAAGACCATCTTTGCGTCCTGGCCCGTCCTTCTGTGCGAGACGCCTCTCCGCCTCTTCGCTCCCTGCAAGGCTGTAGTGTGCGCGCCGGCACTCGGAAGCGAGAGGGCAGGTGCAGAGAGCACCACGATCTGACGGCGCCGTGCAGGCTGGAAAGGAAAGAGGGCTGCCACTGGAATGTGGTGCAAGTACAGGTTTGCACGCGTCGAGGGTAAGCTCTGGGTGAGCTTGTTGACCTAAAGCTGTTCTCTGTGCCAGACGTAGCCGAGAATCTTTCCGTTGAGATTCAGGCTACCGCGCAAACAGAATGTGGTGCTACCTAGCGCTGCGAGGGAAAGGGCATAGCCCAGGCGTGTTTCGGCAGAAGCAGCAGCACGGAGGGTTTCTCTGCCGGCACCGCGGCTCCCTGTGCGAGAAGTAGACGACGGCTCGACTCCGGCAGAATGAAAGCGCGACACGGTACGAAGAGCGTAAGAATGAAGGCAGAGCACCGAGCTGCCGTGCGCCATCGCGCAGGCTGCAAGAGGAAGCGTGCCTGGCCACCGGCTCCTTTGCGGATTCACGTTAGCACTTGAAAACAGAAAGTTCCACTCGCAGCTACTGGTGCTGCTACCTCTTTCTCTTCCAGCTTTCCCTGGAAAGAACTGTGCCCAGGTTTAGGCTTCAACGCGCCGAGGTAACAGTGGCAGATGCGGCAGAGAATGGAAATACAGCGTGCAGCGGGCGGTTTCTGGTGCTTTACGGGAGGCAAGGGGAAAGTGCAGCGCAGCAGTGGCTTTTACTTCTGGAGCCTTTTGCTTTGGTAGCAGCAGCTGCTGCAAGTGGGCAACGGAGCTGCGAGAGTGCATCATGTGACGGCACATCTCTCTGAGAGAGGAGCTTTCGAGCCGCAGCGCGTTGCGCCCGGTTTCAAGGCTACTTGGAGGAGTGGGGGGTACTTGAAGAACGCCTTCTTTCTGGGCGCGCCCTACTGGGTGTGCTCAAGCTGCATGGACTCGGCAGCACTGGAGGTGTAAGAACCTGTTTCTGGCCAGCTTGTGTGCTGGAGTGCAAGGGCTGCGCCTTCCTTTCTGAAGCAGCCCAGAGCATTCTCAGCGGAACCTGCTTGTGAAGCAGCTCTCGGCTGGACATTTGCGAGTCGCTGCACTGAAGTGCATGAAGCCGGTGCCCAGCTGCTTCGTCCTTCGCCTTCTGGGCTCTGGACAGAACTGAAGCGCAGCGATGGCTTGGAGCTTTGCCGCTCTTCAGCGCGAACACTGCACGCAGCCACAGGCTGCTGTGCACGGCTTTTCCTCAGCTCGACGTACAGTCATTGTCTTGCTGTTTCCCAGCGTCGAAAGTGTCCGTGTAGCTCTCGCTCAGCGAAATGCGTCAGGAGAGAAACACTTGCTGGATGAGCCTTTCGCTGGCCAAGACTTTCAACACAGCACCACCATTCGGGCAAGGAGGAGGAGAAAGGAAGACCATCTTTGCGTCCTGGCCCGTCCTTCTGTGCGAGACGCCTCTCCGCCTCTTCGCTCCCTGCAAGGCTGTAGTGTGCGCGCCGGCACTCGGAAGCGAGAGGGCAGGTGCAGAGAGCACCGCGATCTGACGGCGCCGTGCAGGCTGGAAAGGAAAGAGCGCTGCCACTGGAATGTGGTGCAAGTACAGGTTTGCACGCGTCGAGGGTAAGCTCTGGGTGAGCTTGTTGACCTAAAGCTGTTCTCTGTGCCAGACGTAGCCGAGAATCTTTCCGTTGAGATTCAGGCTACCGCGCAAACAGAATGTGGTGCTACCTAGCGCTGCGAGGGAAAGGGCATAGCCCAGGCGTGTTTCGGCAGAAGCAGCAGCACGGAGGGTTTCTCTGCCGGCACCGCGGCTCCCTGTGCGAGAAGTAGACGACGGCTCGACTCCGGCAGAATGAAAGCGCGACACGGTACGAAGAGCGTAAGAATGAAGGCAGAGCACCGAGCTGCCGTGCGCCATCGCGCAGGCTGCAAGAGGAAGCGTGCCTGGCCACCGGCTCCTTTGCGGATTCACGTTAGCACTTGAAAACAGAAAGTTCCACTCGCAGCTACTGGTGCTGCTACCTCTTTCTCTTCCAGCTTTCCCTGGAAAGAACTGTGCCCAGGTTTAGGCTTCAACGCGCCGAGGTAACAGTGGCAGATGCGGCAGAGAATGGAAATACAGCGTGCAGCGGGCGGTTTCTGGTGCTTTACGGGAGGCAAGGGGAAAGTGCAGCGCAGCAGTGGCTTTTACTTCTGGAGCCTTTTGCTTTGGTAGCAGCAGCTGCTGCAAGTGGGCAACGGAGCTGCGAGAGTGCATCATGTGACGGCACATCTCTCTGAGAGAGGAGCTTTCGAGCCGCAGCGCGTTGCGCCCGGTTTCAAGGCTACTTGGAGGAGTGGGGGGTACTTGAAGAACGCCTTCTTTCTGGGCGCGTCCTTCTGGGTGTGCTCAAGCTGCATGGACTCGGCAGCACTGGAGGTGTAAGAACCTGTTTCTGGCCAGCTTGTGTGCTGGAGTGCAAGGGCTGCGCCTTCCTTTCTGAAGCAGCCCAGAGCATTCTCAGCGGAACCTGCTTGTGAAGCAGCTCTCGGCTGGACATTTGCGAGTCGCTGCACTGAAGTGCATGAAGCCGGTGCCCAGCTGCTTCGTCCTTCGCTTTCTGGGCTCTGGACAGAACTGAAGCGCAGCGATGGCTTGGAGCTTTGCCGCTCTTCAGCGTGAACACTGCACGCAGCCACAGGCTGGACATTTGCGAGTCGCTGCACTGAAGTGCATGAAGCCGGTGCCCAGCTGCTTCGTCCTTCGCTTTCTGGGCTCTGGACAGAACTGAAGCGCAGCGATGGCTTGGAGCTTTGCCGCTCTTCAGCGTGAACACTGCACGCAGCCACAGGCTGGACATTTGCGAGTCGCTGCACTGAAGTGCATGAAGCCGGTGCCCAGCTGCTTCGTCCTTCGCCTTCTGGGCTCTGGACAGAACTGAAGCGCAGCGATGGCTTGGAGCTTTGCCGCTCTTCAGCGCGAACACTGCACGCAGCCACAGGCTGCTGTGCACGGCTTTTCCTCAGCTCGACGTACAGTCATTGTCTTGCTGTTTCCCAGCGTCGAAAGTGTCCGTGTAGCTCTCGCTCAGCGAAATGCGTCAGGAGAGAAACACTTGCTGGATGAGCCTTTCGCTGGCCAAGACTTTCAACACAGCACCACCATTCGGGCAAGGAGGAGGAGAAAGGAAGACCATCTTTGCGTCCTGGCCCGTCCTTCTGTGCGAGACGCCTCTCCGCCTCTTCGCTCCCTGCAAGGCTGTAGTGTGCGCGCCGGCACTCGGAAGCGAGAGGGCAGGTGCAGAGAGCACCGCGATCTGACGGCGCCGTGCAGGCTGGAAAGGAAAGAGCGCTGCCACTGGAATGTGGTGCAAGTACAGGTTTGCACGCGTCGAGGGTAAGCTCTGGGTGAGCTTGTTGACCTAAAGCTGTTCTCTGTGCCAGACGTAGCCGAGAATCTTTCCGTTGAGATTCAGGCTACCGCGCAAACAGAATGTGGTGCTACCTAGCGCTGCGAGGGAAAGGGCATAGCCCAGGCGTGTTTCGGCAGAAGCAGCAGCACGGAGGGTTTCTCTGCCGGCACCGCGGCTCCCTGTGCGAGAAGTAGACGACGGCTCGACTCCGGCAGAATGAAAGCGCGACACGGTACGAAGAGCGTAAGAATGAAGGCAGAGCACCGAGCTGCCGTGCGCCATCGCGCAGGCTGCAAGAGGAAGCGTGCCTGGCCACCGGCTCCTTTGCGGATTCACGTTAGCACTTGAAAACAGAAAGTTCCACTCGCAGCTACTGGTGCTGCTACCTCTTTCTCTTCCAGCTTTCCCTGGAAAGAACTGTGCCCAGGTTTAGGCTTCAACGCGCCGAGGTAACAGTGGCAGATGCGGCAGAGAATGGAAATACAGCGTGCAGCGGGCGGTTTCTGGTGCTTTACGGGAGGCAAGGGGAAAGTGCAGCGCAGCAGTGGCTTTTACTTCTGGAGCCTTTTGCTTTGGTAGCAGCAGCTGCTGCAAGTGGGCAACGGAGCTGCGAGAGTGCATCATGTGACGGCACATCTCTCTGAGAGAGGAGCTTTCGAGCCGCAGCGCGTTGCGCCCGGTTTCAAGGCTACTTGGAGGAGTGGGGGGTACTTGAAGAACGCCTTCTTTCTGGGCGCGTCCTTCTGGGTGTGCTCAAGCTGCATGGACTAGGCAGCACTGGAGGTGTAAGAACCTGTATCTGGCCAGCTTGTGTGCTGGAGTGCAAGGGCTGCGCCTTCCTTTCTGAAGCAGCCCAGAGCATTCTCAGCGGAACCTGCTTGTGAAGCAGCTCTCGGCTGGACATTTGCGAGTCGCTGCACTGAAGTGCATGAAGCCGGTGCCCAGCTGTTTCGTCCTTCGCTTTCTGGGCTCTGGACAGAACTGAAGCGCAGCGATGGCTTGGAGCTTTGCCGCTCTTCAGCGTGAACACTGCACGCAGCCACAGGCTGGACATTTGCGAGTCGCTGCACTGAAGTGCATGAAGCCGGTGCCCAGCTGCTTCGTCCTTCGCCTTCTGGGCTCTGGACAGAACTGAAGCGCAGCGATGGCTTGGAGCTTTGCCGCTCTTCAGCGCGAACACTGCACGCAGCCACAGGCTGCTGTGCACGGCTTTTCCTCAGCTCGACGTACAGTCATTGTCTTGCTGTTTCCCAGCGTCGAAAGTGTCCGTGTAGCTCCCGCTCAGCGAAATGCGTCAGGAGAGAAACACTTGCTGGATGAGCCTTTCGCTGGCCAAGACTTTCAACACAGCACCACCATTCGGGCAAGGAGGAGGAGAAAGGAAGACCACCTTTGCGTCCTGGCCCGTCCTTCTGTGCGAGACGCCTCTCCGCCTCTTCGCTCCCTGCAAGGCTGTAGTGTGCGCGCCGGCACGTGGAAGCGAGAGGGCAGGTGCAGAGAGCACCGCGATCTGACGGCGCCGTGCAGGCTGGAAAGGAAAGAGGGCTGCCACTGGAATGTGGTGCAAGTACAGGTTTGCACGCGTCGAGGGTAAGCTCTGGGTGAGCTTGTTGACCTAAAGCTGTTCTCTGTGCCAGACGTAGCCGAGAATCTTTCCGTTGAGATTCAGGCTACCGCGCAAACAGAATGTGGTGCTACCTAGCGCTGCGAGGGAAAGGGCATAGCCCAGGCGTGTTTCGGCAGAAGCAGCAGCACGGAGGGTTTCTCTGCCGGCACCGCGGCTCCCTGTGCGAGAAGTAGACGACGGCTCGACTCCGGCAGAATGAAAGCGCGACACGGTACGAAGAGCGTAAGAATGAAGGCAGAGCACCGAGCTGCCGTGCGCCATCGCGCAGGCTGCAAGAGGAAGCGTGCCTGGCCACCGGCTCCTTTGCGGATTCACGTTAGCACTTGAAAACAGAAAGTTCCACTCGCAGCTACTGGTGCTGCTACCTCTTTCTCTTCCAGCTTTCCCTGGAAAGAACTGTGCCCAGGTTTAGGCTTCAACGCGCCGAGGTAACAGTGGCAGATGCGGCAGAGAATGGAAATACAGCGTGCAGCGGGCGGTTTCTGGTGCTTTACGGGAGGCAAGGGGAAAGTGCAGCGCAGCAGTGGCTTTTACTTCTGGAGCCTTTTGCTTTGGTAGCAGCAGCTGCTGCAAGTGGGCAACGGAGCTGCGAGAGTGCATCATGTGACGGCACATCTCTCTGAGAGAGGAGCTTTCGAGCCGCAGCGCGTTGCGCCCGGTTTCAAGGCTACTTGGAGGAGTGGGGGGTACTTGAAGAACGCCTTCTTTCTGGGCGCGTCCTTCTGGGTGTGCTCAAGCTGCATGGACTCGGCAGCACTGGAGGTGTAAGAACCTGTTTCTGGCCAGCTTGTGTGCTGGAGTGCAAGGGCTGCGCCTTCCTTTCTGAAGCAGCCCAGAGCATTCTCAGCGGAACCTGCTTGTGAAGCAGCTCTCGGCTGGACATTTGCGAGTCGCTGCACTGAAGTGCATGAAGCCGGTGCCCAGCTGCTTCGTCCTTCGCTTTCTGGGCTCTGGACAGAACTGAAGCGCAGCGATGGCTTGGAGCTTTGCCGCTCTTCAGCGTGAACACTGCACGCAGCCACAGGCTGGACATTTGCGAGTCGCTGCACTGAAGTGCATGAAGCCGGTGCCCAGCTGCTTCGTCCTTCGCCTTCTGGGCTCTGGACAGAACTGAAGCGCAGCGATGGCTTGGAGCTTTGCCGCTCTTCAGCGCGAACACTGCACGCAGCCACAGGCTGCTGTGCACGGCTTTTCCTCAGCTCGACGTACCGTCATTCTCTTGCTGTTTCTCAGCGTCGAAAGTGTCCGTGTAGCTCTCGCTCAGCGAAATGCGTCAGGAGAGAAACGCTTGCTGTATGAGCCTTTCGCTGGCCAAGACTTTCAACACAGCACCACCATTCGGGCAAGGAGGAGGAGAAAGGAAGACCACCTTTGCGTCCTGGCCCGTCCTTCTGTGCGAGACGCCTCTCCGCCTCTTCGCTCCCTGCAAGGCTGTAGTGTGCGCGCCGGCACGCGGAAGCGAGAGGGCAGGTGCAGAGAGCACCGCGATCTGACGGCGCCGTGCAGGCTGGAAAGGAAAGAGGGCTGCCACTGGAATGTGGTGCAAGTACAGGTTTGCACGCGTCGAGGGTAAGCTCTGGGTGAGCTTGTTGACCTAAAGCTGTTCTCTGTGCCAGACGTAGCCGAGAATCTTTCCGTTGAGATTCAGGCTACCGCGCAAACAGAATGTGGTGCTACCTAGCGCTGCGAGGGAAAGGGCATAGCCCAGGCGTGTTTCGGCAGAAGCAGCAGCACGGAGGGTTTCTCTGCCGGCACCGCGGCTCCCTGTGCGAGAAGTAGACGACGGCTCGACTCCGGCAGAATGAAAGCGCGACACGGTACGAAGAGCGTAAGAATGAAGGCAGAGCACCGAGCTGCCGTGCGCCATCGCGCAGGCTGCAAGAGGAAGCGTGCCTGGCCACCGGCTTCTTTGCGGATTCACGTTAGCACTTGAAAACAGAAAGTTCCACTCGCAGCTACTGGTGCTGCTACCTCTTTCTCTTCCAGCTTTCCCTGGAAAGAACTGTGCCCAGGTTTAGGCTTCAACGCGCCGAGGTAACAGTGGCAGATGCGGCAGAGAATGGAAATACAGCGTGCAGCGGGCGGTTTCTGGTGCTTTACGGGAGGCAAGGGGAAAGTGCAGCGCAGCAGTGGCTTTTACTTCTGGAGCCTTTTGCTTTGGTAGCAGCAGCTGCTGCAAGTGGGCAACGGAGCTGCGAGAGTGCATCATGTGACGGCACATCTCTCTGAGAGAGGAGCTTTCGAGCCGCAGCGCGTTGCGCCCGGTTTCAAGGCTACTTGGAGGAGTGGGGGGTACTTGAAGAACGCCTTCTTTCTGGGCGCGCCCTACTGGGTGTGCTCAAGCTGCATGGACTCGGCAGCACTGGAGGTGTAAGAACCTGTTTCTGGCCAGCTTGTGTGCTGGAGTGCAAGGGCTGCGCCTTCCTTTCTGAAGCAGCCCAGAGCATTCTCAGCGGAACCTGCTTGTGAAGCAGCTCTCGGCTGGACATTTGCGAGTCGCTGCACTGAAGTGCATGAAGCCGGTGCCCAGCTGCTTCGTCCTTCGCCTTCTGGGCTCTGGACAGAACTGAAGCGCAGCGATGGCTTGGAGCTTTGCCGCTCTTCAGCGCGAACACTGCACGCAGCCACAGGCTGCTGTGCACGGCTTTTCCTCAGCTCGACGTACAGTCATTGTCTTGCTGTTTCCCAGCGTCGAAAGTGTCCGTGTAGCTCTCGCTCAGCGAAATGCGTCAGGAGAGAAACACTTGCTGGATGAGCCTTTCGCTGGCCAAGACTTTCAACACAGCACCACCATTCGGGCAAGGAGGAGGAGAAAGGAAGACCATCTTTGCGTCCTGGCCCGTCCTTCTGTGCGAGACGCCTCTCCGCCTCTTCGCTCCCTGCAAGGCTGTAGTGTGCGCGCCGGCACTCGGAAGCGAGAGGGCAGGTGCAGAGAGCACCGCGATCTGACGGCGCCGTGCAGGCTGGAAAGGAAAGAGCGCTGCCACTGGAATGTGGTGCAAGTACAGGTTTGCACGCGTCGAGGGTAAGCTCTGGGTGAGCTTGTTGACCTAAAGCTGTTCTCTGTGCCAGACGTAGCCGAGAATCTTTCCGTTGAGATTCAGGCTACCGCGCAAACAGAATGTGGTGCTACCTAGCGCTGCGAGGGAAAGGGCATAGCCCAGGCGTGTTTCGGCAGAAGCAGCAGCACGGAGGGTTTCTCTGCCGGCACCGCGGCTCCCTGTGCGAGAAGTAGACGACGGCTCGACTCCGGCAGAATGAAAGCGCGACACGGTACGAAGAGCGTAAGAATGAAGGCAGAGCACCGAGCTGCCGTGCGCCATCGCGCAGGCTGCAAGAGGAAGCGTGCCTGGCCACCGGCTCCTTTGCGGATTCACGTTAGCACTTGAAAACAGAAAGTTCCACTCGCAGCTACTGGTGCTGCTACCTCTTTCTCTTCCAGCTTTCCCTGGAAAGAACTGTGCCCAGGTTTAGGCTTCAACGCGCCGAGGTAACAGTGGCAGATGCGGCAGAGAATGGAAATACAGCGTGCAGCGGGCGGTTTCTGGTGCTTTACGGGAGGCAAGGGGAAAGTGCAGCGCAGCAGTGGCTTTTACTTCTGGAGCCTTTTGCTTTGGTAGCAGCAGCTGCTGCAAGTGGGCAACGGAGCTGCGAGAGTGCATCATGTGACGGCACATCTCTCTGAGAGAGGAGCTTTCGAGCCGCAGCGCGTTGCGCCCGGTTTCAAGGCTACTTGGAGGAGTGGGGGGTACTTGAAGAACGCCTTCTTTCTGGGCGCGTCCTTCTGGGTGTGCTCAAGCTGCATGGACTCGGCAGCACTGGAGGTGTAAGAACCTGTTTCTGGCCAGCTTGTGTGCTGGAGTGCAAGGGCTGCGCCTTCCTTTCTGAAGCAGCCCAGAGCATTCTCAGCGGAACCTGCTTGTGAAGCAGCTCTCGGCTGGACATTTGCGAGTCGCTGCACTGAAGTGCATGAAGCCGGTGCCCAGCTGCTTCGTCCTTCGCTTTCTGGGCTCTGGACAGAACTGAAGCGCAGCGATGGCTTGGAGCTTTGCCGCTCTTCAGCGTGAACACTGCACGCAGCCACAGGCTGGACATTTGCGAGTCGCTGCACTGAAGTGCATGAAGCCGGTGCCCAGCTGCTTCGTCCTTCGCTTTCTGGGCTCTGGACAGAACTGAAGCGCAGCGATGGCTTGGAGCTTTGCCGCTCTTCAGCGTGAACACTGCACGCAGCCACAGGCTGGACATTTGCGAGTCGCTGCACTGAAGTGCATGAAGCCGGTGCCCAGCTGCTTCGTCCTTCGCCTTCTGGGCTCTGGACAGAACTGAAGCGCAGCGATGGCTTGGAGCTTTGCCGCTCTTCAGCGCGAACACTGCACGCAGCCACAGGCTGCTGTGCACGGCTTTTCCTCAGCTCGACGTACAGTCATTGTCTTGCTGTTTCCCAGCGTCGAAAGTGTCCGTGTAGCTCTCGCTCAGCGAAATGCGTCAGGAGAGAAACACTTGCTGGATGAGCCTTTCGCTGGCCAAGACTTTCAACACAGCACCACCATTCGGGCAAGGAGGAGGAGAAAGGAAGACCATCTTTGCGTCCTGGCCCGTCCTTCTGTGCGAGACGCCTCTCCGCCTCTTCGCTCCCTGCAAGGCTGTAGTGTGCGCGCCGGCACTCGGAAGCGAGAGGGCAGGTGCAGAGAGCACCGCGATCTGACGGCGCCGTGCAGGCTGGAAAGGAAAGAGCGCTGCCACTGGAATGTGGTGCAAGTACAGGTTTGCACGCGTCGAGGGTAAGCTCTGGGTGAGCTTGTTGACCTAAAGCTGTTCTCTGTGCCAGACGTAGCCGAGAATCTTTCCGTTGAGATTCAGGCTACCGCGCAAACAGAATGTGGTGCTACCTAGCGCTGCGAGGGAAAGGGCATAGCCCAGGCGTGTTTCGGCAGAAGCAGCAGCACGGAGGGTTTCTCTGCCGGCACCGCGGCTCCCTGTGCGAGAAGTAGACGACGGCTCGACTCCGGCAGAATGAAAGCGCGACACGGTACGAAGAGCGTAAGAATGAAGGCAGAGCACCGAGCTGCCGTGCGCCATCGCGCAGGCTGCAAGAGGAAGCGTGCCTGGCCACCGGCTCCTTTGCGGATTCACGTTAGCACTTGAAAACAGAAAGTTCCACTCGCAGCTACTGGTGCTGCTACCTCTTTCTCTTCCAGCTTTCCCTGGAAAGAACTGTGCCCAGGTTTAGGCTTCAACGCGCCGAGGTAACAGTGGCAGATGCGGCAGAGAATGGAAATACAGCGTGCAGCGGGCGGTTTCTGGTGCTTTACGGGAGGCAAGGGGAAAGTGCAGCGCAGCAGTGGCTTTTACTTCTGGAGCCTTTTGCTTTGGTAGCAGCAGCTGCTGCAAGTGGGCAACGGAGCTGCGAGAGTGCATCATGTGACGGCACATCTCTCTGAGAGAGGAGCTTTCGAGCCGCAGCGCGTTGCGCCCGGTTTCAAGGCTACTTGGAGGAGTGGGGGGTACTTGAAGAACGCCTTCTTTCTGGGCGCGTCCTTCTGGGTGTGCTCAAGCTGCATGGACTAGGCAGCACTGGAGGTGTAAGAACCTGTATCTGGCCAGCTTGTGTGCTGGAGTGCAAGGGCTGCGCCTTCCTTTCTGAAGCAGCCCAGAGCATTCTCAGCGGAACCTGCTTGTGAAGCAGCTCTCGGCTGGACATTTGCGAGTCGCTGCACTGAAGTGCATGAAGCCGGTGCCCAGCTGTTTCGTCCTTCGCTTTCTGGGCTCTGGACAGAACTGAAGCGCAGCGATGGCTTGGAGCTTTGCCGCTCTTCAGCGTGAACACTGCACGCAGCCACAGGCTGGACATTTGCGAGTCGCTGCACTGAAGTGCATGAAGCCGGTGCCCAGCTGCTTCGTCCTTCGCCTTCTGGGCTCTGGACAGAACTGAAGCGCAGCGATGGCTTGGAGCTTTGCCGCTCTTCAGCGCGAACACTGCACGCAGCCACAGGCTGCTGTGCACGGCTTTTCCTCAGCTCGACGTACAGTCATTGTCTTGCTGTTTCCCAGCGTCGAAAGTGTCCGTGTAGCTCCCGCTCAGCGAAATGCGTCAGGAGAGAAACACTTGCTGGATGAGCCTTTCGCTGGCCAAGACTTTCAACACAGCACCACCATTCGGGCAAGGAGGAGGAGAAAGGAAGACCACCTTTGCGTCCTGGCCCGTCCTTCTGTGCGAGACGCCTCTCCGCCTCTTCGCTCCCTGCAAGGCTGTAGTGTGCGCGCCGGCACGTGGAAGCGAGAGGGCAGGTGCAGAGAGCACCGCGATCTGACGGCGCCGTGCAGGCTGGAAAGGAAAGAGGGCTGCCACTGGAATGTGGTGCAAGTACAGGTTTGCACGCGTCGAGGGTAAGCTCTGGGTGAGCTTGTTGACCTAAAGCTGTTCTCTGTGCCAGACGTAGCCGAGAATCTTTCCGTTGAGATTCAGGCTACCGCGCAAACAGAATGTGGTGCTACCTAGCGCTGCGAGGGAAAGGGCATAGCCCAGGCGTGTTTCGGCAGAAGCAGCAGCACGGAGGGTTTCTCTGCCGGCACCGCGGCTCCCTGTGCGAGAAGTAGACGACGGCTCGACTCCGGCAGAATGAAAGCGCGACACGGTACGAAGAGCGTAAGAATGAAGGCAGAGCACCGAGCTGCCGTGCGCCATCGCGCAGGCTGCAAGAGGAAGCGTGCCTGGCCACCGGCTCCTTTGCGGATTCACGTTAGCACTTGAAAACAGAAAGTTCCACTCGCAGCTACTGGTGCTGCTACCTCTTTCTCTTCCAGCTTTCCCTGGAAAGAACTGTGCCCAGGTTTAGGCTTCAACGCGCCGAGGTAACAGTGGCAGATGCGGCAGAGAATGGAAATACAGCGTGCAGCGGGCGGTTTCTGGTGCTTTACGGGAGGCAAGGGGAAAGTGCAGCGCAGCAGTGGCTTTTACTTCTGGAGCCTTTTGCTTTGGTAGCAGCAGCTGCTGCAAGTGGGCAACGGAGCTGCGAGAGTGCATCATGTGACGGCACATCTCTCTGAGAGAGGAGCTTTCGAGCCGCAGCGCGTTGCGCCCGGTTTCAAGGCTACTTGGAGGAGTGGGGGGTACTTGAAGAACGCCTTCTTTCTGGGCGCGTCCTTCTGGGTGTGCTCAAGCTGCATGGACTCGGCAGCACTGGAGGTGTAAGAACCTGTTTCTGGCCAGCTTGTGTGCTGGAGTGCAAGGGCTGCGCCTTCCTTTCTGAAGCAGCCCAGAGCATTCTCAGCGGAACCTGCTTGTGAAGCAGCTCTCGGCTGGACATTTGCGAGTCGCTGCACTGAAGTGCATGAAGCCGGTGCCCAGCTGCTTCGTCCTTCGCTTTCTGGGCTCTGGACAGAACTGAAGCGCAGCGATGGCTTGGAGCTTTGCCGCTCTTCAGCGTGAACACTGCACGCAGCCACAGGCTGGACATTTGCGAGTCGCTGCACTGAAGTGCATGAAGCCGGTGCCCAGCTGCTTCGTCCTTCGCCTTCTGGGCTCTGGACAGAACTGAAGCGCAGCGATGGCTTGGAGCTTTGCCGCTCTTCAGCGCGAACACTGCACGCAGCCACAGGCTGCTGTGCACGGCTTTTCCTCAGCTCGACGTACCGTCATTCTCTTGCTGTTTCTCAGCGTCGAAAGTGTCCGTGTAGCTCTCGCTCAGCGAAATGCGTCAGGAGAGAAACGCTTGCTGTATGAGCCTTTCGCTGGCCAAGACTTTCAACACAGCACCACCATTCGGGCAAGGAGGAGGAGAAAGGAAGACCATCTTTGCGTCCTGGCCCGTCCTTCTGTGCGAGACGCCTCTCCGCCTCTTCGCTCCCTGCAAGGCTGTAGTGTGCGCGCCGGCACTCGGAAGCGAGAGGGCAGGTGCAGAGAGCACCGCGATCTGACGGCGCCGTGCAGGCTGGAAAGGAAAGAGGGCTGCCACTGGAATGTGGTGCAAGTACAGGTTTGCACGCGTCGAGGGTAAGCTCTGGGTGAGCTTGTTGACCTAAAGCTGTTCTCTGTGCCAGACGTAGCCGAGAATCTTTCCGTTGAGATTCAGGCTACCGCGCAAACAGAATGTGGTGCTACCTAGCGCTGCGAGGGAAAGGGCATAGCCCAGGCGTGTTTCGGCAGAAGCAGCAGCACGGAGGGTTTCTCTGCCGGCACCGCGGCTCCCTGTGCGAGAAGTAGACGACGGCTCGACTCCGGCAGAATGAAAGCGCGACACGGTACGAAGAGCGTAAGAATGAAGGCAGAGCACCGAGCTGCCGTGCGCCATCGCGCAGGCTGCAAGAGGAAGCGTGCCTGGCCACCGGCTCCTTTGCGGATTCACGTTAGCACTTGAAAACAGAAAGTTCCACTCGCAGCTACTGGTGCTGCTGCCTCTTTCTCTTCCAGCTTTCCCTGGAAAGAACTGTGCCCAGGTTTAGGCTTCAACGCGCCGAGGTAACAGTGGCAGATGCGGCAGAGAATGGAAATACAGCGTGCAGCGGGCGGTTTCTGGTGCTTTACGGGAGGCAAGGGGAAAGTGCAGCGCAGCAGTGGCTTTTACTTCTGGAGCCTTTTGCTTTGGTAGCAGCAGCTGCTGCAAGTGGGCAACGGAGCTGCGAGAGTGCATCATGTGACGGCACATCTCTCTGAGAGAGGAGCTTTCGAGCCGCAGCGCGTTGCGCCCGGTTTCAAGGCTACTTGGAGGAGTGGGGGGTACTTGAAGAACGCCTTCTTTCTGGGCGCGTCCTTCTGGGTGTGCTCAAGCTGCATGGACTAGGCAGCACTGGAGGTGTAAGAACCTGTATCTGGCCAGCTTGTGTGCTGGAGTGCAAGGGCTGCGCCTTCCTTTCTGAAGCAGCCCAGAGCATTCTCAGCGGAACCTGCTTGTGAAGCAGCTCTCGGCTGGACATTTGCGAGTCGCTGCACTGAAGTGCATGAAGCCGGTGCCCAGCTGCTTCGTCCTTCGCTTTCTGGGCTCTGGACAGAACTGAAGCGCAGCGATGGCTTGGAGCTTTGCCGCTCTTCAGCGTGAACACTGCACGCAGCCACAGGCTGGACATTTGCGAGTCGCTGCACTGAAGTGCATGAAGCCGGTGCCCAGCTGCTTCGTCCTTCGCCTTCTGGGCTCTGGACAGAACTGAAGCGCAGCGATGGCTTGGAGCTTTGCCGCTCTTCAGCGCGAACACTGCACGCAGCCACAGGCTGCTGTGCACGGCTTTTCCTCAGCTCGACGTACAGTCATTGTCTTGCTGTTTCCCAGCGTCGAAAGTGTCCGTGTAGCTCTCGCTCAGCGAAATGCGTCAGGAGAGAAACACTTGCTGGATGAGCCTTTCGCTGGCCAAGACTTTCAACACAGCACCACCATTCGGGCAAGGAGGAGGAGAAAGGAAGACCACCTTTGCGTCCTGGCCCGTCCTTCTGTGCGAGACGCCTCTCCGCCTCTTCGCTCCCTGCAAGGCTGTAGTGTGCGCGCCGGCACGCGGAAGCGAGAGGGCAGGTGCAGAGAGCACCGCGATCTGACGGCGCCGTGCAGGCTGGAAAGGAAAGAGGGCTGCCACTGGAATGTGGTGCAAGTACAGGTTTGCACGCGTCGAGGGTAAGCTCTGGGTGAGCTTGTTGACCTAAAGCTGTTCTCTGTGCCAGACGTAGCCGAGAATCTTTCCGTTGAGATTCAGGCTACCGCGCAAACAGAATGTGGTGCTACCTAGCGCTGCGAGGGAAAGGGCATAGCCCAGGCGTGTTTCGGCAGAAGCAGCAGCACGGAGGGTTTCTCTGCCGGCACCGCGGCTCCCTGTGCGAGAAGTAGACGACGGCTCGACTCCGGCAGAATGAAAGCGCGACACGGTACGAAGAGCGTAAGAATGAAGGCAGAGCACCGAGCTGCCGTGCGCCATCGCGCAGGCTGCAAGAGGAAGCGTGCCTGGCCACCGGCTCCTTTGCGGATTCACGTTAGCACTTGAAAACAGAAAGTTCCACTCGCAGCTACTGGTGCTGCTACCTCTTTCTCTTCCAGCTTTCCCTGGAAAGAACTGTGCCCAGGTTTAGGCTTCAACGCGCCGAGGTAACAGTGGCAGATGCGGCAGAGAATGGAAATACAGCGTGCAGCGGGCGGTTTCTGGTGCTTTACGGGAGGCAAGGGGAAAGTGCAGCGCAGCAGTGGCTTTTACTTCTGGAGCCTTTTGCTTTGGTAGCAGCAGCTGCTGCAAGTGGGCAACGGAGCTGCGAGAGTGCATCATGTGACGGCACATCTCTCTGAGAGAGGAGCTTTCGAGCCGCAGCGCGTTGCGCCCGGTTTCAAGGCTACTTGGAGGAGTGGGGGGTACTTGAAGAACGCCTTCTTTCTGGGCGCGTCCTTCTGGGTGTGCTCAAGCTGCATGGACTCGGCAGCACTGGAGGTGTAAGAACCTGTTTCTGGCCAGCTTGTGTGCTGGAGTGCAAGGGCTGCGCCTTCCTTTCTGAAGCAGCCCAGAGCATTCTCAGCGGAACCTGCTTGTGAAGCAGCTCTCGGCTGGACATTTGCGAGTCGCTGCACTGAAGTGCATGAAGCCGGTGCCCAGCTGCTTCGTCCTTCGCTTTCTGGGCTCTGGACAGAACTGAAGCGCAGCGATGGCTTGGAGCTTTGCCGCTCTTCAGCGTGAACACTGCACGCAGCCACAGGCTGGACATTTGCGAGTCGCTGCACTGAAGTGCATGAAGCCGGTGCCCAGCTGCTTCGTCCTTCGCTTTCTGGGCTCTGGACAGAACTGAAGCGCAGCGATGGCTTGGAGCTTTGCCGCTCTTCAGCGTGAACACTGCACGCAGCCACAGGCTGGACATTTGCGAGTCGCTGCACTGAAGTGCATGAAGCCGGTGCCCAGCTGCTTCGTCCTTCGCCTTCTGGGCTCTGGACAGAACTGAAGCGCAGCGATGGCTTGGAGCTTTGCCGCTCTTCAGCGCGAACACTGCACGCAGCCACAGGCTGCTGTGCACGGCTTTTCCTCAGCTCGACGTACAGTCATTGTCTTGCTGTTTCCCAGCGTCGAAAGTGTCCGTGTAGCTCTCGCTCAGCGAAATGCGTCAGGAGAGAAACACTTGCTGGATGAGCCTTTCGCTGGCCAAGACTTTCAACACAGCACCACCATTCGGGCAAGGAGGAGGAGAAAGGAAGACCACCTTTGCGTCCTGGCCCGTCCTTCTGTGCGAGACGCCTCTCCGCCTCTTCGCTCCCTGCAAGGCTGTAGTGTGCGCGCCGGCACTCGGAAGCGAGAGGGCAGGTGCAGAGAGCACCGCGATCTGACGGCGCCGTGCAGGCTGGAAAGGAAAGAGGGCTGCCACTGGAATGTGGTGCAAGTACAGGTTTGCACGCGTCGAGGGTAAGCTCTGGGTGAGCTTGTTGACCTAAAGCTGTTCTCTGTGCCAGACGTAGCCGAGAATCTTTCCGTTGAGATTCAGGCTACCGCGCAAACAGAATGTGGTGCTACCTAGCGCTGCGAGGGAAAGGGCATAGCCCAGGCGTGTTTCGGCAGAAGCAGCAGCACGGAGGGTTTCTCTGCCGGCACCGCGGCTCCCTGTGCGAGAAGTAGACGACGGCTCGACTCCGGCAGAATGAAAGCGCGACACGGTACGAAGAGCGTAAGAATGAAGGCAGAGCACCGAGCTGCCGTGCGCCATCGCGCAGGCTGCAAGAGGAAGCGTGCCTGGCCACCGGCTCCTTTGCGGATTCACGTTAGCACTTGAAAACAGAAAGTTCCACTCGCAGCTACTGGTGCTGCTGCCTCTTTCTCTTCCAGCTTTCCCTGGAAAGAACTGTGCCCAGGTTTAGGCTTCAACGCGCCGAGGTAACAGTGGCAGATGCGGCAGAGAATGGAAATACAGCGTGCAGCGGGCGGTTTCTGGTGCTTTACGGGAGGCAAGGGGAAAGTGCAGCGCAGCAGTGGCTTTTACTTCTGGAGCCTTTTGCTTTGGTAGCAGCAGCTGCTGCAAGTGGGCAACGGAGCTGCGAGAGTGCATCATGTGACGGCACATCTCTCTGAGAGAGGAGCTTTCGAGCCGCAGCGCGTTGCGCCCGGTTTCAAGGCTACTTGGAGGAGTGGGGGGTACTTGAAGAACGCCTTCTTTCTGGGCGCGTCCTTCTGGGTGTGCTCAAGCTGCATGGACTAGGCAGCACTGGAGGTGTAAGAACCTGTATCTGGCCAGCTTGTGTGCTGGAGTGCAAGGGCTGCGCCTTCCTTTCTGAAGCAGCCCAGAGCATTCTCAGCGGAACCTGCTTGTGAAGCAGCTCTCGGCTGGACATTTGCGAGTCGCTGCACTGAAGTGCATGAAGCCGGTGCCCAGCTGCTTCGTCCTTCGCTTTCTGGGCTCTGGACAGAACTGAAGCGCAGCGATGGCTTGGAGCTTTGCCGCTCTTCAGCGTGAACACTGCACGCAGCCACAGGCTGGACATTTGCGAGTCGCTGCACTGAAGTGCATGAAGCCGGTGCCCAGCTGCTTCGTCCTTCGCCTTCTGGGCTCTGGACAGAACTGAAGCGCAGTGATGGCTTGGAGCTTTGCCGCTCTTCAGCGCGAACACTGCACGCAGCCACAGGCTGCTGTGCACGGCTTTTCCTCAGCTCGACGAACAGTCATTGTCTTGCTGTTTCCCAGCGTCGAAAGTGTCCGTGTAGCTCCCGCTCAGCGAAATGCGTCAGGAGAGAAACACTTGCTGGATGAGCCTTTCGCTGGCCAAGACTTTCAACACAGCACCACCATTCGGGCAAGGAGGAGGAGAAAGGAAGACCACCTTTGCGTCCTGGCCCGTCCTTCTGTGCGAGACGCCTCTCCGCCTCTTCGCTCCCTGCAAGGCTGTAGTGTGCGCGCCGGCACGTGGAAGCGAGAGGGCAGGTGCAGAGAGCACCGCGATCTGACGGCGCCGTGCAGGCTGGAAAGGAAAGAGGGCTGCCACTGGAATGTGGTGCAAGTACAGGTTTGCACGCGTCGAGGGTAAGCTCTGGGTGAGCTTGTTGACCTAAAGCTGTTCTCTGTGCCAGACGTAGCCGAGAATCTTTCCGTTGAGATTCAGGCTACCGCGCAAACAGAATGTGGTGCTACCTAGCGCTGCGAGGGAAAGGGCATAGCCCAGGCGTGTTTCGGCAGAAGCAGCAGCACGGAGGGTTTCTCTGCCGGCACCGCGGCTCCCTGTGCGAGAAGTAGACGACGGCTCGACTCCGGCAGAATGAAAGCGCGACACGGTACGAAGAGCGTAAGAATGAAGGCAGAGCACCGAGCTGCCGTGCGCCATCGCGCAGGCTGCAAGAGGAAGCGTGCCTGGCCACCGGCTCCTTTGCGGATTCACGTTAGCACTTGAAAACAGAAAGTTCCACTCGCAGCTACTGGTGCTGCTACCTCTTTCTCTTCCAGCTTTCCCTGGAAAGAACTGTGCCCAGGTTTAGGCTTCAACGCGCCGAGGTAACAGTGGCAGATGCGGCAGAGAATGGAAATACAGCGTGCAGCGGGCGGTTTCTGGTGCTTTACGGGAGGCAAGGGGAAAGTGCAGCGCAGCAGTGGCTTTTACTTCTGGAGCCTTTTGCTTTGGTAGCAGCAGCTGCTGCAAGTGGGCAACGGAGCTGCGAGAGTGCATCATGTGACGGCACATCTCTCTGAGAGAGGAGCTTTCGAGCCGCAGCGCGTTGCGCCCGGTTTCAAGGCTACTTGGAGGAGTGGGGGGTACTTGAAGAACGCCTTCTTTCTGGGCGCGTCCTTCTGGGTGTGCTCAAGCTGCATGGACTCGGCAGCACTGGAGGTGTAAGAACCTGTTTCTGGCCAGCTTGTGTGCTGGAGTGCAAGGGCTGCGCCTTCCTTTCTGAAGCAGCCCAGAGCATTCTCAGCGGAACCTGCTTGTGAAGCAGCTCTCGGCTGGACATTTGCGAGTCGCTGCACTGAAGTGCATGAAGCCGGTGCCCAGCTGCTTCGTCCTTCGCTTTCTGGGCTCTGGACAGAACTGAAGCGCAGCGATGGCTTGGAGCTTTGCCGCTCTTCAGCGTGAACACTGCACGCAGCCACAGGCTGGACATTTGCGAGTCGCTGCACTGAAGTGCATGAAGCCGGTGCCCAGCTGCTTCGTCCTTCGCCTTCTGGGCTCTGGACAGAACTGAAGCGCAGCGATGGCTTGGAGCTTTGCCGCTCTTCAGCGCGAACACTGCACGCAGCCACAGGCTGCTGTGCACGGCTTTTCCTCAGCTCGACGTACCGTCATTCTCTTGCTGTTTCTCAGCGTCGAAAGTGTCCGTGTAGCTCTCGCTCAGCGAAATGCGTCAGGAGAGAAACGCTTGCTGGATGAGCCTTTCGCTGGCCAAGACTTTCAACACAGCACCACCATTCGGGCAAGGAGGAGGAGAAAGGAAGACCATCTTTGCGTCCTGGCCCGTCCTTCTGTGCGAGACGCCTCTCCGCCTCTTCGCTCCCTGCAAGGCTGTAGTGTGCGCGCCGGCACTCGGAAGCGAGAGGGCAGGTGCAGAGAGCACCGCGATCTGACGGCGCCGTGCAGGCTGGAAAGGAAAGAGGGCTGCCACTGGAATGTGGTGCAAGTACAGGTTTGCACGCGTCGAGGGTAAGCTCTGGGTGAGCTTGTTGACCTAAAGCTGTTCTCTGTGCCAGACGTAGCCGAGAATCTTTCCGTTGAGATTCAGGCTACCGCGCAAACAGAATGTGGTGCTACCTAGCGCTGCGAGGGAAAGGGCATAGCCCAGGCGTGTTTCGGCAGAAGCAGCAGCACGGAGGGTTTCTCTGCCGGCACCGCGGCTCCCTGTGCGAGAAGTAGACGACGGCTCGACTCCGGCAGAATGAAAGCGCGACACGGTACGAAGAGCGTAAGAATGAAGGCAGAGCACCGAGCTGCCGTGCGCCATCGCGCAGGCTGCAAGAGGAAGCGTGCCTGGCCACCGGCTCCTTTGCGGATTCACGTTAGCACTTGAAAACAGAAAGTTCCACTCGCAGCTACTGGTGCTGCTGCCTCTTTCTCTTCCAGCTTTCCCTGGAAAGAACTGTGCCCAGGTTTAGGCTTCAACGCGCCGAGGTAACAGTGGCAGATGCGGCAGAGAATGGAAATACAGCGTGCAGCGGGCGGTTTCTGGTGCTTTACGGGAGGCAAGGGGAAAGTGCAGCGCAGCAGTGGCTTTTACTTCTGGAGCCTTTTGCTTTGGTAGCAGCAGCTGCTGCAAGTGGGCAACGGAGCTGCGAGAGTGCATCATGTGACGGCACATCTCTCTGAGAGAGGAGCTTTCGAGCCGCAGCGCGTTGCGCCCGGTTTCAAGGCTACTTGGAGGAGTGGGGGGTACTTGAAGAACGCCTTCTTTCTGGGCGCGTCCTTCTGGGTGTGCTCAAGCTGCATGGACTAGGCAGCACTGGAGGTGTAAGAACCTGTATCTGGCCAGCTTGTGTGCTGGAGTGCAAGGGCTGCGCCTTCCTTTCTGAAGCAGCCCAGAGCATTCTCAGCGGAACCTGCTTGTGAAGCAGCTCTCGGCTGGACATTTGCGAGTCGCTGCACTGAAGTGCATGAAGCCGGTGCCCAGCTGCTTCGTCCTTCGCTTTCTGGGCTCTGGACAGAACTGAAGCGCAGCGATGGCTTGGAGCTTTGCCGCTCTTCAGCGTGAACACTGCACGCAGCCACAGGCTGGACATTTGCGAGTCGCTGCACTGAAGTGCATGAAGCCGGTGCCCAGCTGCTTCGTCCTTCGCCTTCTGGGCTCTGGACAGAACTGAAGCGCAGCGATGGCTTGGAGCTTTGCCGCTCTTCAGCGCGAACACTGCACGCAGCCACAGGCTGCTGTGCACGGCTTTTCCTCAGCTCGACGTACAGTCATTGTCTTGCTGTTTCCCAGCGTCGAAAGTGTCCGTGTAGCTCTCGCTCAGCGAAATGCGTCAGGAGAGAAACACTTGCTGGATGAGCCTTTCGCTGGCCAAGACTTTCAACACAGCACCACCATTCGGGCAAGGAGGAGGAGAAAGGAAGACCACCTTTGCGTCCTGGCCCGTCCTTCTGTGCGAGACGCCTCTCCGCCTCTTCGCTCCCTGCAAGGCTGTAGTGTGCGCGCCGGCACGCGGAAGCGAGAGGGCAGGTGCAGAGAGCACCGCGATCTGACGGCGCCGTGCAGGCTGGAAAGGAAAGAGGGCTGCCACTGGAATGTGGTGCAAGTACAGGTTTGCACGCGTCGAGGGTAAGCTCTGGGTGAGCTTGTTGACCTAAAGCTGTTCTCTGTGCCAGACGTAGCCGAGAATCTTTCCGTTGAGATTCAGGCTACCGCGCAAACAGAATGTGGTGCTACCTAGCGCTGCGAGGGAAAGGGCATAGCCCAGGCGTGTTTCGGCAGAAGCAGCAGCACGGAGGGTTTCTCTGCCGGCACCGCGGCTCCCTGTGCGAGAAGTAGACGACGGCTCGACTCCGGCAGAATGAAAGCGCGACACGGTACGAAGAGCGTAAGAATGAAGGCAGAGCACCGAGCTGCCGTGCGCCATCGCGCAGGCTGCAAGAGGAAGCGTGCCTGGCCACCGGCTCCTTTGCGGATTCACGTTAGCACTTGAAAACAGAAAGTTCCACTCGCAGCTACTGGTGCTGCTACCTCTTTCTCTTCCAGCTTTCCCTGGAAAGAACTGTGCCCAGGTTTAGGCTTCAACGCGCCGAGGTAACAGTGGCAGATGCGGCAGAGAATGGAAATACAGCGTGCAGCGGGCGGTTTCTGGTGCTTTACGGGAGGCAAGGGGAAAGTGCAGCGCAGCAGTGGCTTTTACTTCTGGAGCCTTTTGCTTTGGTAGCAGCAGCTGCTGCAAGTGGGCAACGGAGCTGCGAGAGTGCATCATGTGACGGCACATCTCTCTGAGAGAGGAGCTTTCGAGCCGCAGCGCGTTGCGCCCGGTTTCAAGGCTACTTGGAGGAGTGGGGGGTACTTGAAGAACGCCTTCTTTCTGGGCGCGTCCTTCTGGGTGTGCTCAAGCTGCATGGACTCGGCAGCACTGGAGGTGTAAGAACCTGTTTCTGGCCAGCTTGTGTGCTGGAGTGCAAGGGCTGCGCCTTCCTTTCTGAAGCAGCCCAGAGCATTCTCAGCGGAACCTGCTTGTGAAGCAGCTCTCGGCTGGACATTTGCGAGTCGCTGCACTGAAGTGCATGAAGCCGGTGCCCAGCTGCTTCGTCCTTCGCTTTCTGGGCTCTGGACAGAACTGAAGCGCAGCGATGGCTTGGAGCTTTGCCGCTCTTCAGCGTGAACACTGCACGCAGCCACAGGCTGGACATTTGCGAGTCGCTGCACTGAAGTGCATGAAGCCGGTGCCCAGCTGCTTCGTCCTTCGCTTTCTGGGCTCTGGACAGAACTGAAGCGCAGCGATGGCTTGGAGCTTTGCCGCTCTTCAGCGTGAACACTGCACGCAGCCACAGGCTGGACATTTGCGAGTCGCTGCACTGAAGTGCATGAAGCCGGTGCCCAGCTGCTTCGTCCTTCGCCTTCTGGGCTCTGGACAGAACTGAAGCGCAGCGATGGCTTGGAGCTTTGCCGCTCTTCAGCGCGAACACTGCACGCAGCCACAGGCTGCTGTGCACGGCTTTTCCTCAGCTCGACGAACAGTCATTGTCTTGCTGTTTCCCAGCGTCGAAAGTGTCCGTGTAGCTCTCGCTCAGCGAAATGCGTCAGGAGAGAAACACTTGCTGGATGAGCCTTTCGCTGGCCAAGACTTTCAACACAGCACCACCATTCGGGCAAGGAGGAGGAGAAAGGAAGACCACCTTTGCGTCCTGGCCCGTCCTTCTGTGCGAGACGCCTCTCCGCCTCTTCGCTCCCTGCAAGGCTGTAGTGTGCGCGCCGGCACGCGGAAGCGAGAGGGCAGGTGCAGAGAGCACCGCGATCTGACGGCGCCGTGCAGGCTGGAAAGGAAAGAGGGCTGCCACTGGAATGTGGTGCAAGTACAGGTTTGCACGCGTCGAGGGTAAGCTCTGGGTGAGCTTGTTGACCTAAAGCTGTTCTCTGTGCCAGACGTAGCCGAGAATCTTTCCGTTGAGATTCAGGCTACCGCGCAAACAGAATGTGGTGCTACCTAGCGCTGCGAGGGAAAGGGCATAGCCCAGGCGTGTTTCGGCAGAAGCAGCAGCACGGAGGGTTTCTCTGCCGGCACCGCGGCTCCCTGTGCGAGAAGTAGACGACGGCTCGACTCCGGCAGAATGAAAGCGCGACACGGTACGAAGAGCGTAAGAATGAAGGCAGAGCACCGAGCTGCCGTGCGCCATCGCGCAGGCTGCAAGAGGAAGCGTGCCTGGCCACCGGCTCCTTTGCGGATTCACGTTAGCACTTGAAAACAGAAAGTTCCACTCGCAGCTACTGGTGCTGCTACCTCTTTCTCTTCCAGCTTTCCCTGGAAAGAACTGTGCCCAGGTTTAGGCTTCAACGCGCCGAGGTAACAGTGGCAGATGCGGCAGAGAATGGAAATACAGCGTGCAGCGGGCGGTTTCTGGTGCTTTACGGGAGGCAAGGGGAAAGTGCAGCGCAGCAGTGGCTTTTACTTCTGGAGCCTTTTGCTTTGGTAGCAGCAGCTGCGGCAAGTGGGCAACGGAGCTGCGAGAGTGCATCATGTGACGGCACATCTCTCTGAGAGAGGAGCTTTCGAGCCGCAGCGCGTTGCGCCCGGTTTCAAGGCTACTTGGAGGAGTGGGGGGTACTTGAAGAACGCCTTCTTTCTGGGCGCGTCCTTCTGGGTGTGCTCAAGCTGCATGGACTCGGCAGCACTGGAGGTGTAAGAACCTGTTTCTGGCCAGCTTGTGTGCTGGAGTGCAAGGGCTGCGCCTTCCTTTCTGAAGCAGCCCAGAGCATTCTCAGCGGAACCTGCTTGTGAAGCAGCTCTCGGCTGGACATTTGCGAGTCTCTCCACTGAAGTGCATGAAGCCGGTGCCCAGCTGCTTCGTCCTTCGCCTTCTGGGCTCTGGACAGAACTGAAGCGCAGTGATGGCTTGGAGCTTTGCCGCTCTTCAGCGTGAACACTGCACGCAGCCACAGGCTGGACATTTGCGAGTCGCTGCACTGAAGTGCATGAAGCCGGTGCCCAGCTGCTTCGTCCTTCGCCTTCTGGGCTCTGGACAGAACTGAAGCGCAGCGATGGCTTGGAGCTTTGCCGCTCTTCAGCGCGAACACTGCACGCAGCCACAGGCTGCTGTGCACGGCTTTTCCTCAGCTCGACGTACAGTCATTGTCTTGCTGTTTCCCAGCGTCGAAAGTGTCCGTGTAGCTCTCGCTCAGCGAAATGCGTCAGGAGAGAAACACTTGCTGGATGAGCCTTTCGCTGGCCAAGACTTTCAACACAGCACCACCATTCGGGCAAGGAGGAGGAGAAAGGAAGACCACCTTTGCGTCCTGGCCCGTCCTTCTGTGCGAGACGCCTCTCCGCCTCTTCGCTCCCTGCAAGGCTGTAGTGTGCGCGCCGGCACGCGGAAGCGAGAGGGCAGGTGCAGAGAGCACCGCGATCTGACGGCGCCGTGCAGGCTGGAAAGGAAAGAGGGCTGCCACTGGAATGTGGTGCAAGTACAGGTTTGCACGCGTCGAGGGTAAGCTCTGGGTGAGCTTGTTGACCTAAAGCTGTTCTCTGTGCCAGACGTAGCCGAGAATCTTTCCGTTGAGATTCAGGCTACCGCGCAAACAGAATGTGGTGCTACCTAGCGCTGCGAGGGAAAGGGCATAGCCCAGGCGTGTTTCGGCAGAAGCAGCAGCACGGAGGGTTTCTCTGCCGGCACCGCGGCTCCCTGTGCGAGAAGTAGACGACGGCTCGACTCCGGCAGAATGAAAGCGCGACACGGTACGAAGAGCGTAAGAATGAAGGCAGAGCACCGAGCTGCCGTGCGCCATCGCGCAGGCTGCAAGAGGAAGCGTGCCTGGCCACCGGCTCCTTTGCGGATTCACGTTAGCACTTGAAAACAGAAAGTTCCACTCGCAGCTACTGGTGCTGCTACCTCTTTCTCTTCCAGCTTTCCCTGGAAAGAACTGTGCCCAGGTTTAGGCTTCAACGCGCCGAGGTAACAGTGGCAGATGCGGCAGAGAATGGAAATACAGCGTGCAGCGGGCGGTTTCTGGTGCTTTACGGGAGGCAAGGGGAAAGTGCAGCGCAGCAGTGGCTTTTACTTCTGGAGCCTTTTGCTTTGGTAGCAGCAGCTGCTGCAAGTGGGCAACGGAGCTGCGAGAGTGCATCATGTGACGGCACATCTCTCTCAGAGAGGAGCTTTCGAGCCGCAGCGCGTTGCGCCCGGTTTCAAGGCTACTTGGAGGAGTGGGGGGTACTTGAAGAACGCCTTCTTTCTGGGCGCGTCCTTCTGGGTGTGCTCAAGCTGCATGGACTCGGCAGCACTGGAGGTGTAAGAACCTGTTTCTGGCCAGCTTGTGTGCTGGAGTGCAAGGGCTGCGCCTTCCTTTCTGAAGCAGCCCAGAGCATTCTCAGCGGAACCTGCTTGTGAAGCAGCTCTCGGCTGGACATTTGCGAGTCTCTCCACTGAAGTGCATGAAGCCGGTGCCCAGCTGCTTCGTCCTTCGCCTTCTGGGCTCTGGACAGAACTGAAGCGCAGCGATGGCTTGGAGCTTTGCCGCTCTTCAGCGTGAACACTGCACGCAGCCACAGGCTGGACATTTGCGAGTCGCTGCACTGAAGTGCATGAAGCCGGTGCCCAGCTGCTTCGTCCTTCGCCTTCTGGGCTCTGGACAGAACTGAAGCGCAGCGATGGCTTGGAGCTTTGCCGCTCTTCAGCGCGAACACTGCACGCAGCCACAGGCTGCTGTGCACGGCTTTTCCTCAGCTCGACGTACCGTCATTCTCTTGCTGTTTCCCAGCATCGAAAGTGTCCGTGTAGCTCTCGCTCAGCGAAATGCGTCAGGAGAGAAACACTTGCTGGATGAGCCTTTCGCTGGCCAAGACTTTCAACACAGCACCACCATTCGGGCAAGGAGGAGGAGAAAGGAAGACCATCTTTGCGTCCTGGCCCGTCCTTCTGTGCGAGACGCCTCTCCGCCTCTTCGCTCCCTGCAAGGCTGTAGTGTGCGCGCCGGCACTCGGAAGCGAGAGGGCAGGTGCAGAGAGCACCGCGATCTGACGGCGCCGTGCAGGCTGGAAAGGAAAGAGGGCTGCCACTGGAATGTGGTGCAAGTACAGGTTTGCACGCGTCGAGGGTAAGCTCTGGGTGAGCTTGTTGACCTAAAGCTGTTCTCTGTGCCAGACGTAGCCGAGAATCTTTCCGTTGAGATTCAGGCTACCGCGCAAACAGAATGTGGTGCTACCTAGCGCTGCGAGGGAAAGGGCATAGCCCAGGCGTGTTTCGGCAGAAGCAGCAGCACGGAGGGTTTCTCTGCCGGCACCGCGGCTCCCTGTGCGAGAAGTAGACGACGGCTCGACTCCGGCAGAATGAAAGCGCGACACGGTACGAAGAGCGTAAGAATGAAGGCAGAGCACCGAGCTGCCGTGCGCCATCACGCAGGCTGCAAGAGGAAGCGTGCCTGGCCACCGGCTCCTTTGCGGATTCACGTTAGCACTTGAAAACAGAAAGTTCCACTCGCAGCTACTGGTGCTGCTACCTCTTTCTCTTCCAGCTTTCCCTGGAAAGAACTGTGCCCAGGTTTAGGCTTCAACGCGCCGAGGTAACAGTGGCAGATGCGGCAGAGAATGGAAATACAGCGTGCAGCGGGCGGTTTCTGGTGCTTTACGGGAGGCAAGGGGAAAGTGCAGCGCAGCAGTGGCTTTTACTTCTGGAGCCTTTTGCTTTGGTAGCAGCAGCTGCTGCAAGTGGGCAACGGAGCTGCGAGAGTGCATCATGTGACGGCACATCTCTCTGAGAGAGGAGCTTTCGAGCCGCAGCGCGTTGCGCCCAGTTTCAAGGCTACTTGGAGGAGTGGGGGGTACTTGAAGAACGCCTTCTTTCTGGGCGCGTCCTTCTGGGTGTGCTCAAGCTGCATGGACTCGGCAGCACTGGAGGTGTAAGAACCTGTTTCTGGCCAGCTTGTGTGCTGGAGTGCAAGGGCTGCGCCTTCCTTTCTGAAGCAGCCCAGAGCATTCTCAGCGGAACCTGCTTGTGAAGCAGCTCTCGGCTGGACATTTGCGAGTCGCTGCACTGAAGTGCATGAAGCCGGTGCCCAGCTGCTTCGTCCTTCGCTTTCTGGGCTCTGGACAGAACTGAAGCGCAGCGATGGCTTGGAGCTTTGCCGCTCTTCAGCGTGAACACTGCACGCAGCCACAGGCTGGACATTTGCGAGTCGCTGCACTGAAGTGCATGAAGCCGGTGCCCAGCTGCTTCGTCCTTCGCCTTCTGGGCTCTGGACAGAACTGAAGCGCAGCGATGGCTTGGAGCTTTGCCGCTCTTCAGCGCGAACACTGCACGCAGCCACAGGCTGCTGTGCACGGCTTTTCCTCAGCTCGACGAACAGTCATTGTCTTGCTGTTTCCCAGCGTCGAAAGTGTCCGTGTAGCTCTCGCTCAGCGAAATGCGTCAGGAGAGAAACACTTGCTGGATGAGCCTTTCGCTGGCCAAGACTTTCAACACAGCACCACCATTCGGGCAAGGAGGAGGAGAAAGGAAGACCACCTTTGCGTCCTGGCCCGTCCTTCTGTGCGAGACGCCTCTCCGCCTCTTCGCTCCCTGCAAGGCTGTAGTGTGCGCGCCGGCACGCGGAAGCGAGAGGGCAGGTGCAGAGAGCACCGCGATCTGACGGCGCCGTGCAGGCTGGAAAGGAAAGAGGGCTGCCACTGGAATGTGGTGCAAGTACAGGTTTGCACGCGTCGAGGGTAAGCTCTGGGTGAACTTGTTGACCTAAAGCTGTTCTCTGTGCCAGACGTAGCCGAGAATCTTTCCGTTGAGATTCAGGCTACCGCGCAAACAGAATGTGGTGCTACCTAGCGCTGCGAGGGAAAGGGCATAGCCCAGGCGTGTTTCGGCAGAAGCAGCAGCACGGAGGGTTTCTCTGCCGGCACCGCGGCTCCCTGTGCGAGAAGTAGACGACGGCTCGACTCCGGCAGAATGAAAGCGCGACACGGTACGAAGAGCGTAAGAATGAAGGCAGAGCACCGAGCTGCCGTGCGCCATCGCGCAGGCTGCAAGAGGAAGCGTGCCTGGCCACCGGCTCCTTTGCGGATTCACGTTAGCACTTGAAAACAGAAAGTTCCACTCGCAGCTACTGGTGCTGCTACCTCTTTCTCTTCCAGCTTTCCCTGGAAAGAACTGTGCCCAGGTTTAGGCTTCAACGCGCCGAGGTAACAGTGGCAGATGCGGCAGAGAATGGAAATACAGCGTGCAGCGGGCGGTTTCTGGTGCTTTACGGGAGGCAAGGGGAAAGTGCAGCGCAGCAGTGGCTTTTACTTCTGGAGCCTTTTGCTTTGGTAGCAGCAGCTGCTGCAAGTGGGCAACGGAGCTGCGAGAGTGCATCATGTGACGGCACATCTCTCTGAGAGAGGAGCTTTCGAGCCGCAGCGCGTTGCGCCCGGTTTCAAGGCTACTTGGAGGAGTGGGGGGTACTTGAAGAACGCCTTCTTTCTGGGCGCGTCCTTCTGGGTGTGCTCAAGCTGCATGGACTCGGCAGCACTGGAGGTGTAAGAACCTGTTTCTGGCCAGCTTGTGTGCTGGAGTGCAAGGGCTGCGCCTTCCTTTCTGAAGCAGCCCAGAGCATTCTCAGCGGAACCTGCTTGTGAAGCAGCTCTCGGCTGGACATTTGCGAGTCGCTGCACTGAAGTGCATGAAGCCGGTGCCCAGCTGCTTCGTCCTTCGCTTTCTGGGCTCTGGACAGAACTGAAGCGCAGCGATGGCTTGGAGCTTTGCCGCTCTTCAGCGTGAACACTGCACGCAGCCACAGGCTGGACATTTGCGAGTCGCTGCACTGAAGTGCATGAAGCCGGTGCCCAGCTGCTTCGTCCTTCGCCTTCTGGGCTCTGGACAGAACTGAAGCGCAGCGATGGCTTGGAGCTTTGCCGCTCTTCAGCGCGAACACTGCACGCAGCCACAGGCTGCTGTGCACGGCTTTTCCTCAGCTCGACGAACAGTCATTGTCTTGCTGTTTCCCAGCGTCGAAAGTGTCCGTGTAGCTCTCGCTCAGCGAAATGCGTCAGGAGAGAAACACTTGCTGGATGAGCCTTTCGCTGGCCAAGACTTTCAACACAGCACCACCATTCGGGCAAGGAGGAGGAGAAAGGAAGACCACCTTTGCGTCCTGGCCCGTCCTTCTGTGCGAGACGCCTCTCCGCCTCTTCGCTCCCTGCAAGGCTGTAGTGTGCGCGCCGGCACGCGGAAGCGAGAGGGCAGGTGCAGAGAGCACCGCGATCTGACGGCGCCGTGCAGGCTGGAAAGGAAAGAGGGCTGCCACTGGAATGTGGTGCAAGTACAGGTTTGCACGCGTCGAGGGTAAGCTCTGGGTGAGCTTGTTGACCTAAAGCTGTTCTCTGTGCCAGACGTAGCCGAGAATCTTTCCGTTGAGATTCAGGCTACCGCGCAAACAGAATGTGGTGCTACCTAGCGCTGCGAGGGAAAGGGCATAGCCCAGGCGTGTTTCGGCAGAAGCAGCAGCACGGAGGGTTTCTCTGCCGGCACCGCGGCTCCCTGTGCGAGAAGTAGACGACGGCTCGACTCCGGCAGAATGAAAGCGCGACACGGTACGAAGAGCGTAAGAATGAAGGCAGAGCACCGAGCTGCCGTGCGCCATCGCGCAGGCTGCAAGAGGAAGCGTGCCTGGCCACCGGCTCCTTTGCGGATTCACGTTAGCACTTGAAAACAGAAAGTTCCACTCGCAGCTACTGGTGCTGCTACCTCTTTCTCTTCCAGCTTTCCCTGGAAAGAACTGTGCCCAGGTTTAGGCTTCAACGCGCCGAGGTAACAGTGGCAGATGCGGCAGAGAATGGAAATACAGCGTGCAGCGGGCGGTTTCTGGTGCTTTACGGGAGGCAAGGGGAAAGTGCAGCGCAGCAGTGGCTTTTACTTCTGGAGCCTTTTGCTTTGGTAGCAGCAGCTGCTGCAAGTGGGCAACGGAGCTGCGAGAGTGCATCATGTGACGGCACATCTCTCTGAGAGAGGAGCTTTCGAGCCGCAGCGCGTTGCGCCCGGTTTCAAGGCTACTTGGAGGAGTGGGGGGTACTTGAAGAACGCCTTCTTTCTGGGCGCGTCCTTCTGGGTGTGCTCAAGCTGCATGGACTCGGCAGCACTGGAGGTGTAAGAACCTGTTTCTGGCCAGCTTGTGTGCTGGAGTGCAAGGGCTGCGCCTTCCTTTCTGAAGCAGCCCAGAGCATTCTCAGCGGAACCTGCTTGTGAAGCAGCTCTCGGCTGGACATTTGCGAGTCGCTGCACTGAAGTGCATGAAGCCGGTGCCCAGCTGCTTCGTCCTTCGCTTTCTGGGCTCTGGACAGAACTGAAGCGCAGCGATGGCTTGGAGCTTTGCCGCTCTTCAGCGTGAACACTGCACGCAGCCACAGGCTGGACATTTGCGAGTCGCTGCACTGAAGTGCATGAAGCCGGTGCCCAGCTGCTTCGTCCTTCGCTTTCTGGGCTCTGGACAGAACTGAAGCGCAGCGATGGCTTGGAGCTTTGCCGCTCTTCAGCGTGAACACTGCACGCAGCCACAGGCTGGACATTTGCGAGTCGCTGCACTGAAGTGCATGAAGCCGGTGCCCAGCTGCTTCGTCCTTCGCCTTCTGGGCTCTGGACAGAACTGAAGCGCAGCGATGGCTTGGAGCTTTGCCGCTCTTCAGCGCGAACACTGCACGCAGCCACAGGCTGCTGTGCACGGCTTTTCCTCAGCTCGACGAACAGTCATTGTCTTGCTGTTTCCCAGCGTCGAAAGTGTCCGTGTAGCTCTCGCTCAGCGAAATGCGTCAGGAGAGAAACACTTGCTGGATGAGCCTTTCGCTGGCCAAGACTTTCAACACAGCACCACCATTCGGGCAAGGAGGAGGAGAAAGGAAGACCACCTTTGCGTCCTGGCCCGTCCTTCTGTGCGAGACGCCTCTCCGCCTCTTCGCTCCCTGCAAGGCTGTAGTGTGCGCGCCGGCACGCGGAAGCGAGAGGGCAGGTGCAGAGAGCACCGCGATCTGACGGCGCCGTGCAGGCTGGAAAGGAAAGAGGGCTGCCACTGGAATGTGGTGCAAGTACAGGTTTGCACGCGTCGAGGGTAAGCTCTGGGTGAGCTTGTTGACCTAAAGCTGTTCTCTGTGCCAGACGTAGCCGAGAATCTTTCCGTTGAGATTCAGGCTACCGCGCAAACAGAATGTGGTGCTACCTAGCGCTGCGAGGGAAAGGGCATAGCCCAGGCGTGTTTCGGCAGAAGCAGCAGCACGGAGGGTTTCTCTGCCGGCACCGCGGCTCCCTGTGCGAGAAGTAGACGACGGCTCGACTCCGGCAGAATGAAAGCGCGACACGGTACGAAGAGCGTAAGAATGAAGGCAGAGCACCGAGCTGCCGTGCGCCATCGCGCAGGCTGCAAGAGGAAGCGTGCCTGGCCACCGGCTCCTTTGCGGATTCACGTTAGCACTTGAAAACAGAAAGTTCCACTCGCAGCTACTGGTGCTGCTGCCTCTTTCTCTTCCAGCTTTCCCTGGAAAGAACTGTGCCCAGGTTTAGGCTTCAACGCGCCGAGGTAACAGTGGCAGATGCGGCAGAGAATGGAAATACAGCGTGCAGCGGGCGGTTTCTGGTGCTTTACGGGAGGCAAGGGGAAAGTGCAGCGCAGCAGTGGCTTTTACTTCTGGAGCCTTTTGCTTTGGTAGCAGCAGCTGCTGCAAGTGGGCAACGGAGCTGCGAGAGTGCATCATGTGACGGCACATCTCTCTGAGAGAGGAGCTTTCGAGCCGCAGCGCGTTGCGCCCGGTTTCAAGGCTACTTGGAGGAGTGGGGGGTACTTGAAGAACGCCTTCTTTCTGGGCGCGTCCTTCTGGGTGTGCTCAAGCTGCATGGACTAGGCAGCACTGGAGGTGTAAGAACCTGTATCTGGCCAGCTTGTGTGCTGGAGTGCAAGGGCTGCGCCTTCCTTTCTGAAGCAGCCCAGAGCATTCTCAGCGGAACCTGCTTGTGAAGCAGCTCTCGGCTGGACATTTGCGAGTCGCTGCACTGAAGTGCATGAAGCCGGTGCCCAGCTGCTTCGTCCTTCGCTTTCTGGGCTCTGGACAGAACTGAAGCGCAGCGATGGCTTGGAGCTTTGCCGCTCTTCAGCGTGAACACTGCACGCAGCCACAGGCTGGACATTTGCGAGTCGCTGCACTGAAGTGCATGAAGCCGGTGCCCAGCTGCTTCGTCCTTCGCCTTCTGGGCTCTGGACAGAACTGAAGCGCAGTGATGGCTTGGAGCTTTGCCGCTCTTCAGCGCGAACACTGCACGCAGCCACAGGCTGCTGTGCACGGCTTTTCCTCAGCTCGACGAACAGTCATTGTCTTGCTGTTTCCCAGCGTCGAAAGTGTCCGTGTAGCTCCCGCTCAGCGAAATGCGTCAGGAGAGAAACACTTGCTGGATGAGCCTTTCGCTGGCCAAGACTTTCAACACAGCACCACCATTCGGGCAAGGAGGAGGAGAAAGGAAGACCACCTTTGCGTCCTGGCCCGTCCTTCTGTGCGAGACGCCTCTCCGCCTCTTCGCTCCCTGCAAGGCTGTAGTGTGCGCGCCGGCACGTGGAAGCGAGAGGGCAGGTGCAGAGAGCACCGCGATCTGACGGCGCCGTGCAGGCTGGAAAGGAAAGAGGGCTGCCACTGGAATGTGGTGCAAGTACAGGTTTGCACGCGTCGAGGGTAAGCTCTGGGTGAGCTTGTTGACCTAAAGCTGTTCTCTGTGCCAGACGTAGCCGAGAATCTTTCCGTTGAGATTCAGGCTACCGCGCAAACAGAATGTGGTGCTACCTAGCGCTGCGAGGGAAAGGGCATAGCCCAGGCGTGTTTCGGCAGAAGCAGCAGCACGGAGGGTTTCTCTGCCGGCACCGCGGCTCCCTGTGCGAGAAGTAGACGACGGCTCGACTCCGGCAGAATGAAAGCGCGACACGGTACGAAGAGCGTAAGAATGAAGGCAGAGCACCGAGCTGCCGTGCGCCATCGCGCAGGCTGCAAGAGGAAGCGTGCCTGGCCACCGGCTCCTTTGCGGATTCACGTTAGCACTTGAAAACAGAAAGTTCCACTCGCAGCTACTGGTGCTGCTACCTCTTTCTCTTCCAGCTTTCCCTGGAAAGAACTGTGCCCAGGTTTAGGCTTCAACGCGCCGAGGTAACAGTGGCAGATGCGGCAGAGAATGGAAATACAGCGTGCAGCGGGCGGTTTCTGGTGCTTTACGGGAGGCAAGGGGAAAGTGCAGCGCAGCAGTGGCTTTTACTTCTGGAGCCTTTTGCTTTGGTAGCAGCAGCTGCTGCAAGTGGGCAACGGAGCTGCGAGAGTGCATCATGTGACGGCACATCTCTCTGAGAGAGGAGCTTTCGAGCCGCAGCGCGTTGCGCCCGGTTTCAAGGCTACTTGGAGGAGTGGGGGGTACTTGAAGAACGCCTTCTTTCTGGGCGCGTCCTTCTGGGTGTGCTCAAGCTGCATGGACTCGGCAGCACTGGAGGTGTAAGAACCTGTTTCTGGCCAGCTTGTGTGCTGGAGTGCAAGGGCTGCGCCTTCCTTTCTGAAGCAGCCCAGAGCATTCTCAGCGGAACCTGCTTGTGAAGCAGCTCTCGGCTGGACATTTGCGAGTCGCTGCACTGAAGTGCATGAAGCCGGTGCCCAGCTGCTTCGTCCTTCGCTTTCTGGGCTCTGGACAGAACTGAAGCGCAGCGATGGCTTGGAGCTTTGCCGCTCTTCAGCGTGAACACTGCACGCAGCCACAGGCTGGACATTTGCGAGTCGCTGCACTGAAGTGCATGAAGCCGGTGCCCAGCTGCTTCGTCCTTCGCCTTCTGGGCTCTGGACAGAACTGAAGCGCAGCGATGGCTTGGAGCTTTGCCGCTCTTCAGCGCGAACACTGCACGCAGCCACAGGCTGCTGTGCACGGCTTTTCCTCAGCTCGACGTACCGTCATTCTCTTGCTGTTTCTCAGCGTCGAAAGTGTCCGTGTAGCTCTCGCTCAGCGAAATGCGTCAGGAGAGAAACGCTTGCTGGATGAGCCTTTCGCTGGCCAAGACTTTCAACACAGCACCACCATTCGGGCAAGGAGGAGGAGAAAGGAAGACCATCTTTGCGTCCTGGCCCGTCCTTCTGTGCGAGACGCCTCTCCGCCTCTTCGCTCCCTGCAAGGCTGTAGTGTGCGCGCCGGCACTCGGAAGCGAGAGGGCAGGTGCAGAGAGCACCGCGATCTGACGGCGCCGTGCAGGCTGGAAAGGAAAGAGGGCTGCCACTGGAATGTGGTGCAAGTACAGGTTTGCACGCGTCGAGGGTAAGCTCTGGGTGAGCTTGTTGACCTAAAGCTGTTCTCTGTGCCAGACGTAGCCGAGAATCTTTCCGTTGAGATTCAGGCTACCGCGCAAACAGAATGTGGTGCTACCTAGCGCTGCGAGGGAAAGGGCATAGCCCAGGCGTGTTTCGGCAGAAGCAGCAGCACGGAGGGTTTCTCTGCCGGCACCGCGGCTCCCTGTGCGAGAAGTAGACGACGGCTCGACTCCGGCAGAATGAAAGCGCGACACGGTACGAAGAGCGTAAGAATGAAGGCAGAGCACCGAGCTGCCGTGCGCCATCGCGCAGGCTGCAAGAGGAAGCGTGCCTGGCCACCGGCTCCTTTGCGGATTCACGTTAGCACTTGAAAACAGAAAGTTCCACTCGCAGCTACTGGTGCTGCTGCCTCTTTCTCTTCCAGCTTTCCCTGGAAAGAACTGTGCCCAGGTTTAGGCTTCAACGCGCCGAGGTAACAGTGGCAGATGCGGCAGAGAATGGAAATACAGCGTGCAGCGGGCGGTTTCTGGTGCTTTACGGGAGGCAAGGGGAAAGTGCAGCGCAGCAGTGGCTTTTACTTCTGGAGCCTTTTGCTTTGGTAGCAGCAGCTGCTGCAAGTGGGCAACGGAGCTGCGAGAGTGCATCATGTGACGGCACATCTCTCTGAGAGAGGAGCTTTCGAGCCGCAGCGCGTTGCGCCCGGTTTCAAGGCTACTTGGAGGAGTGGGGGGTACTTGAAGAACGCCTTCTTTCTGGGCGCGTCCTTCTGGGTGTGCTCAAGCTGCATGGACTAGGCAGCACTGGAGGTGTAAGAACCTGTATCTGGCCAGCTTGTGTGCTGGAGTGCAAGGGCTGCGCCTTCCTTTCTGAAGCAGCCCAGAGCATTCTCAGCGGAACCTGCTTGTGAAGCAGCTCTCGGCTGGACATTTGCGAGTCGCTGCACTGAAGTGCATGAAGCCGGTGCCCAGCTGCTTCGTCCTTCGCTTTCTGGGCTCTGGACAGAACTGAAGCGCAGCGATGGCTTGGAGCTTTGCCGCTCTTCAGCGTGAACACTGCACGCAGCCACAGGCTGGACATTTGCGAGTCGCTGCACTGAAGTGCATGAAGCCGGTGCCCAGCTGCTTCGTCCTTCGCCTTCTGGGCTCTGGACAGAACTGAAGCGCAGCGATGGCTTGGAGCTTTGCCGCTCTTCAGCGCGAACACTGCACGCAGCCACAGGCTGCTGTGCACGGCTTTTCCTCAGCTCGACGTACAGTCATTGTCTTGCTGTTTCCCAGCGTCGAAAGTGTCCGTGTAGCTCTCGCTCAGCGAAATGCGTCAGGAGAGAAACACTTGCTGGATGAGCCTTTCGCTGGCCAAGACTTTCAACACAGCACCACCATTCGGGCAAGGAGGAGGAGAAAGGAAGACCACCTTTGCGTCCTGGCCCGTCCTTCTGTGCGAGACGCCTCTCCGCCTCTTCGCTCCCTGCAAGGCTGTAGTGTGCGCGCCGGCACGCGGAAGCGAGAGGGCAGGTGCAGAGAGCACCGCGATCTGACGGCGCCGTGCAGGCTGGAAAGGAAAGAGGGCTGCCACTGGAATGTGGTGCAAGTACAGGTTTGCACGCGTCGAGGGTAAGCTCTGGGTGAGCTTGTTGACCTAAAGCTGTTCTCTGTGCCAGACGTAGCCGAGAATCTTTCCGTTGAGATTCAGGCTACCGCGCAAACAGAATGTGGTGCTACCTAGCGCTGCGAGGGAAAGGGCATAGCCCAGGCGTGTTTCGGCAGAAGCAGCAGCACGGAGGGTTTCTCTGCCGGCACCGCGGCTCCCTGTGCGAGAAGTAGACGACGGCTCGACTCCGGCAGAATGAAAGCGCGACACGGTACGAAGAGCGTAAGAATGAAGGCAGAGCACCGAGCTGCCGTGCGCCATCGCGCAGGCTGCAAGAGGAAGCGTGCCTGGCCACCGGCTCCTTTGCGGATTCACGTTAGCACTTGAAAACAGAAAGTTCCACTCGCAGCTACTGGTGCTGCTACCTCTTTCTCTTCCAGCTTTCCCTGGAAAGAACTGTGCCCAGGTTTAGGCTTCAACGCGCCGAGGTAACAGTGGCAGATGCGGCAGAGAATGGAAATACAGCGTGCAGCGGGCGGTTTCTGGTGCTTTACGGGAGGCAAGGGGAAAGTGCAGCGCAGCAGTGGCTTTTACTTCTGGAGCCTTTTGCTTTGGTAGCAGCAGCTGCTGCAAGTGGGCAACGGAGCTGCGAGAGTGCATCATGTGACGGCACATCTCTCTGAGAGAGGAGCTTTCGAGCCGCAGCGCGTTGCGCCCGGTTTCAAGGCTACTTGGAGGAGTGGGGGGTACTTGAAGAACGCCTTCTTTCTGGGCGCGTCCTTCTGGGTGTGCTCAAGCTGCATGGACTCGGCAGCACTGGAGGTGTAAGAACCTGTTTCTGGCCAGCTTGTGTGCTGGAGTGCAAGGGCTGCGCCTTCCTTTCTGAAGCAGCCCAGAGCATTCTCAGCGGAACCTGCTTGTGAAGCAGCTCTCGGCTGGACATTTGCGAGTCGCTGCACTGAAGTGCATGAAGCCGGTGCCCAGCTGCTTCGTCCTTCGCTTTCTGGGCTCTGGACAGAACTGAAGCGCAGCGATGGCTTGGAGCTTTGCCGCTCTTCAGCGTGAACACTGCACGCAGCCACAGGCTGGACATTTGCGAGTCGCTGCACTGAAGTGCATGAAGCCGGTGCCCAGCTGCTTCGTCCTTCGCTTTCTGGGCTCTGGACAGAACTGAAGCGCAGCGATGGCTTGGAGCTTTGCCGCTCTTCAGCGTGAACACTGCACGCAGCCACAGGCTGGACATTTGCGAGTCGCTGCACTGAAGTGCATGAAGCCGGTGCCCAGCTGCTTCGTCCTTCGCCTTCTGGGCTCTGGACAGAACTGAAGCGCAGCGATGGCTTGGAGCTTTGCCGCTCTTCAGCGCGAACACTGCACGCAGCCACAGGCTGCTGTGCACGGCTTTTCCTCAGCTCGACGAACAGTCATTGTCTTGCTGTTTCCCAGCGTCGAAAGTGTCCGTGTAGCTCTCGCTCAGCGAAATGCGTCAGGAGAGAAACACTTGCTGGATGAGCCTTTCGCTGGCCAAGACTTTCAACACAGCACCACCATTCGGGCAAGGAGGAGGAGAAAGGAAGACCACCTTTGCGTCCTGGCCCGTCCTTCTGTGCGAGACGCCTCTCCGCCTCTTCGCTCCCTGCAAGGCTGTAGTGTGCGCGCCGGCACGCGGAAGCGAGAGGGCAGGTGCAGAGAGCACCGCGATCTGACGGCGCCGTGCAGGCTGGAAAGGAAAGAGGGCTGCCACTGGAATGTGGTGCAAGTACAGGTTTGCACGCGTCGAGGGTAAGCTCTGGGTGAGCTTGTTGACCTAAAGCTGTTCTCTGTGCCAGACGTAGCCGAGAATCTTTCCGTTGAGATTCAGGCTACCGCGCAAACAGAATGTGGTGCTACCTAGCGCTGCGAGGGAAAGGGCATAGCCCAGGCGTGTTTCGGCAGAAGCAGCAGCACGGAGGGTTTCTCTGCCGGCACCGCGGCTCCCTGTGCGAGAAGTAGACGACGGCTCGACTCCGGCAGAATGAAAGCGCGACACGGTACGAAGAGCGTAAGAATGAAGGCAGAGCACCGAGCTGCCGTGCGCCATCGCGCAGGCTGCAAGAGGAAGCGTGCCTGGCCACCGGCTCCTTTGCGGATTCACGTTAGCACTTGAAAACAGAAAGTTCCACTCGCAGCTACTGGTGCTGCTACCTCTTTCTCTTCCAGCTTTCCCTGGAAAGAACTGTGCCCAGGTTTAGGCTTCAACGCGCCGAGGTAACAGTGGCAGATGCGGCAGAGAATGAAAATACAGCGTGCAGCGGGCGGTTTCTGGTGCTTTACGGGAGGCAAGGGGAAAGTGCAGCGCAGCAGTGGCTTTTACTTCTGGAGCCTTTTGCTTTGGTAGCAGCAGCTGCGGCAAGTGGGCAACGGAGCTGCGAGAGTGCATCATGTGACGGCACATCTCTCTGAGAGAGGAGCTTTCGAGCCGCAGCGCGTTGCGCCCGGTTTCAAGGCTACTTGGAGGAGTGGGGGGTACTTGAAGAACGCCTTCTTTCTGGGCGCGTCCTTCTGGGTGTGCTCAAGCTGCATGGACTCGGCAGCACTGGAGGTGTAAGAACCTGTTTCTGGCCAGCTTGTGTGCTGGAGTGCAAGGGCTGCGCCTTCCTTTCTGAAGCAGCCCAGAGCATTCTCAGCGGAACCTGCTTGTGAAGCAGCTCTCGGCTGGACATTTGCGAGTCTCTCCACTGAAGTGCATGAAGCCGGTGCCCAGCTGCTTCGTCCTTCGCCTTCTGGGCTCTGGACAGAACTGAAGCGCAGTGATGGCTTGGAGCTTTGCCGCTCTTCAGCGTGAACACTGCACGCAGCCACAGGCTGGACATTTGCGAGTCGCTGCACTGAAGTGCATGAAGCCGGTGCCCAGCTGCTTCGTCCTTCGCCTTCTGGGCTCTGGACAGAACTGAAGCGCAGCGATGGCTTGGAGCTTTGCCGCTCTTCAGCGCGAACACTGCACGCAGCCACAGGCTGCTGTGCACGGCTTTTCCTCAGCTCGACGTACCGTCATTCTCTTGCTGTTTCCCAGCATCGAAAGTGTCCGTGTAGCTCTCGCTCAGCGAAATGCGTCAGGAGAGAAACACTTGCTGGATGAGCCTTTCGCTGGCCAAGACTTTCAACACAGCACCACCATTCGGGCAAGGAGGAGGAGAAAGGAAGACCATCTTTGCGTCCTGGCCCGTCCTTCTGTGCGAGACGCCTCTCCGCCTCTTCGCTCCCTGCAAGGCTGTAGTGTGCGCGCCGGCACTCGGAAGCGAGAGGGCAGGTGCAGAGAGCACCGCGATCTGACGGCGCCGTGCAGGCTGGAAAGGAAAGAGGGCTGCCACTGGAATGTGGTGCAAGTACAGGTTTGCACGCGTCGAGGGTAAGCTCTGGGTGAGCTTGTTGACCTAAAGCTGTTCTCTGTGCCAGACGTAGCCGAGAATCTTTCCGTTGAGATTCAGGCTACCGCGCAAACAGAATGTGGTGCTACCTAGCGCTGCGAGGGAAAGGGCATAGCCCAGGCGTGTTTCGGCAGAAGCAGCAGCACGGAGGGTTTCTCTGCCGGCACCGCGGCTCCCTGTGCGAGAAGTAGACGACGGCTCGACTCCGGCAGAATGAAAGCGCGACACGGTACGAAGAGCGTAAGAATGAAGGCAGAGCACCGAGCTGCCGTGCGCCATCACGCAGGCTGCAAGAGGAAGCGTGCCTGGCCACCGGCTCCTTTGCGGATTCACGTTAGCACTTGAAAACAGAAAGTTCCACTCGCAGCTACTGGTGCTGCTACCTCTTTCTCTTCCAGCTTTCCCTGGAAAGAACTGTGCCCAGGTTTAGGCTTCAACGCGCCGAGGTAACAGTGGCAGATGCGGCAGAGAATGGAAATACAGCGTGCAGCGGGCGGTTTCTGGTGCTTTACGGGAGGCAAGGGGAAAGTGCAGCGCAGCAGTGGCTTTTACTTCTGGAGCCTTTTGCTTTGGTAGCAGCAGCTGCTGCAAGTGGGCAACGGAGCTGCGAGAGTGCATCATGTGACGGCACATCTCTCTGAGAGAGGAGCTTTCGAGCCGCAGCGCGTTGCGCCCAGTTTCAAGGCTACTTGGAGGAGTGGGGGGTACTTGAAGAACGCCTTCTTTCTGGGCGCGTCCTTCTGGGTGTGCTCAAGCTGCATGGACTCGGCAGCACTGGAGGTGTAAGAACCTGTTTCTGGCCAGCTTGTGTGCTGGAGTGCAAGGGCTGCGCCTTCCTTTCTGAAGCAGCCCAGAGCATTCTCAGCGGAACCTGCTTGTGAAGCAGCTCTCGGCTGGACATTTGCGAGTCGCTGCACTGAAGTGCATGAAGCCGGTGCCCAGCTGCTTCGTCCTTCGCTTTCTGGGCTCTGGACAGAACTGAAGCGCAGCGATGGCTTGGAGCTTTGCCGCTCTTCAGCGTGAACACTGCACGCAGCCACAGGCTGGACATTTGCGAGTCGCTGCACTGAAGTGCATGAAGCCGGTGCCCAGCTGCTTCGTCCTTCGCCTTCTGGGCTCTGGACAGAACTGAAGCGCAGCGATGGCTTGGAGCTTTGCCGCTCTTCAGCGCGAACACTGCACGCAGCCACAGGCTGCTGTGCACGGCTTTTCCTCAGCTCGACGAACAGTCATTGTCTTGCTGTTTCCCAGCGTCGAAAGTGTCCGTGTAGCTCTCGCTCAGCGAAATGCGTCAGGAGAGAAACACTTGCTGGATGAGCCTTTCGCTGGCCAAGACTTTCAACACAGCACCACCATTCGGGCAAGGAGGAGGAGAAAGGAAGACCACCTTTGCGTCCTGGCCCGTCCTTCTGTGCGAGACGCCTCTCCGCCTCTTCGCTCCCTGCAAGGCTGTAGTGTGCGCGCCGGCACGCGGAAGCGAGAGGGCAGGTGCAGAGAGCACCGCGATCTGACGGCGCCGTGCAGGCTGGAAAGGAAAGAGGGCTGCCACTGGAATGTGGTGCAAGTACAGGTTTGCACGCGTCGAGGGTAAGCTCTGGGTGAACTTGTTGACCTAAAGCTGTTCTCTGTGCCAGACGTAGCCGAGAATCTTTCCGTTGAGATTCAGGCTACCGCGCAAACAGAATGTGGTGCTACCTAGCGCTGCGAGGGAAAGGGCATAGCCCAGGCGTGTTTCGGCAGAAGCAGCAGCACGGAGGGTTTCTCTGCCGGCACCGCGGCTCCCTGTGCGAGAAGTAGACGACGGCTCGACTCCGGCAGAATGAAAGCGCGACACGGTACGAAGAGCGTAAGAATGAAGGCAGAGCACCGAGCTGCCGTGCGCCATCGCGCAGGCTGCAAGAGGAAGCGTGCCTGGCCACCGGCTCCTTTGCGGATTCACGTTAGCACTTGAAAACAGAAAGTTCCACTCGCAGCTACTGGTGCTGCTACCTCTTTCTCTTCCAGCTTTCCCTGGAAAGAACTGTGCCCAGGTTTAGGCTTCAACGCGCCGAGGTAACAGTGGCAGATGCGGCAGAGAATGGAAATACAGCGTGCAGCGGGCGGTTTCTGGTGCTTTACGGGAGGCAAGGGGAAAGTGCAGCGCAGCAGTGGCTTTTACTTCTGGAGCCTTTTGCTTTGGTAGCAGCAGCTGCTGCAAGTGGGCAACGGAGCTGCGAGAGTGCATCATGTGACGGCACATCTCTCTGAGAGAGGAGCTTTCGAGCCGCAGCGCGTTGCGCCCGGTTTCAAGGCTACTTGGAGGAGTGGGGGGTACTTGAAGAACGCCTTCTTTCTGGGCGCGTCCTTCTGGGTGTGCTCAAGCTGCATGGACTCGGCAGCACTGGAGGTGTAAGAACCTGTTTCTGGCCAGCTTGTGTGCTGGAGTGCAAGGGCTGCGCCTTCCTTTCTGAAGCAGCCCAGAGCATTCTCAGCGGAACCTGCTTGTGAAGCAGCTCTCGGCTGGACATTTGCGAGTCGCTGCACTGAAGTGCATGAAGCCGGTGCCCAGCTGCTTCGTCCTTCGCTTTCTGGGCTCTGGACAGAACTGAAGCGCAGCGATGGCTTGGAGCTTTGCCGCTCTTCAGCGTGAACACTGCACGCAGCCACAGGCTGGACATTTGCGAGTCGCTGCACTGAAGTGCATGAAGCCGGTGCCCAGCTGCTTCGTCCTTCGCCTTCTGGGCTCTGGACAGAACTGAAGCGCAGCGATGGCTTGGAGCTTTGCCGCTCTTCAGCGCGAACACTGCACGCAGCCACAGGCTGCTGTGCACGGCTTTTCCTCAGCTCGACGAACAGTCATTGTCTTGCTGTTTCCCAGCGTCGAAAGTGTCCGTGTAGCTCTCGCTCAGCGAAATGCGTCAGGAGAGAAACACTTGCTGGATGAGCCTTTCGCTGGCCAAGACTTTCAACACAGCACCACCATTCGGGCAAGGAGGAGGAGAAAGGAAGACCACCTTTGCGTCCTGGCCCGTCCTTCTGTGCGAGACGCCTCTCCGCCTCTTCGCTCCCTGCAAGGCTGTAGTGTGCGCGCCGGCACGCGGAAGCGAGAGGGCAGGTGCAGAGAGCACCGCGATCTGACGGCGCCGTGCAGGCTGGAAAGGAAAGAGGGCTGCCACTGGAATGTGGTGCAAGTACAGGTTTGCACGCGTCGAGGGTAAGCTCTGGGTGAGCTTGTTGACCTAAAGCTGTTCTCTGTGCCAGACGTAGCCGAGAATCTTTCCGTTGAGATTCAGGCTACCGCGCAAACAGAATGTGGTGCTACCTAGCGCTGCGAGGGAAAGGGCATAGCCCAGGCGTGTTTCGGCAGAAGCAGCAGCACGGAGGGTTTCTCTGCCGGCACCGCGGCTCCCTGTGCGAGAAGTAGACGACGGCTCGACTCCGGCAGAATGAAAGCGCGACACGGTACGAAGAGCGTAAGAATGAAGGCAGAGCACCGAGCTGCCGTGCGCCATCGCGCAGGCTGCAAGAGGAAGCGTGCCTGGCCACCGGCTCCTTTGCGGATTCACGTTAGCACTTGAAAACAGAAAGTTCCACTCGCAGCTACTGGTGCTGCTACCTCTTTCTCTTCCAGCTTTCCCTGGAAAGAACTGTGCCCAGGTTTAGGCTTCAACGCGCCGAGGTAACAGTGGCAGATGCGGCAGAGAATGGAAATACAGCGTGCAGCGGGCGGTTTCTGGTGCTTTACGGGAGGCAAGGGGAAAGTGCAGCGCAGCAGTGGCTTTTACTTCTGGAGCCTTTTGCTTTGGTAGCAGCAGCTGCTGCAAGTGGGCAACGGAGCTGCGAGAGTGCATCATGTGACGGCACATCTCTCTGAGAGAGGAGCTTTCGAGCCGCAGCGCGTTGCGCCCGGTTTCAAGGCTACTTGGAGGAGTGGGGGGTACTTGAAGAACGCCTTCTTTCTGGGCGCGTCCTTCTGGGTGTGCTCAAGCTGCATGGACTCGGCAGCACTGGAGGTGTAAGAACCTGTTTCTGGCCAGCTTGTGTGCTGGAGTGCAAGGGCTGCGCCTTCCTTTCTGAAGCAGCCCAGAGCATTCTCAGCGGAACCTGCTTGTGAAGCAGCTCTCGGCTGGACATTTGCGAGTCGCTGCACTGAAGTGCATGAAGCCGGTGCCCAGCTGCTTCGTCCTTCGCTTTCTGGGCTCTGGACAGAACTGAAGCGCAGCGATGGCTTGGAGCTTTGCCGCTCTTCAGCGTGAACACTGCACGCAGCCACAGGCTGGACATTTGCGAGTCGCTGCACTGAAGTGCATGAAGCCGGTGCCCAGCTGCTTCGTCCTTCGCTTTCTGGGCTCTGGACAGAACTGAAGCGCAGCGATGGCTTGGAGCTTTGCCGCTCTTCAGCGTGAACACTGCACGCAGCCACAGGCTGGACATTTGCGAGTCGCTGCACTGAAGTGCATGAAGCCGGTGCCCAGCTGCTTCGTCCTTCGCCTTCTGGGCTCTGGACAGAACTGAAGCGCAGCGATGGCTTGGAGCTTTGCCGCTCTTCAGCGCGAACACTGCACGCAGCCACAGGCTGCTGTGCACGGCTTTTCCTCAGCTCGACGAACAGTCATTGTCTTGCTGTTTCCCAGCGTCGAAAGTGTCCGTGTAGCTCTCGCTCAGCGAAATGCGTCAGGAGAGAAACACTTGCTGGATGAGCCTTTCGCTGGCCAAGACTTTCAACACAGCACCACCATTCGGGCAAGGAGGAGGAGAAAGGAAGACCACCTTTGCGTCCTGGCCCGTCCTTCTGTGCGAGACGCCTCTCCGCCTCTTCGCTCCCTGCAAGGCTGTAGTGTGCGCGCCGGCACGCGGAAGCGAGAGGGCAGGTGCAGAGAGCACCGCGATCTGACGGCGCCGTGCAGGCTGGAAAGGAAAGAGGGCTGCCACTGGAATGTGGTGCAAGTACAGGTTTGCACGCGTCGAGGGTAAGCTCTGGGTGAGCTTGTTGACCTAAAGCTGTTCTCTGTGCCAGACGTAGCCGAGAATCTTTCCGTTGAGATTCAGGCTACCGCGCAAACAGAATGTGGTGCTACCTAGCGCTGCGAGGGAAAGGGCATAGCCCAGGCGTGTTTCGGCAGAAGCAGCAGCACGGAGGGTTTCTCTGCCGGCACCGCGGCTCCCTGTGCGAGAAGTAGACGACGGCTCGACTCCGGCAGAATGAAAGCGCGACACGGTACGAAGAGCGTAAGAATGAAGGCAGAGCACCGAGCTGCCGTGCGCCATCGCGCAGGCTGCAAGAGGAAGCGTGCCTGGCCACCGGCTCCTTTGCGGATTCACGTTAGCACTTGAAAACAGAAAGTTCCACTCGCAGCTACTGGTGCTGCTACCTCTTTCTCTTCCAGCTTTCCCTGGAAAGAACTGTGCCCAGGTTTAGGCTTCAACGCGCCGAGGTAACAGTGGCAGATGCGGCAGAGAATGAAAATACAGCGTGCAGCGGGCGGTTTCTGGTGCTTTACGGGAGGCAAGGGGAAAGTGCAGCGCAGCAGTGGCTTTTACTTCTGGAGCCTTTTGCTTTGGTAGCAGCAGCTGCTGCAAGTGGGCAACGGAGCTGCGAGAGTGCATCATGTGACGGCACATCTCTCTGAGAGAGGAGCTTTCGAGCCGCAGCGCGTTGCGCCCGGTTTCAAGGCTACTTGGAGGAGTGGGGGGTACTTGAAGAACGCCTTCTTTCTGGGCGCGTCCTTCTGGGTGTGCTCAAGCTGCATGGACTCGGCAGCACTGGAGGTGTAAGAACCTGTTTCTGGCCAGCTTGTGTGCTGGAGTGCAAGGGCTGCGCCTTCCTTTCTGAAGCAGCCCAGAGCATTCTCAGCGGAACCTGCTTGTGAAGCAGCTCTCGGCTGGACATTTGCGAGTCTCTCCACTGAAGTGCATGAAGCCGGTGCCCAGCTGCTTCGTCCTTCGCCTTCTGGGCTCTGGACAGAACTGAAGCGCAGTGATGGCTTGGAGCTTTGCCGCTCTTCAGCGTGAACACTGCACGCAGCCACAGGCTGGACATTTGCGAGTCGCTGCACTGAAGTGCATGAAGCCGGTGCCCAGCTGCTTCGTCCTTCGCCTTCTGGGCTCTGGACAGAACTGAAGCGCAGCGATGGCTTGGAGCTTTGCCGCTCTTCAGCGCGAACACTGCACGCAGCCACAGGCTGCTGTGCACGGCTTTTCCTCAGCTCGACGTACAGTCATTGTCTTGCTGTTTCCCAGCGTCGAAAGTGTCCGTGTAGCTCTCGCTCAGCGAAATGCGTCAGGAGAGAAACACTTGCTGGATGAGCCTTTCGCTGGCCAAGACTTTCAACACAGCACCACCATTCGGGCAAGGAGGAGGAGAAAGGAAGACCACCTTTGCGTCCTGGCCCGTCCTTCTGTGCGAGACGCCTCTCCGCCTCTTCGCTCCCTGCAAGGCTGTAGTGTGCGCGCCGGCACGCGGAAGCGAGAGGGCAGGTGCAGAGAGCACCGCGATCTGACGGCGCCGTGCAGGCTGGAAAGGAAAGAGGGCTGCCACTGGAATGTGGTGCAAGTACAGGTTTGCACGCGTCGAGGGTAAGCTCTGGGTGAGCTTGTTGACCTAAAGCTGTTCTCTGTGCCAGACGTAGCCGAGAATCTTTCCGTTGAGATTCAGGCTACCGCGCAAACAGAATGTGGTGCTACCTAGCGCTGCGAGGGAAAGGGCATAGCCCAGGCGTGTTTCGGCAGAAGCAGCAGCACGGAGGGTTTCTCTGCCGGCACCGCGGCTCCCTGTGCGAGAAGTAGACGACGGCTCGACTCCGGCAGAATGAAAGCGCGACACGGTACGAAGAGCGTAAGAATGAAGGCAGAGCACCGAGCTGCCGTGCGCCATCGCGCAGGCTGCAAGAGGAAGCGTGCCTGGCCACCGGCTCCTTTGCGGATTCACGTTAGCACTTGAAAACAGAAAGTTCCACTCGCAGCTACTGGTGCTGCTACCTCTTTCTCTTCCAGCTTTCCCTGGAAAGAACTGTGCCCAGGTTTAGGCTTCAACGCGCCGAGGTAACAGTGGCAGATGCGGCAGAGAATGGAAATACAGCGTGCAGCGGGCGGTTTCTGGTGCTTTACGGGAGGCAAGGGGAAAGTGCAGCGCAGCAGTGGCTTTTACTTCTGGAGCCTTTTGCTTTGGTAGCAGCAGCTGCTGCAAGTGGGCAACGGAGCTGCGAGAGTGCATCATGTGACGGCACATCTCTCTGAGAGAGGAGCTTTCGAGCCGCAGCGCGTTGCGCCCGGTTTCAAGGCTACTTGGAGGAGTGGGGGGTACTTGAAGAACGCCTTCTTTCTGGGCGCGTCCTTCTGGGTGTGCTCAAGCTGCATGGACTCGGCAGCACTGGAGGTGTAAGAACCTGTTTCTGGCCAGCTTGTGTGCTGGAGTGCAAGGGCTGCGCCTTCCTTTCTGAAGCAGCCCAGAGCATTCTCAGCGGAACCTGCTTGTGAAGCAGCTCTCGGCTGGACATTTGCGAGTCGCTGCACTGAAGTGCATGAAGCCGGTGCCCAGCTGCTTCGTCCTTCGCTTTCTGGGCTCTGGACAGAACTGAAGCGCAGCGATGGCTTGGAGCTTTGCCGCTCTTCAGCGTGAACACTGCACGCAGCCACAGGCTGGACATTTGCGAGTCGCTGCACTGAAGTGCATGAAGCCGGTGCCCAGCTGCTTCGTCCTTCGCCTTCTGGGCTCTGGACAGAACTGAAGCGCAGCGATGGCTTGGAGCTTTGCCGCTCTTCAGCGCGAACACTGCACGCAGCCACAGGCTGCTGTGCACGGCTTTTCCTCAGCTCGACGAACAGTCATTGTCTTGCTGTTTCCCAGCGTCGAAAGTGTCCGTGTAGCTCTCGCTCAGCGAAATGCGTCAGGAGAGAAACACTTGCTGGATGAGCCTTTCACTGGCCAAGACTTTCAACACAGCACCACCATTCGGGCAAGGAGGAGGAGAAAGGAAGACCACCTTTGCGTCCTGGCCCGTCCTTCTGTGCGAGACGCCTCTCCGCCTCTTCGCTCCCTGCAAGGCTGTAGTGTGCGCGCCGGCACGCGGAAGCGAGAGGGCAGGTGCAGAGAGCACCGCGATCTGACGGCGCCGTGCAGGCTGGAAAGGAAAGAGGGCTGCCACTGGAATGTGGTGCAAGTACAGGTTTGCACGCGTCGAGGGTAAGCTCTGGGTGAGCTTGTTGACCTAAAGCTGTTCTCTGTGCCAGACGTAGCCGAGAATCTTTCCGTTGAGATTCAGGCTACCGCGCAAACAGAATGTGGTGCTACCTAGCGCTGCGAGGGAAAGGGCATAGCCCAGGCGTGTTTCGGCAGAAGCAGCAGCACGGAGGGTTTCTCTGCCGGCACCGCGGCTCCCTGTGCGAGAAGTAGACGACGGCTCGACTCCGGCAGAATGAAAGCGCGACACGGTACGAAGAGCGTAAGAATGAAGGCAGAGCACCGAGCTGCCGTGCGCCATCGCGCAGGCTGCAAGAGGAAGCGTGCCTGGCCACCGGCTCCTTTGCGGATTCACGTTAGCACTTGAAAACAGAAAGTTCCACTCGCAGCTACTGGTGCTGCTACCTCTTTCTCTTCCAGCTTTCCCTGGAAAGAACTGTGCCCAGGTTTAGGCTTCAACGCGCCGAGGTAACAGTGGCAGATGCGGCAGAGAATGGAAATACAGCGTGCAGCGGGCGGTTTCTGGTGCTTTACGGGAGGCAAGGGGAAAGTGCAGCGCAGCAGTGGCTTTTACTTCTGGAGCCTTTTGCTTTGGTAGCAGCAGCTGCTGCAAGTGGGCAACGGAGCTGCGAGAGTGCATCATGTGACGGCACATCTCTCTGAGAGAGGAGCTTTCGAGCCGCAGCGCGTTGCGCCCGGTTTCAAGGCTACTTGGAGGAGTGGGGGGTACTTGAAGAACGCCTTCTTTCTGGGCGCGTCCTTCTGGGTGTGCTCAAGCTGCATGGACTCGGCAGCACTGGAGGTGTAAGAACCTGTTTCTGGCCAGCTTGTGTGCTGGAGTGCAAGGGCTGCGCCTTCCTTTCTGAAGCAGCCCAGAGCATTCTCAGCGGAACCTGCTTGTGAAGCAGCTCTCGGCTGGACATTTGCGAGTCTCTCCACTGAAGTGCATGAAGCCGGTGCCCAGCTGCTTCGTCCTTCGCCTTCTGGGCTCTGGACAGAACTGAAGCGCAGCGATGGCTTGGAGCTTTGCCGCTCTTCAGCGTGAACACTGCACGCAGCCACAGGCTGGACATTTGCGAGTCGCTGCACTGAAGTGCATGAAGCCGGTGCCCAGCTGCTTCGTCCTTCGCCTTCTGGGCTCTGGACAGAACTGAAGCGCAGCGATGGCTTGGAGCTTTGCCGCTCTTCAGCGCGAACACTGCACGCAGCCACAGGCTGCTGTGCACGGCTTTTCCTCAGCTCGACGTACCGTCATTCTCTTGCTGTTTCCCAGCATCGAAAGTGTCCGTGTAGCTCTCGCTCAGCGAAATGCGTCAGGAGAGAAACACTTGCTGGATGAGCCTTTCGCTGGCCAAGACTTTCAACACAGCACCACCATTCGGGCAAGGAGGAGGAGAAAGGAAGACCATCTTTGCGTCCTGGCCCGTCCTTCTGTGCGAGACGCCTCTCCGCCTCTTCGCTCCCTGCAAGGCTGTAGTGTGCGCGCCGGCACTCGGAAGCGAGAGGGCAGGTGCAGAGAGCACCGCGATCTGACGGCGCCGTGCAGGCTGGAAAGGAAAGAGGGCTGCCACTGGAATGTGGTGCAAGTACAGGTTTGCACGCGTCGAGGGTAAGCTCTGGGTGAGCTTGTTGACCTAAAGCTGTTCTCTGTGCCAGACGTAGCCGAGAATCTTTCCGTTGAGATTCAGGCTACCGCGCAAACAGAATGTGGTGCTACCTAGCGCTGCGAGGGAAAGGGCATAGCCCAGGCGTGTTTCGGCAGAAGCAGCAGCACGGAGGGTTTCTCTGCCGGCACCGCGGCTCCCTGTGCGAGAAGTAGACGACGGCTCGACTCCGGCAGAATGAAAGCGCGACACGGTACGAAGAGCGTAAGAATGAAGGCAGAGCACCGAGCTGCCGTGCGCCATCGCGCAGGCTGCAAGAGGAAGCGTGCCTGGCCACCGGCTCCTTTGCGGATTCACGTTAGCACTTGAAAACAGAAAGTTCCACTCGCAGCTACTGGTGCTGCTACCTCTTTCTCTTCCAGCTTTCCCTGGAAAGAACTGTGCCCAGGTTTAGGCTTCAACGCGCCGAGGTAACAGTGGCAGATGCGGCAGAGAATGGAAATACAGCGTGCAGCGGGCGGTTTCTGGTGCTTTACGGGAGGCAAGGGGAAAGTGCAGCGCAGCAGTGGCTTTTACTTCTGGAGCCTTTTGCTTTGGTAGCAGCAGCTGCTGCAAGTGGGCAACGGAGCTGCGAGAGTGCATCATGTGACGGCACATCTCTCTGAGAGAGGAGCTTTCGAGCCGCAGCGCGTTGCGCCCGGTTTCAAGGCTACTTGGAGGAGTGGGGGGTACTTGAAGAACGCCTTCTTTCTGGGCGCGCCCTACTGGGTGTGCTCAAGCTGCATGGACTCGGCAGCACTGGAGGTGTAAGAACCTGTTTCTGGCCAGCTTGTGTGCTGGAGTGCAAGGGCTGCGCCTTCCTTTCTGAAGCAGCCCAGAGCATTCTCAGCGGAACCTGCTTGTGAAGCAGCTCTCGGCTGGACATTTGCGAGTCGCTGCACTGAAGTGCATGAAGCCGGTGCCCAGCTGCTTCGTCCTTCGCCTTCTGGGCTCTGGACAGAACTGAAGCGCAGCGATGGCTTGGAGCTTTGCCGCTCTTCAGCGCGAACACTGCACGCAGCCACAGGCTGCTGTGCACGGCTTTTCCTCAGCTCGACGTACAGTCATTGTCTTGCTGTTTCCCAGCGTCGAAAGTGTCCGTGTAGCTCTCGCTCAGCGAAATGCGTCAGGAGAGAAACACTTGCTGGATGAGCCTTTCGCTGGCCAAGACTTTCAACACAGCACCACCATTCGGGCAAGGAGGAGGAGAAAGGAAGACCACCTTTGCGTCCTGGCCCGTCCTTCTGTGCGAGACGCCTCTCCGCCTCTTCGCTCCCTGCAAGGCTGTAGTGTGCGCGCCGGCACGCGGAAGCGAGAGGGCAGGTGCAGAGAGCACCGCGATCTGACGGCGCCGTGCAGGCTGGAAAGGAAAGAGGGCTGCCACTGGAATGTGGTGCAAGTACAGGTTTGCACGCGTCGAGGGTAAGCTCTGGGTGAGCTTGTTGACCTAAAGCTGTTCTCTGTGCCAGACGTAGCCGAGAATCTTTCCGTTGAGATTCAGGCTACCGCGCAAACAGAATGTGGTGCTACCTAGCGCTGCGAGGGAAAGGGCATAGCCCAGGCGTGTTTCGGCAGAAGCAGCAGCACGGAGGGTTTCTCTGCCGGCACCGCGGCTCCCTGTGCGAGAAGTAGACGACGGCTCGACTCCGGCAGAATGAAAGCGCGACACGGTACGAAGAGCGTAAGAATGAAGGCAGAGCACCGAGCTGCCGTGCGCCATCGCGCAGGCTGCAAGAGGAAGCGTGCCTGGCCACCGGCTCCTTTGCGGATTCACGTTAGCACTTGAAAACAGAAAGTTCCACTCGCAGCTACTGGTGCTGCTACCTCTTTCTCTTCCAGCTTTCCCTGGAAAGAACTGTGCCCAGGTTTAGGCTTCAACGCGCCGAGGTAACAGTGGCAGATGCGGCAGAGAATGGAAATACAGCGTGCAGCGGGCGGTTTCTGGTGCTTTACGGGAGGCAAGGGGAAAGTGCAGCGCAGCAGTGGCTTTTACTTCTGGAGCCTTTTGCTTTGGTAGCAGCAGCTGCTGCAAGTGGGCAACGGAGCTGCGAGAGTGCATCATGTGACGGCACATCTCTCTGAGAGAGGAGCTTTCGAGCCGCAGCGCGTTGCGCCCGGTTTCAAGGCTACTTGGAGGAGTGGGGGGTACTTGAAGAACGCCTTCTTTCTGGGCGCGTCCTTCTGGGTGTGCTCAAGCTGCATGGACTCGGCAGCACTGGAGGTGTAAGAACCTGTTTCTGGCCAGCTTGTGTGCTGGAGTGCAAGGGCTGCGCCTTCCTTTCTGAAGCAGCCCAGAGCATTCTCAGCGGAACCTGCTTGTGAAGCAGCTCTCGGCTGGACATTTGCGAGTCGCTGCACTGAAGTGCATGAAGCCGGTGCCCAGCTGCTTCGTCCTTCGCTTTCTGGGCTCTGGACAGAACTGAAGCGCAGCGATGGCTTGGAGCTTTGCCGCTCTTCAGCGTGAACACTGCACGCAGCCACAGGCTGGACATTTGCGAGTCGCTGCACTGAAGTGCATGAAGCCGGTGCCCAGCTGCTTCGTCCTTCGCCTTCTGGGCTCTGGACAGAACTGAAGCGCAGCGATGGCTTGGAGCTTTGCCGCTCTTCAGCGCGAACACTGCACGCAGCCACAGGCTGCTGTGCACGGCTTTTCCTCAGCTCGACGAACAGTCATTGTCTTGCTGTTTCCCAGCGTCGAAAGTGTCCATGTAGCTCTCGCTCAGCGAAATGCGTCAGGAGAGAAACACTTGCTGGATGAGCCTTTCGCTGGCCAAGACTTTCAACACAGCACCACCATTCGGGCAAGGAGGAGGAGAAAGGAAGACCATCTTTGCGTCCTGGCCCGTCCTTCTGTGCGAGACGCCTCTCCGCCTCTTCGCTCCCTGCAAGGCTGTAGTGTGCGCGCCGGCACGCGGAAGCGAGAGGGCAGGTGCAGAGAGCACCGCGATCTGACGGCGCCGTGCAGGCTGGAAAGGAAAGAGGGCTGCCACTGGAATGTGGTGCAAGTACAGGTTTGCACGCGTCGAGGGTAAGCTCTGGGTGAGCTTGTTGACCTAAAGCTGTTCTCTGTGCCAGACGTAGCCGAGAATCTTTCCGTTGAGATTCAGGCTACCGCGCAAACAGAATGTGGTGCTACCTAGCGCTGCGAGGGAAAGGGCATAGCCCAGGCGTGTTTCGGCAGAAGCAGCAGCACGGAGGGTTTCTCTGCCGGCACCGCGGCTCCCTGTGCGAGAAGTAGACGACGGCTCGACTCCGGCAGAATGAAAGCGCGACACGGTACGAAGAGCGTAAGAATGAAGGCAGAGCACCGAGCTGCCGTGCGCCATCGCGCAGGCTGCAAGAGGAAGCGTGCCTGGCCACCGGCTCCTTTGCGGATTCACGTTAGCACTTGAAAACAGAAAGTTCCACTCGCAGCTACTGGTGCTGCTACCTCTTTCTCTTCCAGCTTTCCCTGGAAAGAACTGTGCCCAGGTTTAGGCTTCAACGCGCCGAGGTAACAGTGGCAGATGCGGCAGAGAATGGAAATACAGCGTGCAGCGGGCGGTTTCTGGTGCTTTACGGGAGGCAAGGGGAAAGTGCAGCGCAGCAGTGGCTTTTACTTCTGGAGCCTTTTGCTTTGGTAGCAGCAGCTGCTGCAAGTGGGCAACGGAGCTGCGAGAGTGCATCATGTGACGGCACATCTCTCTGAGAGAGGAGCTTTCGAGCCGCAGCGCGTTGCGCCCGGTTTCAAGGCTACTTGGAGGAGTGGGGGGTACTTGAAGAACGCCTTCTTTCTGGGCGCGTCCTTCTGGGTGTGCTCAAGCTGCATGGACTCGGCAGCACTGGAGGTGTAAGAACCTGTTTCTGGCCAGCTTGTGTGCTGGAGTGCAAGGGCTGCGCCTTCCTTTCTGAAGCAGCCCAGAGCATTCTCAGCGGAACCTGCTTGTGAAGCAGCTCTCGGCTGGACATTTGCGAGTCGCTGCACTGAAGTGCATGAAGCCGGTGCCCAGCTGCTTCGTCCTTCGCTTTCTGGGCTCTGGACAGAACTGAAGCGCAGCGATGGCTTGGAGCTTTGCCGCTCTTCAGCGTGAACACTGCACGCAGCCACAGGCTGGACATTTGCGAGTCGCTGCACTGAAGTGCATGAAGCCGGTGCCCAGCTGCTTCGTCCTTCGCCTTCTGGGCTCTGGACAGAACTGAAGCGCAGCGATGGCTTGGAGCTTTGCCGCTCTTCAGCGCGAACACTGCACGCAGCCACAGGCTGCTGTGCACGGCTTTTCCTCAGCTCGACGAACAGTCATTGTCTTGCTGTTTCCCAGCGTCGAAAGTGTCCGTGTAGCTCTCGCTCAGCGAAATGCGTCAGGAGAGAAACACTTGCTGGATGAGCCTTTCGCTGGCCAAGACTTTCAACACAGCACCACCATTCGGGCAAGGAGGAGGAGAAAGGAAGACCACCTTTGCGTCCTGGCCCGTCCTTCTGTGCGAGACGCCTCTCCGCCTCTTCGCTCCCTGCAAGGCTGTAGTGTGCGCGCCGGCACGCGGAAGCGAGAGGGCAGGTGCAGAGAGCACCGCGATCTGACGGCGCCGTGCAGGCTGGAAAGGAAAGAGGGCTGCCACTGGAATGTGGTGCAAGTACAGGTTTGCACGCGTCGAGGGTAAGCTCTGGGTGAGCTTGTTGACCTAAAGCTGTTCTCTGTGCCAGACGTAGCCGAGAATCTTTCCGTTGAGATTCAGGCTACCGCGCAAACAGAATGTGGTGCTACCTAGCGCTGCGAGGGAAAGGGCATAGCCCAGGCGTGTTTCGGCAGAAGCAGCAGCACGGAGGGTTTCTCTGCCGGCACCGCGGCTCCCTGTGCGAGAAGTAGACGACGGCTCGACTCCGGCAGAATGAAAGCGCGACACGGTACGAAGAGCGTAAGAATGAAGGCAGAGCACCGAGCTGCCGTGCGCCATCGCGCAGGCTGCAAGAGGAAGCGTGCCTGGCCACCGGCTCCTTTGCGGATTCACGTTAGCACTTGAAAACAGAAAGTTCCACTCGCAGCTACTGGTGCTGCTACCTCTTTCTCTTCCAGCTTTCCCTGGAAAGAACTGTGCCCAGGTTTAGGCTTCAACGCGCCGAGGTAACAGTGGCAGATGCGGCAGAGAATGGAAATACAGCGTGCAGCGGGCGGTTTCTGGTGCTTTACGGGAGGCAAGGGGAAAGTGCAGCGCAGCAGTGGCTTTTACTTCTGGAGCCTTTTGCTTTGGTAGCAGCAGCTGCTGCAAGTGGGCAACGGAGCTGCGAGAGTGCATCATGTGACGGCACATCTCTCTGAGAGAGGAGCTTTCGAGCCGCAGCGCGTTGCGCCCGGTTTCAAGGCTACTTGGAGGAGTGGGGGGTACTTGAAGAACGCCTTCTTTCTGGGCGCGTCCTTCTGGGTGTGCTCAAGCTGCATGGACTCGGCAGCACTGGAGGTGTAAGAACCTGTTTCTGGCCAGCTTGTGTGCTGGAGTGCAAGGGCTGCGCCTTCCTTTCTGAAGCAGCCCAGAGCATTCTCAGCGGAACCTGCTTGTGAAGCAGCTCTCGGCTGGACATTTGCGAGTCGCTGCACTGAAGTGCATGAAGCCGGTGCCCAGCTGCTTCGTCCTTCGCTTTCTGGGCTCTGGACAGAACTGAAGCGCAGCGATGGCTTGGAGCTTTGCCGCTCTTCAGCGTGAACACTGCACGCAGCCACAGGCTGGACATTTGCGAGTCGCTGCACTGAAGTGCATGAAGCCGGTGCCCAGCTGCTTCGTCCTTCGCTTTCTGGGCTCTGGACAGAACTGAAGCGCAGCGATGGCTTGGAGCTTTGCCGCTCTTCAGCGTGAACACTGCACGCAGCCACAGGCTGGACATTTGCGAGTCGCTGCACTGAAGTGCATGAAGCCGGTGCCCAGCTGCTTCGTCCTTCGCCTTCTGGGCTCTGGACAGAACTGAAGCGCAGCGATGGCTTGGAGCTTTGCCGCTCTTCAGCGCGAACACTGCACGCAGCCACAGGCTGCTGTGCACGGCTTTTCCTCAGCTCGACGAACAGTCATTGTCTTGCTGTTTCCCAGCGTCGAAAGTGTCCGTGTAGCTCTCGCTCAGCGAAATGCGTCAGGAGAGAAACACTTGCTGGATGAGCCTTTCGCTGGCCAAGACTTTCAACACAGCACCACCATTCGGGCAAGGAGGAGGAGAAAGGAAGACCACCTTTGCGTCCTGGCCCGTCCTTCTGTGCGAGACGCCTCTCCGCCTCTTCGCTCCCTGCAAGGCTGTAGTGTGCGCGCCGGCACGCGGAAGCGAGAGGGCAGGTGCAGAGAGCACCGCGATCTGACGGCGCCGTGCAGGCTGGAAAGGAAAGAGGGCTGCCACTGGAATGTGGTGCAAGTACAGGTTTGCACGCGTCGAGGGTAAGCTCTGGGTGAGCTTGTTGACCTAAAGCTGTTCTCTGTGCCAGACGTAGCCGAGAATCTTTCCGTTGAGATTCAGGCTACCGCGCAAACAGAATGTGGTGCTACCTAGCGCTGCGAGGGAAAGGGCATAGCCCAGGCGTGTTTCGGCAGAAGCAGCAGCACGGAGGGTTTCTCTGCCGGCACCGCGGCTCCCTGTGCGAGAAGTAGACGACGGCTCGACTCCGGCAGAATGAAAGCGCGACACGGTACGAAGAGCGTAAGAATGAAGGCAGAGCACCGAGCTGCCGTGCGCCATCGCGCAGGCTGCAAGAGGAAGCGTGCCTGGCCACCGGCTCCTTTGCGGATTCACGTTAGCACTTGAAAACAGAAAGTTCCACTCGCAGCTACTGGTGCTGCTACCTCTTTCTCTTCCAGCTTTCCCTGGAAAGAACTGTGCCCAGGTTTAGGCTTCAACGCGCCGAGGTAACAGTGGCAGATGCGGCAGAGAATGAAAATACAGCGTGCAGCGGGCGGTTTCTGGTGCTTTACGGGAGGCAAGGGGAAAGTGCAGCGCAGCAGTGGCTTTTACTTCTGGAGCCTTTTGCTTTGGTAGCAGCAGCTGCTGCAAGTGGGCAACGGAGCTGCGAGAGTGCATCATGTGACGGCACATCTCTCTGAGAGAGGAGCTTTCGAGCCGCAGCGCGTTGCGCCCGGTTTCAAGGCTACTTGGAGGAGTGGGGGGTACTTGAAGAACGCCTTCTTTCTGGGCGCGTCCTTCTGGGTGTGCTCAAGCTGCATGGACTCGGCAGCACTGGAGGTGTAAGAACCTGTTTCTGGCCAGCTTGTGTGCTGGAGTGCAAGGGCTGCGCCTTCCTTTCTGAAGCAGCCCAGAGCATTCTCAGCGGAACCTGCTTGTGAAGCAGCTCTCGGCTGGACATTTGCGAGTCTCTCCACTGAAGTGCATGAAGCCGGTGCCCAGCTGCTTCGTCCTTCGCCTTCTGGGCTCTGGACAGAACTGAAGCGCAGTGATGGCTTGGAGCTTTGCCGCTCTTCAGCGTGAACACTGCACGCAGCCACAGGCTGGACATTTGCGAGTCGCTGCACTGAAGTGCATGAAGCCGGTGCCCAGCTGCTTCGTCCTTCGCCTTCTGGGCTCTGGACAGAACTGAAGCGCAGCGATGGCTTGGAGCTTTGCCGCTCTTCAGCGCGAACACTGCACGCAGCCACAGGCTGCTGTGCACGGCTTTTCCTCAGCTCGACGTACAGTCATTGTCTTGCTGTTTCCCAGCGTCGAAAGTGTCCGTGTAGCTCTCGCTCAGCGAAATGCGTCAGGAGAGAAACACTTGCTGGATGAGCCTTTCGCTGGCCAAGACTTTCAACACAGCACCACCATTCGGGCAAGGAGGAGGAGAAAGGAAGACCACCTTTGCGTCCTGGCCCGTCCTTCTGTGCGAGACGCCTCTCCGCCTCTTCGCTCCCTGCAAGGCTGTAGTGTGCGCGCCGGCACGCGGAAGCGAGAGGGCAGGTGCAGAGAGCACCGCGATCTGACGGCGCCGTGCAGGCTGGAAAGGAAAGAGGGCTGCCACTGGAATGTGGTGCAAGTACAGGTTTGCACGCGTCGAGGGTAAGCTCTGGGTGAGCTTGTTGACCTAAAGCTGTTCTCTGTGCCAGACGTAGCCGAGAATCTTTCCGTTGAGATTCAGGCTACCGCGCAAACAGAATGTGGTGCTACCTAGCGCTGCGAGGGAAAGGGCATAGCCCAGGCGTGTTTCGGCAGAAGCAGCAGCACGGAGGGTTTCTCTGCCGGCACCGCGGCTCCCTGTGCGAGAAGTAGACGACGGCTCGACTCCGGCAGAATGAAAGCGCGACACGGTACGAAGAGCGTAAGAATGAAGGCAGAGCACCGAGCTGCCGTGCGCCATCGCGCAGGCTGCAAGAGGAAGCGTGCCTGGCCACCGGCTCCTTTGCGGATTCACGTTAGCACTTGAAAACAGAAAGTTCCACTCGCAGCTACTGGTGCTGCTACCTCTTTCTCTTCCAGCTTTCCCTGGAAAGAACTGTGCCCAGGTTTAGGCTTCAACGCGCCGAGGTAACAGTGGCAGATGCGGCAGAGAATGGAAATACAGCGTGCAGCGGGCGGTTTCTGGTGCTTTACGGGAGGCAAGGGGAAAGTGCAGCGCAGCAGTGGCTTTTACTTCTGGAGCCTTTTGCTTTGGTAGCAGCAGCTGCTGCAAGTGGGCAACGGAGCTGCGAGAGTGCATCATGTGACGGCACATCTCTCTGAGAGAGGAGCTTTCGAGCCGCAGCGCGTTGCGCCCGGTTTCAAGGCTACTTGGAGGAGTGGGGGGTACTTGAAGAACGCCTTCTTTCTGGGCGCGTCCTTCTGGGTGTGCTCAAGCTGCATGGACTCGGCAGCACTGGAGGTGTAAGAACCTGTTTCTGGCCAGCTTGTGTGCTGGAGTGCAAGGGCTGCGCCTTCCTTTCTGAAGCAGCCCAGAGCATTCTCAGCGGAACCTGCTTGTGAAGCAGCTCTCGGCTGGACATTTGCGAGTCGCTGCACTGAAGTGCATGAAGCCGGTGCCCAGCTGCTTCGTCCTTCGCTTTCTGGGCTCTGGACAGAACTGAAGCGCAGCGATGGCTTGGAGCTTTGCCGCTCTTCAGCGTGAACACTGCACGCAGCCACAGGCTGGACATTTGCGAGTCGCTGCACTGAAGTGCATGAAGCCGGTGCCCAGCTGCTTCGTCCTTCGCCTTCTGGGCTCTGGACAGAACTGAAGCGCAGCGATGGCTTGGAGCTTTGCCGCTCTTCAGCGCGAACACTGCACGCAGCCACAGGCTGCTGTGCACGGCTTTTCCTCAGCTCGACGAACAGTCATTGTCTTGCTGTTTCCCAGCGTCGAAAGTGTCCGTGTAGCTCTCGCTCAGCGAAATGCGTCAGGAGAGAAACACTTGCTGGATGAGCCTTTCACTGGCCAAGACTTTCAACACAGCACCACCATTCGGGCAAGGAGGAGGAGAAAGGAAGACCACCTTTGCGTCCTGGCCCGTCCTTCTGTGCGAGACGCCTCTCCGCCTCTTCGCTCCCTGCAAGGCTGTAGTGTGCGCGCCGGCACGCGGAAGCGAGAGGGCAGGTGCAGAGAGCACCGCGATCTGACGGCGCCGTGCAGGCTGGAAAGGAAAGAGGGCTGCCACTGGAATGTGGTGCAAGTACAGGTTTGCACGCGTCGAGGGTAAGCTCTGGGTGAGCTTGTTGACCTAAAGCTGTTCTCTGTGCCAGACGTAGCCGAGAATCTTTCCGTTGAGATTCAGGCTACCGCGCAAACAGAATGTGGTGCTACCTAGCGCTGCGAGGGAAAGGGCATAGCCCAGGCGTGTTTCGGCAGAAGCAGCAGCACGGAGGGTTTCTCTGCCGGCACCGCGGCTCCCTGTGCGAGAAGTAGACGACGGCTCGACTCCGGCAGAATGAAAGCGCGACACGGTACGAAGAGCGTAAGAATGAAGGCAGAGCACCGAGCTGCCGTGCGCCATCGCGCAGGCTGCAAGAGGAAGCGTGCCTGGCCACCGGCTCCTTTGCGGATTCACGTTAGCACTTGAAAACAGAAAGTTCCACTCGCAGCTACTGGTGCTGCTACCTCTTTCTCTTCCAGCTTTCCCTGGAAAGAACTGTGCCCAGGTTTAGGCTTCAACGCGCCGAGGTAACAGTGGCAGATGCGGCAGAGAATGGAAATACAGCGTGCAGCGGGCGGTTTCTGGTGCTTTACGGGAGGCAAGGGGAAAGTGCAGCGCAGCAGTGGCTTTTACTTCTGGAGCCTTTTGCTTTGGTAGCAGCAGCTGCTGCAAGTGGGCAACGGAGCTGCGAGAGTGCATCATGTGACGGCACATCTCTCTGAGAGAGGAGCTTTCGAGCCGCAGCGCGTTGCGCCCGGTTTCAAGGCTACTTGGAGGAGTGGGGGGTACTTGAAGAACGCCTTCTTTCTGGGCGCGTCCTTCTGGGTGTGCTCAAGCTGCATGGACTCGGCAGCACTGGAGGTGTAAGAACCTGTTTCTGGCCAGCTTGTGTGCTGGAGTGCAAGGGCTGCGCCTTCCTTTCTGAAGCAGCCCAGAGCATTCTCAGCGGAACCTGCTTGTGAAGCAGCTCTCGGCTGGACATTTGCGAGTCTCTCCACTGAAGTGCATGAAGCCGGTGCCCAGCTGCTTCGTCCTTCGCCTTCTGGGCTCTGGACAGAACTGAAGCGCAGCGATGGCTTGGAGCTTTGCCGCTCTTCAGCGTGAACACTGCACGCAGCCACAGGCTGGACATTTGCGAGTCGCTGCACTGAAGTGCATGAAGCCGGTGCCCAGCTGCTTCGTCCTTCGCCTTCTGGGCTCTGGACAGAACTGAAGCGCAGCGATGGCTTGGAGCTTTGCCGCTCTTCAGCGCGAACACTGCACGCAGCCACAGGCTGCTGTGCACGGCTTTTCCTCAGCTCGACGTACCGTCATTCTCTTGCTGTTTCCCAGCATCGAAAGTGTCCGTGTAGCTCTCGCTCAGCGAAATGCGTCAGGAGAGAAACACTTGCTGGATGAGCCTTTCGCTGGCCAAGACTTTCAACACAGCACCACCATTCGGGCAAGGAGGAGGAGAAAGGAAGACCATCTTTGCGTCCTGGCCCGTCCTTCTGTGCGAGACGCCTCTCCGCCTCTTCGCTCCCTGCAAGGCTGTAGTGTGCGCGCCGGCACTCGGAAGCGAGAGGGCAGGTGCAGAGAGCACCGCGATCTGACGGCGCCGTGCAGGCTGGAAAGGAAAGAGGGCTGCCACTGGAATGTGGTGCAAGTACAGGTTTGCACGCGTCGAGGGTAAGCTCTGGGTGAGCTTGTTGACCTAAAGCTGTTCTCTGTGCCAGACGTAGCCGAGAATCTTTCCGTTGAGATTCAGGCTACCGCGCAAACAGAATGTGGTGCTACCTAGCGCTGCGAGGGAAAGGGCATAGCCCAGGCGTGTTTCGGCAGAAGCAGCAGCACGGAGGGTTTCTCTGCCGGCACCGCGGCTCCCTGTGCGAGAAGTAGACGACGGCTCGACTCCGGCAGAATGAAAGCGCGACACGGTACGAAGAGCGTAAGAATGAAGGCAGAGCACCGAGCTGCCGTGCGCCATCGCGCAGGCTGCAAGAGGAAGCGTGCCTGGCCACCGGCTCCTTTGCGGATTCACGTTAGCACTTGAAAACAGAAAGTTCCACTCGCAGCTACTGGTGCTGCTACCTCTTTCTCTTCCAGCTTTCCCTGGAAAGAACTGTGCCCAGGTTTAGGCTTCAACGCGCCGAGGTAACAGTGGCAGATGCGGCAGAGAATGGAAATACAGCGTGCAGCGGGCGGTTTCTGGTGCTTTACGGGAGGCAAGGGGAAAGTGCAGCGCAGCAGTGGCTTTTACTTCTGGAGCCTTTTGCTTTGGTAGCAGCAGCTGCTGCAAGTGGGCAACGGAGCTGCGAGAGTGCATCATGTGACGGCACATCTCTCTGAGAGAGGAGCTTTCGAGCCGCAGCGCGTTGCGCCCGGTTTCAAGGCTACTTGGAGGAGTGGGGGGTACTTGAAGAACGCCTTCTTTCTGGGCGCGCCCTACTGGGTGTGCTCAAGCTGCATGGACTCGGCAGCACTGGAGGTGTAAGAACCTGTTTCTGGCCAGCTTGTGTGCTGGAGTGCAAGGGCTGCGCCTTCCTTTCTGAAGCAGCCCAGAGCATTCTCAGCGGAACCTGCTTGTGAAGCAGCTCTCGGCTGGACATTTGCGAGTCGCTGCACTGAAGTGCATGAAGCCGGTGCCCAGCTGCTTCGTCCTTCGCCTTCTGGGCTCTGGACAGAACTGAAGCGCAGCGATGGCTTGGAGCTTTGCCGCTCTTCAGCGCGAACACTGCACGCAGCCACAGGCTGCTGTGCACGGCTTTTCCTCAGCTCGACGTACAGTCATTGTCTTGCTGTTTCCCAGCGTCGAAAGTGTCCGTGTAGCTCTCGCTCAGCGAAATGCGTCAGGAGAGAAACACTTGCTGGATGAGCCTTTCGCTGGCCAAGACTTTCAACACAGCACCACCATTCGGGCAAGGAGGAGGAGAAAGGAAGACCACCTTTGCGTCCTGGCCCGTCCTTCTGTGCGAGACGCCTCTCCGCCTCTTCGCTCCCTGCAAGGCTGTAGTGTGCGCGCCGGCACGCGGAAGCGAGAGGGCAGGTGCAGAGAGCACCGCGATCTGACGGCGCCGTGCAGGCTGGAAAGGAAAGAGGGCTGCCACTGGAATGTGGTGCAAGTACAGGTTTGCACGCGTCGAGGGTAAGCTCTGGGTGAGCTTGTTGACCTAAAGCTGTTCTCTGTGCCAGACGTAGCCGAGAATCTTTCCGTTGAGATTCAGGCTACCGCGCAAACAGAATGTGGTGCTACCTAGCGCTGCGAGGGAAAGGGCATAGCCCAGGCGTGTTTCGGCAGAAGCAGCAGCACGGAGGGTTTCTCTGCCGGCACCGCGGCTCCCTGTGCGAGAAGTAGACGACGGCTCGACTCCGGCAGAATGAAAGCGCGACACGGTACGAAGAGCGTAAGAATGAAGGCAGAGCACCGAGCTGCCGTGCGCCATCGCGCAGGCTGCAAGAGGAAGCGTGCCTGGCCACCGGCTCCTTTGCGGATTCACGTTAGCACTTGAAAACAGAAAGTTCCACTCGCAGCTACTGGTGCTGCTACCTCTTTCTCTTCCAGCTTTCCCTGGAAAGAACTGTGCCCAGGTTTAGGCTTCAACGCGCCGAGGTAACAGTGGCAGATGCGGCAGAGAATGGAAATACAGCGTGCAGCGGGCGGTTTCTGGTGCTTTACGGGAGGCAAGGGGAAAGTGCAGCGCAGCAGTGGCTTTTACTTCTGGAGCCTTTTGCTTTGGTAGCAGCAGCTGCTGCAAGTGGGCAACGGAGCTGCGAGAGTGCATCATGTGACGGCACATCTCTCTGAGAGAGGAGCTTTCGAGCCGCAGCGCGTTGCGCCCGGTTTCAAGGCTACTTGGAGGAGTGGGGGGTACTTGAAGAACGCCTTCTTTCTGGGCGCGTCCTTCTGGGTGTGCTCAAGCTGCATGGACTCGGCAGCACTGGAGGTGTAAGAACCTGTTTCTGGCCAGCTTGTGTGCTGGAGTGCAAGGGCTGCGCCTTCCTTTCTGAAGCAGCCCAGAGCATTCTCAGCGGAACCTGCTTGTGAAGCAGCTCTCGGCTGGACATTTGCGAGTCGCTGCACTGAAGTGCATGAAGCCGGTGCCCAGCTGCTTCGTCCTTCGCTTTCTGGGCTCTGGACAGAACTGAAGCGCAGCGATGGCTTGGAGCTTTGCCGCTCTTCAGCGTGAACACTGCACGCAGCCACAGGCTGGACATTTGCGAGTCGCTGCACTGAAGTGCATGAAGCCGGTGCCCAGCTGCTTCGTCCTTCGCCTTCTGGGCTCTGGACAGAACTGAAGCGCAGCGATGGCTTGGAGCTTTGCCGCTCTTCAGCGCGAACACTGCACGCAGCCACAGGCTGCTGTGCACGGCTTTTCCTCAGCTCGACGAACAGTCATTGTCTTGCTGTTTCCCAGCGTCGAAAGTGTCCATGTAGCTCTCGCTCAGCGAAATGCGTCAGGAGAGAAACACTTGCTGGATGAGCCTTTCGCTGGCCAAGACTTTCAACACAGCACCACCATTCGGGCAAGGAGGAGGAGAAAGGAAGACCATCTTTGCGTCCTGGCCCGTCCTTCTGTGCGAGACGCCTCTCCGCCTCTTCGCTCCCTGCAAGGCTGTAGTGTGCGCGCCGGCACGCGGAAGCGAGAGGGCAGGTGCAGAGAGCACCGCGATCTGACGGCGCCGTGCAGGCTGGAAAGGAAAGAGGGCTGCCACTGGAATGTGGTGCAAGTACAGGTTTGCACGCGTCGAGGGTAAGCTCTGGGTGAGCTTGTTGACCTAAAGCTGTTCTCTGTGCCAGACGTAGCCGAGAATCTTTCCGTTGAGATTCAGGCTACCGCGCAAACAGAATGTGGTGCTACCTAGCGCTGCGAGGGAAAGGGCATAGCCCAGGCGTGTTTCGGCAGAAGCAGCAGCACGGAGGGTTTCTCTGCCGGCACCGCGGCTCCCTGTGCGAGAAGTAGACGACGGCTCGACTCCGGCAGAATGAAAGCGCGACACGGTACGAAGAGCGTAAGAATGAAGGCAGAGCACCGAGCTGCCGTGCGCCATCGCGCAGGCTGCAAGAGGAAGCGTGCCTGGCCACCGGCTCCTTTGCGGATTCACGTTAGCACTTGAAAACAGAAAGTTCCACTCGCAGCTACTGGTGCTGCTACCTCTTTCTCTTCCAGCTTTCCCTGGAAAGAACTGTGCCCAGGTTTAGGCTTCAACGCGCCGAGGTAACAGTGGCAGATGCGGCAGAGAATGGAAATACAGCGTGCAGCGGGCGGTTTCTGGTGCTTTACGGGAGGCAAGGGGAAAGTGCAGCGCAGCAGTGGCTTTTACTTCTGGAGCCTTTTGCTTTGGTAGCAGCAGCTGCTGCAAGTGGGCAACGGAGCTGCGAGAGTGCATCATGTGATGGCACATCTCTCTGAGAGAGGAGCTTTCGAGCCGCAGCGCGTTGCGCCCGGTTTCAAGGCTACTTGGAGGAGTGGGGGGTACTTGAAGAACGCCTTCTTTCTGGGCGCGTCCTTCTGGGTGTGCTCAAGCTGCATGGACTCGGCAGCACTGGAGGTGTAAGAACCTGTTTCTGGCCAGCTTGTGTGCTGGAGTGCAAGGGCTGCGCCTTCCTTTCTGAAGCAGCCCAGAGCATTCTCAGCGGAACCTGCTTGTGAAGCAGCTCTCGGCTGGACATTTGCGAGTCTCTCCACTGAAGTGCATGAAGCCGGTGCCCAGCTGCTTCGTCCTTCGCCTTCTGGGCTCTGGACAGAACTGAAGCGCAGCGATGGCTTGGAGCTTTGCCGCTCTTCAGCGTGAACACTGCACGCAGCCACAGGCTGGACATTTGCGAGTCGCTGCACTGAAGTGCATGAAGCCGGTGCCCAGCTGCTTCGTCCTTCGCCTTCTGGGCTCTGGACAGAACTGAAGCGCAGCGATGGCTTGGAGCTTTGCCGCTCTTCAGCGCGAACACTGCACGCAGCCACAGGCTGCTGTGCACGGCTTTTCCTCAGCTCGACGTACCGTCATTCTCTTGCTGTTTCCCAGCGTCGAAAGTGTCCGTGTAGCTCTCGCTCAGCGAAATGCGTCAGGAGAGAAACGCTTGCTGGATGAGCCTTTCGCTGGCCAAGACTTTCAACACAGCACCACCATTCGGGCAAGGAGGAGGAGAAAGGAAGACCATCTTTGCGTCCTGGCCCGTCCTTCTGTGCGAGACGCCTCTCCGCCTCTTCGCTCCCTGCAAGGCTGTAGTGTGCGCGCCGGCACTCGGAAGCGAGAGGGCAGGTGCAGAGAGCACCGCGATCTGACGGCGCCGTGCAGGCTGGAAAGGAAAGAGGGCTGCCACTGGAATGTGGTGCAAGTACAGGTTTGCACGCGTCGAGGGTAAGCTCTGGGTGAGCTTGTTGACCTAAAGCTGTTCTCTGTGCCAGACGTAGCCGAGAATCTTTCCGTTGAGATTCAGGCTACCGCGCAAACAGAATGTGGTGCTACCTAGCGCTGCGAGGGAAAGGGCATAGCCCAGGCGTGTTTCGGCAGAAGCAGCAGCACGGAGGGTTTCTCTGCCGGCACCGCGGCTCCCTGTGCGAGAAGTAGACGACGGCTCGACTCCGGCAGAATGAAAGCGCGACACGGTACGAAGAGCGTAAGAATGAAGGCAGAGCACCGAGCTGCCGTGCGCCATCGCGCAGGCTGCAAGAGGAAGCGTGCCTGGCCACCGGCTCCTTTGCGGATTCACGTTAGCACTTGAAAACAGAAAGTTCCACTCGCAGCTACTGGTGCTGCTACCTCTTTCTCTTCCAGCTTTCCCTGGAAAGAACTGTGCCCAGGTTTAGGCTTCAACGCGCCGAGGTAACAGTGGCAGATGCGGCAGAGAATGGAAATACAGCGTGCAGCGGGCGGTTTCTGGTGCTTTACGGGAGGCAAGGGGAAAGTGCAGCGCAGCAGTGGCTTTTACTTCTGGAGCCTTTTGCTTTGGTAGCAGCAGCTGCTGCAAGTGGGCAACGGAGCTGCGAGAGTGCATCATGTGACGGCACATCTCTCTGAGAGAGGAGCTTTCGAGCCGCAGCGCGTTGCGCCCGGTTTCAAGGCTACTTGGAGGAGTGGGGGGTACTTGAAGAACGCCTTCTTTCTGGGCGCGCCCTACTGGGTGTGCTCAAGCTGCATGGACTCGGCAGCACTGGAGGTGTAAGAACCTGTTTCTGGCCAGCTTGTGTGCTGGAGTGCAAGGGCTGCGCCTTCCTTTCTGAAGCAGCCCAGAGCATTCTCAGCGGAACCTGCTTGTGAAGCAGCTCTCGGCTGGACATTTGCGAGTCGCTGCACTGAAGTGCATGAAGCCGGTGCCCAGCTGCTTCGTCCTTCGCCTTCTGGGCTCTGGACAGAACTGAAGCGCAGCGATGGCTTGGAGCTTTGCCGCTCTTCAGCGCGAACACTGCACGCAGCCACAGGCTGCTGTGCACGGCTTTTCCTCAGCTCGACGTACCGTCATTCTCTTGCTGTTTCCCAGCGTCGAAAGTGTCCGTGTAGCTCTCGCTCAGCGAAATGCGTCAGGAGAGAAACGCTTGCTGGATGAGCCTTTCGCTGGCCAAGACTTTCAACACAGCACCACCATTCGGGCAAGGAGGAGGAGAAAGGAAGACCATCTTTGCGTCCTGGCCCGTCCTTCTGTGCGAGACGCCTCTCCGCCTCTTCGCTCCCTGCAAGGCTGTAGTGTGCGCGCCGGCACTCGGAAGCGAGAGGGCAGGTGCAGAGAGCACCGCGATCTGACGGCGCCGTGCAGGCTGGAAAGGAAAGAGGGCTGCCACTGGAATGTGGTGCAAGTACAGGTTTGCACGCGTCGAGGGTAAGCTCTGGGTGAGCTTGTTGACCTAAAGCTGTTCTCTGTGCCAGACGTAGCCGAGAATCTTTCCGTTGAGATTCAGGCTACCGCGCAAACAGAATGTGGTGCTACCTAGCGCTGCGAGGGAAAGGGCATAGCCCAGGCGTGTTTCGGCAGAAGCAGCAGCACGGAGGGTTTCTCTGCCGGCACCGCGGCTCCCTGTGCGAGAAGTAGACGACGGCTCGACTCCGGCAGAATGAAAGCGCGACACGGTACGAAGAGCGTAAGAATGAAGGCAGAGCACCGAGCTGCCGTGCGCCATCGCGCAGGCTGCAAGAGGAAGCGTGCCTGGCCACCGGCTCCTTTGCGGATTCACGTTAGCACTTGAAAACAGAAAGTTCCACTCGCAGCTACTGGTGCTGCTACCTCTTTCTCTTCCAGCTTTCCCTGGAAAGAACTGTGCCCAGGTTTAGGCTTCAACGCGCCGAGGTAACAGTGGCAGATGCGGCAGAGAATGGAAATACAGCGTGCAGCGGGCGGTTTCTGGTGCTTTACGGGAGGCAAGGGGAAAGTGCAGCGCAGCAGTGGCTTTTACTTCTGGAGCCTTTTGCTTTGGTAGCAGCAGCTGCTGCAAGTGGGCAACGGAGCTGCGAGAGTGCATCATGTGACGGCACATCTCTCTGAGAGAGGAGCTTTCGAGCCGCAGCGCGTTGCGCCCGGTTTCAAGGCTACTTGGAGGAGTGGGGGGTACTTGAAGAACGCCTTCTTTCTGGGCGCGCCCTACTGGGTGTGCTCAAGCTGCATGGACTCGGCAGCACTGGAGGTGTAAGAACCTGTTTCTGGCCAGCTTGTGTGCTGGAGTGCAAGGGCTGCGCCTTCCTTTCTGAAGCAGCCCAGAGCATTCTCAGCGGAACCTGCTTGTGAAGCAGCTCTCGGCTGGACATTTGCGAGTCGCTGCACTGAAGTGCATGAAGCCGGTGCCCAGCTGCTTCGTCCTTCGCCTTCTGGGCTCTGGACAGAACTGAAGCGCAGCGATGGCTTGGAGCTTTGCCGCTCTTCAGCGCGAACACTGCACGCAGCCACAGGCTGCTGTGCACGGCTTTTCCTCAGCTCGACGTACAGTCATTGTCTTGCTGTTTCCCAGCGTCGAAAGTGTCCGTGTAGCTCTCGCTCAGCGAAATGCGTCAGGAGAGAAACACTTGCTGGATGAGCCTTTCGCTGGCCAAGACTTTCAACACAGCACCACCATTCGGGCAAGGAGGAGGAGAAAGGAAGACCACCTTTGCGTCCTGGCCCGTCCTTCTGTGCGAGACGCCTCTCCGCCTCTTCGCTCCCTGCAAGGCTGTAGTGTGCGCGCCGGCACGCGGAAGCGAGAGGGCAGGTGCAGAGAGCACCGCGATCTGACGGCGCCGTGCAGGCTGGAAAGGAAAGAGGGCTGCCACTGGAATGTGGTGCAAGTACAGGTTTGCACGCGTCGAGGGTAAGCTCTGGGTGAGCTTGTTGACCTAAAGCTGTTCTCTGTGCCAGACGTAGCCGAGAATCTTTCCGTTGAGATTCAGGCTACCGCGCAAACAGAATGTGGTGCTACCTAGCGCTGCGAGGGAAAGGGCATAGCCCAGGCGTGTTTCGGCAGAAGCAGCAGCACGGAGGGTTTCTCTGCCGGCACCGCGGCTCCCTGTGCGAGAAGTAGACGACGGCTCGACTCCGGCAGAATGAAAGCGCGACACGGTACGAAGAGCGTAAGAATGAAGGCAGAGCACCGAGCTGCCGTGCGCCATCGCGCAGGCTGCAAGAGGAAGCGTGCCTGGCCACCGGCTCCTTTGCGGATTCACGTTAGCACTTGAAAACAGAAAGTTCCACTCGCAGCTACTGGTGCTGCTACCTCTTTCTCTTCCAGCTTTCCCTGGAAAGAACTGTGCCCAGGTTTAGGCTTCAACGCGCCGAGGTAACAGTGGCAGATGCGGCAGAGAATGGAAATACAGCGTGCAGCGGGCGGTTTCTGGTGCTTTACGGGAGGCAAGGGGAAAGTGCAGCGCAGCAGTGGCTTTTACTTCTGGAGCCTTTTGCTTTGGTAGCAGCAGCTGCTGCAAGTGGGCAACGGAGCTGCGAGAGTGCATCATGTGACGGCACATCTCTCTGAGAGAGGAGCTTTCGAGCCGCAGCGCGTTGCGCCCGGTTTCAAGGCTACTTGGAGGAGTGGGGGGTACTTGAAGAACGCCTTCTTTCTGGGCGCGTCCTTCTGGGTGTGCTCAAGCTGCATGGACTCGGCAGCACTGGAGGTGTAAGAACCTGTTTCTGGCCAGCTTGTGTGCTGGAGTGCAAGGGCTGCGCCTTCCTTTCTGAAGCAGCCCAGAGCATTCTCAGCGGAACCTGCTTGTGAAGCAGCTCTCGGCTGGACATTTGCGAGTCGCTGCACTGAAGTGCATGAAGCCGGTGCCCAGCTGCTTCGTCCTTCGCTTTCTGGGCTCTGGACAGAACTGAAGCGCAGCGATGGCTTGGAGCTTTGCCGCTCTTCAGCGTGAACACTGCACGCAGCCACAGGCTGGACATTTGCGAGTCGCTGCACTGAAGTGCATGAAGCCGGTGCCCAGCTGCTTCGTCCTTCGCCTTCTGGGCTCTGGACAGAACTGAAGCGCAGCGATGGCTTGGAGCTTTGCCGCTCTTCAGCGCGAACACTGCACGCAGCCACAGGCTGCTGTGCACGGCTTTTCCTCAGCTCGACGTACCGTCATTCTCTTGCTGTTTCTCAGCGTCGAAAGTGTCCGTGTAGCTCTCGCTCAGCGAAATGCGTCAGGAGAGAAACGCTTGCTGGATGAGCCTTTCGCTGGCCAAGACTTTCAACACAGCACCACCATTCGGGCAAGGAGGAGGAGAAAGGAAGACCATCTTTGCGTCCTGGCCCGTCCTTCTGTGCGAGACGCCTCTCCGCCTCTTCGCTCCCTGCAAGGCTGTAGTGTGCGCGCCGGCACTCGGAAGCGAGAGGGCAGGTGCAGAGAGCACCGCGATCTGACGGCGCCGTGCAGGCTGGAAAGGAAAGAGGGCTGCCACTGGAATGTGGTGCAAGTACAGGTTTGCACGCGTCGAGGGTAAGCTCTGGGTGAGCTTGTTGACCTAAAGCTGTTCTCTGTGCCAGACGTAGCCGAGAATCTTTCCGTTGAGATTCAGGCTACCGCGCAAACAGAATGTGGTGCTACCTAGCGCTGCGAGGGAAAGGGCATAGCCCAGGCGTGTTTCGGCAGAAGCAGCAGCACGGAGGGTTTCTCTGCCGGCACCGCGGCTCCCTGTGCGAGAAGTAGACGACGGCTCGACTCCGGCAGAATGAAAGCGCGACACGGTACGAAGAGCGTAAGAATGAAGGCAGAGCACCGAGCTGCCGTGCGCCATCGCGCAGGCTGCAAGAGGAAGCGTGCCTGGCCACCGGCTCCTTTGCGGATTCACGTTAGCACTTGAAAACAGAAAGTTCCACTCGCAGCTACTGGTGCTGCTACCTCTTTCTCTTCCAGCTTTCCCTGGAAAGAACTGTGCCCAGGTTTAGGCTTCAACGCGCCGAGGTAACAGTGGCAGATGCGGCAGAGAATGGAAATACAGCGTGCAGCGGGCGGTTTCTGGTGCTTTACGGGAGGCAAGGGGAAAGTGCAGCGCAGCAGTGGCTTTTACTTCTGGAGCCTTTTGCTTTGGTAGCAGCAGCTGCTGCAAGTGGGCAACGGAGCTGCGAGAGTGCATCATGTGACGGCACATCTCTCTGAGAGAGGAGCTTTCGAGCCGCAGCGCGTTGCGCCCGGTTTCAAGGCTACTTGGAGGAGTGGGGGGTACTTGAAGAACGCCTTCTTTCTGGGCGCGTCCTTCTGGGTGTGCTCAAGCTGCATGGACTCGGCAGCACTGGAGGTGTAAGAACCTGTTTCTGGCCAGCTTGTGTGCTGGAGTGCAAGGGCTGCGCCTTCCTTTCTGAAGCAGCCCAGAGCATTCTCAGCGGAACCTGCTTGTGAAGCAGCTCTCGGCTGGACATTTGCGAGTCTCTCCACTGAAGTGCATGAAGTCGGTGCCCAGCTGCTTCGTCCTTCGCCTTCTGGGCTCTGGACAGAACTGAAGCGCAGCGATGGCTTGGAGCTTTGCCGCTCTTCAGCGTGAACACTGCACGCAGCCACAGGCTGGACATTTGCGAGTCGCTGCACTGAAGTGCATGAAGCCGGTGCCCAGCTGCTTCGTCCTTCGCCTTCTGGGCTCTGGACAGAACTGAAGCGCAGCGATGGCTTGGAGCTTTGCCGCTCTTCAGCGCGAACACTGCACGCAGCCACAGGCTGCTGTGCACGGCTTTTCCTCAGCTCGACGTACCGTCATTCTCTTGCTGTTTCCCAGCGTCGAAAGTGTCCGTGTAGCTCTCGCTCAGCGAAATGCGTCAGGAGAGAAACGCTTGCTGGATGAGCCTTTCGCTGGCCAAGACTTTCAACACAGCACCACCATTCGGGCAAGGAGGAGGAGAAAGGAAGACCATCTTTGCGTCCTGGCCCGTCCTTCTGTGCGAGACGCCTCTCCGCCTCTTCGCTCCCTGCAAGGCTGTAGTGTGCGCGCCGGCACTCGGAAGCGAGAGGGCAGGTGCAGAGAGCACCGCGATCTGACGGCGCCGTGCAGGCTGGAAAGGAAAGAGGGCTGCCACTGGAATGTGGTGCAAGTACAGGTTTGCACGCGTCGAGGGTAAGCTCTGGGTGAGCTTGTTGACCTAAAGCTGTTCTCTGTGCCAGACGTAGCCGAGAATCTTTCCGTTGAGATTCAGGCTACCGCGCAAACAGAATGTGGTGCTACCTAGCGCTGCGAGGGAAAGGGCATAGCCCAGGCGTGTTTCGGCAGAAGCAGCAGCACGGAGGGTTTCTCTGCCGGCACCGCGGCTCCCTGTGCGAGAAGTAGACGACGGCTCGACTCCGGCAGAATGAAAGCGCGACACGGTACGAAGAGCGTAAGAATGAAGGCAGAGCACCGAGCTGCCGTGCGCCATCGCGCAGGCTGCAAGAGGAAGCGTGCCTGGCCACCGGCTCCTTTGCGGATTCACGTTAGCACTTGAAAACAGAAAGTTCCACTCGCAGCTACTGGTGCTGCTACCTCTTTCTCTTCCAGCTTTCCCTGGAAAGAACTGTGCCCAGGTTTAGGCTTCAACGCGCCGAGGTAACAGTGGCAGATGCGGCAGAGAATGGAAATACAGCGTGCAGCGGGCGGTTTCTGGTGCTTTACGGGAGGCAAGGGGAAAGTGCAGCGCAGCAGTGGCTTTTACTTCTGGAGCCTTTTGCTTTGGTAGCAGCAGCTGCTGCAAGTGGGCAACGGAGCTGCGAGAGTGCATCATGTGACGGCACATCTCTCTGAGAGAGGAGCTTTCGAGCCGCAGCGCGTTGCGCCCGGTTTCAAGGCTACTTGGAGGAGTGGGGGGTACTTGAAGAACGCCTTCTTTCTGGGCGCGCCCTACTGGGTGTGCTCAAGCTGCATGGACTCGGCAGCACTGGAGGTGTAAGAACCTGTTTCTGGCCAGCTTGTGTGCTGGAGTGCAAGGGCTGCGCCTTCCTTTCTGAAGCAGCCCAGAGCATTCTCAGCGGAACCTGCTTGTGAAGCAGCTCTCGGCTGGACATTTGCGAGTCGCTGCACTGAAGTGCATGAAGCCGGTGCCCAGCTGCTTCGTCCTTCGCCTTCTGGGCTCTGGACAGAACTGAAGCGCAGCGATGGCTTGGAGCTTTGCCGCTCTTCAGCGCGAACACTGCACGCAGCCACAGGCTGCTGTGCACGGCTTTTCCTCAGCTCGACGTACCGTCATTCTCTTGCTGTTTCCCAGCGTCGAAAGTGTCCGTGTAGCTCTCGCTCAGCGAAATGCGTCAGGAGAGAAACGCTTGCTGGATGAGCCTTTCGCTGGCCAAGACTTTCAACACAGCACCACCATTCGGGCAAGGAGGAGGAGAAAGGAAGACCATCTTTGCGTCCTGGCCCGTCCTTCTGTGCGAGACGCCTCTCCGCCTCTTCGCTCCCTGCAAGGCTGTAGTGTGCGCGCCGGCACTCGGAAGCGAGAGGGCAGGTGCAGAGAGCACCGCGATCTGACGGCGCCGTGCAGGCTGGAAAGGAAAGAGGGCTGCCACTGGAATGTGGTGCAAGTACAGGTTTGCACGCGTCGAGGGTAAGCTCTGGGTGAGCTTGTTGACCTAAAGCTGTTCTCTGTGCCAGACGTAGCCGAGAATCTTTCCGTTGAGATTCAGGCTACCGCGCAAACAGAATGTGGTGCTACCTAGCGCTGCGAGGGAAAGGGCATAGCCCAGGCGTGTTTCGGCAGAAGCAGCAGCACGGAGGGTTTCTCTGCCGGCACCGCGGCTCCCTGTGCGAGAAGTAGACGACGGCTCGACTCCGGCAGAATGAAAGCGCGACACGGTACGAAGAGCGTAAGAATGAAGGCAGAGCACCGAGCTGCCGTGCGCCATCGCGCAGGCTGCAAGAGGAAGCGTGCCTGGCCACCGGCTCCTTTGCAGATTCACGTTAGCACTTGAAAACAGAAAGTTCCACTCGCAGCTACTGGTGCTGCTACCTCTTTCTCTTCCAGCTTTCCCTGGAAAGAACTGTGCCCAGGTTTAGGCTTCAACGCGCCGAGGTAACAGTGGCAGATGCGGCAGAGAATGGAAATACAGCGTGCAGCGGGCGGTTTCTGGTGCTTTACGGGAGGCAAGGGGAAAGTGCAGCGCAGCAGTGGCTTTTACTTCTGGAGCCTTTTGCTTTGGTAGCAGCAGCTGCTGCAAGTGGGCAACGGAGCTGCGAGAGTGCATCATGTGACGGCACATCTCTCTGAGAGAGGAGCTTTCGAGCCGCAGCGCGTTGCGCCCGGTTTCAAGGCTACTTGGAGGAGTGGGGGGTACTTGAAGAACGCCTTCTTTCTGGGCGCGCCCTACTGGGTGTGCTCAAGCTGCATGGACTCGGCAGCACTGGAGGTGTAAGAACCTGTTTCTGGCCAGCTTGTGTGCTGGAGTGCAAGGGCTGCGCCTTCCTTTCTGAAGCAGCCCAGAGCATTCTCAGCGGAACCTGCTTGTGAAGCAGCTCTCGGCTGGACATTTGCGAGTCGCTGCACTGAAGTGCATGAAGCCGGTGCCCAGCTGCTTCGTCCTTCGCCTTCTGGGCTCTGGACAGAACTGAAGCGCAGCGATGGCTTGGAGCTTTGCCGCTCTTCAGCGCGAACACTGCACGCAGCCACAGGCTGCTGTGCACGGCTTTTCCTCAGCTCGACGTACAGTCATTGTCTTGCTGTTTCCCAGCGTCGAAAGTGTCCGTGTAGCTCTCGCTCAGCGAAATGCGTCAGGAGAGAAACACTTGCTGGATGAGCCTTTCGCTGGCCAAGACTTTCAACACAGCACCACCATTCGGGCAAGGAGGAGGAGAAAGGAAGACCACCTTTGCGTCCTGGCCCGTCCTTCTGTGCGAGACGCCTCTCCGCCTCTTCGCTCCCTGCAAGGCTGTAGTGTGCGCGCCAGCACGCGGAAGCGAGAGGGCAGGTGCAGAGAGCACCGCGATCTGACGGCGCCGTGCAGGCTGGAAAGGAAAGAGGGCTGCCACTGGAATGTGGTGCAAGTACAGGTTTGCACGCGTCGAGGGTAAGCTCTGGGTGAGCTTGTTGACCTAAAGCTGTTCTCTGTGCCAGACGTAGCCGAGAATCTTTCCGTTGAGATTCAGGCTACCGCGCAAACAGAATGTGGTGCTACCTAGCGCTGCGAGGGAAAGGGCATAGCCCAGGCGTGTTTCGGCAGAAGCAGCAGCACGGAGGGTTTCTCTGCCGGCACCGCGGCTCCCTGTGCGAGAAGTAGACGACGGCTCGACTCCGGCAGAATGAAAGCGCGACACGGTACGAAGAGCGTAAGAATGAAGGCAGAGCACCGAGCTGCCGTGCGCCATCGCGCAGGCTGCAAGAGGAAGCGTGCCTGGCCACCGGCTCCTTTGCGGATTCACGTTAGCACTTGAAAACAGAAAGTTCCACTCGCAGCTACTGGTGCTGCTACCTCTTTCTCTTCCAGCTTTCCCTGGAAAGAACTGTGCCCAGGTTTAGGCTTCAACGCGCCGAGGTAACAGTGGCAGATGCGGCAGAGAATGGAAATACAGCGTGCAGCGGGCGGTTTCTGGTGCTTTACGGGAGGCAAGGGGAAAGTGCAGCGCAGCAGTGGCTTTTACTTCTGGAGCCTTTTGCTTTGGTAGCAGCAGCTGCTGCAAGTGGGCAACGGAGCTGCGAGAGTGCATCATGTGACGGCACATCTCTCTGAGAGAGGAGCTTTCGAGCCGCAGCGCGTTGCGCCCGGTTTCAAGGCTACTTGGAGGAGTGGGGGGTACTTGAAGAACGCCTTCTTTCTGGGCGCGTCCTTCTGGGTGTGCTCAAGCTGCATGGACTCGGCAGCACTGGAGGTGTAAGAACCTGTTTCTGGCCAGCTTGTGTGCTGGAGTGCAAGGGCTGCGCCTTCCTTTCTGAAGCAGCCCAGAGCATTCTCAGCGGAACCTGCTTGTGAAGCAGCTCTCGGCTGGACATTTGCGAGTCGCTGCACTGAAGTGCATGAAGCCGGTGCCCAGCTGCTTCGTCCTTCGCTTTCTGGGCTCTGGACAGAACTGAAGCGCAGCGATGGCTTGGAGCTTTGCCGCTCTTCAGCGTGAACACTGCACGCAGCCACAGGCTGGACATTTGCGAGTCGCTGCACTGAAGTGCATGAAGCCGGTGCCCAGCTGCTTCGTCCTTCGCCTTCTGGGCTCTGGACAGAACTGAAGCGCAGCGATGGCTTGGAGCTTTGCCGCTCTTCAGCGCGAACACTGCACGCAGCCACAGGCTGCTGTGCACGGCTTTTCCTCAGCTCGACGTACCGTCATTCTCTTGCTGTTTCTCAGCGTCGAAAGTGTCCGTGTAGCTCTCGCTCAGCGAAATGCGTCAGGAGAGAAACGCTTGCTGGATGAGCCTTTCGCTGGCCAAGACTTTCAACACAGCACCACCATTCGGGCAAGGAGGAGGAGAAAGGAAGACCATCTTTGCGTCCTGGCCCGTCCTTCTGTGCGAGACGCCTCTCCGCCTCTTCGCTCCCTGCAAGGCTGTAGTGTGCGCGCCGGCACTCGGAAGCGAGAGGGCAGGTGCAGAGAGCACCGCGATCTGACGGCGCCGTGCAGGCTGGAAAGGAAAGAGGGCTGCCACTGGAATGTGGTGCAAGTACAGGTTTGCACGCGTCGAGGGTAAGCTCTGGGTGAGCTTGTTGACCTAAAGCTGTTCTCTGTGCCAGACGTAGCCGAGAATCTTTCCGTTGAGATTCAGGCTACCGCGCAAACAGAATGTGGTGCTACCTAGCGCTGCGAGGGAAAGGGCATAGCCCAGGCGTGTTTCGGCAGAAGCAGCAGCACGGAGGGTTTCTCTGCCGGCACCGCGGCTCCCTGTGCGAGAAGTAGACGACGGCTCGACTCCGGCAGAATGAAAGCGCGACACGGTACGAAGAGCGTAAGAATGAAGGCAGAGCACCGAGCTGCCGTGCGCCATCGCGCAGGCTGCAAGAGGAAGCGTGCCTGGCCACCGGCTCCTTTGCGGATTCACGTTAGCACTTGAAAACAGAAAGTTCCACTCGCAGCTACTGGTGCTGCTACCTCTTTCTCTTCCAGCTTTCCCTGGAAAGAACTGTGCCCAGGTTTAGGCTTCAACGCGCCGAGGTAACAGTGGCAGATGCGGCAGAGAATGGAAATACAGCGTGCAGCGGGCGGTTTCTGGTGCTTTACGGGAGGCAAGGGGAAAGTGCAGCGCAGCAGTGGCTTTTACTTCTGGAGCCTTTTGCTTTGGTAGCAGCAGCTGCTGCAAGTGGGCAACAGAGCTGCGAGAGTGCATCATGTGACGGCACATCTCTCTGAGAGAGGAGCTTTCGAGCCGCAGCGCGTTGCGCCCGGTTTCAAGGCTACTTGGAGGAGTGGGGGGTACTTGAAGAACGCCTTCTTTCTGGGCGCGCCCTACTGGGTGTGCTCAAGCTGCATGGACTCGGCAGCACTGGAGGTGTAAGAACCTGTTTCTGGCCAGCTTGTGTGCTGGAGTGCAAGGGCTGCGCCTTCCTTTCTGAAGCAGCCCAGAGCATTCTCAGCGGAACCTGCTTGTGAAGCAGCTCTCGGCTGGACATTTGCGAGTCGCTGCACTGAAGTGCATGAAGCCGGTGCCCAGCTGCTTCGTCCTTCGCTTTCTGGGCTCTGGACAGAACTGAAGCGCAGCGATGGCTTGGAGCTTTGCCGCTCTTCAGCGTGAACACTGCACGCAGCCACAGGCTGGACATTTGCGAGTCGCTGCACTGAAGTGCATGAAGCCGGTGCCCAGCTGCTTCGTCCTTCGCCTTCTGGGCTCTGGACAGAACTGAAGCGCAGCGATGGCTTGGAGCTTTGCCGCTCTTCAGCGCGAACACTGCACGCAGCCACAGGCTGCTGTGCACGGCTTTTCCTCAGCTCGACGTACCGTCATTCTCTTGCTGTTTCTCAGCGTCGAAAGTGTCCGTGTAGCTCTCGCTCAGCGAAATGCGTCAGGAGAGAAACGCTTGCTGGATGAGCCTTTCGCTGGCCAAGACTTTCAACACAGCACCACCATTCGGGCAAGGAGGAGGAGAAAGGAAGACCATCTTTGCGTTCTGGCCCGTCCTTCTGTGCGAGACGCCTCTCCGCCTCTTCGCTCCCTGCAAGGCTGTAGTGTGCGCGTCGGCACTCGGAAGCGAGAGGGCAGGTGCAGAGAGCACCGCGATCTGACGGCGCCGTGCAGGCTGGAAAGGAAAGAGGGCTGCCACTGGAATGTGGTGCAAGTACAGGTTTGCACGCGTCGAGGGTAAGCTCTGGGTGAGCTTGTTGACCTAAAGCTGTTCTCTGTGCCAGACGTAGCCGAGAATCTTTCCGTTGAGATTCAGGCTACCGCGCAAACAGAATGTGGTGCTACCTAGCGCTGCGAGGGAAAGGGCATAGCCCAGGCGTGTTTCGGCAGAAGCAGCAGCACGGAGGGTTTCTCTGCCGGCACCGCGGCTCCCTGTGCGAGAAGTAGACGACGGCTCGACTCCGGCAGAATGAAAGCGCGACACGGTACGAAGAGCGTAAGAATGAAGGCAGAGCACCGAGCTGCCGTGCGCCATCGCGCAGGCTGCAAGAGGAAGCGTGCCTGGCCACCGGCTCCTTTGCGGATTCACGTTAGCACTTGAAAACAGAAAGTTCCACTCGCAGCTACTGGTGCTGCTACCTCTTTCTCTTCCAGCTTTCCCTGGAAAGAACTGTGCCCAGGTTTAGGCTTCAACGCGCCGAGGTAACAGTGGCAGATGCGGCAGAGAATGAAAATACAGCGTGCAGCGGGCGGTTTCTGGTGCTTTACGGGAGGCAAGGGGAAAGTGCAGCGCAGCAGTGGCTTTTACTTCTGGAGCCTTTTGCTTTGGTAGCAGCAGCTGCTGCAAGTGGGCAACGGAGCTGCGAGAGTGCATCATGTGACGGCACATCTCTCTGAGAGAGGAGCTTTCGAGCCGCAGCGCGTTGCGCCCGGTTTCAAGGCTACTTGGAGGAGTGGGGGGTACTTGAAGAACGCCTTCTTTCTGGGCGCGCCCTACTGGGTGTGCTCAAGCTGCATGGACTCGGCAGCACTGGAGGTGTAAGAACCTGTTTCTGGCCAGCTTGTGTGCTGGAGTGCAAGGGCTGCGCCTTCCTTTCTGAAGCAGCCCAGAGCATTCTCAGCGGAACCTGCTTGTGAAGCAGCTCTCGGCTGGACATTTGCGAGTCGCTGCACTGAAGTGCATGAAGCCGGTGCCCAGCTGCTTCGTCCTTCGCTTTCTGGGCTCTGGACAGAACTGAAGCGCAGCGATGGCTTGGAGCTTTGCCGCTCTTCAGCGTGAACACTGCACGCAGCCACAGGCTGGACATTTGCGAGTCGCTGCACTGAAGTGCATGAAGCCGGTGCCCAGCTGCTTCGTCCTTCGCCTTCTGGGCTCTGGACAGAACTGAAGCGCAGCGATGGCTTGGAGCTTTGCCGCTCTTCAGCGCGAACACTGCACGCAGCCACAGGCTGCTGTGCACGGCTTTTCCTCAGCTCGACGTACCGTCATTCTCTTGCTGTTTCCCAGCGTCGAAAGTGTCCGTGTAGCTCTCGCTCAGCGAAATGCGTCAGGAGAGAAACGCTTGCTGGATGAGCCTTTCGCTGGCCAAGACTTTCAACACAGCACCACCATTCGGGCAAGGAGGAGGAGAAAGGAAGACCATCTTTGCGTCCTGGCCCGTCCTTCTGTGCGAGACGCCTCTCCGCCTCTTCGCTCCCTGCAAGGCTGTAGTGTGCGCGCCGGCACTCGGAAGCGAGAGGGCAGGTGCAGAGAGCACCGCGATCTGACGGCGCCGTGCAGGCTGGAAAGGAAAGAGGGCTGCCACTGGAATGTGGTGCAAGTACAGGTTTGCACGCGTCGAGGGTAAGCTCTGGGTGAGCTTGTTGACCTAAAGCTGTTCTCTGTGCCAGACGTAGCCGAGAATCTTTCCGTTGAGATTCAGGCTACCGCGCAAACAGAATGTGGTGCTACCTAGCGCTGCGAGGGAAAGGGCATAGCCCAGGCGTGTTTCGGCAGAAGCAGCAGCACGGAGGGTTTCTCTGCCGGCACCGCGGCTCCCTGTGCGAGAAGTAGACGACGGCTCGACTCCGGCAGAATGAAAGCGCGACACGGTACGAAGAGCGTAAGAATGAAGGCAGAGCACCGAGCTGCCGTGCGCCATCGCGCAGGCTGCAAGAGGAAGCGTGCCTGGCCACCGGCTCCTTTGCGGATTCACGTTAGCACTTGAAAACAGAAAGTTCCACTCGCAGCTACTGGTGCTGCTACCTCTTTCTCTTCCAGCTTTCCCTGGAAAGAACTGTGCCCAGGTTTAGGCTTCAACGCGCCGAGGTAACAGTGGCAGATGCGGCAGAGAATGGAAATACAGCGTGCAGCGGGCGGTTTCTGGTGCTTTACGGGAGGCAAGGGGAAAGTGCAGCGCAGCAGTGGCTTTTACTTCTGGAGCCTTTTGCTTTGGTAGCAGCAGCTGCTGCAAGTGGGCAACGGAGCTGCGAGAGTGCATCATGTGACGGCACATCTCTCTGAGAGAGGAGCTTTCGAGCCGCAGCGCGTTGCGCCCGGTTTCAAGGCTACTTGGAGGAGTGGGGGGTACTTGAAGAACGCCTTCTTTCTGGGCGCGCCCTACTGGGTGTGCTCAAGCTGCATGGACTCGGCAGCACTGGAGGTGTAAGAACCTGTTTCTGGCCAGCTTGTGTGCTGGAGTGCAAGGGCTGCGCCTTCCTTTCTGAAGCAGCCCAGAGCATTCTCAGCGGAACCTGCTTGTGAAGCAGCTCTCGGCTGGACATTTGCGAGTCGCTGCACTGAAGTGCATGAAGCCGGTGCCCAGCTGCTTCGTCCTTCGCTTTCTGGGCTCTGGACAGAACTGAAGCGCAGCGATGGCTTGGAGCTTTGCCGCTCTTCAGCGTGAACACTGCACGCAGCCACAGGCTGGACATTTGCGAGTCGCTGCACTGAAGTGCATGAAGCCGGTGCCCAGCTGCTTCGTCCTTCGCTTTCTGGGCTCTGGACAGAACTGAAGCGCAGCGATGGCTTGGAGCTTTGCCGCTCTTCAGCGTGAACACTGCACGCAGCCACAGGCTGGACATTTGCGAGTCGCTGCACTGAAGTGCATGAAGCCGGTGCCCAGCTGCTTCGTCCTTCGCCTTCTGGGCTCTGGACAGAACTGAAGCGCAGCGATGGCTTGGAGCTTTGCCGCTCTTCAGCGCGAACACTGCACGCAGCCACAGGCTGCTGTGCACGGCTTTTCCTCAGCTCGACGTACAGTCATTGTCTTGCTGTTTCCCAGCGTCGAAAGTGTCCGTGTAGCTCTCGCTCAGCGAAATGCGTCAGGAGAGAAACGCTTGCTGGATGAGCCTTTCGCTGGCCAAGACTTTCAACACAGCACCACCATTCGGGCAAGGAGGAGGAGAAAGGAAGACCACCTTTGCGTCCTGGCCCGTCCTTCTGTGCGAGACGCCTCTCCGCCTCTTCGCTCCCTGCAAGGCTGTAGTGTGCGCGCCGGCACGCGGAAGCGAGAGGGCAGGTGCAGAGAGCACCGCGATCTGACGGCGCCGTGCAGGCTGGAAAGGAAAGAGGGCTGCCACTGGAATGTGGTGCAAGTACAGGTTTGCACGCGTCGAGGGTAAGCTCTGGGTGAGCTTGTTGACCTAAAGCTGTTCTCTGTGCCAGACGTAGCCGAGAATCTTTCCGTTGAGATTCAGGCTACCGCGCAAACAGAATGTGGTGCTACCTAGCGCTGCGAGGGAAAGGGCATAGCCCAGGCGTGTTTCGGCAGAAGCAGCAGCACGGAGGGTTTCTCTGCCGGCACCGCGGCTCCCTGTGCGAGAAGTAGACGACGGCTCGACTCCGGCAGAATGAAAGCGCGACACGGTACGAAGAGCGTAAGAATGAAGGCAGAGCACCGAGCTGCCGTGCGCCATCGCGCAGGCTGCAAGAGGAAGCGTGCCTGGCCACCGGCTCCTTTGCGGATTCACGTTAGCACTTGAAAACAGAAAGTTCCACTCGCAGCTACTGGTGCTGCTACCTCTTTCTCTTCCAGCTTTCCCTGGAAAGAACTGTGCCCAGGTTTAGGCTTCAACGCGCCGAGGTAACAGTGGCAGATGCGGCAGAGAATGGAAATACAGCGTGCAGCGGGCGGTTTCTGGTGCTTTACGGGAGGCAAGGGGAAAGTGCAGCGCAGCAGTGGCTTTTACTTCTGGAGCCTTTTGCTTTGGTAGCAGCAGCTGCTGCAAGTGGGCAACGGAGCTGCGAGAGTGCATCATGTGACGGCACATCTCTCTGAGAGAGGAGCTTTCGAGCCGCAGCGCGTTGCGCCCGGTTTCAAGGCTACTTGGAGGAGTGGGGGGTACTTGAAGAACGCCTTCTTTCTGGGCGCGCCCTTCTGGGTGTGCTCAAGCTGCATGGACTAGGCAGCACTGGAGGTGTAAGAACCTGTTTCTGGCCAGCTTGTGTGCTGGAGTGCAAGGGCTGCGCCTTCCTTTCTGAAGCAGCCCAGAGCATTCTCAGCGGAACCTGCTTGTGAAGCAGCTCTCGGCTGGACATTTGCGAGTCGCTGCACTGAAGTGCATGAAGCCGGTGCCCAGCTGCTTCGTCCTTCGCTTTCTGGGCTCTGGACAGAACTGAAGCGCAGCGATGGCTTGGAGCTTTGCCGCTCTTCAGCGTGAACACTGCACGCAGCTCTCGGCTGGACATTTGCGAGTCGCTGCACTGAAGTGCATGAAGCCGGTGCCCAGCTGCTTCGTCCTTCGCCTTCTGGGCTCTGGACAGAACTGAAGCGCAGCGATGGCTTGGAGCTTTGCCGCTCTTCAGCGCGAACACTGCACGCAGCCACAGGCTGCTGTGCACGGCTTTTCCTCAGCTCGACGTACAGTCATTGTCTTGCTGTTTCCCAGCGTCGAAAGTGTCCGTGTAGCTCCCGCTCAGCGAAATGCGTCAGGAGAGAAACACTTGCTGGATGAGCCTTTCGCTGGCCAAGACTTTCAACACAGCACCACCATTCGGGCAAGGAGGAGGAGAAAGGAAGACCACCTTTGCGTCCTGGCCCGTCCTTCTGTGCGAGACGCCTCTCCGCCTCTTCGCTCCCTGCAAGGCTGTAGTGTGCGCGCCGGCACGCGGAAGCGAGAGGGCAGGTGCAGAGAGCACCGCGATCTGACGGCGCCGTGCAGGCTGGAAAGGAAAGAGGGCTGCCACTGGAATGTGGTGCAAGTACAGGTTTGCACGCGTCGAGGGTAAGCTCTGGGTGAGCTTGTTGACCTAAAGCTGTTCTCTGTGCCAGACGTAGCCGAGAATCTTTCCGTTGAGATTCAGGCTACCGCGCAAACAGAATGTGGTGCTACCTAGCGCTGCGAGGGAAAGGGCATAGCCCAGGCGTGTTTCGGCAGAAGCAGCAGCACGGAGGGTTTCTCTGCCGGCACCGCGGCTCCCTGTGCGAGAAGTAGACGACGGCTCGACTCCGGCAGAATGAAAGCGCGACACGGTACGAAGAGCGTAAGAATGAAGGCAGAGCACCGAGCTGCCGTGCGCCATCGCGCAGGCTGCAAGAGGAAGCGTGCCTGGCCACTGGCTCCTTTGCGGATTCACGTTAGCACTTGAAAACAGAAAGTTCCACTCGCAGCTACTGGTGCTGCTACCTCTTTCTCTTCCAGCTTTCCCTGGAAAGAACTGTGCCCAGGTTTAGGCTTCAACGCGCCGAGGTAACAGTGGCAGATGCGGCAGAGAATGGAAATACAGCGTGCAGCGGGCGGTTTCTGGTGCTTTACGGGAGGCAAGGGGAAAGTGCAGCGCAGCAGTGGCTTTTACTTCTGGAGCCTTTTGCTTTGGTAGCAGCAGCTGCTGCAAGTGGGCAACGGAGCTGCGAGAGTGCATCATGTGACGGCACATCTCTCTGAGAGAGGAGCTTTCGAGCCGCAGCGCGTTGCGCCCGGTTTCAAGGCTACTTGGAGGAGTGGGGGGTACTTGAAGAACGCCTTCTTTCTGGGCGCGTCCTTCTGGGTGTGCTCAAGCTGCATGGACTCGGCAGCACTGGAGGTGTAAGAACCTGTTTCTGGCCAGCTTGTGTGCTGGAGTGCAAGGGCTGCGCCTTCCTTTCTGAAGCAGCCCAGAGCATTCTCAGCGGAACCTGCTTGTGAAGCAGCTCTCGGCTGGACATTTGCGAGTCGCTGCACTGAAGTGCATGAAGCCGGTGCCCAGCTGCTTCGTCCTTCGCTTTCTGGGCTCTGGACAGAACTGAAGCGCAGCGATGGCTTGGAGCTTTGCCGCTCTTCAGCGTGAACACTGCACGCAGCCACAGGCTGGACATTTGCGAGTCGCTGCACTGAAGTGCATGAAGCCGGTGCCCAGCTGCTTCGTCCTTCGCCTTCTGGGCTCTGGACAGAACTGAAGCGCAGCGATGGCTTGGAGCTTTGCCGCTCTTCAGCGCGAACACTGCACGCAGCCACAGGCTGCTGTGCACGGCTTTTCCTCAGCTCGACGTACAGTCATTGTCTTGCTGTTTCCCAGCGTCGAAAGTGTCCGTGTAGCTCTCGCTCAGCGAAATGCGTCAGGAGAGAAACACTTGCTGGATGAGCCTTTCGCTGGCCAAGACTTTCAACACAGCACCACCATTCGGGCAAGGAGGAGGAGAAAGGAAGACCACCTTTGCGTCCTGGCCCGTCCTTCTGTGCGAGACGCCTCTCCGCCTCTTCGCTCCCTGCAAGGCTGTAGTGTGCGCGCCGGCACGCGGAAGCGAGAGGGCAGGTGCAGAGAGCACCGCGATCTGACGGCGCCGTGCAGGCTGGAAAGGAAAGAGGGCTGCCACTGGAATGTGGTGCAAGTACAGGTTTGCACGCGTCGAGGGTAAGCTCTGGGTGAGCTTGTTGACCTAAAGCTGTTCTCTGTGCCAGACGTAGCCGAGAATCTTTCCGTTGAGATTCAGGCTACCGCGCAAACAGAATGTGGTGCTACCTAGCGCTGCGAGGGAAAGGGCATAGCCCAGGCGTGTTTCGGCAGAAGCAGCAGCACGGAGGGTTTCTCTGCCGGCACCGCGGCTCCCTGTGCGAGAAGTAGACGACGGCTCGACTCCGGCAGAATGAAAGCGCGACACGGTACGAAGAGCGTAAGAATGAAGGCAGAGCACCGAGCTGCCGTGCGCCATCGCGCAGGCTGCAAGAGGAAGCGTGCCTGGCCACCGGCTCCTTTGCGGATTCACGTTAGCACTTGAAAACAGAAAGTTCCACTCGCAGCTACTGGTGCTGCTACCTCTTTCTCTTCCAGCTTTCCCTGGAAAGAACTGTGCCCAGGTTTAGGCTTCAACGCGCCGAGGTAACAGTGGCAGATGCGGCAGAGAATGGAAATACAGCGTGCAGCGGGCGGTTTCTGGTGCTTTACGGGAGGCAAGGGGAAAGTGCAGCGCAGCAGTGGCTTTTACTTCTGGAGCCTTTTGCTTTGGTAGCAGCAGCTGCTGCAAGTGGGCAACGGAGCTGCGAGAGTGCATCATGTGACGGCACATCTCTCTGAGAGAGGAGCTTTCGAGCCGCAGCGCGTTGCGCCCGGTTTCAAGGCTACTTGGAGGAGTGGGGGGTACTTGAAGAACGCCTTCTTTCTGGGCGCGTCCTTCTGGGTGTGCTCAAGCTGCATGGACTCGGCAGCACTGGAGGTGTAAGAACCTGTTTCTGGCCAGCTTGTGTGCTGGAGTGCAAGGGCTGCGCCTTCCTTTCTGAAGCAGCCCAGAGCATTCTCAGCGGAACCTGCTTGTGAAGCAGCTCTCGGCTGGACATTTGCGAGTCTCTCCACTGAAGTGCATGAAGCCGGTGCCCAGCTGCTTCGTCCTTCGCCTTCTGGGCTCTGGACAGAACTGAAGCGCAGCGATGGCTTGGAGCTTTGCCGCTCTTCAGCGTGAACACTGCACGCAGCCACAGGCTGGACATTTGCGAGTCGCTGCACTGAAGTGCATGAAGCCGGTGCCCAGCTGCTTCGTCCTTCGCCTTCTGGGCTCTGGACAGAACTGAAGCGCAGCGATGGCTTGGAGCTTTGCCGCTCTTCAGCGCGAACACTGCACGCAGCCACAGGCTGCTGTGCACGGCTTTTCCTCAGCTCGACGTACCGTCATTCTCTTGCTGTTTCCCAGCGTCGAAAGTGTCCGTGTAGCTCTCGCTCAGCGAAATGCGTCAGGAGAGAAACGCTTGCTGGATGAGCCTTTCGCTGGCCAAGACTTTCAACACAGCACCACCATTCGGGCAAGGAGGAGGAGAAAGGAAGACCACCTTTGCGTCCTGGCCCGTCCTTCTGTGCGAGACGCCTCTCCGCCTCTTCGCTCCCTGCAAGGCTGTAGTGTGCGCGCCGGCACGCGGAAGCGAGAGGGCAGGTGCAGAGAGCACCGCGATCTGACGGCGCCGTGCAGGCTGGAAAGGAAAGAGGGCTGCCACTGGAATGTGGTGCAAGTACAGGTTTGCACGCGTCGAGGGTAAGCTCTGGGTGAGCTTGTTGACCTAAAGCTGTTCTCTGTGCCAGACGTAGCCGAGAATCTTTCCGTTGAGATTCAGGCTACCGCGCAAACAGAATGTGGTGCTACCTAGCGCTGCGAGGGAAAGGGCATAGCCCAGGCGTGTTTCGGCAGAAGCAGCAGCACGGAGGGTTTCTCTGCCGGCACCGCGGCTCCCTGTGCGAGAAGTAGACGACGGCTCGACTCCGGCAGAATGAAAGCGCGACACGGTACGAAGAGCGTAAGAATGAAGGCAGAGCACCGAGCTGCCGTGCGCCATCGCGCAGGCTGCAAGAGGAAGCGTGCCTGGCCACCGGCTCCTTTGCGGATTCACGTTAGCACTTGAAAACAGAAAGTTCCACTCGCAGCTACTGGTGCTGCTACCTCTTTCTCTTCCAGCTTTCCCTGGAAAGAACTGTGCCCAGGTTTAGGCTTCAACGCGCCGAGGTAACAGTGGCAGATGCGGCAGAGAATGGAAATACAGCGTGCAGCGGGCGGTTTCTGGTGCTTTACGGGAGGCAAGGGGAAAGTGCAGCGCAGCAGTGGCTTTTACTTCTGGAGCCTTTTGCTTTGGTAGCAGCAGCTGCTGCAAGTGGGCAACGGAGCTGCGAGAGTGCATCATGTGACGGCACATCTCTCTGAGAGAGGAGCTTTCGAGCCGCAGCGCGTTGCGCCCGGTTTCAAGGCTACTTGGAGGAGTGGGGGGTACTTGAAGAACGCCTTCTTTCTGGGCGCGTCCTTCTGGGTGTGCTCAAGCTGCATGGACTCGGCAGCACTGGAGGTGTAAGAACCTGTTTCTGGCCAGCTTGTGTGCTGGAGTGCAAGGGCTGCGCCTTCCTTTCTGAAGCAGCCCAGAGCATTCTCAGCGGAACCTGCTTGTGAAGCAGCTCTCGGCTGGACATTTGCGAGTCGCTGCACTGAAGTGCATGAAGCCGGTGCCCAGCTGCTTCGTCCTTCGCTTTCTGGGCTCTGGACAGAACTGAAGCGCAGCGATGGCTTGGAGCTTTGCCGCTCTTCAGCGTGAACACTGCACGCAGCCACAGGCTGGACATTTGCGAGTCGCTGCACTGAAGTGCATGAAGCCGGTGCCCAGCTGCTTCGTCCTTCGCCTTCTGGGCTCTGGACAGAACTGAAGCGCAGCGATGGCTTGGAGCTTTGCCGCTCTTCAGCGCGAACACTGCACGCAGCCACAGGCTGCTGTGCACGGCTTTTCCTCAGCTCGACGTACAGTCATTGTCTTGCTGTTTCCCAGCGTCGAAAGTGTCCGTGTAGCTCTCGCTCAGCGAAATGCGTCAGGAGAGAAACACTTGCTGGATGAGCCTTTCGCTGGCCAAGACTTTCAACACAGCACCACCATTCGGGCAAGGAGGAGGAGAAAGGAAGACCACCTTTGCGTCCTGGCCCGTCCTTCTGTGCGAGACGCCTCTCCGCCTCTTCGCTCCCTGCAAGGCTGTAGTGTGCGCGCCGGCACGCGGAAGCGAGAGGGCAGGTGCAGAGAGCACCGCGATCTGACGGCGCCGTGCAGGCTGGAAAGGAAAGAGGGCTGCCACTGGAATGTGGTGCAAGTACAGGTTTGCACGCGTCGAGGGTAAGCTCTGGGTGAGCTTGTTGACCTAAAGCTGTTCTCTGTGCCAGACGTAGCCGAGAATCTTTCCGTTGAGATTCAGGCTACCGCGCAAACAGAATGTGGTGCTACCTAGCGCTGCGAGGGAAAGGGCATAGCCCAGGCGTGTTTCGGCAGAAGCAGCAGCACGGAGGGTTTCTCTGCCGGCACCGCGGCTCCCTGTGCGAGAAGTAGACGACGGCTCGACTCCGGCAGAATGAAAGCGCGACACGGTACGAAGAGCGTAAGAATGAAGGCAGAGCACCGAGCTGCCGTGCGCCATCGCGCAGGCTGCAAGAGGAAGCGTACCTGGCCACCGGCTCCTTTGCGGATTCACGTTAGCACTTGAAAACAGAAAGTTCCACTCGCAGCTACTGGTGCTGCTACCTCTTTCTCTTCCAGCTTTCCCTGGAAAGAACTGTGCCCAGGTTTAGGCTTCAACGCGCCGAGGTAACAGTGGCAGATGCGGCAGAGAATGGAAATACAGCGTGCAGCGGGCGGTTTCTGGTGCTTTACGGGAGGCAAGGGGAAAGTGCAGCGCAGCAGTGGCTTTTACTTCTGGAGCCTTTTGCTTTGGTAGCAGCAGCTGCTGCAAGTGGGCAACGGAGCTGCGAGAGTGCATCATGTGACGGCACATCTCTCTGAGAGAGGAGCTTTCGAGCCGCAGCGCGTTGCGCCCGGTTTCAAGGCTACTTGGAGGAGTGGGGGGTACTTGAAGAACGCCTTCTTTCTGGGCGCGTCCTTCTGGGTGTGCTCAAGCTGCATGGACTCGGCAGCACTGGAGGTGTAAGAACCTGTTTCTGGCCAGCTTGTGTGCTGGAGTGCAAGGGCTGCGCCTTCCTTTCTGAAGCAGCCCAGAGCATTCTCAGCGGAACCTGCTTGTGAAGCAGCTCTCGGCTGGACATTTGCGAGTCGCTGCACTGAAGTGCATGAAGCCGGTGCCCAGCTGCTTCGTCCTTCGCTTTCTGGGCTCTGGACAGAACTGAAGCGCAGCGATGGCTTGGAGCTTTGCCGCTCTTCAGCGTGAACACTGCACGCAGCCACAGGCTGGACATTTGCGAGTCGCTGCACTGAAGTGCATGAAGCCGGTGCCCAGCTGCTTCGTCCTTCGCCTTCTGGGCTCTGGACAGAACTGAAGCGCAGCGATGGCTTGGAGCTTTGCCGCTCTTCAGCGCGAACACTGCACGCAGCCACAGGCTGCTGTGCACGGCTTTTCCTCAGCTCGACGAACAGTCATTGTCTTGCTGTTTCCCAGCGTCGAAAGTGTCCGTGTAGCTCTCGCTCAGCGAAATGCGTCAGGAGAGAAACACTTGCTGGATGAGCCTTTCGCTGGCCAAGACTTTCAACACAGCACCACCATTCGGGCAAGGAGGAGGAGAAAGGAAGACCATCTTTGCGTCCTGGCCCGTCCTTCTGTGCGAGACGCCTCTCCGCCTCTTCGCTCCCTGCAAGGCTGTAGTGTGCGCGCCGGCACGCGGAAGCGAGAGGGCAGGTGCAGAGAGCACCGCGATCTGACGGCGCCGTGCAGGCTGGAAAGGAAAGAGGGCTGCCACTGGAATGTGGTGCAAGTACAGGTTTGCACGCGTCGAGGGTAAGCTCTGGGTGAGCTTGTTGACCTAAAGCTGTTCTCTGTGCCAGACGTAGCCGAGAATCTTTCCGTTGAGATTCAGGCTACCGCGCAAACAGAATGTGGTGCTACCTAGCGCTGCGAGGGAAAGGGCATAGCCCAGGCGTGTTTCGGCAGAAGCAGCAGCACGGAGGGTTTCTCTGCCGGCACCGCGGCTCCCTGTGCGAGAAGTAGACGACGGCTCGACTCCGGCAGAATGAAAGCGCGACACGGTACGAAGAGCGTAAGAATGAAGGCAGAGCACCGAGCTGCCGTGCGCCATCGCGCAGGCTGCAAGAGGAAGCGTGCCTGGCCACCGGCTCCTTTGCGGATTCACGTTAGCACTTGAAAACAGAAAGTTCCACTCGCAGCTACTGGTGCTGCTACCTCTTTCTCTTCCAGCTTTCCCTGGAAAGAACTGTGCCCAGGTTTAGGCTTCAACGCGCCGAGGTAACAGTGGCAGATGCGGCAGAGAATGGAAATACAGCGTGCAGCGGGCGGTTTCTGGTGCTTTACGGGAGGCAAGGGGAAAGTGCAGCGCAGCAGTGGCTTTTACTTCTGGAGCCTTTTGCTTTGGTAGCAGCAGCTGCTGCAAGTGGGCAACGGAGCTGCGAGAGTGCATCATGTGACGGCACATCTCTCTGAGAGAGGAGCTTTCGAGCCGCAGCGCGTTGCGCCCGGTTTCAAGGCTACTTGGAGGAGTGGGGGGTACTTGAAGAACGCCTTCTTTCTGGGCGCGTCCTTCTGGGTGTGCTCAAGCTGCATGGACTCGGCAGCACTGGAGGTGTAAGAACCTGTTTCTGGCCAGCTTGTGTGCTGGAGTGCAAGGGCTGCGCCTTCCTTTCTGAAGCAGCCCAGAGCATTCTCAGCGGAACCTGCTTGTGAAGCAGCTCTCGGCTGGACATTTGCGAGTCTCTCCACTGAAGTGCATGAAGCCGGTGCCCAGCTGCTTCGTCCTTCGCCTTCTGGGCTCTGGACAGAACTGAAGCGCAGCGATGGCTTGGAGCTTTGCCGCTCTTCAGCGTGAACACTGCACGCAGCCACAGGCTGGACATTTGCGAGTCGCTGCACTGAAGTGCATGAAGCCGGTGCCCAGCTGCTTCGTCCTTCGCCTTCTGGGCTCTGGACAGAACTGAAGCGCAGCGATGGCTTGGAGCTTTGCCGCTCTTCAGCGCGAACACTGCACGCAGCCACAGGCTGCTGTGCACGGCTTTTCCTCAGCTCGACGTACCGTCATTCTCTTGCTGTTTCCCAGCGTCGAAAGTGTCCGTGTAGCTCTCGCTCAGCGAAATGCGTCAGGAGAGAAACGCTTGCTGGATGAGCCTTTCGCTGGCCAAGACTTTCAACACAGCACCACCATTCGGGCAAGGAGGAGGAGAAAGGAAGACCATCTTTGCGTCCTGGCCCGTCCTTCTGTGCGAGACACCTCTCCGCCTCTTCGCTCCCTGCAAGGCTGTAGTGTGCGCGCCGGCACTCGGAAGCGAGAGGGCAGGTGCAGAGAGCACCGCGATCTGACGGCGCCGTGCAGGCTGGAAAGGAAAGAGGGCTGCCACTGGAATGTGGTGCAAGTACAGGTTTGCACGCGTCGAGGGTAAGCTCTGGGTGAGCTTGTTGACCTAAAGCTGTTCTCTGTGCCAGACGTAGCCGAGAATCTTTCCGTTGAGATTCAGGCTACCGCGCAAACAGAATGTGGTGCTACCTAGCGCTGCGAGGGAAAGGGCATAGCCCAGGCGTGTTTCGGCAGAAGCAGCAGCACGGAGGGTTTCTCTGCCGGCACCGCGGCTCCCTGTGCGAGAAGTAGACGACGGCTCGACTCCGGCAGAATGAAAGCGCGACACGGTACGAAGAGCGTAAGAATGAAGGCAGAGCACCGAGCTGCCGTGCGCCATCGCGCAGGCTGCAAGAGGAAGCGTGCCTGGCCACCGGCTCCTTTGCGGATTCACGTTAGCACTTGAAAACAGAAAGTTCCACTCGCAGCTACTGGTGCTGCTACCTCTTTCTCTTCCAGCTTTCCCTGGAAAGAACTGTGCCCAGGTTTAGGCTTCAACGCGCCGAGGTAACAGTGGCAGATGCGGCAGAGAATGGAAATACAGCGTGCAGCGGGCGGTTTCTGGTGCTTTACGGGAGGCAAGGGGAAAGTGCAGCGCAGCAGTGGCTTTTACTTCTGGAGCCTTTTGCTTTGGTAGCAGCAGCTGCTGCAAGTGGGCAACGGAGCTGCGAGAGTGCATCATGTGACGGCACATCTCTCTGAGAGAGGAGCTTTCGAGCCGCAGCGCGTTGCGCCCGGTTTCAAGGCTACTTGGAGGAGTGGGGGGTACTTGAAGAACGCCTTCTTTCTGGGCGCGCCCTACTGGGTGTGCTCAAGCTGCATGGACTCGGCAGCACTGGAGGTGTAAGAACCTGTTTCTGGCCAGCTTGTGTGCTGGAGTGCAAGGGCTGCGCCTTCCTTTCTGAAGCAGCCCAGAGCATTCTCAGCGGAACCTGCTTGTGAAGCAGCTCTCGGCTGGACATTTGCGAGTCGCTGCACTGAAGTGCATGAAGCCGGTGCCCAGCTGCTTCGTCCTTCGCCTTCTGGGCTCTGGACAGAACTGAAGCGCAGCGATGGCTTGGAGCTTTGCCGCTCTTCAGCGCGAACACTGCACGCAGCCACAGGCTGCTGTGCACGGCTTTTCCTCAGCTCGACGTACAGTCATTGTCTTGCTGTTTCCCAGCGTCGAAAGTGTCCGTGTAGCTCTCGCTCAGCGAAATGCGTCAGGAGAGAAACACTTGCTGGATGAGCCTTTCGCTGGCCAAGACTTTCAACACAGCACCACCATTCGGGCAAGGAGGAGGAGAAAGGAAGACCACCTTTGCGTCCTGGCCCGTCCTTCTGTGCGAGACGCCTCTCCGCCTCTTCGCTCCCTGCAAGGCTGTAGTGTGCGCGCCGGCACGCGGAAGCGAGAGGGCAGGTGCAGAGAGCACCGCGATCTGACGGCGCCGTGCAGGCTGGAAAGGAAAGAGGGCTGCCACTGGAATGTGGTGCAAGTACAGGTTTGCACGCGTCGAGGGTAAGCTCTGGGTGAGCTTGTTGACCTAAAGCTGTTCTCTGTGCCAGACGTAGCCGAGAATCTTTCCGTTGAGATTCAGGCTACCGCGCAAACAGAATGTGGTGCTACCTAGCGCTGCGAGGGAAAGGGCATAGCCCAGGCGTGTTTCGGCAGAAGCAGCAGCACGGAGGGTTTCTCTGCCGGCACCGCGGCTCCCTGTGCGAGAAGTAGACGACGGCTCGACTCCGGCAGAATGAAAGCGCGACACGGTACGAAGAGCGTAAGAATGAAGGCAGAGCACCGAGCTGCCGTGCGCCATCGCGCAGGCTGCAAGAGGAAGCGTGCCTGGCCACCGGCTCCTTTGCGGATTCACGTTAGCACTTGAAAACAGAAAGTTCCACTCGCAGCTACTGGTGCTGCTACCTCTTTCTCTTCCAGCTTTCCCTGGAAAGAACTGTGCCCAGGTTTAGGCTTCAACGCGCCGAGGTAACAGTGGCAGATGCGGCAGAGAATGGAAATACAGCGTGCAGCGGGCGGTTTCTGGTGCTTTACGGGAGGCAAGGGGAAAGTGCAGCGCAGCAGTGGCTTTTACTTCTGGAGCCTTTTGCTTTGGTAGCAGCAGCTGCTGCAAGTGGGCAACGGAGCTGCGAGAGTGCATCATGTGACGGCACATCTCTCTGAGAGAGGAGCTTTCGAGCCGCAGCGCGTTGCGCCCGGTTTCAAGGCTACTTGGAGGAGTGGGGGGTACTTGAAGAACGCCTTCTTTCTGGGCGCGTCCTTCTGGGTGTGCTCAAGCTGCATGGACTCGGCAGCACTGGAGGTGTAAGAACCTGTTTCTGGCCAGCTTGTGTGCTGGAGTGCAAGGGCTGCGCCTTCCTTTCTGAAGCAGTCCAGAGCATTCTCAGCGGAACCTGCTTGTGAAGCAGCTCTCGGCTGGACATTTGCGAGTCGCTGCACTGAAGTGCATGAAGCCGGTGCCCAGCTGCTTCGTCCTTCGCTTTCTGGGCTCTGGACAGAACTGAAGCGCAGCGATGGCTTGGAGCTTTGCCGCTCTTCAGCGTGAACACTGCACGCAGCCACAGGCTGGACATTTGCGAGTCGCTGCACTGAAGTGCATGAAGCCGGTGCCCAGCTGCTTCGTCCTTCGCTTTCTGGGCTCTGGACAGAACTGAAGCGCAGCGATGGCTTGGAGCTTTGCCGCTCTTCAGCGTGAACACTGCACGCAGCCACAGGCTGGACATTTGCGAGTCGCTGCACTGAAGTGCATGAAGCCGGTGCCCAGCTGCTTCGTCCTTCGCCTTCTGGGCTCTGGACAGAACTGAAGCGCAGCGATGGCTTGGAGCTTTGCCGCTCTTCAGCGCGAACACTGCACGCAGCCACAGGCTGCTGTGCACGGCTTTTCCTCAGCTCGACGAACAGTCATTGTCTTGCTGTTTCCCAGCGTCGAAAGTGTCCGTGTAGCTCTCGCTCAGCGAAATGCGTCAGGAGAGAAACACTTGCTGGATGAGCCTTTCGCTGGCCAAGACTTTCAACACAGCACCACCATTCGGGCAAGGAGGAGGAGAAAGGAAGACCACCTTTGCGTCCTGGCCCGTCCTTCTGTGCGAGACGCCTCTCCGCCTCTTCGCTCCCTGCAAGGCTGTAGTGTGCGCGCCGGCACGCGGAAGCGAGAGGGCAGGTGCAGAGAGCACCGCGATCTGACGGCGCCGTGCAGGCTGGAAAGGAAAGAGGGCTGCCACTGGAATGTGGTGCAAGTACAGGTTTGCACGCGTCGAGGGTAAGCTCTGGGTGAGCTTGTTGACCTAAAGCTGTTCTCTGTGCCAGACGTAGCCGAGAATCTTTCCGTTGAGATTCAGGCTACCGCGCAAACAGAATGTGGTGCTACCTAGCGCTGCGAGGGAAAGGGCATAGCCCAGGCGTGTTTCGGCAGAAGCAGCAGCACGGAGGGTTTCTCTGCCGGCACCGCGGCTCCCTGTGCGAGAAGTAGACGACGGCTCGACTCCGGCAGAATGAAAGCGCGACACGGTACGAAGAGCGTAAGAATGAAGGCAGAGCACCGAGCTGCCGTGCGCCATCGCGCAGGCTGCAAGAGGAAGCGTGCCTGGCCACCGGCTCCTTTGCGGATTCACGTTAGCACTTGAAAACAGAAAGTTCCACTCGCAGCTACTGGTGCTGCTACCTCTTTCTCTTCCAGCTTTCCCTGGAAAGAACTGTGCCCAGGTTTAGGCTTCAACGCGCCGAGGTAACAGTGGCAGATGCGGCAGAGAATGAAAATACAGCGTGCAGCGGGCGGTTTCTGGTGCTTTACGGGAGGCAAGGGGAAAGTGCAGCGCAGCAGTGGCTTTTACTTCTGGAGCCTTTTGCTTTGGTAGCAGCAGCTGCTGCAAGTGGGCAACGGAGCTGCGAGAGTGCATCATGTGACGGCACATCTCTCTGAGAGAGGAGCTTTCGAGCCGCAGCGCGTTGCGCCCGGTTTCAAGGCTACTTGGAGGAGTGGGGGGTACTTGAAGAACGCCTTCTTTCTGGGCGCGTCCTTCTGGGTGTGCTCAAGCTGCATGGACTCGGCAGCACTGGAGGTGTAAGAACCTGTTTCTGGCCAGCTTGTGTGCTGGAGTGCAAGGGCTGCGCCTTCCTTTCTGAAGCAGCCCAGAGCATTCTCAGCGGAACCTGCTTGTGAAGCAGCTCTCGGCTGGACATTTGCGAGTCGCTGCACTGAAGTGCATGAAGCCGGTGCCCAGCTGCTTCGTCCTTCGCTTTCTGGGCTCTGGACAGAACTGAAGCGCAGCGATGGCTTGGAGCTTTGCCGCTCTTCAGCGTGAACACTGCACGCAGCCACAGGCTGGACATTTGCGAGTCGCTGCACTAAAGTGCATGAAGCCGGTGCCCAGCTGCTTCGTCCTTCGCCTTCTGGGCTCTGGACAGAACTGAAGCGCAGCGATGGCTTGGAGCTTTGCCGCTCTTCAGCGCGAACACTGCACGCAGCCACAGGCTGCTGTGCACGGCTTTTCCTCAGCTCGACGTACCGTCATTCTCTTGCTGTTTCTCAGCGTCGAAAGTGTCCGTGTAGCTCTCGCTCAGCGAAATGCGTCAGGAGAGAAACGCTTGCTGGATGAGCCTTTCGCTGGCCAAGACTTTCAACACAGCACCACCATTCGGGCAAGGAGGAGGAGAAAGGAAGACCATCTTTGCGTCCTGGCCCGTCCTTCTGTGCGAGACGCCTCTCCGCCTCTTCGCTCCCTGCAAGGCTGTAGTGTGCGCGCCGGCACTCGGAAGCGAGAGGGCAGGTGCAGAGAGCACCGCGATCTGACGGCGCCGTGCAGGCTGGAAAGGAAAGAGGGCTGCCACTGGAATGTGGTGCAAGTACAGGTTTGCACGCGTCGAGGGTAAGCTCTGGGTGAGCTTGTTGACCTAAAGCTGTTCTCTGTGCCAGACGTAGCCGAGAATCTTTCCGTTGAGATTCAGGCTACCGCGCAAACAGAATGTGGTGCTACCTAGCGCTGCGAGGGAAAGGGCATAGCCCAGGCGTGTTTCGGCAGAAGCAGCAGCACGGAGGGTTTCTCTGCCGGCACCGCGGCTCCCTGTGCGAGAAGTAGACGACGGCTCGACTCCGGCAGAATGAAAGCGCGACACGGTACGAAGAGCGTAAGAATGAAGGCAGAGCACCGAGCTGCCGTGCGCCATCGCGCAGGCTGCAAGAGGAAGCGTGCCTGGCCACCGGCTCCTTTGCGGATTCACGTTAGCACTTGAAAACAGAAAGTTCCACTCGCAGCTACTGGTGCTGCTACCTCTTTCTCTTCCAGCTTTCCCTGGAAAGAACTGTGCCCAGGTTTAGGCTTCAACGCGCCGAGGTAACAGTGGCAGATGCGGCAGAGAATGGAAATACAGCGTGCAGCGGGCGGTTTCTGGTGCTTTACGGGAGGCAAGGGGAAAGTGCAGCGCAGCAGTGGCTTTTACTTCTGGAGCCTTTTGCTTTGGTAGCAGCAGCTGCTGCAAGTGGGCAACGGAGCTGCGAGAGTGCATCATGTGACGGCACATCTCTCTGAGAGAGGAGCTTTCGAGCCGCAGCGCGTTGCGCCCGGTTTCAAGGCTACTTGGAGGAGTGGGGGGTACTTGAAGAACGCCTTCTTTCTGGGCGCGTCCTTCTGGGTGTGCTCAAGCTGCATGGACTCGGCAGCACTGGAGGTGTAAGAACCTGTATCTGGCCAGCTTGTGTGCTGGAGTGCAAGGGCTGCGCCTTCCTTTCTGAAGCAGCCCAGAGCATTCTCAGCGGAACCTGCTTGTGAAGCAGCTCTCGGCTGGACATTTGCGAGTCGCTGCACTGAAGTGCATGAAGCCGGTGCCCAGCTGCTTCGTCCTTCGCTTTCTGGGCTCTGGACAGAACTGAAGCGCAGCGATGGCTTGGAGCTTTGCCGCTCTTCAGCGTGAACACTGCACGCAGCCACAGGCTGGACATTTGCGAGTCGCTGCACTGAAGTGCATGAAGCCGGTGCCCAGCTGCTTCGTCCTTCGCCTTCTGGGCTCTGGACAGAACTGAAGCGCAGCGATGGCTTGGAGCTTTGCCGCTCTTCAGCGCGAACACTGCACGCAGCCACAGGCTGCTGTGCACGGCTTTTCCTCAGCTCGACGTACAGTCATTGTCTTGCTGTTTCCCAGCGTCGAAAGTGTCCGTGTAGCTCTCGCTCAGCGAAATGCGTCAGGAGAGAAACGCTTGCTGGATGAGCCTTTCGCTGGCCAAGACTTTCAACACAGCACCACCATTCGGGCAAGGAGGAGGAGAAAGGAAGACCACCTTTGCGTCCTGGCCCGTCCTTCTGTGCGAGACGCCTCTCCGCCTCTTCGCTCCCTGCAAGGCTGTAGTGTGCGCGCCGGCACGCGGAAGCGAGAGGGCAGGTGCAGAGAGCACCGCGATCTGACGGCGCCGTGCAGGCTGGAAAGGAAAGAGGGCTGCCACTGGAATGTGGTGCAAGTACAGGTTTGCACGCGTCGAGGGTAAGCTCTGGGTGAGCTTGTTGACCTAAAGCTGTTCTCTGTGCCAGACGTAGCCGAGAATCTTTCCGTTGAGATTCAGGCTACCGCGCAAACAGAATGTGGTGCTACCTAGCGCTGCGAGGGAAAGGGCATAGCCCAGGCGTGTTTCGGCAGAAGCAGCAGCACGGAGGGTTTCTCTGCCGGCACCGCGGCTCCCTGTGCGAGAAGTAGACGACGGCTCGACTCCGGCAGAATGAAAGCGCGACACGGTACGAAGAGCGTAAGAATGAAGGCAGAGCACCGAGCTGCCGTGCGCCATCGCGCAGGCTGCAAGAGGAAGCGTGCCTGGCCACCGGCTCCTTTGCGGATTCACGTTAGCACTTGAAAACAGAAAGTTCCACTCGCAGCTACTGGTGCTGCTACCTCTTTCTCTTCCAGCTTTCCCTGGAAAGAACTGTGCCCAGGTTTAGGCTTCAACGCGCCGAGGTAACAGTGGCAGATGCGGCAGAGAATGGAAATACAGCGTGCAGCGGGCGGTTTCTGGTGCTTTACGGGAGGCAAGGGGAAAGTGCAGCGCAGCAGTGGCTTTTACTTCTGGAGCCTTTTGCTTTGGTAGCAGCAGCTGCTGCAAGTGGGCAACGGAGCTGCGAGAGTGCATCATGTGACGGCACATCTCTCTGAGAGAGGAGCTTTCGAGCCGCAGCGCGTTGCGCCCGGTTTCAAGGCTACTTGGAGGAGTGGGGGGTACTTGAAGAACGCCTTCTTTCTGGGCGCGTCCTTCTGGGTGTGCTCAAGCTGCATGGACTCGGCAGCACTGGAGGTGTAAGAACCTGTTTCTGGCCAGCTTGTGTGCTGGAGTGCAAGGGCTGCGCCTTCCTTTCTGAAGCAGCCCAGAGCATTCTCAGCGGAACCTGCTTGTGAAGCAGCTCTCGGCTGGACATTTGCGAGTCGCTGCACTGAAGTGCATGAAGCCGGTGCCCAGCTGCTTCGTCCTTCGCTTTCTGGGCTCTGGACAGAACTGAAGCGCAGCGATGGCTTGGAGCTTTGCCGCTCTTCAGCGTGAACACTGCACGCAGCCACAGGCTGGACATTTGCGAGTCGCTGCACTGAAGTGCATGAAGCCGGTGCCCAGCTGCTTCGTCCTTCGCCTTCTGGGCTCTGGACAGAACTGAAGCGCAGCGATGGCTTGGAGCTTTGCCGCTCTTCAGCGCGAACACTGCACGCAGCCACAGGCTGCTGTGCACGGCTTTTCCTCAGCTCGACGTACAGTCATTGTCTTGCTGTTTCCCAGCGTCGAAAGTGTCCGTGTAGCTCTCGCTCAGCGAAATGCGTCAGGAGAGAAACACTTGCTGGATGAGCCTTTCGCTGGCCAAGACTTTCAACACAGCACCACCATTCGGGCAAGGAGGAGGAGAAAGGAAGACCACCTTTGCGTCCTGGCCCGTCCTTCTGTGCGAGACGCCTCTCCGCCTCTTCGCTCCCTGCAAGGCTGTAGTGTGCGCGCCGGCACGCGGAAGCGAGAGGGCAGGTGCAGAGAGCACCGCGATCTGACGGCGCCGTGCAGGCTGGAAAGGAAAGAGGGCTGCCACTGGAATGTGGTGCAAGTACAGGTTTGCACGCGTCGAGGGTAAGCTCTGGGTGAGCTTGTTGACCTAAAGCTGTTCTCTGTGCCAGACGTAGCCGAGAATCTTTCCGTTGAGATTCAGGCTACCGCGCAAACAGAATGTGGTGCTACCTAGCGCTGCGAGGGAAAGGGCATAGCCCAGGCGTGTTTCGGCAGAAGCAGCAGCACGGAGGGTTTCTCTGCCGGCACCGCGGCTCCCTGTGCGAGAAGTAGACGACGGCTCGACTCCGGCAGAATGAAAGCGCGACACGGTACGAAGAGCGTAAGAATGAAGGCAGAGCACCGAGCTGCCGTGCGCCATCGCGCAGGCTGCAAGAGGAAGCGTACCTGGCCACCGGCTCCTTTGCGGATTCACGTTAGCACTTGAAAACAGAAAGTTCCACTCGCAGCTACTGGTGCTGCTACCTCTTTCTCTTCCAGCTTTCCCTGGAAAGAACTGTGCCCAGGTTTAGGCTTCAACGCGCCGAGGTAACAGTGGCAGATGCGGCAGAGAATGGAAATACAGCGTGCAGCGGGCGGTTTCTGGTGCTTTACGGGAGGCAAGGGGAAAGTGCAGCGCAGCAGTGGCTTTTACTTCTGGAGCCTTTTGCTTTGGTAGCAGCAGCTGCTGCAAGTGGGCAACGGAGCTGCGAGAGTGCATCATGTGACGGCACATCTCTCTGAGAGAGGAGCTTTCGAGCCGCAGCGCGTTGCGCCCGGTTTCAAGGCTACTTGGAGGAGTGGGGGGTACTTGAAGAACGCCTTCTTTCTGGGCGCGTCCTTCTGGGTGTGCTCAAGCTGCATGGACTCGGCAGCACTGGAGGTGTAAGAACCTGTTTCTGGCCAGCTTGTGTGCTGGAGTGCAAGGGCTGCGCCTTCCTTTCTGAAGCAGCCCAGAGCATTCTCAGCGGAACCTGCTTGTGAAGCAGCTCTCGGCTGGACATTTGCGAGTCGCTGCACTGAAGTGCATGAAGCCGGTGCCCAGCTGCTTCGTCCTTCGCTTTCTGGGCTCTGGACAGAACTGAAGCGCAGCGATGGCTTGGAGCTTTGCCGCTCTTCAGCGTGAACACTGCACGCAGCCACAGGCTGGACATTTGCGAGTCGCTGCACTGAAGTGCATGAAGCCGGTGCCCAGCTGCTTCGTCCTTCGCCTTCTGGGCTCTGGACAGAACTGAAGCGCAGCGATGGCTTGGAGCTTTGCCGCTCTTCAGCGCGAACACTGCACGCAGCCACAGGCTGCTGTGCACGGCTTTTCCTCAGCTCGACGAACAGTCATTGTCTTGCTGTTTCCCAGCGTCGAAAGTGTCCGTGTAGCTCTCGCTCAGCGAAATGCGTCAGGAGAGAAACACTTGCTGGATGAGCCTTTCGCTGGCCAAGACTTTCAACACAGCACCACCATTCGGGCAAGGAGGAGGAGAAAGGAAGACCATCTTTGCGTCCTGGCCCGTCCTTCTGTGCGAGACGCCTCTCCGCCTCTTCGCTCCCTGCAAGGCTGTAGTGTGCGCGCCGGCACGCGGAAGCGAGAGGGCAGGTGCAGAGAGCACCGCGATCTGACGGCGCCGTGCAGGCTGGAAAGGAAAGAGGGCTGCCACTGGAATGTGGTGCAAGTACAGGTTTGCACGCGTCGAGGGTAAGCTCTGGGTGAGCTTGTTGACCTAAAGCTGTTCTCTGTGCCAGACGTAGCCGAGAATCTTTCCGTTGAGATTCAGGCTACCGCGCAAACAGAATGTGGTGCTACCTAGCGCTGCGAGGGAAAGGGCATAGCCCAGGCGTGTTTCGGCAGAAGCAGCAGCACGGAGGGTTTCTCTGCCGGCACCGCGGCTCCCTGTGCGAGAAGTAGACGACGGCTCGACTCCGGCAGAATGAAAGCGCGACACGGTACGAAGAGCGTAAGAATGAAGGCAGAGCACCGAGCTGCCGTGCGCCATCGCGCAGGCTGCAAGAGGAAGCGTGCCTGGCCACCGGCTCCTTTGCGGATTCACGTTAGCACTTGAAAACAGAAAGTTCCACTCGCAGCTACTGGTGCTGCTACCTCTTTCTCTTCCAGCTTTCCCTGGAAAGAACTGTGCCCAGGTTTAGGCTTCAACGCGCCGAGGTAACAGTGGCAGATGCGGCAGAGAATGGAAATACAGCGTGCAGCGGGCGGTTTCTGGTGCTTTACGGGAGGCAAGGGGAAAGTGCAGCGCAGCAGTGGCTTTTACTTCTGGAGCCTTTTGCTTTGGTAGCAGCAGCTGCTGCAAGTGGGCAACGGAGCTGCGAGAGTGCATCATGTGACGGCACATCTCTCTGAGAGAGGAGCTTTCGAGCCGCAGCGCGTTGCGCCCGGTTTCAAGGCTACTTGGAGGAGTGGGGGGTACTTGAAGAACGCCTTCTTTCTGGGCGCGTCCTTCTGGGTGTGCTCAAGCTGCATGGACTCGGCAGCACTGGAGGTGTAAGAACCTGTTTCTGGCCAGCTTGTGTGCTGGAGTGCAAGGGCTGCGCCTTCCTTTCTGAAGCAGCCCAGAGCATTCTCAGCGGAACCTGCTTGTGAAGCAGCTCTCGGCTGGACATTTGCGAGTCTCTCCACTGAAGTGCATGAAGCCGGTGCCCAGCTGCTTCGTCCTTCGCCTTCTGGGCTCTGGACAGAACTGAAGCGCAGCGATGGCTTGGAGCTTTGCCGCTCTTCAGCGTGAACACTGCACGCAGCCACAGGCTGGACATTTGCGAGTCGCTGCACTGAAGTGCATGAAGCCGGTGCCCAGCTGCTTCGTCCTTCGCCTTCTGGGCTCTGGACAGAACTGAAGCGCAGCGATGGCTTGGAGCTTTGCCGCTCTTCAGCGCGAACACTGCACGCAGCCACAGGCTGCTGTGCACGGCTTTTCCTCAGCTCGACGTACCGTCATTCTCTTGCTGTTTCCCAGCGTCGAAAGTGTCCGTGTAGCTCTCGCTCAGCGAAATGCGTCAGGAGAGAAACGCTTGCTGGATGAGCCTTTCGCTGGCCAAGACTTTCAACACAGCACCACCATTCGGGCAAGGAGGAGGAGAAAGGAAGACCATCTTTGCGTCCTGGCCCGTCCTTCTGTGCGAGACACCTCTCCGCCTCTTCGCTCCCTGCAAGGCTGTAGTGTGCGCGCCGGCACTCGGAAGCGAGAGGGCAGGTGCAGAGAGCACCGCGATCTGACGGCGCCGTGCAGGCTGGAAAGGAAAGAGGGCTGCCACTGGAATGTGGTGCAAGTACAGGTTTGCACGCGTCGAGGGTAAGCTCTGGGTGAGCTTGTTGACCTAAAGCTGTTCTCTGTGCCAGACGTAGCCGAGAATCTTTCCGTTGAGATTCAGGCTACCGCGCAAACAGAATGTGGTGCTACCTAGCGCTGCGAGGGAAAGGGCATAGCCCAGGCGTGTTTCGGCAGAAGCAGCAGCACGGAGGGTTTCTCTGCCGGCACCGCGGCTCCCTGTGCGAGAAGTAGACGACGGCTCGACTCCGGCAGAATGAAAGCGCGACACGGTACGAAGAGCGTAAGAATGAAGGCAGAGCACCGAGCTGCCGTGCGCCATCGCGCAGGCTGCAAGAGGAAGCGTGCCTGGCCACCGGCTCCTTTGCGGATTCACGTTAGCACTTGAAAACAGAAAGTTCCACTCGCAGCTACTGGTGCTGCTACCTCTTTCTCTTCCAGCTTTCCCTGGAAAGAACTGTGCCCAGGTTTAGGCTTCAACGCGCCGAGGTAACAGTGGCAGATGCGGCAGAGAATGGAAATACAGCGTGCAGCGGGCGGTTTCTGGTGCTTTACGGGAGGCAAGGGGAAAGTGCAGCGCAGCAGTGGCTTTTACTTCTGGAGCCTTTTGCTTTGGTAGCAGCAGCTGCTGCAAGTGGGCAACGGAGCTGCGAGAGTGCATCATGTGACGGCACATCTCTCTGAGAGAGGAGCTTTCGAGCCGCAGCGCGTTGCGCCCGGTTTCAAGGCTACTTGGAGGAGTGGGGGGTACTTGAAGAACGCCTTCTTTCTGGGCGCGCCCTACTGGGTGTGCTCAAGCTGCATGGACTCGGCAGCACTGGAGGTGTAAGAACCTGTTTCTGGCCAGCTTGTGTGCTGGAGTGCAAGGGCTGCGCCTTCCTTTCTGAAGCAGCCCAGAGCATTCTCAGCGGAACCTGCTTGTGAAGCAGCTCTCGGCTGGACATTTGCGAGTCGCTGCACTGAAGTGCATGAAGCCGGTGCCCAGCTGCTTCGTCCTTCGCCTTCTGGGCTCTGGACAGAACTGAAGCGCAGCGATGGCTTGGAGCTTTGCCGCTCTTCAGCGCGAACACTGCACGCAGCCACAGGCTGCTGTGCACGGCTTTTCCTCAGCTCGACGTACAGTCATTGTCTTGCTGTTTCCCAGCGTCGAAAGTGTCCGTGTAGCTCTCGCTCAGCGAAATGCGTCAGGAGAGAAACACTTGCTGGATGAGCCTTTCGCTGGCCAAGACTTTCAACACAGCACCACCATTCGGGCAAGGAGGAGGAGAAAGGAAGACCACCTTTGCGTCCTGGCCCGTCCTTCTGTGCGAGACGCCTCTCCGCCTCTTCGCTCCCTGCAAGGCTGTAGTGTGCGCGCCGGCACGCGGAAGCGAGAGGGCAGGTGCAGAGAGCACCGCGATCTGACGGCGCCGTGCAGGCTGGAAAGGAAAGAGGGCTGCCACTGGAATGTGGTGCAAGTACAGGTTTGCACGCGTCGAGGGTAAGCTCTGGGTGAGCTTGTTGACCTAAAGCTGTTCTCTGTGCCAGACGTAGCCGAGAATCTTTCCGTTGAGATTCAGGCTACCGCGCAAACAGAATGTGGTGCTACCTAGCGCTGCGAGGGAAAGGGCATAGCCCAGGCGTGTTTCGGCAGAAGCAGCAGCACGGAGGGTTTCTCTGCCGGCACCGCGGCTCCCTGTGCGAGAAGTAGACGACGGCTCGACTCCGGCAGAATGAAAGCGCGACACGGTACGAAGAGCGTAAGAATGAAGGCAGAGCACCGAGCTGCCGTGCGCCATCGCGCAGGCTGCAAGAGGAAGCGTGCCTGGCCACCGGCTCCTTTGCGGATTCACGTTAGCACTTGAAAACAGAAAGTTCCACTCGCAGCTACTGGTGCTGCTACCTCTTTCTCTTCCAGCTTTCCCTGGAAAGAACTGTGCCCAGGTTTAGGCTTCAACGCGCCGAGGTAACAGTGGCAGATGCGGCAGAGAATGGAAATACAGCGTGCAGCGGGCGGTTTCTGGTGCTTTACGGGAGGCAAGGGGAAAGTGCAGCGCAGCAGTGGCTTTTACTTCTGGAGCCTTTTGCTTTGGTAGCAGCAGCTGCTGCAAGTGGGCAACGGAGCTGCGAGAGTGCATCATGTGACGGCACATCTCTCTGAGAGAGGAGCTTTCGAGCCGCAGCGCGTTGCGCCCGGTTTCAAGGCTACTTGGAGGAGTGGGGGGTACTTGAAGAACGCCTTCTTTCTGGGCGCGTCCTTCTGGGTGTGCTCAAGCTGCATGGACTCGGCAGCACTGGAGGTGTAAGAACCTGTTTCTGGCCAGCTTGTGTGCTGGAGTGCAAGGGCTGCGCCTTCCTTTCTGAAGCAGCCCAGAGCATTCTCAGCGGAACCTGCTTGTGAAGCAGCTCTCGGCTGGACATTTGCGAGTCGCTGCACTGAAGTGCATGAAGCCGGTGCCCAGCTGCTTCGTCCTTCGCTTTCTGGGCTCTGGACAGAACTGAAGCGCAGCGATGGCTTGGAGCTTTGCCGCTCTTCAGCGTGAACACTGCACGCAGCCACAGGCTGGACATTTGCGAGTCGCTGCACTGAAGTGCATGAAGCCGGTGCCCAGCTGCTTCGTCCTTCGCTTTCTGGGCTCTGGACAGAACTGAAGCGCAGCGATGGCTTGGAGCTTTGCCGCTCTTCAGCGTGAACACTGCACGCAGCCACAGGCTGGACATTTGCGAGTCGCTGCACTGAAGTGCATGAAGCCGGTGCCCAGCTGCTTCGTCCTTCGCCTTCTGGGCTCTGGACAGAACTGAAGCGCAGCGATGGCTTGGAGCTTTGCCGCTCTTCAGCGCGAACACTGCACGCAGCCACAGGCTGCTGTGCACGGCTTTTCCTCAGCTCGACGAACAGTCATTGTCTTGCTGTTTCCCAGCGTCGAAAGTGTCCGTGTAGCTCTCGCTCAGCGAAATGCGTCAGGAGAGAAACACTTGCTGGATGAGCCTTTCGCTGGCCAAGACTTTCAACACAGCACCACCATTCGGGCAAGGAGGAGGAGAAAGGAAGACCACCTTTGCGTCCTGGCCCGTCCTTCTGTGCGAGACGCCTCTCCGCCTCTTCGCTCCCTGCAAGGCTGTAGTGTGCGCGCCGGCACGCGGAAGCGAGAGGGCAGGTGCAGAGAGCACCGCGATCTGACGGCGCCGTGCAGGCTGGAAAGGAAAGAGGGCTGCCACTGGAATGTGGTGCAAGTACAGGTTTGCACGCGTCGAGGGTAAGCTCTGGGTGAGCTTGTTGACCTAAAGCTGTTCTCTGTGCCAGACGTAGCCGAGAATCTTTCCGTTGAGATTCAGGCTACCGCGCAAACAGAATGTGGTGCTACCTAGCGCTGCGAGGGAAAGGGCATAGCCCAGGCGTGTTTCGGCAGAAGCAGCAGCACGGAGGGTTTCTCTGCCGGCACCGCGGCTCCCTGTGCGAGAAGTAGACGACGGCTCGACTCCGGCAGAATGAAAGCGCGACACGGTACGAAGAGCGTAAGAATGAAGGCAGAGCACCGAGCTGCCGTGCGCCATCGCGCAGGCTGCAAGAGGAAGCGTGCCTGGCCACCGGCTCCTTTGCGGATTCACGTTAGCACTTGAAAACAGAAAGTTCCACTCGCAGCTACTGGTGCTGCTACCTCTTTCTCTTCCAGCTTTCCCTGGAAAGAACTGTGCCCAGGTTTAGGCTTCAACGCGCCGAGGTAACAGTGGCAGATGCGGCAGAGAATGAAAATACAGCGTGCAGCGGGCGGTTTCTGGTGCTTTACGGGAGGCAAGGGGAAAGTGCAGCGCAGCAGTGGCTTTTACTTCTGGAGCCTTTTGCTTTGGTAGCAGCAGCTGCTGCAAGTGGGCAACGGAGCTGCGAGAGTGCATCATGTGACGGCACATCTCTCTGAGAGAGGAGCTTTCGAGCCGCAGCGCGTTGCGCCCGGTTTCAAGGCTACTTGGAGGAGTGGGGGGTACTTGAAGAACGCCTTCTTTCTGGGCGCGTCCTTCTGGGTGTGCTCAAGCTGCATGGACTCGGCAGCACTGGAGGTGTAAGAACCTGTTTCTGGCCAGCTTGTGTGCTGGAGTGCAAGGGCTGCGCCTTCCTTTCTGAAGCAGCCCAGAGCATTCTCAGCGGAACCTGCTTGTGAAGCAGCTCTCGGCTGGACATTTGCGAGTCTCTCCACTGAAGTGCATGAAGCCGGTGCCCAGCTGCTTCGTCCTTCGCCTTCTGGGCTCTGGACAGAACTGAAGCGCAGTGATGGCTTGGAGCTTTGCCGCTCTTCAGCGTGAACACTGCACGCAGCCACAGGCTGGACATTTGCGAGTCGCTGCACTGAAGTGCATGAAGCCGGTGCCCAGCTGCTTCGTCCTTCGCCTTCTGGGCTCTGGACAGAACTGAAGCGCAGCGATGGCTTGGAGCTTTGCCGCTCTTCAGCGCGAACACTGCACGCAGCCACAGGCTGCTGTGCACGGCTTTTCCTCAGCTCGACGTACAGTCATTGTCTTGCTGTTTCCCAGCGTCGAAAGTGTCCGTGTAGCTCTCGCTCAGCGAAATGCGTCAGGAGAGAAACACTTGCTGGATGAGCCTTTCGCTGGCCAAGACTTTCAACACAGCACCACCATTCGGGCAAGGAGGAGGAGAAAGGAAGACCATCTTTGCGTCCTGGCCCGTCCTTCTGTGCGAGACGCCTCTCCGCCTCTTCGCTCCCTGCAAGGCTGTAGTGTGCGCGCCGGCACGCGGAAGCGAGAGGGCAGGTGCAGAGAGCACCGCGATCTGACGGCGCCGTGCAGGCTGGAAAGGAAAGAGGGCTGCCACTGGAATGTGGTGCAAGTACAGGTTTGCACGCGTCGAGGGTAAGCTCTGGGTGAGCTTGTTGACCTAAAGCTGTTCTCTGTGCCAGACGTAGCCGAGAATCTTTCCGTTGAGATTCAGGCTACCGCGCAAACAGAATGTGGTGCTACCTAGCGCTGCGAGGGAAAGGGCATAGCCCAGGCGTGTTTCGGCAGAAGCAGCAGCACGGAGGGTTTCTCTGCCGGCACCGCGGCTCCCTGTGCGAGAAGTAGACGACGGCTCGACTCCGGCAGAATGAAAGCGCGACACGGTACGAAGAGCGTAAGAATGAAGGCAGAGCACCGAGCTGCCGTGCGCCATCGCGCAGGCTGCAAGAGGAAGCGTGCCTGGCCACCGGCTCCTTTGCGGATTCACGTTAGCACTTGAAAACAGAAAGTTCCACTCGCAGCTACTGGTGCTGCTACCTCTTTCTCTTCCAGCTTTCCCTGGAAAGAACTGTGCCCAGGTTTAGGCTTCAACGCGCCGAGGTAACAGTGGCAGATGCGGCAGAGAATGGAAATACAGCGTGCAGCGGGCGGTTTCTGGTGCTTTACGGGAGGCAAGGGGAAAGTGCAGCGCAGCAGTGGCTTTTACTTCTGGAGCCTTTTGCTTTGGTAGCAGCAGCTGCTGCAAGTGGGCAACGGAGCTGCGAGAGTGCATCATGTGACGGCACATCTCTCTGAGAGAGGAGCTTTCGAGCCGCAGCGCGTTGCGCCCGGTTTCAAGGCTACTTGGAGGAGTGGGGGGTACTTGAAGAACGCCTTCTTTCTGGGCGCGTCCTTCTGGGTGTGCTCAAGCTGCATGGACTCGGCAGCACTGGAGGTGTAAGAACCTGTTTCTGGCCAGCTTGTGTGCTGGAGTGCAAGGGCTGCGCCTTCCTTTCTGAAGCAGCCCAGAGCATTCTCAGCGGAACCTGCTTGTGAAGCAGCTCTCGGCTGGACATTTGCGAGTCGCTGCACTGAAGTGCATGAAGCCGGTGCCCAGCTGCTTCGTCCTTCGCTTTCTGGGCTCTGGACAGAACTGAAGCGCAGCGATGGCTTGGAGCTTTGCCGCTCTTCAGCGTGAACACTGCACGCAGCCACAGGCTGGACATTTGCGAGTCGCTGCACTGAAGTGCATGAAGCCGGTGCCCAGCTGCTTCGTCCTTCGCCTTCTGGGCTCTGGACAGAACTGAAGCGCAGCGATGGCTTGGAGCTTTGCCGCTCTTCAGCGCGAACACTGCACGCAGCCACAGGCTGCTGTGCACGGCTTTTCCTCAGCTCGACGAACAGTCATTGTCTTGCTGTTTCCCAGCGTCGAAAGTGTCCGTGTAGCTCTCGCTCAGCGAAATGCGTCAGGAGAGAAACACTTGCTGGATGAGCCTTTCGCTGGCCAAGACTTTCAACACAGCACCACCATTCGGGCAAGGAGGAGGAGAAAGGAAGACCACCTTTGCGTCCTGGCCCGTCCTTCTGTGCGAGACGCCTCTCCGCCTCTTCGCTCCCTGCAAGGCTGTAGTGTGCGCGCCGGCACGCGGAAGCGAGAGGGCAGGTGCAGAGAGCACCGCGATCTGACGGCGCCGTGCAGGCTGGAAAGGAAAGAGGGCTGCCACTGGAATGTGGTGCAAGTACAGGTTTGCACGCGTCGAGGGTAAGCTCTGGGTGAGCTTGTTGACCTAAAGCTGTTCTCTGTGCCAGACGTAGCCGAGAATCTTTCCGTTGAGATTCAGGCTACCGCGCAAACAGAATGTGGTGCTACCTAGCGCTGCGAGGGAAAGGGCATAGCCCAGGCGTGTTTCGGCAGAAGCAGCAGCACGGAGGGTTTCTCTGCCGGCACCGCGGCTCCCTGTGCGAGAAGTAGACGACGGCTCGACTCCGGCAGAATGAAAGCGCGACACGGTACGAAGAGCGTAAGAATGAAGGCAGAGCACCGAGCTGCCGTGCGCCATCGCGCAGGCTGCAAGAGGAAGCGTGCCTGGCCACCGGCTCCTTTGCGGATTCACGTTAGCACTTGAAAACAGAAAGTTCCACTCGCAGCTACTGGTGCTGCTACCTCTTTCTCTTCCAGCTTTCCCTGGAAAGAACTGTGCCCAGGTTTAGGCTTCAACGCGCCGAGGTAACAGTGGCAGATGCGGCAGAGAATGGAAATACAGCGTGCAGCGGGCGGTTTCTGGTGCTTTACGGGAGGCAAGGGGAAAGTGCAGCGCAGCAGTGGCTTTTACTTCTGGAGCCTTTTGCTTTGGTAGCAGCAGCTGCTGCAAGTGGGCAACGGAGCTGCGAGAGTGCATCATGTGACGGCACATCTCTCTGAGAGAGGAGCTTTCGAGCCGCAGCGCGTTGCGCCCGGTTTCAAGGCTACTTGGAGGAGTGGGGGGTACTTGAAGAACGCCTTCTTTCTGGGCGCGTCCTTCTGGGTGTGCTCAAGCTGCATGGACTCGGCAGCACTGGAGGTGTAAGAACCTGTTTCTGGCCAGCTTGTGTGCTGGAGTGCAAGGGCTGCGCCTTCCTTTCTGAAGCAGCCCAGAGCATTCTCAGCGGAACCTGCTTGTGAAGCAGCTCTCGGCTGGACATTTGCGAGTCTCTCCACTGAAGTGCATGAAGCCGGTGCCCAGCTGCTTCGTCCTTCGCCTTCTGGGCTCTGGACAGAACTGAAGCGCAGCGATGGCTTGGAGCTTTGCCGCTCTTCAGCGTGAACACTGCACGCAGCCACAGGCTGGACATTTGCGAGTCGCTGCACTGAAGTGCATGAAGCCGGTGCCCAGCTGCTTCGTCCTTCGCCTTCTGGGCTCTGGACAGAACTGAAGCGCAGCGATGGCTTGGAGCTTTGCCGCTCTTCAGCGCGAACACTGCACGCAGCCACAGGCTGCTGTGCACGGCTTTTCCTCAGCTCGACGTACCGTCATTCTCTTGCTGTTTCCCAGCATCGAAAGTGTCCGTGTAGCTCTCGCTCAGCGAAATGCGTCAGGAGAGAAACACTTGCTGGATGAGCCTTTCGCTGGCCAAGACTTTCAACACAGCACCACCATTCGGGCAAGGAGGAGGAGAAAGGAAGACCACCTTTGCGTCCTGGCCCGTCCTTCTGTGCGAGACGCCTCTCCGCCTCTTCGCTCCCTGCAAGGCTGTAGTGTGCGCGCCGGCACGCGGAAGCGAGAGGGCAGGTGCAGAGAGCACCGCGATCTGACGGCGCCGTGCAGGCTGGAAAGGAAAGAGGGCTGCCACTGGAATGTGGTGCAAGTACAGGTTTGCACGCGTCGAGGGTAAGCTCTGGGTGAGCTTGTTGACCTAAAGCTGTTCTCTGTGCCAGACGTAGCCGAGAATCTTTCCGTTGAGATTCAGGCTACCGCGCAAACAGAATGTGGTGCTACCTAGCGCTGCGAGGGAAAGGGCATAGCCCAGGCGTGTTTCGGCAGAAGCAGCAGCACGGAGGGTTTCTCTGCCGGCACCGCGGCTCCCTGTGCGAGAAGTAGACGACGGCTCGACTCCGGCAGAATGAAAGCGCGACACGGTACGAAGAGCGTAAGAATGAAGGCAGAGCACCGAGCTGCCGTGCGCCATCGCGCAGGCTGCAAGAGGAAGCGTGCCTGGCCACCGGCTCCTTTGCGGATTCACGTTAGCACTTGAAAACAGAAAGTTCCACTCGCAGCTACTGGTGCTGCTACCTCTTTCTCTTCCAGCTTTCCCTGGAAAGAACTGTGCCCAGGTTTAGGCTTCAACGCGCCGAGGTAACAGTGGCAGATGCGGCAGAGAATGGAAATACAGCGTGCAGCGGGCGGTTTCTGGTGCTTTACGGGAGGCAAGGGGAAAGTGCAGCGCAGCAGTGGCTTTTACTTCTGGAGCCTTTTGCTTTGGTAGCAGCAGCTGCTGCAAGTGGGCAACGGAGCTGCGAGAGTGCATCATGTGACGGCACATCTCTCTGAGAGAGGAGCTTTCGAGCCGCAGCGCGTTGCGCCCGGTTTCAAGGCTACTTGGAGGAGTGGGGGGTACTTGAAGAACGCCTTCTTTCTGGGCGCGTCCTTCTGGGTGTGCTCAAGCTGCATGGACTCGGCAGCACTGGAGGTGTAAGAACCTGTTTCTGGCCAGCTTGTGTGCTGGAGTGCAAGGGCTGCGCCTTCCTTTCTGAAGCAGCCCAGAGCATTCTCAGCGGAACCTGCTTGTGAAGCAGCTCTCGGCTGGACATTTGCGAGTCGCTGCACTGAAGTGCATGAAGCCGGTGCCCAGCTGCTTCGTCCTTCGCTTTCTGGGCTCTGGACAGAACTGAAGCGCAGCGATGGCTTGGAGCTTTGCCGCTCTTCAGCGTGAACACTGCACGCAGCCACAGGCTGGACATTTGCGAGTCGCTGCACTGAAGTGCATGAAGCCGGTGCCCAGCTGCTTCGTCCTTCGCCTTCTGGGCTCTGGACAGAACTGAAGCGCAGCGATGGCTTGGAGCTTTGCCGCTCTTCAGCGCGAACACTGCACGCAGCCACAGGCTGCTGTGCACGGCTTTTCCTCAGCTCGACGAACAGTCATTGTCTTGCTGTTTCCCAGCGTCGAAAGTGTCCGTGTAGCTCTCGCTCAGCGAAATGCGTCAGGAGAGAAACACTTGCTGGATGAGCCTTTCGCTGGCCAAGACTTTCAACACAGCACCACCATTCGGGCAAGGAGGAGGAGAAAGGAAGACCACCTTTGCGTCCTGGCCCGTCCTTCTGTGCGAGACGCCTCTCCGCCTCTTCGCTCCCTGCAAGGCTGTAGTGTGCGCGCCGGCACGCGGAAGCGAGAGGGCAGGTGCAGAGAGCACCGCGATCTGACGGCGCCGTGCAGGCTGGAAAGGAAAGAGGGCTGCCACTGGAATGTGGTGCAAGTACAGGTTTGCACGCGTCGAGGGTAAGCTCTGGGTGAGCTTGTTGACCTAAAGCTGTTCTCTGTGCCAGACGTAGCCGAGAATCTTTCCGTTGAGATTCAGGCTACCGCGCAAACAGAATGTGGTGCTACCTAGCGCTGCGAGGGAAAGGGCATAGCCCAGGCGTGTTTCGGCAGAAGCAGCAGCACGGAGGGTTTCTCTGCCGGCACCGCGGCTCCCTGTGCGAGAAGTAGACGACGGCTCGACTCCGGCAGAATGAAAGCGCGACACGGTACGAAGAGCGTAAGAATGAAGGCAGAGCACCGAGCTGCCGTGCGCCATCGCGCAGGCTGCAAGAGGAAGCGTGCCTGGCCACCGGCTCCTTTGCGGATTCACGTTAGCACTTGAAAACAGAAAGTTCCACTCGCAGCTACTGGTGCTGCTACCTCTTTCTCTTCCAGCTTTCCCTGGAAAGAACTGTGCCCAGGTTTAGGCTTCAACGCGCCGAGGTAACAGTGGCAGATGCGGCAGAGAATGGAAATACAGCGTGCAGCGGGCGGTTTCTGGTGCTTTACGGGAGGCAAGGGGAAAGTGCAGCGCAGCAGTGGCTTTTACTTCTGGAGCCTTTTGCTTTGGTAGCAGCAGCTGCTGCAAGTGGGCAACGGAGCTGCGAGAGTGCATCATGTGACGGCACATCTCTCTGAGAGAGGAGCTTTCGAGCCGCAGCGCGTTGCGCCCGGTTTCAAGGCTACTTGGAGGAGTGGGGGGTACTTGAAGAACGCCTTCTTTCTGGGCGCGTCCTTCTGGGTGTGCTCAAGCTGCATGGACTCGGCAGCACTGGAGGTGTAAGAACCTGTTTCTGGCCAGCTTGTGTGCTGGAGTGCAAGGGCTGCGCCTTCCTTTCTGAAGCAGCCCAGAGCATTCTCAGCGGAACCTGCTTGTGAAGCAGCTCTCGGCTGGACATTTGCGAGTCGCTGCACTGAAGTGCATGAAGCCGGTGCCCAGCTGCTTCGTCCTTCGCTTTCTGGGCTCTGGACAGAACTGAAGCGCAGCGATGGCTTGGAGCTTTGCCGCTCTTCAGCGTGAACACTGCACGCAGCCACAGGCTGGACATTTGCGAGTCGCTGCACTGAAGTGCATGAAGCCGGTGCCCAGCTGCTTCGTCCTTCGCCTTCTGGGCTCTGGACAGAACTGAAGCGCAGCGATGGCTTGGAGCTTTGCCGCTCTTCAGCGCGAACACTGCACGCAGCCACAGGCTGCTGTGCACGGCTTTTCCTCAGCTCGACGTACCGTCATTCTCTTGCTGTTTCTCAGCGTCGAAAGTGTCCGTGTAGCTCTCGCTCAGCGAAATGCGTCAGGAGAGAAACGCTTGCTGGATGAGCCTTTCGCTGGCCAAGACTTTCAACACAGCACCACCATTCGGGCAAGGAGGAGGAGAAAGGAAGACCATCTTTGCGTCCTGGCCCGTCCTTCTGTGCGAGACGCCTCTCCGCCTCTTCGCTCCCTGCAAGGCTGTAGTGTGCGCGCCGGCACTCGGAAGCGAGAGGGCAGGTGCAGAGAGCACCGCGATCTGACGGCGCCGTGCAGGCTGGAAAGGAAAGAGGGCTGCCACTGGAATGTGGTGCAAGTACAGGTTTGCACGCGTCGAGGGTAAGCTCTGGGTGAGCTTGTTGACCTAAAGCTGTTCTCTGTGCCAGACGTAGCCGAGAATCTTTCCGTTGAGATTCAGGCTACCGCGCAAACAGAATGTGGTGCTACCTAGCGCTGCGAGGGAAAGGGCATAGCCCAGGCGTGTTTCGGCAGAAGCAGCAGCACGGAGGGTTTCTCTGCCGGCACCGCGGCTCCCTGTGCGAGAAGTAGACGACGGCTCGACTCCGGCAGAATGAAAGCGCGACACGGTACGAAGAGCGTAAGAATGAAGGCAGAGCACCGAGCTGCCGTGCGCCATCGCGCAGGCTGCAAGAGGAAGCGTGCCTGGCCACCGGCTCCTTTGCGGATTCACGTTAGCACTTGAAAACAGAAAGTTCCACTCGCAGCTACTGGTGCTGCTACCTCTTTCTCTTCCAGCTTTCCCTGGAAAGAACTGTGCCCAGGTTTAGGCTTCAACGCGCCGAGGTAACAGTGGCAGATGCGGCAGAGAATGGAAATACAGCGTGCAGCGGGCGGTTTCTGGTGCTTTACGGGAGGCAAGGGGAAAGTGCAGCGCAGCAGTGGCTTTTACTTCTGGAGCCTTTTGCTTTGGTAGCAGCAGCTGCTGCAAGTGGGCAACAGAGCTGCGAGAGTGCATCATGTGACGGCACATCTCTCTGAGAGAGGAGCTTTCGAGCCGCAGCGCGTTGCGCCCGGTTTCAAGGCTACTTGGAGGAGTGGGGGGTACTTGAAGAACGCCTTCTTTCTGGGCGCGCCCTACTGGGTGTGCTCAAGCTGCATGGACTCGGCAGCACTGGAGGTGTAAGAACCTGTTTCTGGCCAGCTTGTGTGCTGGAGTGCAAGGGCTGCGCCTTCCTTTCTGAAGCAGCCCAGAGCATTCTCAGCGGAACCTGCTTGTGAAGCAGCTCTCGGCTGGACATTTGCGAGTCGCTGCACTGAAGTGCATGAAGCCGGTGCCCAGCTGCTTCGTCCTTCGCTTTCTGGGCTCTGGAAAGAACTGAAGCGCAGCGATGGCTTGGAGCTTAGCCGCTCTTCAGCGTGAACACTGCACGCAGCCACAGGCTGGACATTTGCGAGTCGCTGCACTGAAGTGCATGAAGCCGGTGCCCAGCTGCTTCGTCCTTCGCCTTCTGGGCTCTGGACAGAACTGAAGCGCAGCGATGGCTTGGAGCTTTGCCGCTCTTCAGCGCGAACACTGCACGCAGCCACAGGCTGCTGTGCACGGCTTTTCCTCAGCTCGACGTACCGTCATTCTCTTGCTGTTTCTCAGCGTCGAAAGTGTCCGTGTAGCTCTCGCTCAGCGAAATGCGTCAGGAGAGAAACGCTTGCTGGATGAGCCTTTCGCTGGCCAAGACTTTCAACACAGCACCACCATTCGGGCAAGGAGGAGGAGAAAGGAAGACCATCTTTGCGTTCTGGCCCGTCCTTCTGTGCGAGACGCCTCTCCGCCTCTTCGCTCCCTGCAAGGCTGTAGTGTGCGCGTCGGCACTCGGAAGCGAGAGGGCAGGTGCAGAGAGCACCGCGATCTGACGGCGCCGTGCAGGCTGGAAAGGAAAGAGGGCTGCCACTGGAATGTGGTGCAAGTACAGGTTTGCACGCGTCGAGGGTAAGCTCTGGGTGAGCTTGTTGACCTAAAGCTGTTCTCTGTGCCAGACGTAGCCGAGAATCTTTCCGTTGAGATTCAGGCTACCGCGCAAACAGAATGTGGTGCTACCTAGCGCTGCGAGGGAAAGGGCATAGCCCAGGCGTGTTTCGGCAGAAGCAGCAGCACGGAGGGTTTCTCTGCCGGCACCGCGGCTCCCTGTGCGAGAAGTAGACGACGGCTCGACTCCGGCAGAATGAAAGCGCGACACGGTACGAAGAGCGTAAGAATGAAGGCAGAGCACCGAGCTGCCGTGCGCCATCGCGCAGGCTGCAAGAGGAAGCGTGCCTGGCCACCGGCTCCTTTGCGGATTCACGTTAGCACTTGAAAACAGAAAGTTCCACTCGCAGCTACTGGTGCTGCTACCTCTTTCTCTTCCAGCTTTCCCTGGAAAGAACTGTGCCCAGGTTTAGGCTTCAACGCGCCGAGGTAACAGTGGCAGATGCGGCAGAGAATGAAAATACAGCGTGCAGCGGGCGGTTTCTGGTGCTTTACGGGAGGCAAGGGGAAAGTGCAGCGCAGCAGTGGCTTTTACTTCTGGAGCCTTTTGCTTTGGTAGCAGCAGCTGCTGCAAGTGGGCAACGGAGCTGCGAGAGTGCATCATGTGACGGCACATCTCTCTGAGAGAGGAGCTTTCGAGCCGCAGCGCGTTGCGCCCGGTTTCAAGGCTACTTGGAGGAGTGGGGGGTACTTGAAGAACGCCTTCTTTCTGGGCGCGCCCTACTGGGTGTGCTCAAGCTGCATGGACTCGGCAGCACTGGAGGTGTAAGAACCTGTTTCTGGCCAGCTTGTGTGCTGGAGTGCAAGGGCTGCGCCTTCCTTTCTGAAGCAGCCCAGAGCATTCTCAGCGGAACCTGCTTGTGAAGCAGCTCTCGGCTGGACATTTGCGAGTCGCTGCACTGAAGTGCATGAAGCCGGTGCCCAGCTGCTTCGTCCTTCGCTTTCTGGGCTCTGGACAGAACTGAAGCGCAGCGATGGCTTGGAGCTTTGCCGCTCTTCAGCGTGAACACTGCACGCAGCCACAGGCTGGACATTTGCGAGTCGCTGCACTGAAGTGCATGAAGCCGGTGCCCAGCTGCTTCGTCCTTCGCCTTCTGGGCTCTGGACAGAACTGAAGCGCAGCGATGGCTTGGAGCTTTGCCGCTCTTCAGCGCGAACACTGCACGCAGCCACAGGCTGCTGTGCACGGCTTTTCCTCAGCTCGACGTACCGTCATTCTCTTGCTGTTTCCCAGCGTCGAAAGTGTCCGTGTAGCTCTCGCTCAGCGAAATGCGTCAGGAGAGAAACGCTTGCTGGATGAGCCTTTCGCTGGCCAAGACTTTCAACACAGCACCACCATTCGGGCAAGGAGGAGGAGAAAGGAAGACCATCTTTGCGTCCTGGCCCGTCCTTCTGTGCGAGACGCCTCTCCGCCTCTTCGCTCCCTGCAAGGCTGTAGTGTGCGCGCCGGCACTCGGAAGCGAGAGGGCAGGTGCAGAGAGCACCGCGATCTGACGGCGCCGTGCAGGCTGGAAAGGAAAGAGGGCTGCCACTGGAATGTGGTGCAAGTACAGGTTTGCACGCGTCGAGGGTAAGCTCTGGGTGAGCTTGTTGACCTAAAGCTGTTCTCTGTGCCAGACGTAGCCGAGAATCTTTCCGTTGAGATTCAGGCTACCGCGCAAACAGAATGTGGTGCTACCTAGCGCTGCGAGGGAAAGGGCATAGCCCAGGCGTGTTTCGGCAGAAGCAGCAGCACGGAGGGTTTCTCTGCCGGCACCGCGGCTCCCTGTGCGAGAAGTAGACGACGGCTCGACTCCGGCAGAATGAAAGCGCGACACGGTACGAAGAGCGTAAGAATGAAGGCAGAGCACCGAGCTGCCGTGCGCCATCGCGCAGGCTGCAAGAGGAAGCGTGCCTGGCCACCGGCTCCTTTGCGGATTCACGTTAGCACTTGAAAACAGAAAGTTCCACTCGCAGCTACTGGTGCTGCTACCTCTTTCTCTTCCAGCTTTCCCTGGAAAGAACTGTGCCCAGGTTTAGGCTTCAACGCGCCGAGGTAACAGTGGCAGATGCGGCAGAGAATGGAAATACAGCGTGCAGCGGGCGGTTTCTGGTGCTTTACGGGAGGCAAGGGGAAAGTGCAGCGCAGCAGTGGCTTTTACTTCTGGAGCCTTTTGCTTTGGTAGCAGCAGCTGCTGCAAGTGGGCAACGGAGCTGCGAGAGTGCATCATGTGACGGCACATCTCTCTGAGAGAGGAGCTTTCGAGCCGCAGCGCGTTGCGCCCGGTTTCAAGGCTACTTGGAGGAGTGGGGGGTACTTGAAGAACGCCTTCTTTCTGGGCGCGCCCTACTGGGTGTGCTCAAGCTGCATGGACTCGGCAGCACTGGAGGTGTAAGAACCTGTTTCTGGCCAGCTTGTGTGCTGGAGTGCAAGGGCTGCGCCTTCCTTTCTGAAGCAGCCCAGAGCATTCTCAGCGGAACCTGCTTGTGAAGCAGCTCTCGGCTGGACATTTGCGAGTCGCTGCACTGAAGTGCATGAAGCCGGTGCCCAGCTGCTTCGTCCTTCGCTTTCTGGGCTCTGGACAGAACTGAAGCGCAGCGATGGCTTGGAGCTTTGCCGCTCTTCAGCGTGAACACTGCACGCAGCCACAGGCTGGACATTTGCGAGTCGCTGCACTGAAGTGCATGAAGCCGGTGCCCAGCTGCTTCGTCCTTCGCTTTCTGGGCTCTGGACAGAACTGAAGCGCAGCGATGGCTTGGAGCTTTGCCGCTCTTCAGCGTGAACACTGCACGCAGCCACAGGCTGGACATTTGCGAGTCGCTGCACTGAAGTGCATGAAGCCGGTGCCCAGCTGCTTCGTCCTTCGCCTTCTGGGCTCTGGACAGAACTGAAGCGCAGCGATGGCTTGGAGCTTTGCCGCTCTTCAGCGCGAACACTGCACGCAGCCACAGGCTGCTGTGCACGGCTTTTCCTCAGCTCGACGTACAGTCATTGTCTTGCTGTTTCCCAGCGTCGAAAGTGTCCGTGTAGCTCTCGCTCAGCGAAATGCGTCAGGAGAGAAACGCTTGCTGGATGAGCCTTTCGCTGGCCAAGACTTTCAACACAGCACCACCATTCGGGCAAGGAGGAGGAGAAAGGAAGACCACCTTTGCGTCCTGGCCCGTCCTTCTGTGCGAGACGCCTCTCCGCCTCTTCGCTCCCTGCAAGGCTGTAGTGTGCGCGCCGGCACGCGGAAGCGAGAGGGCAGGTGCAGAGAGCACCGCGATCTGACGGCGCCGTGCAGGCTGGAAAGGAAAGAGGGCTGCCACTGGAATGTGGTGCAAGTACAGGTTTGCACGCGTCGAGGGTAAGCTCTGGGTGAGCTTGTTGACCTAAAGCTGTTCTCTGTGCCAGACGTAGCCGAGAATCTTTCCGTTGAGATTCAGGCTACCGCGCAAACAGAATGTGGTGCTACCTAGCGCTGCGAGGGAAAGGGCATAGCCCAGGCGTGTTTCGGCAGAAGCAGCAGCACGGAGGGTTTCTCTGCCGGCACCGCGGCTCCCTGTGCGAGAAGTAGACGACGGCTCGACTCCGGCAGAATGAAAGCGCGACACGGTACGAAGAGCGTAAGAATGAAGGCAGAGCACCGAGCTGCCGTGCGCCATCGCGCAGGCTGCAAGAGGAAGCGTGCCTGGCCACCGGCTCCTTTGCGGATTCACGTTAGCACTTGAAAACAGAAAGTTCCACTCGCAGCTACTGGTGCTGCTACCTCTTTCTCTTCCAGCTTTCCCTGGAAAGAACTGTGCCCAGGTTTAGGCTTCAACGCGCCGAGGTAACAGTGGCAGATGCGGCAGAGAATGGAAATACAGCGTGCAGCGGGCGGTTTCTGGTGCTTTACGGGAGGCAAGGGGAAAGTGCAGCGCAGCAGTGGCTTTTACTTCTGGAGCCTTTTGCTTTGGTAGCAGCAGCTGCTGCAAGTGGGCAACGGAGCTGCGAGAGTGCATCATGTGACGGCACATCTCTCTGAGAGAGGAGCTTTCGAGCCGCAGTGCGTTGCGCCCGGTTTCAAGGCTACTTGGAGGAGTGGGGGGTACTTGAAGAACGCCTTCTTTCTGGGCGCGCCCTTCTGGGTGTGCTCAAGCTGCATGGACTAGGCAGCACTGGAGGTGTAAGAACCTGTTTCTGGCCAGCTTGTGTGCTGGAGTGCAAGGGCTGCGCCTTCCTTTCTGAAGCAGCCCAGAGCATTCTCAGCGGAACCTGCTTGTGAAGCAGCTCTCGGCTGGACATTTGCGAGTCGCTGCACTGAAGTGCATGAAGCCGGTGCCCAGCTGCTTCGTCCTTCGCTTTCTGGGCTCTGGACAGAACTGAAGCGCAGCGATGGCTTGGAGCTTTGCCGCTCTTCAGCGTGAACACTGCACGCAGCTCTCGGCTGGACATTTGCGAGTCGCTGCACTGAAGTGCATGAAGCCGGTGCCCAGCTGCTTCGTCCTTCGCCTTCTGGGCTCTGGACAGAACTGAAGCGCAGCGATGGCTTGGAGCTTTGCCGCTCTTCAGCGCGAACACTGCACGCAGCCACAGGCTGCTGTGCACGGCTTTTCCTCAGCTCGACGTACAGTCATTGTCTTGCTGTTTCCCAGCGTCGAAAGTGTCCGTGTAGCTCCCGCTCAGCGAAATGCGTCAGGAGAGAAACACTTGCTGGATGAGCCTTTCGCTGGCCAAGACTTTCAACACAGCACCACCATTCGGGCAAGGAGGAGGAGAAAGGAAGACCACCTTTGCGTCCTGGCCCGTCCTTCTGTGCGAGACGCCTCTCCGCCTCTTCGCTCCCTGCAAGGCTGTAGTGTGCGCGCCGGCACGCGGAAGCGAGAGGGCAGGTGCAGAGAGCACCGCGATCTGACGGCGCCGTGCAGGCTGGAAAGGAAAGAGGGCTGCCACTGGAATGTGGTGCAAGTACAGGTTTGCACGCGTCGAGGGTAAGCTCTGGGTGAGCTTGTTGACCTAAAGCTGTTCTCTGTGCCAGACGTAGCCGAGAATCTTTCCGTTGAGATTCAGGCTACCGCGCAAACAGAATGTGGTGCTACCTAGCGCTGCGAGGGAAAGGGCATAGCCCAGGCGTGTTTCGGCAGAAGCAGCAGCACGGAGGGTTTCTCTGCCGGCACCGCGGCTCCCTGTGCGAGAAGTAGACGACGGCTCGACTCCGGCAGAATGAAAGCGCGACACGGTACGAAGAGCGTAAGAATGAAGGCAGAGCACCGAGCTGCCGTGCGCCATCGCGCAGGCTGCAAGAGGAAGCGTGCCTGGCCACCGGCTCCTTTGCGGATTCACGTTAGCACTTGAAAACAGAAAGTTCCACTCGCAGCTACTGGTGCTGCTACCTCTTTCTCTTCCAGCTTTCCCTGGAAAGAACTGTGCCCAGGTTTAGGCTTCAACGCGCCGAGGTAACAGTGGCAGATGCGGCAGAGAATGGAAATACAGCGTGCAGCGGGCGGTTTCTGGTGCTTTACGGGAGGCAAGGGGAAAGTGCAGCGCAGCAGTGGCTTTTACTTCTGGAGCCTTTTGCTTTGGTAGCAGCAGCTGCTGCAAGTGGGCAACGGAGCTGCGAGAGTGCATCATGTGACGGCACATCTCTCTGAGAGAGGAGCTTTCGAGCCGCAGCGCGTTGCGCCCGGTTTCAAGGCTACTTGGAGGAGTGGGGGGTACTTGAAGAACGCCTTCTTTCTGGGCGCGTCCTTCTGGGTGTGCTCAAGCTGCATGGACTCGGCAGCACTGGAGGTGTAAGAACCTGTTTCTGGCCAGCTTGTGTGCTGGAGTGCAAGGGCTGCGCCTTCCTTTCTGAAGCAGCCCAGAGCATTCTCAGCGGAACCTGCTTGTGAAGCAGCTCTCGGCTGGACATTTGCGAGTCGCTGCACTGAAGTGCATGAAGCCGGTGCCCAGCTGCTTCGTCCTTCGCTTTCTGGGCTCTGGACAGAACTGAAGCGCAGCGATGGCTTGGAGCTTTGCCGCTCTTCAGCGTGAACACTGCACGCAGCCACAGGCTGGACATTTGCGAGTCGCTGCACTAAAGTGCATGAAGCCGGTGCCCAGCTGCTTCGTCCTTCGCCTTCTGGGCTCTGGACAGAACTGAAGCGCAGCGATGGCTTGGAGCTTTGCCGCTCTTCAGCGCGAACACTGCACGCAGCCACAGGCTGCTGTGCACGGCTTTTCCTCAGCTCGACGTACCGTCATTCTCTTGCTGTTTCTCAGCGTCGAAAGTGTCCGTGTAGCTCTCGCTCAGCGAAATGCGTCAGGAGAGAAACGCTTGCTGGATGAGCCTTTCGCTGGCCAAGACTTTCAACACAGCACCACCATTCGGGCAAGGAGGAGGAGAAAGGAAGACCATCTTTGCGTCCTGGCCCGTCCTTCTGTGCGAGACGCCTCTCCGCCTCTTCGCTCCCTGCAAGGCTGTAGTGTGCGCGCCGGCACTCGGAAGCGAGAGGGCAGGTGCAGAGAGCACCGCGATCTGACGGCGCCGTGCAGGCTGGAAAGGAAAGAGGGCTGCCACTGGAATGTGGTGCAAGTACAGGTTTGCACGCGTCGAGGGTAAGCTCTGGGTGAGCTTGTTGACCTAAAGCTGTTCTCTGTGCCAGACGTAGCCGAGAATCTTTCCGTTGAGATTCAGGCTACCGCGCAAACAGAATGTGGTGCTACCTAGCGCTGCGAGGGAAAGGGCATAGCCCAGGCGTGTTTCGGCAGAAGCAGCAGCACGGAGGGTTTCTCTGCCGGCACCGCGGCTCCCTGTGCGAGAAGTAGACGACGGCTCGACTCCGGCAGAATGAAAGCGCGACACGGTACGAAGAGCGTAAGAATGAAGGCAGAGCACCGAGCTGCCGTGCGCCATCGCGCAGGCTGCAAGAGGAAGCGTGCCTGGCCACCGGCTCCTTTGCGGATTCACGTTAGCACTTGAAAACAGAAAGTTCCACTCGCAGCTACTGGTGCTGCTACCTCTTTCTCTTCCAGCTTTCCCTGGAAAGAACTGTGCCCAGGTTTAGGCTTCAACGCGCCGAGGTAACAGTGGCAGATGCGGCAGAGAATGGAAATACAGCGTGCAGCGGGCGGTTTCTGGTGCTTTACGGGAGGCAAGGGGAAAGTGCAGCGCAGCAGTGGCTTTTACTTCTGGAGCCTTTTGCTTTGGTAGCAGCAGCTGCTGCAAGTGGGCAACGGAGCTGCGAGAGTGCATCATGTGACGGCACATCTCTCTGAGAGAGGAGCTTTCGAGCCGCAGCGCGTTGCGCCCGGTTTCAAGGCTACTTGGAGGAGTGGGGGGTACTTGAAGAACGCCTTCTTTCTGGGCGCGTCCTTCTGGGTGTGCTCAAGCTGCATGGACTCGGCAGCACTGGAGGTGTAAGAACCTGTATCTGGCCAGCTTGTGTGCTGGAGTGCAAGGGCTGCGCCTTCCTTTCTGAAGCAGCCCAGAGCATTCTCAGCGGAACCTGCTTGTGAAGCAGCTCTCGGCTGGACATTTGCGAGTCGCTGCACTGAAGTGCATGAAGCCGGTGCCCAGCTGCTTCGTCCTTCGCTTTCTGGGCTCTGGACAGAACTGAAGCGCAGCGATGGCTTGGAGCTTTGCCGCTCTTCAGCGTGAACACTGCACGCAGCCACAGGCTGGACATTTGCGAGTCGCTGCACTGAAGTGCATGAAGCCGGTGCCCAGCTGCTTCGTCCTTCGCCTTCTGGGCTCTGGACAGAACTGAAGCGCAGCGATGGCTTGGAGCTTTGCCGCTCTTCAGCGCGAACACTGCACGCAGCCACAGGCTGCTGTGCACGGCTTTTCCTCAGCTCGACGTACAGTCATTGTCTTGCTGTTTCCCAGCGTCGAAAGTGTCCGTGTAGCTCTCGCTCAGCGAAATGCGTCAGGAGAGAAACGCTTGCTGGATGAGCCTTTCGCTGGCCAAGACTTTCAACACAGCACCACCATTCGGGCAAGGAGGAGGAGAAAGGAAGACCACCTTTGCGTCCTGGCCCGTCCTTCTGTGCGAGACGCCTCTCCGCCTCTTCGCTCCCTGCAAGGCTGTAGTGTGCGCGCCGGCACGCGGAAGCGAGAGGGCAGGTGCAGAGAGCACCGCGATCTGACGGCGCCGTGCAGGCTGGAAAGGAAAGAGGGCTGCCACTGGAATGTGGTGCAAGTACAGGTTTGCACGCGTCGAGGGTAAGCTCTGGGTGAGCTTGTTGACCTAAAGCTGTTCTCTGTGCCAGACGTAGCCGAGAATCTTTCCGTTGAGATTCAGGCTACCGCGCAAACAGAATGTGGTGCTACCTAGCGCTGCGAGGGAAAGGGCATAGCCCAGGCGTGTTTCGGCAGAAGCAGCAGCACGGAGGGTTTCTCTGCCGGCACCGCGGCTCCCTGTGCGAGAAGTAGACGACGGCTCGACTCCGGCAGAATGAAAGCGCGACACGGTACGAAGAGCGTAAGAATGAAGGCAGAGCACCGAGCTGCCGTGCGCCATCGCGCAGGCTGCAAGAGGAAGCGTGCCTGGCCACCGGCTCCTTTGCGGATTCACGTTAGCACTTGAAAACAGAAAGTTCCACTCGCAGCTACTGGTGCTGCTACCTCTTTCTCTTCCAGCTTTCCCTGGAAAGAACTGTGCCCAGGTTTAGGCTTCAACGCGCCGAGGTAACAGTGGCAGATGCGGCAGAGAATGGAAATACAGCGTGCAGCGGGCGGTTTCTGGTGCTTTACGGGAGGCAAGGGGAAAGTGCAGCGCAGCAGTGGCTTTTACTTCTGGAGCCTTTTGCTTTGGTAGCAGCAGCTGCTGCAAGTGGGCAACGGAGCTGCGAGAGTGCATCATGTGACGGCACATCTCTCTGAGAGAGGAGCTTTCGAGCCGCAGCGCGTTGCGCCCGGTTTCAAGGCTACTTGGAGGAGTGGGGGGTACTTGAAGAACGCCTTCTTTCTGGGCGCGTCCTTCTGGGTGTGCTCAAGCTGCATGGACTCGGCAGCACTGGAGGTGTAAGAACCTGTTTCTGGCCAGCTTGTGTGCTGGAGTGCAAGGGCTGCGCCTTCCTTTCTGAAGCAGCCCAGAGCATTCTCAGCGGAACCTGCTTGTGAAGCAGCTCTCGGCTGGACATTTGCGAGTCGCTGCACTGAAGTGCATGAAGCCGGTGCCCAGCTGCTTCGTCCTTCGCTTTCTGGGCTCTGGACAGAACTGAAGCGCAGCGATGGCTTGGAGCTTTGCCGCTCTTCAGCGTGAACACTGCACGCAGCTCTCGGCTGGACATTTGCGAGTCGCTGCACTGAAGTGCATGAAGCCGGTGCCCAGCTGCTTCGTCCTTCGCCTTCTGGGCTCTGGACAGAACTGAAGCGCAGCGATGGCTTGGAGCTTTGCCGCTCTTCAGCGCGAACACTGCACGCAGCCACAGGCTGCTGTGCACGGCTTTTCCTCAGCTCGACGTACAGTCATTGTCTTGCTGTTTCCCAGCGTCGAAAGTGTCCGTGTAGCTCTCGCTCAGCGAAATGCGTCAGGAGAGAAACACTTGCTGGATGAGCCTTTCGCTGGCCAAGACTTTCAACACAGCACCACCATTCGGGCAAGGAGGAGGAGAAAGGAAGACCACCTTTGCGTCCTGGCCCGTCCTTCTGTGCGAGACGCCTCTCCGCCTCTTCGCTCCCTGCAAGGCTGTAGTGTGCGCGCCGGCACGCGGAAGCGAGAGGGCAGGTGCAGAGAGCACCGCGATCTGACGGCGCCGTGCAGGCTGGAAAGGAAAGAGGGCTGCCACTGGAATGTGGTGCAAGTACAGGTTTGCACGCGTCGAGGGTAAGCTCTGGGTGAGCTTGTTGACCTAAAGCTGTTCTCTGTGCCAGACGTAGCCGAGAATCTTTCCGTTGAGATTCAGGCTACCGCGCAAACAGAATGTGGTGCTACCTAGCGCTGCGAGGGAAAGGGCATAGCCCAGGCGTGTTTCGGCAGAAGCAGCAGCACGGAGGGTTTCTCTGCCGGCACCGCGGCTCCCTGTGCGAGAAGTAGACGACGGCTCGACTCCGGCAGAATGAAAGCGCGACACGGTACGAAGAGCGTAAGAATGAAGGCAGAGCACCGAGCTGCCGTGCGCCATCGCGCAGGCTGCAAGAGGAAGCGTGCCTGGCCACCGGCTCCTTTGCGGATTCACGTTAGCACTTGAAAACAGAAAGTTCCACTCGCAGCTACTGGTGCTGCTACCTCTTTCTCTTCCAGCTTTCCCTGGAAAGAACTGTGCCCAGGTTTAGGCTTCAACGCGCCGAGGTAACAGTGGCAGATGCGGCAGAGAATGGAAATACAGCGTGCAGCGGGCGGTTTCTGGTGCTTTACGGGAGGCAAGGGGAAAGTGCAGCGCAGCAGTGGCTTTTACTTCTGGAGCCTTTTGCTTTGGTAGCAGCAGCTGCTGCAAGTGGGCAACGGAGCTGCGAGAGTGCATCATGTGACGGCACATCTCTCTGAGAGAGGAGCTTTCGAGCCGCAGCGCGTTGCGCCCGGTTTCAAGGCTACTTGGAGGAGTGGGGGGTACTTGAAGAACGCCTTCTTTCTGGGCGCGTCCTTCTGGGTGTGCTCAAGCTGCATGGACTCGGCAGCACTGGAGGTGTAAGAACCTGTTTCTGGCCAGCTTGTGTGCTGGAGTGCAAGGGCTGCGCCTTCCTTTCTGAAGCAGCCCAGAGCATTCTCAGCGGAACCTGCTTGTGAAGCAGCTCTCGGCTGGACATTTGCGAGTCTCTCCACTGAAGTGCATGAAGCCGGTGCCCAGCTGCTTCGTCCTTCGCCTTCTGGGCTCTGGACAGAACTGAAGCGCAGCGATGGCTTGGAGCTTTGCCGCTCTTCAGCGTGAACACTGCACGCAGCCACAGGCTGGACATTTGCGAGTCGCTGCACTGAAGTGCATGAAGCCGGTGCCCAGCTGCTTCGTCCTTCGCCTTCTGGGCTCTGGACAGAACTGAAGCGCAGCGATGGCTTGGAGCTTTGCCGCTCTTCAGCGCGAACACTGCACGCAGCCACAGGCTGCTGTGCACGGCTTTTCCTCAGCTCGACGTACCGTCATTCTCTTGCTGTTTCCCAGCATCGAAAGTGTCCGTGTAGCTCTCGCTCAGCGAAATGCGTCAGGAGAGAAACACTTGCTGGATGAGCCTTTCGCTGGCCAAGACTTTCAACACAGCACCACCATTCGGGCAAGGAGGAGGAGAAAGGAAGACCACCTTTGCGTCCTGGCCCGTCCTTCTGTGCGAGACGCCTCTCCGCCTCTTCGCTCCCTGCAAGGCTGTAGTGTGCGCGCCGGCACGCGGAAGCGAGAGGGCAGGTGCAGAGAGCACCGCGATCTGACGGCGCCGTGCAGGCTGGAAAGGAAAGAGGGCTGCCACTGGAATGTGGTGCAAGTACAGGTTTGCACGCGTCGAGGGTAAGCTCTGGGTGAGCTTGTTGACCTAAAGCTGTTCTCTGTGCCAGACGTAGCCGAGAATCTTTCCGTTGAGATTCAGGCTACCGCGCAAACAGAATGTGGTGCTACCTAGCGCTGCGAGGGAAAGGGCATAGCCCAGGCGTGTTTCGGCAGAAGCAGCAGCACGGAGGGTTTCTCTGCCGGCACCGCGGCTCCCTGTGCGAGAAGTAGACGACGGCTCGACTCCGGCAGAATGAAAGCGCGACACGGTACGAAGAGCGTAAGAATGAAGGCAGAGCACCGAGCTGCCGTGCGCCATCGCGCAGGCTGCAAGAGGAAGCGTGCCTGGCCACCGGCTCCTTTGCGGATTCACGTTAGCACTTGAAAACAGAAAGTTCCACTCGCAGCTACTGGTGCTGCTACCTCTTTCTCTTCCAGCTTTCCCTGGAAAGAACTGTGCCCAGGTTTAGGCTTCAACGCGCCGAGGTAACAGTGGCAGATGCGGCAGAGAATGGAAATACAGCGTGCAGCGGGCGGTTTCTGGTGCTTTACGGGAGGCAAGGGGAAAGTGCAGCGCAGCAGTGGCTTTTACTTCTGGAGCCTTTTGCTTTGGTAGCAGCAGCTGCTGCAAGTGGGCAACGGAGCTGCGAGAGTGCATCATGTGACGGCACATCTCTCTGAGAGAGGAGCTTTCGAGCCGCAGCGCGTTGCGCCCGGTTTCAAGGCTACTTGGAGGAGTGGGGGGTACTTGAAGAACGCCTTCTTTCTGGGCGCGTCCTTCTGGGTGTGCTCAAGCTGCATGGACTCGGCAGCACTGGAGGTGTAAGAACCTGTTTCTGGCCAGCTTGTGTGCTGGAGTGCAAGGGCTGCGCCTTCCTTTCTGAAGCAGCCCAGAGCATTCTCAGCGGAACCTGCTTGTGAAGCAGCTCTCGGCTGGACATTTGCGAGTCGCTGCACTGAAGTGCATGAAGCCGGTGCCCAGCTGCTTCGTCCTTCGCTTTCTGGGCTCTGGACAGAACTGAAGCGCAGCGATGGCTTGGAGCTTTGCCGCTCTTCAGCGTGAACACTGCACGCAGCCACAGGCTGGACATTTGCGAGTCGCTGCACTGAAGTGCATGAAGCCGGTGCCCAGCTGCTTCGTCCTTCGCCTTCTGGGCTCTGGACAGAACTGAAGCGCAGCGATGGCTTGGAGCTTTGCCGCTCTTCAGCGCGAACACTGCACGCAGCCACAGGCTGCTGTGCACGGCTTTTCCTCAGCTCGACGAACAGTCATTGTCTTGCTGTTTCCCAGCGTCGAAAGTGTCCGTGTAGCTCTCGCTCAGCGAAATGCGTCAGGAGAGAAACACTTGCTGGATGAGCCTTTCGCTGGCCAAGACTTTCAACACAGCACCACCATTCGGGCAAGGAGGAGGAGAAAGGAAGACCACCTTTGCGTCCTGGCCCGTCCTTCTGTGCGAGACGCCTCTCCGCCTCTTCGCTCCCTGCAAGGCTGTAGTGTGCGCGCCGGCACGCGGAAGCGAGAGGGCAGGTGCAGAGAGCACCGCGATCTGACGGCGCCGTGCAGGCTGGAAAGGAAAGAGGGCTGCCACTGGAATGTGGTGCAAGTACAGGTTTGCACGCGTCGAGGGTAAGCTCTGGGTGAGCTTGTTGACCTAAAGCTGTTCTCTGTGCCAGACGTAGCCGAGAATCTTTCCGTTGAGATTCAGGCTACCGCGCAAACAGAATGTGGTGCTACCTAGCGCTGCGAGGGAAAGGGCATAGCCCAGGCGTGTTTCGGCAGAAGCAGCAGCACGGAGGGTTTCTCTGCCGGCACCGCGGCTCCCTGTGCGAGAAGTAGACGACGGCTCGACTCCGGCAGAATGAAAGCGCGACACGGTACGAAGAGCGTAAGAATGAAGGCAGAGCACCGAGCTGCCGTGCGCCATCGCGCAGGCTGCAAGAGGAAGCGTGCCTGGCCACCGGCTCCTTTGCGGATTCACGTTAGCACTTGAAAACAGAAAGTTCCACTCGCAGCTACTGGTGCTGCTACCTCTTTCTCTTCCAGCTTTCCCTGGAAAGAACTGTGCCCAGGTTTAGGCTTCAACGCGCCGAGGTAACAGTGGCAGATGCGGCAGAGAATGGAAATACAGCGTGCAGCGGGCGGTTTCTGGTGCTTTACGGGAGGCAAGGGGAAAGTGCAGCGCAGCAGTGGCTTTTACTTCTGGAGCCTTTTGCTTTGGTAGCAGCAGCTGCTGCAAGTGGGCAACGGAGCTGCGAGAGTGCATCATGTGACGGCACATCTCTCTGAGAGAGGAGCTTTCGAGCCGCAGCGCGTTGCGCCCGGTTTCAAGGCTACTTGGAGGAGTGGGGGGTACTTGAAGAACGCCTTCTTTCTGGGCGCGTCCTTCTGGGTGTGCTCAAGCTGCATGGACTCGGCAGCACTGGAGGTGTAAGAACCTGTTTCTGGCCAGCTTGTGTGCTGGAGTGCAAGGGCTGCGCCTTCCTTTCTGAAGCAGCCCAGAGCATTCTCAGCGGAACCTGCTTGTGAAGCAGCTCTCGGCTGGACATTTGCGAGTCGCTGCACTGAAGTGCATGAAGCCGGTGCCCAGCTGCTTCGTCCTTCGCTTTCTGGGCTCTGGACAGAACTGAAGCGCAGCGATGGCTTGGAGCTTTGCCGCTCTTCAGCGTGAACACTGCACGCAGCCACAGGCTGGACATTTGCGAGTCGCTGCACTGAAGTGCATGAAGCCGGTGCCCAGCTGCTTCGTCCTTCGCCTTCTGGGCTCTGGACAGAACTGAAGCGCAGCGATGGCTTGGAGCTTTGCCGCTCTTCAGCGCGAACACTGCACGCAGCCACAGGCTGCTGTGCACGGCTTTTCCTCAGCTCGACGTACCGTCATTCTCTTGCTGTTTCTCAGCGTCGAAAGTGTCCGTGTAGCTCTCGCTCAGCGAAATGCGTCAGGAGAGAAACGCTTGCTGGATGAGCCTTTCGCTGGCCAAGACTTTCAACACAGCACCACCATTCGGGCAAGGAGGAGGAGAAAGGAAGACCATCTTTGCGTCCTGGCCCGTCCTTCTGTGCGAGACGCCTCTCCGCCTCTTCGCTCCCTGCAAGGCTGTAGTGTGCGCGCCGGCACTCGGAAGCGAGAGGGCAGGTGCAGAGAGCACCGCGATCTGACGGCGCCGTGCAGGCTGGAAAGGAAAGAGGGCTGCCACTGGAATGTGGTGCAAGTACAGGTTTGCACGCGTCGAGGGTAAGCTCTGGGTGAGCTTGTTGACCTAAAGCTGTTCTCTGTGCCAGACGTAGCCGAGAATCTTTCCGTTGAGATTCAGGCTACCGCGCAAACAGAATGTGGTGCTACCTAGCGCTGCGAGGGAAAGGGCATAGCCCAGGCGTGTTTCGGCAGAAGCAGCAGCACGGAGGGTTTCTCTGCCGGCACCGCGGCTCCCTGTGCGAGAAGTAGACGACGGCTCGACTCCGGCAGAATGAAAGCGCGACACGGTACGAAGAGCGTAAGAATGAAGGCAGAGCACCGAGCTGCCGTGCGCCATCGCGCAGGCTGCAAGAGGAAGCGTGCCTGGCCACCGGCTCCTTTGCGGATTCACGTTAGCACTTGAAAACAGAAAGTTCCACTCGCAGCTACTGGTGCTGCTACCTCTTTCTCTTCCAGCTTTCCCTGGAAAGAACTGTGCCCAGGTTTAGGCTTCAACGCGCCGAGGTAACAGTGGCAGATGCGGCAGAGAATGGAAATACAGCGTGCAGCGGGCGGTTTCTGGTGCTTTACGGGAGGCAAGGGGAAAGTGCAGCGCAGCAGTGGCTTTTACTTCTGGAGCCTTTTGCTTTGGTAGCAGCAGCTGCTGCAAGTGGGCAACAGAGCTGCGAGAGTGCATCATGTGACGGCACATCTCTCTGAGAGAGGAGCTTTCGAGCCGCAGCGCGTTGCGCCCGGTTTCAAGGCTACTTGGAGGAGTGGGGGGTACTTGAAGAACGCCTTCTTTCTGGGCGCGCCCTACTGGGTGTGCTCAAGCTGCATGGACTCGGCAGCACTGGAGGTGTAAGAACCTGTTTCTGGCCAGCTTGTGTGCTGGAGTGCAAGGGCTGCGCCTTCCTTTCTGAAGCAGCCCAGAGCATTCTCAGCGGAACCTGCTTGTGAAGCAGCTCTCGGCTGGACATTTGCGAGTCGCTGCACTGAAGTGCATGAAGCCGGTGCCCAGCTGCTTCGTCCTTCGCTTTCTGGGCTCTGGACAGAACTGAAGCGCAGCGATGGCTTGGAGCTTAGCCGCTCTTCAGCGTGAACACTGCACGCAGCCACAGGCTGGACATTTGCGAGTCGCTGCACTGAAGTGCATGAAGCCGGTGCCCAGCTGCTTCGTCCTTCGCCTTCTGGGCTCTGGACAGAACTGAAGCGCAGCGATGGCTTGGAGCTTTGCCGCTCTTCAGCGCGAACACTGCACGCAGCCACAGGCTGCTGTGCACGGCTTTTCCTCAGCTCGACGTACCGTCATTCTCTTGCTGTTTCTCAGCGTCGAAAGTGTCCGTGTAGCTCTCGCTCAGCGAAATGCGTCAGGAGAGAAACGCTTGCTGGATGAGCCTTTCGCTGGCCAAGACTTTCAACACAGCACCACCATTCGGGCAAGGAGGAGGAGAAAGGAAGACCATCTTTGCGTTCTGGCCCGTCCTTCTGTGCGAGACGCCTCTCCGCCTCTTCGCTCCCTGCAAGGCTGTAGTGTGCGCGTCGGCACTCGGAAGCGAGAGGGCAGGTGCAGAGAGCACCGCGATCTGACGGCGCCGTGCAGGCTGGAAAGGAAAGAGGGCTGCCACTGGAATGTGGTGCAAGTACAGGTTTGCACGCGTCGAGGGTAAGCTCTGGGTGAGCTTGTTGACCTAAAGCTGTTCTCTGTGCCAGACGTAGCCGAGAATCTTTCCGTTGAGATTCAGGCTACCGCGCAAACAGAATGTGGTGCTACCTAGCGCTGCGAGGGAAAGGGCATAGCCCAGGCGTGTTTCGGCAGAAGCAGCAGCACGGAGGGTTTCTCTGCCGGCACCGCGGCTCCCTGTGCGAGAAGTAGACGACGGCTCGACTCCGGCAGAATGAAAGCGCGACACGGTACGAAGAGCGTAAGAATGAAGGCAGAGCACCGAGCTGCCGTGCGCCATCGCGCAGGCTGCAAGAGGAAGCGTGCCTGGCCACCGGCTCCTTTGCGGATTCACGTTAGCACTTGAAAACAGAAAGTTCCACTCGCAGCTACTGGTGCTGCTACCTCTTTCTCTTCCAGCTTTCCCTGGAAAGAACTGTGCCCAGGTTTAGGCTTCAACGCGCCGAGGTAACAGTGGCAGATGCGGCAGAGAATGAAAATACAGCGTGCAGCGGGCGGTTTCTGGTGCTTTACGGGAGGCAAGGGGAAAGTGCAGCGCAGCAGTGGCTTTTACTTCTGGAGCCTTTTGCTTTGGTAGCAGCAGCTGCTGCAAGTGGGCAACGGAGCTGCGAGAGTGCATCATGTGACGGCACATCTCTCTGAGAGAGGAGCTTTCGAGCCGCAGCGCGTTGCGCCCGGTTTCAAGGCTACTTGGAGGAGTGGGGGGTACTTGAAGAACGCCTTCTTTCTGGGCGCGCCCTACTGGGTGTGCTCAAGCTGCATGGACTCGGCAGCACTGGAGGTGTAAGAACCTGTTTCTGGCCAGCTTGTGTGCTGGAGTGCAAGGGCTGCGCCTTCCTTTCTGAAGCAGCCCAGAGCATTCTCAGCGGAACCTGCTTGTGAAGCAGCTCTCGGCTGGACATTTGCGAGTCGCTGCACTGAAGTGCATGAAGCCGGTGCCCAGCTGCTTCGTCCTTCGCTTTCTGGGCTCTGGACAGAACTGAAGCGCAGCGATGGCTTGGAGCTTTGCCGCTCTTCAGCGTGAACACTGCACGCAGCCACAGGCTGGACATTTGCGAGTCGCTGCACTGAAGTGCATGAAGCCGGTGCCCAGCTGCTTCGTCCTTCGCCTTCTGGGCTCTGGACAGAACTGAAGCGCAGCGATGGCTTGGAGCTTTGCCGCTCTTCAGCGCGAACACTGCACGCAGCCACAGGCTGCTGTGCACGGCTTTTCCTCAGCTCGACGTACCGTCATTCTCTTGCTGTTTCCCAGCGTCGAAAGTGTCCGTGTAGCTCTCGCTCAGCGAAATGCGTCAGGAGAGAAACGCTTGCTGGATGAGCCTTTCGCTGGCCAAGACTTTCAACACAGCACCACCATTCGGGCAAGGAGGAGGAGAAAGGAAGACCATCTTTGCGTCCTGGCCCGTCCTTCTGTGCGAGACGCCTCTCCGCCTCTTCGCTCCCTGCAAGGCTGTAGTGTGCGCGCCGGCACTCGGAAGCGAGAGGGCAGGTGCAGAGAGCACCGCGATCTGACGGCGCCGTGCAGGCTGGAAAGGAAAGAGGGCTGCCACTGGAATGTGGTGCAAGTACAGGTTTGCACGCGTCGAGGGTAAGCTCTGGGTGAGCTTGTTGACCTAAAGCTGTTCTCTGTGCCAGACGTAGCCGAGAATCTTTCCGTTGAGATTCAGGCTACCGCGCAAACAGAATGTGGTGCTACCTAGCGCTGCGAGGGAAAGGGCATAGCCCAGGCGTGTTTCGGCAGAAGCAGCAGCACGGAGGGTTTCTCTGCCGGCACCGCGGCTCCCTGTGCGAGAAGTAGACGACGGCTCGACTCCGGCAGAATGAAAGCGCGACACGGTACGAAGAGCGTAAGAATGAAGGCAGAGCACCGAGCTGCCGTGCGCCATCGCGCAGGCTGCAAGAGGAAGCGTGCCTGGCCACCGGCTCCTTTGCGGATTCACGTTAGCACTTGAAAACAGAAAGTTCCACTCGCAGCTACTGGTGCTGCTACCTCTTTCTCTTCCAGCTTTCCCTGGAAAGAACTGTGCCCAGGTTTAGGCTTCAACGCGCCGAGGTAACAGTGGCAGATGCGGCAGAGAATGGAAATACAGCGTGCAGCGGGCGGTTTCTGGTGCTTTACGGGAGGCAAGGGGAAAGTGCAGCGCAGCAGTGGCTTTTACTTCTGGAGCCTTTTGCTTTGGTAGCAGCAGCTGCTGCAAGTGGGCAACGGAGCTGCGAGAGTGCATCATGTGACGGCACATCTCTCTGAGAGAGGAGCTTTCGAGCCGCAGCGCGTTGCGCCCGGTTTCAAGGCTACTTGGAGGAGTGGGGGGTACTTGAAGAACGCCTTCTTTCTGGGCGCGCCCTACTGGGTGTGCTCAAGCTGCATGGACTCGGCAGCACTGGAGGTGTAAGAACCTGTTTCTGGCCAGCTTGTGTGCTGGAGTGCAAGGGCTGCGCCTTCCTTTCTGAAGCAGCCCAGAGCATTCTCAGCGGAACCTGCTTGTGAAGCAGCTCTCGGCTGGACATTTGCGAGTCGCTGCACTGAAGTGCATGAAGCCGGTGCCCAGCTGCTTCGTCCTTCGCTTTCTGGGCTCTGGACAGAACTGAAGCGCAGCGATGGCTTGGAGCTTTGCCGCTCTTCAGCGTGAACACTGCACGCAGCCACAGGCTGGACATTTGCGAGTCGCTGCACTGAAGTGCATGAAGCCGGTGCCCAGCTGCTTCGTCCTTCGCTTTCTGGGCTCTGGACAGAACTGAAGCGCAGCGATGGCTTGGAGCTTTGCCGCTCTTCAGCGTGAACACTGCACGCAGCCACAGGCTGGACATTTGCGAGTCGCTGCACTGAAGTGCATGAAGCCGGTGCCCAGCTGCTTCGTCCTTCGCCTTCTGGGCTCTGGACAGAACTGAAGCGCAGCGATGGCTTGGAGCTTTGCCGCTCTTCAGCGCGAACACTGCACGCAGCCACAGGCTGCTGTGCACGGCTTTTCCTCAGCTCGACGTACAGTCATTGTCTTGCTGTTTCCCAGCGTCGAAAGTGTCCGTGTAGCTCTCGCTCAGCGAAATGCGTCAGGAGAGAAACGCTTGCTGGATGAGCCTTTCGCTGGCCAAGACTTTCAACACAGCACCACCATTCGGGCAAGGAGGAGGAGAAAGGAAGACCACCTTTGCGTCCTGGCCCGTCCTTCTGTGCGAGACGCCTCTCCGCCTCTTCGCTCCCTGCAAGGCTGTAGTGTGCGCGCCGGCACGCGGAAGCGAGAGGGCAGGTGCAGAGAGCACCGCGATCTGACGGCGCCGTGCAGGCTGGAAAGGAAAGAGGGCTGCCACTGGAATGTGGTGCAAGTACAGGTTTGCACGCGTCGAGGGTAAGCTCTGGGTGAGCTTGTTGACCTAAAGCTGTTCTCTGTGCCAGACGTAGCCGAGAATCTTTCCGTTGAGATTCAGGCTACCGCGCAAACAGAATGTGGTGCTACCTAGCGCTGCGAGGGAAAGGGCATAGCCCAGGCGTGTTTCGGCAGAAGCAGCAGCACGGAGGGTTTCTCTGCCGGCACCGCGGCTCCCTGTGCGAGAAGTAGACGACGGCTCGACTCCGGCAGAATGAAAGCGCGACACGGTACGAAGAGCGTAAGAATGAAGGCAGAGCACCGAGCTGCCGTGCGCCATCGCGCAGGCTGCAAGAGGAAGCGTGCCTGGCCACCGGCTCCTTTGCGGATTCACGTTAGCACTTGAAAACAGAAAGTTCCACTCGCAGCTACTGGTGCTGCTACCTCTTTCTCTTCCAGCTTTCCCTGGAAAGAACTGTGCCCAGGTTTAGGCTTCAACGCGCCGAGGTAACAGTGGCAGATGCGGCAGAGAATGGAAATACAGCGTGCAGCGGGCGGTTTCTGGTGCTTTACGGGAGGCAAGGGGAAAGTGCAGCGCAGCAGTGGCTTTTACTTCTGGAGCCTTTTGCTTTGGTAGCAGCAGCTGCTGCAAGTGGGCAACGGAGCTGCGAGAGTGCATCATGTGACGGCACATCTCTCTGAGAGAGGAGCTTTCGAGCCGCAGCGCGTTGCGCCCGGTTTCAAGGCTACTTGGAGGAGTGGGGGGTACTTGAAGAACGCCTTCTTTCTGGGCGCGCCCTTCTGGGTGTGCTCAAGCTGCATGGACTAGGCAGCACTGGAGGTGTAAGAACCTGTTTCTGGCCAGCTTGTGTGCTGGAGTGCAAGGGCTGCGCCTTCCTTTCTGAAGCAGCCCAGAGCATTCTCAGCGGAACCTGCTTGTGAAGCAGCTCTCGGCTGGACATTTGCGAGTCGCTGCACTGAAGTGCATGAAGCCGGTGCCCAGCTGCTTCGTCCTTCGCTTTCTGGGCTCTGGACAGAACTGAAGCGCAGCGATGGCTTGGAGCTTTGCCGCTCTTCAGCGTGAACACTGCACGCAGCTCTCGGCTGGACATTTGCGAGTCGCTGCACTGAAGTGCATGAAGCCGGTGCCCAGCTGCTTCGTCCTTCGCCTTCTGGGCTCTGGACAGAACTGAAGCGCAGCGATGGCTTGGAGCTTTGCCGCTCTTCAGCGCGAACACTGCACGCAGCCACAGGCTGCTGTGCACGGCTTTTCCTCAGCTCGACGTACAGTCATTGTCTTGCTGTTTCCCAGCGTCGAAAGTGTCCGTGTAGCTCCCGCTCAGCGAAATGCGTCAGGAGAGAAACACTTGCTGGATGAGCCTTTCGCTGGCCAAGACTTTCAACACAGCACCACCATTCGGGCAAGGAGGAGGAGAAAGGAAGACCACCTTTGCGTCCTGGCCCGTCCTTCTGTGCGAGACGCCTCTCCGCCTCTTCGCTCCCTGCAAGGCTGTAGTGTGCGCGCCGGCACGCGGAAGCGAGAGGGCAGGTGCAGAGAGCACCGCGATCTGACGGCGCCGTGCAGGCTGGAAAGGAAAGAGGGCTGCCACTGGAATGTGGTGCAAGTACAGGTTTGCACGCGTCGAGGGTAAGCTCTGGGTGAGCTTGTTGACCTAAAGCTGTTCTCTGTGCCAGACGTAGCCGAGAATCTTTCCGTTGAGATTCAGGCTACCGCGCAAACAGAATGTGGTGCTACCTAGCGCTGCGAGGGAAAGGGCATAGCCCAGGCGTGTTTCGGCAGAAGCAGCAGCACGGAGGGTTTCTCTGCCGGCACCGCGGCTCCCTGTGCGAGAAGTAGACGACGGCTCGACTCCGGCAGAATGAAAGCGCGACACGGTACGAAGAGCGTAAGAATGAAGGCAGAGCACCGAGCTGCCGTGCGCCATCGCGCAGGCTGCAAGAGGAAGCGTGCCTGGCCACCGGCTCCTTTGCGGATTCACGTTAGCACTTGAAAACAGAAAGTTCCACTCGCAGCTACTGGTGCTGCTACCTCTTTCTCTTCCAGCTTTCCCTGGAAAGAACTGTGCCCAGGTTTAGGCTTCAACGCGCCGAGGTAACAGTGGCAGATGCGGCAGAGAATGGAAATACAGCGTGCAGCGGGCGGTTTCTGGTGCTTTACGGGAGGCAAGGGGAAAGTGCAGCGCAGCAGTGGCTTTTACTTCTGGAGCCTTTTGCTTTGGTAGCAGCAGCTGCTGCAAGTGGGCAACGGAGCTGCGAGAGTGCATCATGTGACGGCACATCTCTCTGAGAGAGGAGCTTTCGAGCCGCAGCGCGTTGCGCCCGGTTTCAAGGCTACTTGGAGGAGTGGGGGGTACTTGAAGAACGCCTTCTTTCTGGGCGCGTCCTTCTGGGTGTGCTCAAGCTGCATGGACTCGGCAGCACTGGAGGTGTAAGAACCTGTTTCTGGCCAGCTTGTGTGCTGGAGTGCAAGGGCTGCGCCTTCCTTTCTGAAGCAGCCCAGAGCATTCTCAGCGGAACCTGCTTGTGAAGCAGCTCTCGGCTGGACATTTGCGAGTCGCTGCACTGAAGTGCATGAAGCCGGTGCCCAGCTGCTTCGTCCTTCGCTTTCTGGGCTCTGGACAGAACTGAAGCGCAGCGATGGCTTGGAGCTTTGCCGCTCTTCAGCGTGAACACTGCACGCAGCCACAGGCTGGACATTTGCGAGTCGCTGCACTAAAGTGCATGAAGCCGGTGCCCAGCTGCTTCGTCCTTCGCCTTCTGGGCTCTGGACAGAACTGAAGCGCAGCGATGGCTTGGAGCTTTGCCGCTCTTCAGCGCGAACACTGCACGCAGCCACAGGCTGCTGTGCACGGCTTTTCCTCAGCTCGACGTACCGTCATTCTCTTGCTGTTTCTCAGCGTCGAAAGTGTCCGTGTAGCTCTCGCTCAGCGAAATGCGTCAGGAGAGAAACGCTTGCTGGATGAGCCTTTCGCTGGCCAAGACTTTCAACACAGCACCACCATTCGGGCAAGGAGGAGGAGAAAGGAAGACCATCTTTGCGTCCTGGCCCGTCCTTCTGTGCGAGACGCCTCTCCGCCTCTTCGCTCCCTGCAAGGCTGTAGTGTGCGCGCCGGCACTCGGAAGCGAGAGGGCAGGTGCAGAGAGCACCGCGATCTGACGGCGCCGTGCAGGCTGGAAAGGAAAGAGGGCTGCCACTGGAATGTGGTGCAAGTACAGGTTTGCACGCGTCGAGGGTAAGCTCTGGGTGAGCTTGTTGACCTAAAGCTGTTCTCTGTGCCAGACGTAGCCGAGAATCTTTCCGTTGAGATTCAGGCTACCGCGCAAACAGAATGTGGTGCTACCTAGCGCTGCGAGGGAAAGGGCATAGCCCAGGCGTGTTTCGGCAGAAGCAGCAGCACGGAGGGTTTCTCTGCCGGCACCGCGGCTCCCTGTGCGAGAAGTAGACGACGGCTCGACTCCGGCAGAATGAAAGCGCGACACGGTACGAAGAGCGTAAGAATGAAGGCAGAGCACCGAGCTGCCGTGCGCCATCGCGCAGGCTGCAAGAGGAAGCGTGCCTGGCCACCGGCTCCTTTGCGGATTCACGTTAGCACTTGAAAACAGAAAGTTCCACTCGCAGCTACTGGTGCTGCTACCTCTTTCTCTTCCAGCTTTCCCTGGAAAGAACTGTGCCCAGGTTTAGGCTTCAACGCGCCGAGGTAACAGTGGCAGATGCGGCAGAGAATGGAAATACAGCGTGCAGCGGGCGGTTTCTGGTGCTTTACGGGAGGCAAGGGGAAAGTGCAGCGCAGCAGTGGCTTTTACTTCTGGAGCCTTTTGCTTTGGTAGCAGCAGCTGCTGCAAGTGGGCAACGGAGCTGCGAGAGTGCATCATGTGACGGCACATCTCTCTGAGAGAGGAGCTTTCGAGCCGCAGCGCGTTGCGCCCGGTTTCAAGGCTACTTGGAGGAGTGGGGGGTACTTGAAGAACGCCTTCTTTCTGGGCGCGTCCTTCTGGGTGTGCTCAAGCTGCATGGACTCGGCAGCACTGGAGGTGTAAGAACCTGTATCTGGCCAGCTTGTGTGCTGGAGTGCAAGGGCTGCGCCTTCCTTTCTGAAGCAGCCCAGAGCATTCTCAGCGGAACCTGCTTGTGAAGCAGCTCTCGGCTGGACATTTGCGAGTCGCTGCACTGAAGTGCATGAAGCCGGTGCCCAGCTGCTTCGTCCTTCGCTTTCTGGGCTCTGGACAGAACTGAAGCGCAGCGATGGCTTGGAGCTTTGCCGCTCTTCAGCGTGAACACTGCACGCAGCCACAGGCTGGACATTTGCGAGTCGCTGCACTGAAGTGCATGAAGCCGGTGCCCAGCTGCTTCGTCCTTCGCCTTCTGGGCTCTGGACAGAACTGAAGCGCAGCGATGGCTTGGAGCTTTGCCGCTCTTCAGCGCGAACACTGCACGCAGCCACAGGCTGCTGTGCACGGCTTTTCCTCAGCTCGACGTACAGTCATTGTCTTGCTGTTTCCCAGCGTCGAAAGTGTCCGTGTAGCTCTCGCTCAGCGAAATGCGTCAGGAGAGAAACGCTTGCTGGATGAGCCTTTCGCTGGCCAAGACTTTCAACACAGCACCACCATTCGGGCAAGGAGGAGGAGAAAGGAAGACCACCTTTGCGTCCTGGCCCGTCCTTCTGTGCGAGACGCCTCTCCGCCTCTTCGCTCCCTGCAAGGCTGTAGTGTGCGCGCCGGCACGCGGAAGCGAGAGGGCAGGTGCAGAGAGCACCGCGATCTGACGGCGCCGTGCAGGCTGGAAAGGAAAGAGGGCTGCCACTGGAATGTGGTGCAAGTACAGGTTTGCACGCGTCGAGGGTAAGCTCTGGGTGAGCTTGTTGACCTAAAGCTGTTCTCTGTGCCAGACGTAGCCGAGAATCTTTCCGTTGAGATTCAGGCTACCGCGCAAACAGAATGTGGTGCTACCTAGCGCTGCGAGGGAAAGGGCATAGCCCAGGCGTGTTTCGGCAGAAGCAGCAGCACGGAGGGTTTCTCTGCCGGCACCGCGGCTCCCTGTGCGAGAAGTAGACGACGGCTCGACTCCGGCAGAATGAAAGCGCGACACGGTACGAAGAGCGTAAGAATGAAGGCAGAGCACCGAGCTGCCGTGCGCCATCGCGCAGGCTGCAAGAGGAAGCGTGCCTGGCCACCGGCTCCTTTGCGGATTCACGTTAGCACTTGAAAACAGAAAGTTCCACTCGCAGCTACTGGTGCTGCTACCTCTTTCTCTTCCAGCTTTCCCTGGAAAGAACTGTGCCCAGGTTTAGGCTTCAACGCGCCGAGGTAACAGTGGCAGATGCGGCAGAGAATGGAAATACAGCGTGCAGCGGGCGGTTTCTGGTGCTTTACGGGAGGCAAGGGGAAAGTGCAGCGCAGCAGTGGCTTTTACTTCTGGAGCCTTTTGCTTTGGTAGCAGCAGCTGCTGCAAGTGGGCAACGGAGCTGCGAGAGTGCATCATGTGACGGCACATCTCTCTGAGAGAGGAGCTTTCGAGCCGCAGCGCGTTGCGCCCGGTTTCAAGGCTACTTGGAGGAGTGGGGGGTACTTGAAGAACGCCTTCTTTCTGGGCGCGTCCTTCTGGGTGTGCTCAAGCTGCATGGACTCGGCAGCACTGGAGGTGTAAGAACCTGTTTCTGGCCAGCTTGTGTGCTGGAGTGCAAGGGCTGCGCCTTCCTTTCTGAAGCAGCCCAGAGCATTCTCAGCGGAACCTGCTTGTGAAGCAGCTCTCGGCTGGACATTTGCGAGTCGCTGCACTGAAGTGCATGAAGCCGGTGCCCAGCTGCTTCGTCCTTCGCTTTCTGGGCTCTGGACAGAACTGAAGCGCAGCGATGGCTTGGAGCTTTGCCGCTCTTCAGCGTGAACACTGCACGCAGCCACAGGCTGGACATTTGCGAGTCGCTGCACTGAAGTGCATGAAGCCGGTGCCCAGCTGCTTCGTCCTTCGCCTTCTGGGCTCTGGACAGAACTGAAGCGCAGCGATGGCTTGGAGCTTTGCCGCTCTTCAGCGCGAACACTGCACGCAGCCACAGGCTGCTGTGCACGGCTTTTCCTCAGCTCGACGTACAGTCATTGTCTTGCTGTTTCCCAGCGTCGAAAGTGTCCGTGTAGCTCTCGCTCAGCGAAATGCGTCAGGAGAGAAACACTTGCTGGATGAGCCTTTCGCTGGCCAAGACTTTCAACACAGCACCACCATTCGGGCAAGGAGGAGGAGAAAGGAAGACCACCTTTGCGTCCTGGCCCGTCCTTCTGTGCGAGACGCCTCTCCGCCTCTTCGCTCCCTGCAAGGCTGTAGTGTGCGCGCCGGCACGCGGAAGCGAGAGGGCAGGTGCAGAGAGCACCGCGATCTGACGGCGCCGTGCAGGCTGGAAAGGAAAGAGGGCTGCCACTGGAATGTGGTGCAAGTACAGGTTTGCACGCGTCGAGGGTAAGCTCTGGGTGAGCTTGTTGACCTAAAGCTGTTCTCTGTGCCAGACGTAGCCGAGAATCTTTCCGTTGAGATTCAGGCTACCGCGCAAACAGAATGTGGTGCTACCTAGCGCTGCGAGGGAAAGGGCATAGCCCAGGCGTGTTTCGGCAGAAGCAGCAGCACGGAGGGTTTCTCTGCCGGCACCGCGGCTCCCTGTGCGAGAAGTAGACGACGGCTCGACTCCGGCAGAATGAAAGCGCGACACGGTACGAAGAGCGTAAGAATGAAGGCAGAGCACCGAGCTGCCGTGCGCCATCGCGCAGGCTGCAAGAGGAAGCGTACCTGGCCACCGGCTCCTTTGCGGATTCACGTTAGCACTTGAAAACAGAAAGTTCCACTCGCAGCTACTGGTGCTGCTACCTCTTTCTCTTCCAGCTTTCCCTGGAAAGAACTGTGCCCAGGTTTAGGCTTCAACGCGCCGAGGTAACAGTGGCAGATGCGGCAGAGAATGGAAATACAGCGTGCAGCGGGCGGTTTCTGGTGCTTTACGGGAGGCAAGGGGAAAGTGCAGCGCAGCAGTGGCTTTTACTTCTGGAGCCTTTTGCTTTGGTAGCAGCAGCTGCTGCAAGTGGGCAACGGAGCTGCGAGAGTGCATCATGTGACGGCACATCTCTCTGAGAGAGGAGCTTTCGAGCCGCAGCGCGTTGCGCCCGGTTTCAAGGCTACTTGGAGGAGTGGGGGGTACTTGAAGAACGCCTTCTTTCTGGGCGCGTCCTTCTGGGTGTGCTCAAGCTGCATGGACTCGGCAGCACTGGAGGTGTAAGAACCTGTTTCTGGCCAGCTTGTGTGCTGGAGTGCAAGGGCTGCGCCTTCCTTTCTGAAGCAGCCCAGAGCATTCTCAGCGGAACCTGCTTGTGAAGCAGCTCTCGGCTGGACATTTGCGAGTCGCTGCACTGAAGTGCATGAAGCCGGTGCCCAGCTGCTTCGTCCTTCGCTTTCTGGGCTCTGGACAGAACTGAAGCGCAGCGATGGCTTGGAGCTTTGCCGCTCTTCAGCGTGAACACTGCACGCAGCCACAGGCTGGACATTTGCGAGTCGCTGCACTGAAGTGCATGAAGCCGGTGCCCAGCTGCTTCGTCCTTCGCCTTCTGGGCTCTGGACAGAACTGAAGCGCAGCGATGGCTTGGAGCTTTGCCGCTCTTCAGCGCGAACACTGCACGCAGCCACAGGCTGCTGTGCACGGCTTTTCCTCAGCTCGACGAACAGTCATTGTCTTGCTGTTTCCCAGCGTCGAAAGTGTCCGTGTAGCTCTCGCTCAGCGAAATGCGTCAGGAGAGAAACACTTGCTGGATGAGCCTTTCGCTGGCCAAGACTTTCAACACAGCACCACCATTCGGGCAAGGAGGAGGAGAAAGGAAGACCATCTTTGCGTCCTGGCCCGTCCTTCTGTGCGAGACGCCTCTCCGCCTCTTCGCTCCCTGCAAGGCTGTAGTGTGCGCGCCGGCACGCGGAAGCGAGAGGGCAGGTGCAGAGAGCACCGCGATCTGACGGCGCCGTGCAGGCTGGAAAGGAAAGAGGGCTGCCACTGGAATGTGGTGCAAGTACAGGTTTGCACGCGTCGAGGGTAAGCTCTGGGTGAGCTTGTTGACCTAAAGCTGTTCTCTGTGCCAGACGTAGCCGAGAATCTTTCCGTTGAGATTCAGGCTACCGCGCAAACAGAATGTGGTGCTACCTAGCGCTGCGAGGGAAAGGGCATAGCCCAGGCGTGTTTCGGCAGAAGCAGCAGCACGGAGGGTTTCTCTGCCGGCACCGCGGCTCCCTGTGCGAGAAGTAGACGACGGCTCGACTCCGGCAGAATGAAAGCGCGACACGGTACGAAGAGCGTAAGAATGAAGGCAGAGCACCGAGCTGCCGTGCGCCATCGCGCAGGCTGCAAGAGGAAGCGTGCCTGGCCACCGGCTCCTTTGCGGATTCACGTTAGCACTTGAAAACAGAAAGTTCCACTCGCAGCTACTGGTGCTGCTACCTCTTTCTCTTCCAGCTTTCCCTGGAAAGAACTGTGCCCAGGTTTAGGCTTCAACGCGCCGAGGTAACAGTGGCAGATGCGGCAGAGAATGGAAATACAGCGTGCAGCGGGCGGTTTCTGGTGCTTTACGGGAGGCAAGGGGAAAGTGCAGCGCAGCAGTGGCTTTTACTTCTGGAGCCTTTTGCTTTGGTAGCAGCAGCTGCTGCAAGTGGGCAACGGAGCTGCGAGAGTGCATCATGTGACGGCACATCTCTCTGAGAGAGGAGCTTTCGAGCCGCAGCGCGTTGCGCCCGGTTTCAAGGCTACTTGGAGGAGTGGGGGGTACTTGAAGAACGCCTTCTTTCTGGGCGCGTCCTTCTGGGTGTGCTCAAGCTGCATGGACTCGGCAGCACTGGAGGTGTAAGAACCTGTTTCTGGCCAGCTTGTGTGCTGGAGTGCAAGGGCTGCGCCTTCCTTTCTGAAGCAGCCCAGAGCATTCTCAGCGGAACCTGCTTGTGAAGCAGCTCTCGGCTGGACATTTGCGAGTCTCTCCACTGAAGTGCATGAAGCCGGTGCCCAGCTGCTTCGTCCTTCGCCTTCTGGGCTCTGGACAGAACTGAAGCGCAGCGATGGCTTGGAGCTTTGCCGCTCTTCAGCGTGAACACTGCACGCAGCCACAGGCTGGACATTTGCGAGTCGCTGCACTGAAGTGCATGAAGCCGGTGCCCAGCTGCTTCGTCCTTCGCCTTCTGGGCTCTGGACAGAACTGAAGCGCAGCGATGGCTTGGAGCTTTGCCGCTCTTCAGCGCGAACACTGCACGCAGCCACAGGCTGCTGTGCACGGCTTTTCCTCAGCTCGACGTACCGTCATTCTCTTGCTGTTTCCCAGCGTCGAAAGTGTCCGTGTAGCTCTCGCTCAGCGAAATGCGTCAGGAGAGAAACGCTTGCTGGATGAGCCTTTCGCTGGCCAAGACTTTCAACACAGCACCACCATTCGGGCAAGGAGGAGGAGAAAGGAAGACCATCTTTGCGTCCTGGCCCGTCCTTCTGTGCGAGACACCTCTCCGCCTCTTCGCTCCCTGCAAGGCTGTAGTGTGCGCGCCGGCACTCGGAAGCGAGAGGGCAGGTGCAGAGAGCACCGCGATCTGACGGCGCCGTGCAGGCTGGAAAGGAAAGAGGGCTGCCACTGGAATGTGGTGCAAGTACAGGTTTGCACGCGTCGAGGGTAAGCTCTGGGTGAGCTTGTTGACCTAAAGCTGTTCTCTGTGCCAGACGTAGCCGAGAATCTTTCCGTTGAGATTCAGGCTACCGCGCAAACAGAATGTGGTGCTACCTAGCGCTGCGAGGGAAAGGGCATAGCCCAGGCGTGTTTCGGCAGAAGCAGCAGCACGGAGGGTTTCTCTGCCGGCACCGCGGCTCCCTGTGCGAGAAGTAGACGACGGCTCGACTCCGGCAGAATGAAAGCGCGACACGGTACGAAGAGCGTAAGAATGAAGGCAGAGCACCGAGCTGCCGTGCGCCATCGCGCAGGCTGCAAGAGGAAGCGTGCCTGGCCACCGGCTCCTTTGCGGATTCACGTTAGCACTTGAAAACAGAAAGTTCCACTCGCAGCTACTGGTGCTGCTACCTCTTTCTCTTCCAGCTTTCCCTGGAAAGAACTGTGCCCAGGTTTAGGCTTCAACGCGCCGAGGTAACAGTGGCAGATGCGGCAGAGAATGGAAATACAGCGTGCAGCGGGCGGTTTCTGGTGCTTTACGGGAGGCAAGGGGAAAGTGCAGCGCAGCAGTGGCTTTTACTTCTGGAGCCTTTTGCTTTGGTAGCAGCAGCTGCTGCAAGTGGGCAACGGAGCTGCGAGAGTGCATCATGTGACGGCACATCTCTCTGAGAGAGGAGCTTTCGAGCCGCAGCGCGTTGCGCCCGGTTTCAAGGCTACTTGGAGGAGTGGGGGGTACTTGAAGAACGCCTTCTTTCTGGGCGCGCCCTACTGGGTGTGCTCAAGCTGCATGGACTCGGCAGCACTGGAGGTGTAAGAACCTGTTTCTGGCCAGCTTGTGTGCTGGAGTGCAAGGGCTGCGCCTTCCTTTCTGAAGCAGCCCAGAGCATTCTCAGCGGAACCTGCTTGTGAAGCAGCTCTCGGCTGGACATTTGCGAGTCGCTGCACTGAAGTGCATGAAGCCGGTGCCCAGCTGCTTCGTCCTTCGCCTTCTGGGCTCTGGACAGAACTGAAGCGCAGCGATGGCTTGGAGCTTTGCCGCTCTTCAGCGCGAACACTGCACGCAGCCACAGGCTGCTGTGCACGGCTTTTCCTCAGCTCGACGTACAGTCATTGTCTTGCTGTTTCCCAGCGTCGAAAGTGTCCGTGTAGCTCTCGCTCAGCGAAATGCGTCAGGAGAGAAACACTTGCTGGATGAGCCTTTCGCTGGCCAAGACTTTCAACACAGCACCACCATTCGGGCAAGGAGGAGGAGAAAGGAAGACCACCTTTGCGTCCTGGCCCGTCCTTCTGTGCGAGACGCCTCTCCGCCTCTTCGCTCCCTGCAAGGCTGTAGTGTGCGCGCCGGCACGCGGAAGCGAGAGGGCAGGTGCAGAGAGCACCGCGATCTGACGGCGCCGTGCAGGCTGGAAAGGAAAGAGGGCTGCCACTGGAATGTGGTGCAAGTACAGGTTTGCACGCGTCGAGGGTAAGCTCTGGGTGAGCTTGTTGACCTAAAGCTGTTCTCTGTGCCAGACGTAGCCGAGAATCTTTCCGTTGAGATTCAGGCTACCGCGCAAACAGAATGTGGTGCTACCTAGCGCTGCGAGGGAAAGGGCATAGCCCAGGCGTGTTTCGGCAGAAGCAGCAGCACGGAGGGTTTCTCTGCCGGCACCGCGGCTCCCTGTGCGAGAAGTAGACGACGGCTCGACTCCGGCAGAATGAAAGCGCGACACGGTACGAAGAGCGTAAGAATGAAGGCAGAGCACCGAGCTGCCGTGCGCCATCGCGCAGGCTGCAAGAGGAAGCGTGCCTGGCCACCGGCTCCTTTGCGGATTCACGTTAGCACTTGAAAACAGAAAGTTCCACTCGCAGCTACTGGTGCTGCTACCTCTTTCTCTTCCAGCTTTCCCTGGAAAGAACTGTGCCCAGGTTTAGGCTTCAACGCGCCGAGGTAACAGTGGCAGATGCGGCAGAGAATGGAAATACAGCGTGCAGCGGGCGGTTTCTGGTGCTTTACGGGAGGCAAGGGGAAAGTGCAGCGCAGCAGTGGCTTTTACTTCTGGAGCCTTTTGCTTTGGTAGCAGCAGCTGCTGCAAGTGGGCAACGGAGCTGCGAGAGTGCATCATGTGACGGCACATCTCTCTGAGAGAGGAGCTTTCGAGCCGCAGCGCGTTGCGCCCGGTTTCAAGGCTACTTGGAGGAGTGGGGGGTACTTGAAGAACGCCTTCTTTCTGGGCGCGTCCTTCTGGGTGTGCTCAAGCTGCATGGACTCGGCAGCACTGGAGGTGTAAGAACCTGTTTCTGGCCAGCTTGTGTGCTGGAGTGCAAGGGCTGCGCCTTCCTTTCTGAAGCAGCCCAGAGCATTCTCAGCGGAACCTGCTTGTGAAGCAGCTCTCGGCTGGACATTTGCGAGTCGCTGCACTGAAGTGCATGAAGCCGGTGCCCAGCTGCTTCGTCCTTCGCTTTCTGGGCTCTGGACAGAACTGAAGCGCAGCGATGGCTTGGAGCTTTGCCGCTCTTCAGCGTGAACACTGCACGCAGCCACAGGCTGGACATTTGCGAGTCGCTGCACTGAAGTGCATGAAGCCGGTGCCCAGCTGCTTCGTCCTTCGCTTTCTGGGCTCTGGACAGAACTGAAGCGCAGCGATGGCTTGGAGCTTTGCCGCTCTTCAGCGTGAACACTGCACGCAGCCACAGGCTGGACATTTGCGAGTCGCTGCACTGAAGTGCATGAAGCCGGTGCCCAGCTGCTTCGTCCTTCGCCTTCTGGGCTCTGGACAGAACTGAAGCGCAGCGATGGCTTGGAGCTTTGCCGCTCTTCAGCGCGAACACTGCACGCAGCCACAGGCTGCTGTGCACGGCTTTTCCTCAGCTCGACGAACAGTCATTGTCTTGCTGTTTCCCAGCGTCGAAAGTGTCCGTGTAGCTCTCGCTCAGCGAAATGCGTCAGGAGAGAAACACTTGCTGGATGAGCCTTTCGCTGGCCAAGACTTTCAACACAGCACCACCATTCGGGCAAGGAGGAGGAGAAAGGAAGACCACCTTTGCGTCCTGGCCCGTCCTTCTGTGCGAGACGCCTCTCCGCCTCTTCGCTCCCTGCAAGGCTGTAGTGTGCGCGCCGGCACGCGGAAGCGAGAGGGCAGGTGCAGAGAGCACCGCGATCTGACGGCGCCGTGCAGGCTGGAAAGGAAAGAGGGCTGCCACTGGAATGTGGTGCAAGTACAGGTTTGCACGCGTCGAGGGTAAGCTCTGGGTGAGCTTGTTGACCTAAAGCTGTTCTCTGTGCCAGACGTAGCCGAGAATCTTTCCGTTGAGATTCAGGCTACCGCGCAAACAGAATGTGGTGCTACCTAGCGCTGCGAGGGAAAGGGCATAGCCCAGGCGTGTTTCGGCAGAAGCAGCAGCACGGAGGGTTTCTCTGCCGGCACCGCGGCTCCCTGTGCGAGAAGTAGACGACGGCTCGACTCCGGCAGAATGAAAGCGCGACACGGTACGAAGAGCGTAAGAATGAAGGCAGAGCACCGAGCTGCCGTGCGCCATCGCGCAGGCTGCAAGAGGAAGCGTGCCTGGCCACCGGCTCCTTTGCGGATTCACGTTAGCACTTGAAAACAGAAAGTTCCACTCGCAGCTACTGGTGCTGCTACCTCTTTCTCTTCCAGCTTTCCCTGGAAAGAACTGTGCCCAGGTTTAGGCTTCAACGCGCCGAGGTAACAGTGGCAGATGCGGCAGAGAATGAAAATACAGCGTGCAGCGGGCGGTTTCTGGTGCTTTACGGGAGGCAAGGGGAAAGTGCAGCGCAGCAGTGGCTTTTACTTCTGGAGCCTTTTGCTTTGGTAGCAGCAGCTGCTGCAAGTGGGCAACGGAGCTGCGAGAGTGCATCATGTGACGGCACATCTCTCTGAGAGAGGAGCTTTCGAGCCGCAGCGCGTTGCGCCCGGTTTCAAGGCTACTTGGAGGAGTGGGGGGTACTTGAAGAACGCCTTCTTTCTGGGCGCGTCCTTCTGGGTGTGCTCAAGCTGCATGGACTCGGCAGCACTGGAGGTGTAAGAACCTGTTTCTGGCCAGCTTGTGTGCTGGAGTGCAAGGGCTGCGCCTTCCTTTCTGAAGCAGCCCAGAGCATTCTCAGCGGAACCTGCTTGTGAAGCAGCTCTCGGCTGGACATTTGCGAGTCTCTCCACTGAAGTGCATGAAGCCGGTGCCCAGCTGCTTCGTCCTTCGCCTTCTGGGCTCTGGACAGAACTGAAGCGCAGTGATGGCTTGGAGCTTTGCCGCTCTTCAGCGTGAACACTGCACGCAGCCACAGGCTGGACATTTGCGAGTCGCTGCACTGAAGTGCATGAAGCCGGTGCCCAGCTGCTTCGTCCTTCGCCTTCTGGGCTCTGGACAGAACTGAAGCGCAGCGATGGCTTGGAGCTTTGCCGCTCTTCAGCGCGAACACTGCACGCAGCCACAGGCTGCTGTGCACGGCTTTTCCTCAGCTCGACGTACAGTCATTGTCTTGCTGTTTCCCAGCGTCGAAAGTGTCCGTGTAGCTCTCGCTCAGCGAAATGCGTCAGGAGAGAAACACTTGCTGGATGAGCCTTTCGCTGGCCAAGACTTTCAACACAGCACCACCATTCGGGCAAGGAGGAGGAGAAAGGAAGACCACCTTTGCGTCCTGGCCCGTCCTTCTGTGCGAGACGCCTCTCCGCCTCTTCGCTCCCTGCAAGGCTGTAGTGTGCGCGCCGGCACGCGGAAGCGAGAGGGCAGGTGCAGAGAGCACCGCGATCTGACGGCGCCGTGCAGGCTGGAAAGGAAAGAGGGCTGCCACTGGAATGTGGTGCAAGTACAGGTTTGCACGCGTCGAGGGTAAGCTCTGGGTGAGCTTGTTGACCTAAAGCTGTTCTCTGTGCCAGACGTAGCCGAGAATCTTTCCGTTGAGATTCAGGCTACCGCGCAAACAGAATGTGGTGCTACCTAGCGCTGCGAGGGAAAGGGCATAGCCCAGGCGTGTTTCGGCAGAAGCAGCAGCACGGAGGGTTTCTCTGCCGGCACCGCGGCTCCCTGTGCGAGAAGTAGACGACGGCTCGACTCCGGCAGAATGAAAGCGCGACACGGTACGAAGAGCGTAAGAATGAAGGCAGAGCACCGAGCTGCCGTGCGCCATCGCGCAGGCTGCAAGAGGAAGCGTGCCTGGCCACCGGCTCCTTTGCGGATTCACGTTAGCACTTGAAAACAGAAAGTTCCACTCGCAGCTACTGGTGCTGCTACCTCTTTCTCTTCCAGCTTTCCCTGGAAAGAACTGTGCCCAGGTTTAGGCTTCAACGCGCCGAGGTAACAGTGGCAGATGCGGCAGAGAATGGAAATACAGCGTGCAGCGGGCGGTTTCTGGTGCTTTACGGGAGGCAAGGGGAAAGTGCAGCGCAGCAGTGGCTTTTACTTCTGGAGCCTTTTGCTTTGGTAGCAGCAGCTGCTGCAAGTGGGCAACGGAGCTGCGAGAGTGCATCATGTGACGGCACATCTCTCTGAGAGAGGAGCTTTCGAGCCGCAGCGCGTTGCGCCCGGTTTCAAGGCTACTTGGAGGAGTGGGGGGTACTTGAAGAACGCCTTCTTTCTGGGCGCGTCCTTCTGGGTGTGCTCAAGCTGCATGGACTCGGCAGCACTGGAGGTGTAAGAACCTGTTTCTGGCCAGCTTGTGTGCTGGAGTGCAAGGGCTGCGCCTTCCTTTCTGAAGCAGCCCAGAGCATTCTCAGCGGAACCTGCTTGTGAAGCAGCTCTCGGCTGGACATTTGCGAGTCGCTGCACTGAAGTGCATGAAGCCGGTGCCCAGCTGCTTCGTCCTTCGCTTTCTGGGCTCTGGACAGAACTGAAGCGCAGCGATGGCTTGGAGCTTTGCCGCTCTTCAGCGTGAACACTGCACGCAGCCACAGGCTGGACATTTGCGAGTCGCTGCACTGAAGTGCATGAAGCCGGTGCCCAGCTGCTTCGTCCTTCGCCTTCTGGGCTCTGGACAGAACTGAAGCGCAGCGATGGCTTGGAGCTTTGCCGCTCTTCAGCGCGAACACTGCACGCAGCCACAGGCTGCTGTGCACGGCTTTTCCTCAGCTCGACGAACAGTCATTGTCTTGCTGTTTCCCAGCGTCGAAAGTGTCCGTGTAGCTCTCGCTCAGCGAAATGCGTCAGGAGAGAAACACTTGCTGGATGAGCCTTTCGCTGGCCAAGACTTTCAACACAGCACCACCATTCGGGCAAGGAGGAGGAGAAAGGAAGACCACCTTTGCGTCCTGGCCCGTCCTTCTGTGCGAGACGCCTCTCCGCCTCTTCGCTCCCTGCAAGGCTGTAGTGTGCGCGCCGGCACGCGGAAGCGAGAGGGCAGGTGCAGAGAGCACCGCGATCTGACGGCGCCGTGCAGGCTGGAAAGGAAAGAGGGCTGCCACTGGAATGTGGTGCAAGTACAGGTTTGCACGCGTCGAGGGTAAGCTCTGGGTGAGCTTGTTGACCTAAAGCTGTTCTCTGTGCCAGACGTAGCCGAGAATCTTTCCGTTGAGATTCAGGCTACCGCGCAAACAGAATGTGGTGCTACCTAGCGCTGCGAGGGAAAGGGCATAGCCCAGGCGTGTTTCGGCAGAAGCAGCAGCACGGAGGGTTTCTCTGCCGGCACCGCGGCTCCCTGTGCGAGAAGTAGACGACGGCTCGACTCCGGCAGAATGAAAGCGCGACACGGTACGAAGAGCGTAAGAATGAAGGCAGAGCACCGAGCTGCCGTGCGCCATCGCGCAGGCTGCAAGAGGAAGCGTGCCTGGCCACCGGCTCCTTTGCGGATTCACGTTAGCACTTGAAAACAGAAAGTTCCACTCGCAGCTACTGGTGCTGCTACCTCTTTCTCTTCCAGCTTTCCCTGGAAAGAACTGTGCCCAGGTTTAGGCTTCAACGCGCCGAGGTAACAGTGGCAGATGCGGCAGAGAATGGAAATACAGCGTGCAGCGGGCGGTTTCTGGTGCTTTACGGGAGGCAAGGGGAAAGTGCAGCGCAGCAGTGGCTTTTACTTCTGGAGCCTTTTGCTTTGGTAGCAGCAGCTGCTGCAAGTGGGCAACGGAGCTGCGAGAGTGCATCATGTGACGGCACATCTCTCTGAGAGAGGAGCTTTCGAGCCGCAGCGCGTTGCGCCCGGTTTCAAGGCTACTTGGAGGAGTGGGGGGTACTTGAAGAACGCCTTCTTTCTGGGCGCGTCCTTCTGGGTGTGCTCAAGCTGCATGGACTCGGCAGCACTGGAGGTGTAAGAACCTGTTTCTGGCCAGCTTGTGTGCTGGAGTGCAAGGGCTGCGCCTTCCTTTCTGAAGCAGCCCAGAGCATTCTCAGCGGAACCTGCTTGTGAAGCAGCTCTCGGCTGGACATTTGCGAGTCTCTCCACTGAAGTGCATGAAGCCGGTGCCCAGCTGCTTCGTCCTTCGCCTTCTGGGCTCTGGACAGAACTGAAGCGCAGCGATGGCTTGGAGCTTTGCCGCTCTTCAGCGTGAACACTGCACGCAGCCACAGGCTGGACATTTGCGAGTCGCTGCACTGAAGTGCATGAAGCCGGTGCCCAGCTGCTTCGTCCTTCGCCTTCTGGGCTCTGGACAGAACTGAAGCGCAGCGATGGCTTGGAGCTTTGCCGCTCTTCAGCGCGAACACTGCACGCAGCCACAGGCTGCTGTGCACGGCTTTTCCTCAGCTCGACGTACCGTCATTCTCTTGCTGTTTCCCAGCATCGAAAGTGTCCGTGTAGCTCTCGCTCAGCGAAATGCGTCAGGAGAGAAACACTTGCTGGATGAGCCTTTCGCTGGCCAAGACTTTCAACACAGCACCACCATTCGGGCAAGGAGGAGGAGAAAGGAAGACCACCTTTGCGTCCTGGCCCGTCCTTCTGTGCGAGACGCCTCTCCGCCTCTTCGCTCCCTGCAAGGCTGTAGTGTGCGCGCCGGCACGCGGAAGCGAGAGGGCAGGTGCAGAGAGCACCGCGATCTGACGGCGCCGTGCAGGCTGGAAAGGAAAGAGGGCTGCCACTGGAATGTGGTGCAAGTACAGGTTTGCACGCGTCGAGGGTAAGCTCTGGGTGAGCTTGTTGACCTAAAGCTGTTCTCTGTGCCAGACGTAGCCGAGAATCTTTCCGTTGAGATTCAGGCTACCGCGCAAACAGAATGTGGTGCTACCTAGCGCTGCGAGGGAAAGGGCATAGCCCAGGCGTGTTTCGGCAGAAGCAGCAGCACGGAGGGTTTCTCTGCCGGCACCGCGGCTCCCTGTGCGAGAAGTAGACGACGGCTCGACTCCGGCAGAATGAAAGCGCGACACGGTACGAAGAGCGTAAGAATGAAGGCAGAGCACCGAGCTGCCGTGCGCCATCGCGCAGGCTGCAAGAGGAAGCGTGCCTGGCCACCGGCTCCTTTGCGGATTCACGTTAGCACTTGAAAACAGAAAGTTCCACTCGCAGCTACTGGTGCTGCTACCTCTTTCTCTTCCAGCTTTCCCTGGAAAGAACTGTGCCCAGGTTTAGGCTTCAACGCGCCGAGGTAACAGTGGCAGATGCGGCAGAGAATGGAAATACAGCGTGCAGCGGGCGGTTTCTGGTGCTTTACGGGAGGCAAGGGGAAAGTGCAGCGCAGCAGTGGCTTTTACTTCTGGAGCCTTTTGCTTTGGTAGCAGCAGCTGCTGCAAGTGGGCAACGGAGCTGCGAGAGTGCATCATGTGACGGCACATCTCTCTGAGAGAGGAGCTTTCGAGCCGCAGCGCGTTGCGCCCGGTTTCAAGGCTACTTGGAGGAGTGGGGGGTACTTGAAGAACGCCTTCTTTCTGGGCGCGTCCTTCTGGGTGTGCTCAAGCTGCATGGACTCGGCAGCACTGGAGGTGTAAGAACCTGTTTCTGGCCAGCTTGTGTGCTGGAGTGCAAGGGCTGCGCCTTCCTTTCTGAAGCAGCCCAGAGCATTCTCAGCGGAACCTGCTTGTGAAGCAGCTCTCGGCTGGACATTTGCGAGTCGCTGCACTGAAGTGCATGAAGCCGGTGCCCAGCTGCTTCGTCCTTCGCTTTCTGGGCTCTGGACAGAACTGAAGCGCAGCGATGGCTTGGAGCTTTGCCGCTCTTCAGCGTGAACACTGCACGCAGCCACAGGCTGGACATTTGCGAGTCGCTGCACTGAAGTGCATGAAGCCGGTGCCCAGCTGCTTCGTCCTTCGCCTTCTGGGCTCTGGACAGAACTGAAGCGCAGCGATGGCTTGGAGCTTTGCCGCTCTTCAGCGCGAACACTGCACGCAGCCACAGGCTGCTGTGCACGGCTTTTCCTCAGCTCGACGAACAGTCATTGTCTTGCTGTTTCCCAGCGTCGAAAGTGTCCGTGTAGCTCTCGCTCAGCGAAATGCGTCAGGAGAGAAACACTTGCTGGATGAGCCTTTCGCTGGCCAAGACTTTCAACACAGCACCACCATTCGGGCAAGGAGGAGGAGAAAGGAAGACCACCTTTGCGTCCTGGCCCGTCCTTCTGTGCGAGACGCCTCTCCGCCTCTTCGCTCCCTGCAAGGCTGTAGTGTGCGCGCCGGCACGCGGAAGCGAGAGGGCAGGTGCAGAGAGCACCGCGATCTGACGGCGCCGTGCAGGCTGGAAAGGAAAGAGGGCTGCCACTGGAATGTGGTGCAAGTACAGGTTTGCACGCGTCGAGGGTAAGCTCTGGGTGAGCTTGTTGACCTAAAGCTGTTCTCTGTGCCAGACGTAGCCGAGAATCTTTCCGTTGAGATTCAGGCTACCGCGCAAACAGAATGTGGTGCTACCTAGCGCTGCGAGGGAAAGGGCATAGCCCAGGCGTGTTTCGGCAGAAGCAGCAGCACGGAGGGTTTCTCTGCCGGCACCGCGGCTCCCTGTGCGAGAAGTAGACGACGGCTCGACTCCGGCAGAATGAAAGCGCGACACGGTACGAAGAGCGTAAGAATGAAGGCAGAGCACCGAGCTGCCGTGCGCCATCGCGCAGGCTGCAAGAGGAAGCGTGCCTGGCCACCGGCTCCTTTGCGGATTCACGTTAGCACTTGAAAACAGAAAGTTCCACTCGCAGCTACTGGTGCTGCTACCTCTTTCTCTTCCAGCTTTCCCTGGAAAGAACTGTGCCCAGGTTTAGGCTTCAACGCGCCGAGGTAACAGTGGCAGATGCGGCAGAGAATGGAAATACAGCGTGCAGCGGGCGGTTTCTGGTGCTTTACGGGAGGCAAGGGGAAAGTGCAGCGCAGCAGTGGCTTTTACTTCTGGAGCCTTTTGCTTTGGTAGCAGCAGCTGCTGCAAGTGGGCAACGGAGCTGCGAGAGTGCATCATGTGACGGCACATCTCTCTGAGAGAGGAGCTTTCGAGCCGCAGCGCGTTGCGCCCGGTTTCAAGGCTACTTGGAGGAGTGGGGGGTACTTGAAGAACGCCTTCTTTCTGGGCGCGTCCTTCTGGGTGTGCTCAAGCTGCATGGACTCGGCAGCACTGGAGGTGTAAGAACCTGTTTCTGGCCAGCTTGTGTGCTGGAGTGCAAGGGCTGCGCCTTCCTTTCTGAAGCAGCCCAGAGCATTCTCAGCGGAACCTGCTTGTGAAGCAGCTCTCGGCTGGACATTTGCGAGTCTCTCCACTGAAGTGCATGAAGCCGGTGCCCAGCTGCTTCGTCCTTCGCCTTCTGGGCTCTGGACAGAACTGAAGCGCAGCGATGGCTTGGAGCTTTGCCGCTCTTCAGCGTGAACACTGCACGCAGCCACAGGCTGGACATTTGCGAGTCGCTGCACTGAAGTGCATGAAGCCGGTGCCCAGCTGCTTCGTCCTTCGCCTTCTGGGCTCTGGACAGAACTGAAGCGCAGCGATGGCTTGGAGCTTTGCCGCTCTTCAGCGCGAACACTGCACGCAGCCACAGGCTGCTGTGCACGGCTTTTCCTCAGCTCGACGTACCGTCATTCTCTTGCTGTTTCCCAGCATCGAAAGTGTCCGTGTAGCTCTCGCTCAGCGAAATGCGTCAGGAGAGAAACACTTGCTGGATGAGCCTTTCGCTGGCCAAGACTTTCAACACAGCACCACCATTCGGGCAAGGAGGAGGAGAAAGGAAGACCATCTTTGCGTCCTGGCCCGTCCTTCTGTGCGAGACGCCTCTCCGCCTCTTCGCTCCCTGCAAGGCTGTAGTGTGCGCGCCGGCACTCGGAAGCGAGAGGGCAGGTGCAGAGAGCACCGCGATCTGACGGCGCCGTGCAGGCTGGAAAGGAAAGAGGGCTGCCACTGGAATGTGGTGCAAGTACAGGTTTGCACGCGTCGAGGGTAAGCTCTGGGTGAGCTTGTTGACCTAAAGCTGTTCTCTGTGCCAGACGTAGCCGAGAATCTTTCCGTTGAGATTCAGGCTACCGCGCAAACAGAATGTGGTGCTACCTAGCGCTGCGAGGGAAAGGGCATAGCCCAGGCGTGTTTCGGCAGAAGCAGCAGCACGGAGGGTTTCTCTGCCGGCACCGCGGCTCCCTGTGCGAGAAGTAGACGACGGCTCGACTCCGGCAGAATGAAAGCGCGACACGGTACGAAGAGCGTAAGAATGAAGGCAGAGCACCGAGCTGCCGTGCGCCATCGCGCAGGCTGCAAGAGGAAGCGTGCCTGGCCACCGGCTCCTTTGCGGATTCACGTTAGCACTTGAAAACAGAAAGTTCCACTCGCAGCTACTGGTGCTGCTACCTCTTTCTCTTCCAGCTTTCCCTGGAAAGAACTGTGCCCAGGTTTAGGCTTCAACGCGCCGAGGTAACAGTGGCAGATGCGGCAGAGAATGGAAATACAGCGTGCAGCGGGCGGTTTCTGGTGCTTTACGGGAGGCAAGGGGAAAGTGCAGCGCAGCAGTGGCTTTTACTTCTGGAGCCTTTTGCTTTGGTAGCAGCAGCTGCTGCAAGTGGGCAACGGAGCTGCGAGAGTGCATCATGTGACGGCACATCTCTCTGAGAGAGGAGCTTTCGAGCCGCAGCGCGTTGCGCCCGGTTTCAAGGCTACTTGGAGGAGTGGGGGGTACTTGAAGAACGCCTTCTTTCTGGGCGCGTCCTTCTGGGTGTGCTCAAGCTGCATGGACTCGGCAGCACTGGAGGTGTAAGAACCTGTTTCTGGCCAGCTTGTGTGCTGGAGTGCAAGGGCTGCGCCTTCCTTTCTGAAGCAGCCCAGAGCATTCTCAGCGGAACCTGCTTGTGAAGCAGCTCTCGGCTGGACATTTGCGAGTCGCTGCACTGAAGTGCATGAAGCCGGTGCCCAGCTGCTTCGTCCTTCGCTTTCTGGGCTCTGGACAGAACTGAAGCGCAGCGATGGCTTGGAGCTTTGCCGCTCTTCAGCGTGAACACTGCACGCAGCCACAGGCTGGACATTTGCGAGTCGCTGCACTGAAGTGCATGAAGCCGGTGCCCAGCTGCTTCGTCCTTCGCCTTCTGGGCTCTGGACAGAACTGAAGCGCAGCGATGGCTTGGAGCTTTGCCGCTCTTCAGCGCGAACACTGCACGCAGCCACAGGCTGCTGTGCACGGCTTTTCCTCAGCTCGACGAACAGTCATTGTCTTGCTGTTTCCCAGCGTCGAAAGTGTCCGTGTAGCTCTCGCTCAGCGAAATGCGTCAGGAGAGAAACACTTGCTGGATGAGCCTTTCGCTGGCCAAGACTTTCAACACAGCACCACCATTCGGGCAAGGAGGAGGAGAAAGGAAGACCACCTTTGCGTCCTGGCCCGTCCTTCTGTGCGAGACGCCTCTCCGCCTCTTCGCTCCCTGCAAGGCTGTAGTGTGCGCGCCGGCACGCGGAAGCGAGAGGGCAGGTGCAGAGAGCACCGCGATCTGACGGCGCCGTGCAGGCTGGAAAGGAAAGAGGGCTGCCACTGGAATGTGGTGCAAGTACAGGTTTGCACGCGTCGAGGGTAAGCTCTGGGTGAGCTTGTTGACCTAAAGCTGTTCTCTGTGCCAGACGTAGCCGAGAATCTTTCCGTTGAGATTCAGGCTACCGCGCAAACAGAATGTGGTGCTACCTAGCGCTGCGAGGGAAAGGGCATAGCCCAGGCGTGTTTCGGCAGAAGCAGCAGCACGGAGGGTTTCTCTGCCGGCACCGCGGCTCCCTGTGCGAGAAGTAGACGACGGCTCGACTCCGGCAGAATGAAAGCGCGACACGGTACGAAGAGCGTAAGAATGAAGGCAGAGCACCGAGCTGCCGTGCGCCATCGCGCAGGCTGCAAGAGGAAGCGTGCCTGGCCACCGGCTCCTTTGCGGATTCACGTTAGCACTTGAAAACAGAAAGTTCCACTCGCAGCTACTGGTGCTGCTACCTCTTTCTCTTCCAGCTTTCCCTGGAAAGAACTGTGCCCAGGTTTAGGCTTCAACGCGCCGAGGTAACAGTGGCAGATGCGGCAGAGAATGAAAATACAGCGTGCAGCGGGCGGTTTCTGGTGCTTTACGGGAGGCAAGGGGAAAGTGCAGCGCAGCAGTGGCTTTTACTTCTGGAGCCTTTTGCTTTGGTAGCAGCAGCTGCTGCAAGTGGGCAACGGAGCTGCGAGAGTGCATCATGTGACGGCACATCTCTCTGAGAGAGGAGCTTTCGAGCCGCAGCGCGTTGCGCCCGGTTTCAAGGCTACTTGGAGGAGTGGGGGGTACTTGAAGAACGCCTTCTTTCTGGGCGCGTCCTTCTGGGTGTGCTCAAGCTGCATGGACTCGGCAGCACTGGAGGTGTAAGAACCTGTTTCTGGCCAGCTTGTGTGCTGGAGTGCAAGGGCTGCGCCTTCCTTTCTGAAGCAGCCCAGAGCATTCTCAGCGGAACCTGCTTGTGAAGCAGCTCTCGGCTGGACATTTGCGAGTCTCTCCACTGAAGTGCATGAAGCCGGTGCCCAGCTGCTTCGTCCTTCGCCTTCTGGGCTCTGGACAGAACTGAAGCGCAGCGATGGCTTGGAGCTTTGCCGCTCTTCAGCGTGAACACTGCACGCAGCCACAGGCTGGACATTTGCGAGTCGCTGCACTGAAGTGCATGAAGCCGGTGCCCAGCTGCTTCGTCCTTCGCCTTCTGGGCTCTGGACAGAACTGAAGCGCAGCGATGGCTTGGAGCTTTGCCGCTCTTCAGCGCGAACACTGCACGCAGCCACAGGCTGCTGTGCACGGCTTTTCCTCAGCTCGACGTACCGTCATTCTCTTGCTGTTTCCCAGCGTCGAAAGTGTCCGTGTAGCTCTCGCTCAGCGAAATGCGTCAGGAGAGAAACGCTTGCTGGATGAGCCTTTCGCTGGCCAAGACTTTCAACACAGCACCACCATTCGGGCAAGGAGGAGGAGAAAGGAAGACCATCTTTGCGTCCTGGCCCGTCCTTCTGTGCGAGACGCCTCTCCGCCTCTTCGCTCCCTGCAAGGCTGTAGTGTGCGCGCCGGCACTCGGAAGCGAGAGGGCAGGTGCAGAGAGCACCGCGATCTGACGGCGCCGTGCAGGCTGGAAAGGAAAGAGGGCTGCCACTGGAATGTGGTGCAAGTACAGGTTTGCACGCGTCGAGGGTAAGCTCTGGGTGAGCTTGTTGACCTAAAGCTGTTCTCTGTGCCAGACGTAGCCGAGAATCTTTCCGTTGAGATTCAGGCTACCGCGCAAACAGAATGTGGTGCTACCTAGCGCTGCGAGGGAAAGGGCATAGCCCAGGCGTGTTTCGGCAGAAGCAGCAGCACGGAGGGTTTCTCTGCCGGCACCGCGGCTCCCTGTGCGAGAAGTAGACGACGGCTCGACTCCGGCAGAATGAAAGCGCGACACGGTACGAAGAGCGTAAGAATGAAGGCAGAGCACCGAGCTGCCGTGCGCCATCGCGCAGGCTGCAAGAGGAAGCGTGCCTGGCCACCGGCTCCTTTGCGGATTCACGTTAGCACTTGAAAACAGAAAGTTCCACTCGCAGCTACTGGTGCTGCTACCTCTTTCTCTTCCAGCTTTCCCTGGAAAGAACTGTGCCCAGGTTTAGGCTTCAACGCGCCGAGGTAACAGTGGCAGATGCGGCAGAGAATGGAAATACAGCGTGCAGCGGGCGGTTTCTGGTGCTTTACGGGAGGCAAGGGGAAAGTGCAGCGCAGCAGTGGCTTTTACTTCTGGAGCCTTTTGCTTTGGTAGCAGCAGCTGCTGCAAGTGGGCAACGGAGCTGCGAGAGTGCATCATGTGACGGCACATCTCTCTGAGAGAGGAGCTTTCGAGCCGCAGCGCGTTGCGCCCGGTTTCAAGGCTACTTGGAGGAGTGGGGGGTACTTGAAGAACGCCTTCTTTCTGGGCGCGCCCTACTGGGTGTGCTCAAGCTGCATGGACTCGGCAGCACTGGAGGTGTAAGAACCTGTTTCTGGCCAGCTTGTGTGCTGGAGTGCAAGGGCTGCGCCTTCCTTTCTGAAGCAGCCCAGAGCATTCTCAGCGGAACCTGCTTGTGAAGCAGCTCTCGGCTGGACATTTGCGAGTCGCTGCACTGAAGTGCATGAAGCCGGTGCCCAGCTGCTTCGTCCTTCGCCTTCTGGGCTCTGGACAGAACTGAAGCGCAGCGATGGCTTGGAGCTTTGCCGCTCTTCAGCGCGAACACTGCACGCAGCCACAGGCTGCTGTGCACGGCTTTTCCTCAGCTCGACGTACAGTCATTGTCTTGCTGTTTCCCAGCGTCGAAAGTGTCCGTGTAGCTCTCGCTCAGCGAAATGCGTCAGGAGAGAAACACTTGCTGGATGAGCCTTTCGCTGGCCAAGACTTTCAACACAGCACCACCATTCGGGCAAGGAGGAGGAGAAAGGAAGACCACCTTTGCGTCCTGGCCCGTCCTTCTGTGCGAGACGCCTCTCCGCCTCTTCGCTCCCTGCAAGGCTGTAGTGTGCGCGCCGGCACGCGGAAGCGAGAGGGCAGGTGCAGAGAGCACCGCGATCTGACGGCGCCGTGCAGGCTGGAAAGGAAAGAGGGCTGCCACTGGAATGTGGTGCAAGTACAGGTTTGCACGCGTCGAGGGTAAGCTCTGGGTGAGCTTGTTGACCTAAAGCTGTTCTCTGTGCCAGACGTAGCCGAGAATCTTTCCGTTGAGATTCAGGCTACCGCGCAAACAGAATGTGGTGCTACCTAGCGCTGCGAGGGAAAGGGCATAGCCCAGGCGTGTTTCGGCAGAAGCAGCAGCACGGAGGGTTTCTCTGCCGGCACCGCGGCTCCCTGTGCGAGAAGTAGACGACGGCTCGACTCCGGCAGAATGAAAGCGCGACACGGTACGAAGAGCGTAAGAATGAAGGCAGAGCACCGAGCTGCCGTGCGCCATCGCGCAGGCTGCAAGAGGAAGCGTGCCTGGCCACCGGCTCCTTTGCGGATTCACGTTAGCACTTGAAAACAGAAAGTTCCACTCGCAGCTACTGGTGCTGCTACCTCTTTCTCTTCCAGCTTTCCCTGGAAAGAACTGTGCCCAGGTTTAGGCTTCAACGCGCCGAGGTAACAGTGGCAGATGCGGCAGAGAATGGAAATACAGCGTGCAGCGGGCGGTTTCTGGTGCTTTACGGGAGGCAAGGGGAAAGTGCAGCGCAGCAGTGGCTTTTACTTCTGGAGCCTTTTGCTTTGGTAGCAGCAGCTGCTGCAAGTGGGCAACGGAGCTGCGAGAGTGCATCATGTGACGGCACATCTCTCTGAGAGAGGAGCTTTCGAGCCGCAGCGCGTTGCGCCCGGTTTCAAGGCTACTTGGAGGAGTGGGGGGTACTTGAAGAACGCCTTCTTTCTGGGCGCGTCCTTCTGGGTGTGCTCAAGCTGCATGGACTCGGCAGCACTGGAGGTGTAAGAACCTGTTTCTGGCCAGCTTGTGTGCTGGAGTGCAAGGGCTGCGCCTTCCTTTCTGAAGCAGCCCAGAGCATTCTCAGCGGAACCTGCTTGTGAAGCAGCTCTCGGCTGGACATTTGCGAGTCGCTGCACTGAAGTGCATGAAGCCGGTGCCCAGCTGCTTCGTCCTTCGCTTTCTGGGCTCTGGACAGAACTGAAGCGCAGCGATGGCTTGGAGCTTTGCCGCTCTTCAGCGTGAACACTGCACGCAGCCACAGGCTGGACATTTGCGAGTCGCTGCACTGAAGTGCATGAAGCCGGTGCCCAGCTGCTTCGTCCTTCGCCTTCTGGGCTCTGGACAGAACTGAAGCGCAGCGATGGCTTGGAGCTTTGCCGCTCTTCAGCGCGAACACTGCACGCAGCCACAGGCTGCTGTGCACGGCTTTTCCTCAGCTCGACGTACCGTCATTCTCTTGCTGTTTCCCAGCGTCGAAAGTGTCCGTGTAGCTCTCGCTCAGCGAAATGCGTCAGGAGAGAAACGCTTGCTGGATGAGCCTTTCGCTGGCCAAGACTTTCAACACAGCACCACCATTCGGGCAAGGAGGAGGAGAAAGGAAGACCATCTTTGCGTCCTGGCCCGTCCTTCTGTGCGAGACGCCTCTCCGCCTCTTCGCTCCCTGCAAGGCTGTAGTGTGCGCGCCGGCACTCGGAAGCGAGAGGGCAGGTGCAGAGAGCACCGCGATCTGACGGCGCCGTGCAGGCTGGAAAGGAAAGAGGGCTGCCACTGGAATGTGGTGCAAGTACAGGTTTGCACGCGTCGAGGGTAAGCTCTGGGTGAGCTTGTTGACCTAAAGCTGTTCTCTGTGCCAGACGTAGCCGAGAATCTTTCCGTTGAGATTCAGGCTACCGCGCAAACAGAATGTGGTGCTACCTAGCGCTGCGAGGGAAAGGGCATAGCCCAGGCGTGTTTCGGCAGAAGCAGCAGCACGGAGGGTTTCTCTGCCGGCACCGCGGCTCCCTGTGCGAGAAGTAGACGACGGCTCGACTCCGGCAGAATGAAAGCGCGACACGGTACGAAGAGCGTAAGAATGAAGGCAGAGCACCGAGCTGCCGTGCGCCATCGCGCAGGCTGCAAGAGGAAGCGTGCCTGGCCACCGGCTCCTTTGCGGATTCACGTTAGCACTTGAAAACAGAAAGTTCCACTCGCAGCTACTGGTGCTGCTACCTCTTTCTCTTCCAGCTTTCCCTGGAAAGAACTGTGCCCAGGTTTAGGCTTCAACGCGCCGAGGTAACAGTGGCAGATGCGGCAGAGAATGGAAATACAGCGTGCAGCGGGCGGTTTCTGGTGCTTTACGGGAGGCAAGGGGAAAGTGCAGCGCAGCAGTGGCTTTTACTTCTGGAGCCTTTTGCTTTGGTAGCAGCAGCTGCTGCAAGTGGGCAACGGAGCTGCGAGAGTGCATCATGTGACGGCACATCTCTCTGAGAGAGGAGCTTTCGAGCCGCAGCGCGTTGCGCCCGGTTTCAAGGCTACTTGGAGGAGTGGGGGGTACTTGAAGAACGCCTTCTTTCTGGGCGCGCCCTACTGGGTGTGCTCAAGCTGCATGGACTCGGCAGCACTGGAGGTGTAAGAACCTGTTTCTGGCCAGCTTGTGTGCTGGAGTGCAAGGGCTGCGCCTTCCTTTCTGAAGCAGCCCAGAGCATTCTCAGCGGAACCTGCTTGTGAAGCAGCTCTCGGCTGGACATTTGCGAGTCGCTGCACTGAAGTGCATGAAGCCGGTGCCCAGCTGCTTCGTCCTTCGCCTTCTGGGCTCTGGACAGAACTGAAGCGCAGCGATGGCTTGGAGCTTTGCCGCTCTTCAGCGCGAACACTGCACGCAGCCACAGGCTGCTGTGCACGGCTTTTCCTCAGCTCGACGTACAGTCATTGTCTTGCTGTTTCCCAGCGTCGAAAGTGTCCGTGTAGCTCTCGCTCAGCGAAATGCGTCAGGAGAGAAACACTTGCTGGATGAGCCTTTCGCTGGCCAAGACTTTCAACACAGCACCACCATTCGGGCAAGGAGGAGGAGAAAGGAAGACCACCTTTGCGTCCTGGCCCGTCCTTCTGTGCGAGACGCCTCTCCGCCTCTTCGCTCCCTGCAAGGCTGTAGTGTGCGCGCCGGCACGCGGAAGCGAGAGGGCAGGTGCAGAGAGCACCGCGATCTGACGGCGCCGTGCAGGCTGGAAAGGAAAGAGGGCTGCCACTGGAATGTGGTGCAAGTACAGGTTTGCACGCGTCGAGGGTAAGCTCTGGGTGAGCTTGTTGACCTAAAGCTGTTCTCTGTGCCAGACGTAGCCGAGAATCTTTCCGTTGAGATTCAGGCTACCGCGCAAACAGAATGTGGTGCTACCTAGCGCTGCGAGGGAAAGGGCATAGCCCAGGCGTGTTTCGGCAGAAGCAGCAGCACGGAGGGTTTCTCTGCCGGCACCGCGGCTCCCTGTGCGAGAAGTAGACGACGGCTCGACTCCGGCAGAATGAAAGCGCGACACGGTACGAAGAGCGTAAGAATGAAGGCAGAGCACCGAGCTGCCGTGCGCCATCGCGCAGGCTGCAAGAGGAAGCGTGCCTGGCCACCGGCTCCTTTGCGGATTCACGTTAGCACTTGAAAACAGAAAGTTCCACTCGCAGCTACTGGTGCTGCTACCTCTTTCTCTTCCAGCTTTCCCTGGAAAGAACTGTGCCCAGGTTTAGGCTTCAACGCGCCGAGGTAACAGTGGCAGATGCGGCAGAGAATGGAAATACAGCGTGCAGCGGGCGGTTTCTGGTGCTTTACGGGAGGCAAGGGGAAAGTGCAGCGCAGCAGTGGCTTTTACTTCTGGAGCCTTTTGCTTTGGTAGCAGCAGCTGCTGCAAGTGGGCAACGGAGCTGCGAGAGTGCATCATGTGACGGCACATCTCTCTGAGAGAGGAGCTTTCGAGCCGCAGCGCGTTGCGCCCGGTTTCAAGGCTACTTGGAGGAGTGGGGGGTACTTGAAGAACGCCTTCTTTCTGGGCGCGTCCTTCTGGGTGTGCTCAAGCTGCATGGACTCGGCAGCACTGGAGGTGTAAGAACCTGTTTCTGGCCAGCTTGTGTGCTGGAGTGCAAGGGCTGCGCCTTCCTTTCTGAAGCAGCCCAGAGCATTCTCAGCGGAACCTGCTTGTGAAGCAGCTCTCGGCTGGACATTTGCGAGTCGCTGCACTGAAGTGCATGAAGCCGGTGCCCAGCTGCTTCGTCCTTCGCTTTCTGGGCTCTGGACAGAACTGAAGCGCAGCGATGGCTTGGAGCTTTGCCGCTCTTCAGCGTGAACACTGCACGCAGCCACAGGCTGGACATTTGCGAGTCGCTGCACTGAAGTGCATGAAGCCGGTGCCCAGCTGCTTCGTCCTTCGCCTTCTGGGCTCTGGACAGAACTGAAGCGCAGCGATGGCTTGGAGCTTTGCCGCTCTTCAGCGCGAACACTGCACGCAGCCACAGGCTGCTGTGCACGGCTTTTCCTCAGCTCGACGAACAGTCATTGTCTTGCTGTTTCCCAGCGTCGAAAGTGTCCGTGTAGCTCTCGCTCAGCGAAATGCGTCAGGAGAGAAACACTTGCTGGATGAGCCTTTCGCTGGCCAAGACTTTCAACACAGCACCACCATTCGGGCAAGGAGGAGGAGAAAGGAAGACCATCTTTGCGTCCTGGCCCGTCCTTCTGTGCGAGACGCCTCTCCGCCTCTTCGCTCCCTGCAAGGCTGTAGTGTGCGCGCCGGCACGCGGAAGCGAGAGGGCAGGTGCAGAGAGCACCGCGATCTGACGGCGCCGTGCAGGCTGGAAAGGAAAGAGGGCTGCCACTGGAATGTGGTGCAAGTACAGGTTTGCACGCGTCGAGGGTAAGCTCTGGGTGAGCTTGTTGACCTAAAGCTGTTCTCTGTGCCAGACGTAGCCGAGAATCTTTCCGTTGAGATTCAGGCTACCGCGCAAACAGAATGTGGTGCTACCTAGCGCTGCGAGGGAAAGGGCATAGCCCAGGCGTGTTTCGGCAGAAGCAGCAGCACGGAGGGTTTCTCTGCCGGCACCGCGGCTCCCTGTGCGAGAAGTAGACGACGGCTCGACTCCGGCAGAATGAAAGCGCGACACGGTACGAAGAGCGTAAGAATGAAGGCAGAGCACCGAGCTGCCGTGCGCCATCGCGCAGGCTGCAAGAGGAAGCGTGCCTGGCCACCGGCTCCTTTGCGGATTCACGTTAGCACTTGAAAACAGAAAGTTCCACTCGCAGCTACTGGTGCTGCTACCTCTTTCTCTTCCAGCTTTCCCTGGAAAGAACTGTGCCCAGGTTTAGGCTTCAACGCGCCGAGGTAACAGTGGCAGATGCGGCAGAGAATGGAAATACAGCGTGCAGCGGGCGGTTTCTGGTGCTTTACGGGAGGCAAGGGGAAAGTGCAGCGCAGCAGTGGCTTTTACTTCTGGAGCCTTTTGCTTTGGTAGCAGCAGCTGCTGCAAGTGGGCAACGGAGCTGCGAGAGTGCATCATGTGACGGCACATCTCTCTGAGAGAGGAGCTTTCGAGCCGCAGCGCGTTGCGCCCGGTTTCAAGGCTACTTGGAGGAGTGGGGGGTACTTGAAGAACGCCTTCTTTCTGGGCGCGTCCTTCTGGGTGTGCTCAAGCTGCATGGACTCGGCAGCACTGGAGGTGTAAGAACCTGTTTCTGGCCAGCTTGTGTGCTGGAGTGCAAGGGCTGCGCCTTCCTTTCTGAAGCAGCCCAGAGCATTCTCAGCGGAACCTGCTTGTGAAGCAGCTCTCGGCTGGACATTTGCGAGTCTCTCCACTGAAGTGCATGAAGCCGGTGCCCAGCTGCTTCGTCCTTCGCCTTCTGGGCTCTGGACAGAACTGAAGCGCAGCGATGGCTTGGAGCTTTGCCGCTCTTCAGCGTGAACACTGCACGCAGCCACAGGCTGGACATTTGCGAGTCGCTGCACTGAAGTGCATGAAGCCGGTGCCCAGCTGCTTCGTCCTTCGCCTTCTGGGCTCTGGACAGAACTGAAGCGCAGCGATGGCTTGGAGCTTTGCCGCTCTTCAGCGCGAACACTGCACGCAGCCACAGGCTGCTGTGCACGGCTTTTCCTCAGCTCGACGTACCGTCATTCTCTTGCTGTTTCCCAGCGTCGAAAGTGTCCGTGTAGCTCTCGCTCAGCGAAATGCGTCAGGAGAGAAACGCTTGCTGGATGAGCCTTTCGCTGGCCAAGACTTTCAACACAGCACCACCATTCGGGCAAGGAGGAGGAGAAAGGAAGACCATCTTTGCGTCCTGGCCCGTCCTTCTGTGCGAGACGCCTCTCCGCCTCTTCGCTCCCTGCAAGGCTGTAGTGTGCGCGCCGGCACTCGGAAGCGAGAGGGCAGGTGCAGAGAGCACCGCGATCTGACGGCGCCGTGCAGGCTGGAAAGGAAAGAGGGCTGCCACTGGAATGTGGTGCAAGTACAGGTTTGCACGCGTCGAGGGTAAGCTCTGGGTGAGCTTGTTGACCTAAAGCTGTTCTCTGTGCCAGACGTAGCCGAGAATCTTTCCGTTGAGATTCAGGCTACCGCGCAAACAGAATGTGGTGCTACCTAGCGCTGCGAGGGAAAGGGCATAGCCCAGGCGTGTTTCGGCAGAAGCAGCAGCACGGAGGGTTTCTCTGCCGGCACCGCGGCTCCCTGTGCGAGAAGTAGACGACGGCTCGACTCCGGCAGAATGAAAGCGCGACACGGTACGAAGAGCATAAGAATGAAGGCAGAGCACCGAGCTGCCGTGCGCCATCGCGCAGGCTGCAAGAGGAAGCGTGCCTGGCCACCGGCTCCTTTGCGGATTCACGTTAGCACTTGAAAACAGAAAGTTCCACTCGCAGCTACTGGTGCTGCTACCTCTTTCTCTTCCAGCTTTCCCTGGAAAGAACTGTGCCCAGGTTTAGGCTTCAACGCGCCGAGGTAACAGTGGCAGATGCGGCAGAGAATGGAAATACAGCGTGCAGCGGGCGGTTTCTGGTGCTTTACGGGAGGCAAGGGGAAAGTGCAGCGCAGCAGTGGCTTTTACTTCTGGAGCCTTTTGCTTTGGTAGCAGCAGCTGCTGCAAGTGGGCAACGGAGCTGCGAGAGTGCATCATGTGACGGCACATCTCTCTGAGAGAGGAGCTTTCGAGCCGCAGCGCGTTGCGCCCGGTTTCAAGGCTACTTGGAGGAGTGGGGGGTACTTGAAGAACGCCTTCTTTCTGGGCGCGTCCTTCTGGGTGTGCTCAAGCTGCATGGACTCGGCAGCACTGGAGGTGTAAGAACCTGTTTCTGGCCAGCTTGTGTGCTGGAGTGCAAGGGCTGCGCCTTCCTTTCTGAAGCAGCCCAGAGCATTCTCAGCGGAACCTGCTTGTGAAGCAGCTCTCGGCTGGACATTTGCGAGTCGCTGCACTGAAGTGCATGAAGCCGGTGCCCAGCTGCTTCGTCCTTCGCTTTCTGGGCTCTGGACAGAACTGAAGCGCAGCGATGGCTTGGAGCTTTGCCGCTCTTCAGCGTGAACACTGCACGCAGCCACAGGCTGGACATTTGCGAGTCGCTGCACTGAAGTGCATGAAGCCGGTGCCCAGCTGCTTCGTCCTTCGCCTTCTGGGCTCTGGACAGAACTGAAGCGCAGCGATGGCTTGGAGCTTTGCCGCTCTTCAGCGCGAACACTGCACGCAGCCACAGGCTGCTGTGCACGGCTTTTCCTCAGCTCGACGAACAGTCATTGTCTTGCTGTTTCCCAGCGTCGAAAGTGTCCGTGTAGCTCTCGCTCAGCGAAATGCGTCAGGAGAGAAACACTTGCTGGATGAGCCTTTCGCTGGCCAAGACTTTCAACACAGCACCACCATTCGGGCAAGGAGGAGGAGAAAGGAAGACCACCTTTGCGTCCTGGCCCGTCCTTCTGTGCGAGACGCCTCTCCGCCTCTTCGCTCCCTGCAAGGCTGTAGTGTGCGCGCCGGCACGCGGAAGCGAGAGGGCAGGTGCAGAGAGCACCGCGATCTGACGGCGCCGTGCAGGCTGGAAAGGAAAGAGGGCTGCCACTGGAATGTGGTGCAAGTACAGGTTTGCACGCGTCGAGGGTAAGCTCTGGGTGAGCTTGTTGACCTAAAGCTGTTCTCTGTGCCAGACGTAGCCGAGAATCTTTCCGTTGAGATTCAGGCTACCGCGCAAACAGAATGTGGTGCTACCTAGCGCTGCGAGGGAAAGGGCATAGCCCAGGCGTGTTTCGGCAGAAGCAGCAGCACGGAGGGTTTCTCTGCCGGCACCGCGGCTCCCTGTGCGAGAAGTAGACGACGGCTCGACTCCGGCAGAATGAAAGCGCGACACGGTACGAAGAGCGTAAGAATGAAGGCAGAGCACCGAGCTGCCGTGCGCCATCGCGCAGGCTGCAAGAGGAAGCGTGCCTGGCCACCGGCTCCTTTGCGGATTCACGTTAGCACTTGAAAACAGAAAGTTCCACTCGCAGCTACTGGTGCTGCTACCTCTTTCTCTTCCAGCTTTCCCTGGAAAGAACTGTGCCCAGGTTTAGGCTTCAACGCGCCGAGGTAACAGTGGCAGATGCGGCAGAGAATGGAAATACAGCGTGCAGCGGGCGGTTTCTGGTGCTTTACGGGAGGCAAGGGGAAAGTGCAGCGCAGCAGTGGCTTTTACTTCTGGAGCCTTTTGCTTTGGTAGCAGCAGCTGCTGCAAGTGGGCAACGGAGCTGCGAGAGTGCATCATGTGACGGCACATCTCTCTGAGAGAGGAGCTTTCGAGCCGCAGCGCGTTGCGCCCGGTTTCAAGGCTACTTGGAGGAGTGGGGGGTACTTGAAGAACGCCTTCTTTCTGGGCGCGTCCTTCTGGGTGTGCTCAAGCTGCATGGACTCGGCAGCACTGGAGGTGTAAGAACCTGTTTCTGGCCAGCTTGTGTGCTGGAGTGCAAGGGCTGCGCCTTCCTTTCTGAAGCAGCCCAGAGCATTCTCAGCGGAACCTGCTTGTGAAGCAGCTCTCGGCTGGACATTTGCGAGTCTCTCCACTGAAGTGCATGAAGCCGGTGCCCAGCTGCTTCGTCCTTCGCCTTCTGGGCTCTGGACAGAACTGAAGCGCAGCGATGGCTTGGAGCTTTGCCGCTCTTCAGCGTGAACACTGCACGCAGCCACAGGCTGGACATTTGCGAGTCGCTGCACTGAAGTGCATGAAGCCGGTGCCCAGCTGCTTCGTCCTTCGCCTTCTGGGCTCTGGACAGAACTGAAGCGCAGCGATGGCTTGGAGCTTTGCCGCTCTTCAGCGCGAACACTGCACGCAGCCACAGGCTGCTGTGCACGGCTTTTCCTCAGCTCGACGTACCGTCATTCTCTTGCTGTTTCCCAGCATCGAAAGTGTCCGTGTAGCTCTCGCTCAGCGAAATGCGTCAGGAGAGAAACACTTGCTGGATGAGCCTTTCGCTGGCCAAGACTTTCAACACAGCACCACCATTCGGGCAAGGAGGAGGAGAAAGGAAGACCACCTTTGCGTCCTGGCCCGTCCTTCTGTGCGAGACGCCTCTCCGCCTCTTCGCTCCCTGCAAGGCTGTAGTGTGCGCGCCGGCACGCGGAAGCGAGAGGGCAGGTGCAGAGAGCACCGCGATCTGACGGCGCCGTGCAGGCTGGAAAGGAAAGAGGGCTGCCACTGGAATGTGGTGCAAGTACAGGTTTGCACGCGTCGAGGGTAAGCTCTGGGTGAGCTTGTTGACCTAAAGCTGTTCTCTGTGCCAGACGTAGCCGAGAATCTTTCCGTTGAGATTCAGGCTACCGCGCAAACAGAATGTGGTGCTACCTAGCGCTGCGAGGGAAAGGGCATAGCCCAGGCGTGTTTCGGCAGAAGCAGCAGCACGGAGGGTTTCTCTGCCGGCACCGCGGCTCCCTGTGCGAGAAGTAGACGACGGCTCGACTCCGGCAGAATGAAAGCGCGACACGGTACGAAGAGCGTAAGAATGAAGGCAGAGCACCGAGCTGCCGTGCGCCATCGCGCAGGCTGCAAGAGGAAGCGTGCCTGGCCACCGGCTCCTTTGCGGATTCACGTTAGCACTTGAAAACAGAAAGTTCCACTCGCAGCTACTGGTGCTGCTACCTCTTTCTCTTCCAGCTTTCCCTGGAAAGAACTGTGCCCAGGTTTAGGCTTCAACGCGCCGAGGTAACAGTGGCAGATGCGGCAGAGAATGGAAATACAGCGTGCAGCGGGCGGTTTCTGGTGCTTTACGGGAGGCAAGGGGAAAGTGCAGCGCAGCAGTGGCTTTTACTTCTGGAGCCTTTTGCTTTGGTAGCAGCAGCTGCTGCAAGTGGGCAACGGAGCTGCGAGAGTGCATCATGTGACGGCACATCTCTCTGAGAGAGGAGCTTTCGAGCCGCAGCGCGTTGCGCCCGGTTTCAAGGCTACTTGGAGGAGTGGGGGGTACTTGAAGAACGCCTTCTTTCTGGGCGCGTCCTTCTGGGTGTGCTCAAGCTGCATGGACTCGGCAGCACTGGAGGTGTAAGAACCTGTTTCTGGCCAGCTTGTGTGCTGGAGTGCAAGGGCTGCGCCTTCCTTTCTGAAGCAGCCCAGAGCATTCTCAGCGGAACCTGCTTGTGAAGCAGCTCTCGGCTGGACATTTGCGAGTCGCTGCACTGAAGTGCATGAAGCCGGTGCCCAGCTGCTTCGTCCTTCGCTTTCTGGGCTCTGGACAGAACTGAAGCGCAGCGATGGCTTGGAGCTTTGCCGCTCTTCAGCGTGAACACTGCACGCAGCCACAGGCTGGACATTTGCGAGTCGCTGCACTGAAGTGCATGAAGCCGGTGCCCAGCTGCTTCGTCCTTCGCCTTCTGGGCTCTGGACAGAACTGAAGCGCAGCGATGGCTTGGAGCTTTGCCGCTCTTCAGCGCGAACACTGCACGCAGCCACAGGCTGCTGTGCACGGCTTTTCCTCAGCTCGACGAACAGTCATTGTCTTGCTGTTTCCCAGCGTCGAAAGTGTCCGTGTAGCTCTCGCTCAGCGAAATGCGTCAGGAGAGAAACACTTGCTGGATGAGCCTTTCGCTGGCCAAGACTTTCAACACAGCACCACCATTCGGGCAAGGAGGAGGAGAAAGGAAGACCACCTTTGCGTCCTGGCCCGTCCTTCTGTGCGAGACGCCTCTCCGCCTCTTCGCTCCCTGCAAGGCTGTAGTGTGCGCGCCGGCACGCGGAAGCGAGAGGGCAGGTGCAGAGAGCACCGCGATCTGACGGCGCCGTGCAGGCTGGAAAGGAAAGAGGGCTGCCACTGGAATGTGGTGCAAGTACAGGTTTGCACGCGTCGAGGGTAAGCTCTGGGTGAGCTTGTTGACCTAAAGCTGTTCTCTGTGCCAGACGTAGCCGAGAATCTTTCCGTTGAGATTCAGGCTACCGCGCAAACAGAATGTGGTGCTACCTAGCGCTGCGAGGGAAAGGGCATAGCCCAGGCGTGTTTCGGCAGAAGCAGCAGCACGGAGGGTTTCTCTGCCGGCACCGCGGCTCCCTGTGCGAGAAGTAGACGACGGCTCGACTCCGGCAGAATGAAAGCGCGACACGGTACGAAGAGCGTAAGAATGAAGGCAGAGCACCGAGCTGCCGTGCGCCATCGCGCAGGCTGCAAGAGGAAGCGTGCCTGGCCACCGGCTCCTTTGCGGATTCACGTTAGCACTTGAAAACAGAAAGTTCCACTCGCAGCTACTGGTGCTGCTACCTCTTTCTCTTCCAGCTTTCCCTGGAAAGAACTGTGCCCAGGTTTAGGCTTCAACGCGCCGAGGTAACAGTGGCAGATGCGGCAGAGAATGGAAATACAGCGTGCAGCGGGCGGTTTCTGGTGCTTTACGGGAGGCAAGGGGAAAGTGCAGCGCAGCAGTGGCTTTTACTTCTGGAGCCTTTTGCTTTGGTAGCAGCAGCTGCTGCAAGTGGGCAACGGAGCTGCGAGAGTGCATCATGTGACGGCACATCTCTCTGAGAGAGGAGCTTTCGAGCCGCAGCGCGTTGCGCCCGGTTTCAAGGCTACTTGGAGGAGTGGGGGGTACTTGAAGAACGCCTTCTTTCTGGGCGCGTCCTTCTGGGTGTGCTCAAGCTGCATGGACTCGGCAGCACTGGAGGTGTAAGAACCTGTTTCTGGCCAGCTTGTGTGCTGGAGTGCAAGGGCTGCGCCTTCCTTTCTGAAGCAGCCCAGAGCATTCTCAGCGGAACCTGCTTGTGAAGCAGCTCTCGGCTGGACATTTGCGAGTCTCTCCACTGAAGTGCATGAAGCCGGTGCCCAGCTGCTTCGTCCTTCGCCTTCTGGGCTCTGGACAGAACTGAAGCGCAGCGATGGCTTGGAGCTTTGCCGCTCTTCAGCGTGAACACTGCACGCAGCCACAGGCTGGACATTTGCGAGTCGCTGCACTGAAGTGCATGAAGCCGGTGCCCAGCTGCTTCGTCCTTCGCCTTCTGGGCTCTGGACAGAACTGAAGCGCAGCGATGGCTTGGAGCTTTGCCGCTCTTCAGCGCGAACACTGCACGCAGCCACAGGCTGCTGTGCACGGCTTTTCCTCAGCTCGACGTACCGTCATTCTCTTGCTGTTTCCCAGCATCGAAAGTGTCCGTGTAGCTCTCGCTCAGCGAAATGCGTCAGGAGAGAAACACTTGCTGGATGAGCCTTTCGCTGGCCAAGACTTTCAACACAGCACCACCATTCGGGCAAGGAGGAGGAGAAAGGAAGACCATCTTTGCGTCCTGGCCCGTCCTTCTGTGCGAGACGCCTCTCCGCCTCTTCGCTCCCTGCAAGGCTGTAGTGTGCGCGCCGGCACTCGGAAGCGAGAGGGCAGGTGCAGAGAGCACCGCGATCTGACGGCGCCGTGCAGGCTGGAAAGGAAAGAGGGCTGCCACTGGAATGTGGTGCAAGTACAGGTTTGCACGCGTCGAGGGTAAGCTCTGGGTGAGCTTGTTGACCTAAAGCTGTTCTCTGTGCCAGACGTAGCCGAGAATCTTTCCGTTGAGATTCAGGCTACCGCGCAAACAGAATGTGGTGCTACCTAGCGCTGCGAGGGAAAGGGCATAGCCCAGGCGTGTTTCGGCAGAAGCAGCAGCACGGAGGGTTTCTCTGCCGGCACCGCGGCTCCCTGTGCGAGAAGTAGACGACGGCTCGACTCCGGCAGAATGAAAGCGCGACACGGTACGAAGAGCGTAAGAATGAAGGCAGAGCACCGAGCTGCCGTGCGCCATCGCGCAGGCTGCAAGAGGAAGCGTGCCTGGCCACCGGCTCCTTTGCGGATTCACGTTAGCACTTGAAAACAGAAAGTTCCACTCGCAGCTACTGGTGCTGCTACCTCTTTCTCTTCCAGCTTTCCCTGGAAAGAACTGTGCCCAGGTTTAGGCTTCAACGCGCCGAGGTAACAGTGGCAGATGCGGCAGAGAATGGAAATACAGCGTGCAGCGGGCGGTTTCTGGTGCTTTACGGGAGGCAAGGGGAAAGTGCAGCGCAGCAGTGGCTTTTACTTCTGGAGCCTTTTGCTTTGGTAGCAGCAGCTGCTGCAAGTGGGCAACGGAGCTGCGAGAGTGCATCATGTGACGGCACATCTCTCTGAGAGAGGAGCTTTCGAGCCGCAGCGCGTTGCGCCCGGTTTCAAGGCTACTTGGAGGAGTGGGGGGTACTTGAAGAACGCCTTCTTTCTGGGCGCGTCCTTCTGGGTGTGCTCAAGCTGCATGGACTCGGCAGCACTGGAGGTGTAAGAACCTGTTTCTGGCCAGCTTGTGTGCTGGAGTGCAAGGGCTGCGCCTTCCTTTCTGAAGCAGCCCAGAGCATTCTCAGCGGAACCTGCTTGTGAAGCAGCTCTCGGCTGGACATTTGCGAGTCGCTGCACTGAAGTGCATGAAGCCGGTGCCCAGCTGCTTCGTCCTTCGCTTTCTGGGCTCTGGACAGAACTGAAGCGCAGCGATGGCTTGGAGCTTTGCCGCTCTTCAGCGTGAACACTGCACGCAGCCACAGGCTGGACATTTGCGAGTCGCTGCACTGAAGTGCATGAAGCCGGTGCCCAGCTGCTTCGTCCTTCGCCTTCTGGGCTCTGGACAGAACTGAAGCGCAGCGATGGCTTGGAGCTTTGCCGCTCTTCAGCGCGAACACTGCACGCAGCCACAGGCTGCTGTGCACGGCTTTTCCTCAGCTCGACGAACAGTCATTGTCTTGCTGTTTCCCAGCGTCGAAAGTGTCCGTGTAGCTCTCGCTCAGCGAAATGCGTCAGGAGAGAAACACTTGCTGGATGAGCCTTTCGCTGGCCAAGACTTTCAACACAGCACCACCATTCGGGCAAGGAGGAGGAGAAAGGAAGACCACCTTTGCGTCCTGGCCCGTCCTTCTGTGCGAGACGCCTCTCCGCCTCTTCGCTCCCTGCAAGGCTGTAGTGTGCGCGCCGGCACGCGGAAGCGAGAGGGCAGGTGCAGAGAGCACCGCGATCTGACGGCGCCGTGCAGGCTGGAAAGGAAAGAGGGCTGCCACTGGAATGTGGTGCAAGTACAGGTTTGCACGCGTCGAGGGTAAGCTCTGGGTGAGCTTGTTGACCTAAAGCTGTTCTCTGTGCCAGACGTAGCCGAGAATCTTTCCGTTGAGATTCAGGCTACCGCGCAAACAGAATGTGGTGCTACCTAGCGCTGCGAGGGAAAGGGCATAGCCCAGGCGTGTTTCGGCAGAAGCAGCAGCACGGAGGGTTTCTCTGCCGGCACCGCGGCTCCCTGTGCGAGAAGTAGACGACGGCTCGACTCCGGCAGAATGAAAGCGCGACACGGTACGAAGAGCGTAAGAATGAAGGCAGAGCACCGAGCTGCCGTGCGCCATCGCGCAGGCTGCAAGAGGAAGCGTGCCTGGCCACCGGCTCCTTTGCGGATTCACGTTAGCACTTGAAAACAGAAAGTTCCACTCGCAGCTACTGGTGCTGCTACCTCTTTCTCTTCCAGCTTTCCCTGGAAAGAACTGTGCCCAGGTTTAGGCTTCAACGCGCCGAGGTAACAGTGGCAGATGCGGCAGAGAATGAAAATACAGCGTGCAGCGGGCGGTTTCTGGTGCTTTACGGGAGGCAAGGGGAAAGTGCAGCGCAGCAGTGGCTTTTACTTCTGGAGCCTTTTGCTTTGGTAGCAGCAGCTGCTGCAAGTGGGCAACGGAGCTGCGAGAGTGCATCATGTGACGGCACATCTCTCTGAGAGAGGAGCTTTCGAGCCGCAGCGCGTTGCGCCCGGTTTCAAGGCTACTTGGAGGAGTGGGGGGTACTTGAAGAACGCCTTCTTTCTGGGCGCGTCCTTCTGGGTGTGCTCAAGCTGCATGGACTCGGCAGCACTGGAGGTGTAAGAACCTGTTTCTGGCCAGCTTGTGTGCTGGAGTGCAAGGGCTGCGCCTTCCTTTCTGAAGCAGCCCAGAGCATTCTCAGCGGAACCTGCTTGTGAAGCAGCTCTCGGCTGGACATTTGCGAGTCTCTCCACTGAAGTGCATGAAGCCGGTGCCCAGCTGCTTCGTCCTTCGCCTTCTGGGCTCTGGACAGAACTGAAGCGCAGCGATGGCTTGGAGCTTTGCCGCTCTTCAGCGTGAACACTGCACGCAGCCACAGGCTGGACATTTGCGAGTCGCTGCACTGAAGTGCATGAAGCCGGTGCCCAGCTGCTTCGTCCTTCGCCTTCTGGGCTCTGGACAGAACTGAAGCGCAGCGATGGCTTGGAGCTTTGCCGCTCTTCAGCGCGAACACTGCACGCAGCCACAGGCTGCTGTGCACGGCTTTTCCTCAGCTCGACGTACCGTCATTCTCTTGCTGTTTCCCAGCGTCGAAAGTGTCCGTGTAGCTCTCGCTCAGCGAAATGCGTCAGGAGAGAAACGCTTGCTGGATGAGCCTTTCGCTGGCCAAGACTTTCAACACAGCACCACCATTCGGGCAAGGAGGAGGAGAAAGGAAGACCATCTTTGCGTCCTGGCCCGTCCTTCTGTGCGAGACGCCTCTCCGCCTCTTCGCTCCCTGCAAGGCTGTAGTGTGCGCGCCGGCACTCGGAAGCGAGAGGGCAGGTGCAGAGAGCACCGCGATCTGACGGCGCCGTGCAGGCTGGAAAGGAAAGAGGGCTGCCACTGGAATGTGGTGCAAGTACAGGTTTGCACGCGTCGAGGGTAAGCTCTGGGTGAGCTTGTTGACCTAAAGCTGTTCTCTGTGCCAGACGTAGCCGAGAATCTTTCCGTTGAGATTCAGGCTACCGCGCAAACAGAATGTGGTGCTACCTAGCGCTGCGAGGGAAAGGGCATAGCCCAGGCGTGTTTCGGCAGAAGCAGCAGCACGGAGGGTTTCTCTGCCGGCACCGCGGCTCCCTGTGCGAGAAGTAGACGACGGCTCGACTCCGGCAGAATGAAAGCGCGACACGGTACGAAGAGCGTAAGAATGAAGGCAGAGCACCGAGCTGCCGTGCGCCATCGCGCAGGCTGCAAGAGGAAGCGTGCCTGGCCACCGGCTCCTTTGCGGATTCACGTTAGCACTTGAAAACAGAAAGTTCCACTCGCAGCTACTGGTGCTGCTACCTCTTTCTCTTCCAGCTTTCCCTGGAAAGAACTGTGCCCAGGTTTAGGCTTCAACGCGCCGAGGTAACAGTGGCAGATGCGGCAGAGAATGGAAATACAGCGTGCAGCGGGCGGTTTCTGGTGCTTTACGGGAGGCAAGGGGAAAGTGCAGCGCAGCAGTGGCTTTTACTTCTGGAGCCTTTTGCTTTGGTAGCAGCAGCTGCTGCAAGTGGGCAACGGAGCTGCGAGAGTGCATCATGTGACGGCACATCTCTCTGAGAGAGGAGCTTTCGAGCCGCAGCGCGTTGCGCCCGGTTTCAAGGCTACTTGGAGGAGTGGGGGGTACTTGAAGAACGCCTTCTTTCTGGGCGCGCCCTACTGGGTGTGCTCAAGCTGCATGGACTCGGCAGCACTGGAGGTGTAAGAACCTGTTTCTGGCCAGCTTGTGTGCTGGAGTGCAAGGGCTGCGCCTTCCTTTCTGAAGCAGCCCAGAGCATTCTCAGCGGAACCTGCTTGTGAAGCAGCTCTCGGCTGGACATTTGCGAGTCGCTGCACTGAAGTGCATGAAGCCGGTGCCCAGCTGCTTCGTCCTTCGCCTTCTGGGCTCTGGACAGAACTGAAGCGCAGCGATGGCTTGGAGCTTTGCCGCTCTTCAGCGCGAACACTGCACGCAGCCACAGGCTGCTGTGCACGGCTTTTCCTCAGCTCGACGTACAGTCATTGTCTTGCTGTTTCCCAGCGTCGAAAGTGTCCGTGTAGCTCTCGCTCAGCGAAATGCGTCAGGAGAGAAACACTTGCTGGATGAGCCTTTCGCTGGCCAAGACTTTCAACACAGCACCACCATTCGGGCAAGGAGGAGGAGAAAGGAAGACCACCTTTGCGTCCTGGCCCGTCCTTCTGTGCGAGACGCCTCTCCGCCTCTTCGCTCCCTGCAAGGCTGTAGTGTGCGCGCCGGCACGCGGAAGCGAGAGGGCAGGTGCAGAGAGCACCGCGATCTGACGGCGCCGTGCAGGCTGGAAAGGAAAGAGGGCTGCCACTGGAATGTGGTGCAAGTACAGGTTTGCACGCGTCGAGGGTAAGCTCTGGGTGAGCTTGTTGACCTAAAGCTGTTCTCTGTGCCAGACGTAGCCGAGAATCTTTCCGTTGAGATTCAGGCTACCGCGCAAACAGAATGTGGTGCTACCTAGCGCTGCGAGGGAAAGGGCATAGCCCAGGCGTGTTTCGGCAGAAGCAGCAGCACGGAGGGTTTCTCTGCCGGCACCGCGGCTCCCTGTGCGAGAAGTAGACGACGGCTCGACTCCGGCAGAATGAAAGCGCGACACGGTACGAAGAGCGTAAGAATGAAGGCAGAGCACCGAGCTGCCGTGCGCCATCGCGCAGGCTGCAAGAGGAAGCGTGCCTGGCCACCGGCTCCTTTGCGGATTCACGTTAGCACTTGAAAACAGAAAGTTCCACTCGCAGCTACTGGTGCTGCTACCTCTTTCTCTTCCAGCTTTCCCTGGAAAGAACTGTGCCCAGGTTTAGGCTTCAACGCGCCGAGGTAACAGTGGCAGATGCGGCAGAGAATGGAAATACAGCGTGCAGCGGGCGGTTTCTGGTGCTTTACGGGAGGCAAGGGGAAAGTGCAGCGCAGCAGTGGCTTTTACTTCTGGAGCCTTTTGCTTTGGTAGCAGCAGCTGCTGCAAGTGGGCAACGGAGCTGCGAGAGTGCATCATGTGACGGCACATCTCTCTGAGAGAGGAGCTTTCGAGCCGCAGCGCGTTGCGCCCGGTTTCAAGGCTACTTGGAGGAGTGGGGGGTACTTGAAGAACGCCTTCTTTCTGGGCGCGTCCTTCTGGGTGTGCTCAAGCTGCATGGACTCGGCAGCACTGGAGGTGTAAGAACCTGTTTCTGGCCAGCTTGTGTGCTGGAGTGCAAGGGCTGCGCCTTCCTTTCTGAAGCAGCCCAGAGCATTCTCAGCGGAACCTGCTTGTGAAGCAGCTCTCGGCTGGACATTTGCGAGTCGCTGCACTGAAGTGCATGAAGCCGGTGCCCAGCTGCTTCGTCCTTCGCTTTCTGGGCTCTGGACAGAACTGAAGCGCAGCGATGGCTTGGAGCTTTGCCGCTCTTCAGCGTGAACACTGCACGCAGCCACAGGCTGGACATTTGCGAGTCGCTGCACTGAAGTGCATGAAGCCGGTGCCCAGCTGCTTCGTCCTTCGCCTTCTGGGCTCTGGACAGAACTGAAGCGCAGCGATGGCTTGGAGCTTTGCCGCTCTTCAGCGCGAACACTGCACGCAGCCACAGGCTGCTGTGCACGGCTTTTCCTCAGCTCGACGAACAGTCATTGTCTTGCTGTTTCCCAGCGTCGAAAGTGTCCGTGTAGCTCTCGCTCAGCGAAATGCGTCAGGAGAGAAACACTTGCTGGATGAGCCTTTCGCTGGCCAAGACTTTCAACACAGCACCACCATTCGGGCAAGGAGGAGGAGAAAGGAAGACCATCTTTGCGTCCTGGCCCGTCCTTCTGTGCGAGACGCCTCTCCGCCTCTTCGCTCCCTGCAAGGCTGTAGTGTGCGCGCCGGCACGCGGAAGCGAGAGGGCAGGTGCAGAGAGCACCGCGATCTGACGGCGCCGTGCAGGCTGGAAAGGAAAGAGGGCTGCCACTGGAATGTGGTGCAAGTACAGGTTTGCACGCGTCGAGGGTAAGCTCTGGGTGAGCTTGTTGACCTAAAGCTGTTCTCTGTGCCAGACGTAGCCGAGAATCTTTCCGTTGAGATTCAGGCTACCGCGCAAACAGAATGTGGTGCTACCTAGCGCTGCGAGGGAAAGGGCATAGCCCAGGCGTGTTTCGGCAGAAGCAGCAGCACGGAGGGTTTCTCTGCCGGCACCGCGGCTCCCTGTGCGAGAAGTAGACGACGGCTCGACTCCGGCAGAATGAAAGCGCGACACGGTACGAAGAGCGTAAGAATGAAGGCAGAGCACCGAGCTGCCGTGCGCCATCGCGCAGGCTGCAAGAGGAAGCGTGCCTGGCCACCGGCTCCTTTGCGGATTCACGTTAGCACTTGAAAACAGAAAGTTCCACTCGCAGCTACTGGTGCTGCTACCTCTTTCTCTTCCAGCTTTCCCTGGAAAGAACTGTGCCCAGGTTTAGGCTTCAACGCGCCGAGGTAACAGTGGCAGATGCGGCAGAGAATGGAAATACAGCGTGCAGCGGGCGGTTTCTGGTGCTTTACGGGAGGCAAGGGGAAAGTGCAGCGCAGCAGTGGCTTTTACTTCTGGAGCCTTTTGCTTTGGTAGCAGCAGCTGCTGCAAGTGGGCAACGGAGCTGCGAGAGTGCATCATGTGACGGCACATCTCTCTGAGAGAGGAGCTTTCGAGCCGCAGCGCGTTGCGCCCGGTTTCAAGGCTACTTGGAGGAGTGGGGGGTACTTGAAGAACGCCTTCTTTCTGGGCGCGTCCTTCTGGGTGTGCTCAAGCTGCATGGACTCGGCAGCACTGGAGGTGTAAGAACCTGTTTCTGGCCAGCTTGTGTGCTGGAGTGCAAGGGCTGCGCCTTCCTTTCTGAAGCAGCCCAGAGCATTCTCAGCGGAACCTGCTTGTGAAGCAGCTCTCGGCTGGACATTTGCGAGTCTCTCCACTGAAGTGCATGAAGCCGGTGCCCAGCTGCTTCGTCCTTCGCCTTCTGGGCTCTGGACAGAACTGAAGCGCAGCGATGGCTTGGAGCTTTGCCGCTCTTCAGCGTGAACACTGCACGCAGCCACAGGCTGGACATTTGCGAGTCGCTGCACTGAAGTGCATGAAGCCGGTGCCCAGCTGCTTCGTCCTTCGCCTTCTGGGCTCTGGACAGAACTGAAGCGCAGCGATGGCTTGGAGCTTTGCCGCTCTTCAGCGCGAACACTGCACGCAGCCACAGGCTGCTGTGCACGGCTTTTCCTCAGCTCGACGTACCGTCATTCTCTTGCTGTTTCCCAGCGTCGAAAGTGTCCGTGTAGCTCTCGCTCAGCGAAATGCGTCAGGAGAGAAACGCTTGCTGGATGAGCCTTTCGCTGGCCAAGACTTTCAACACAGCACCACCATTCGGGCAAGGAGGAGGAGAAAGGAAGACCATCTTTGCGTCCTGGCCCGTCCTTCTGTGCGAGACGCCTCTCCGCCTCTTCGCTCCCTGCAAGGCTGTAGTGTGCGCGCCGGCACTCGGAAGCGAGAGGGCAGGTGCAGAGAGCACCGCGATCTGACGGCGCCGTGCAGGCTGGAAAGGAAAGAGGGCTGCCACTGGAATGTGGTGCAAGTACAGGTTTGCACGCGTCGAGGGTAAGCTCTGGGTGAGCTTGTTGACCTAAAGCTGTTCTCTGTGCCAGACGTAGCCGAGAATCTTTCCGTTGAGATTCAGGCTACCGCGCAAACAGAATGTGGTGCTACCTAGCGCTGCGAGGGAAAGGGCATAGCCCAGGCGTGTTTCGGCAGAAGCAGCAGCACGGAGGGTTTCTCTGCCGGCACCGCGGCTCCCTGTGCGAGAAGTAGACGACGGCTCGACTCCGGCAGAATGAAAGCGCGACACGGTACGAAGAGCGTAAGAATGAAGGCAGAGCACCGAGCTGCCGTGCGCCATCGCGCAGGCTGCAAGAGGAAGCGTGCCTGGCCACCGGCTCCTTTGCGGATTCACGTTAGCACTTGAAAACAGAAAGTTCCACTCGCAGCTACTGGTGCTGCTACCTCTTTCTCTTCCAGCTTTCCCTGGAAAGAACTGTGCCCAGGTTTAGGCTTCAACGCGCCGAGGTAACAGTGGCAGATGCGGCAGAGAATGGAAATACAGCGTGCAGCGGGCGGTTTCTGGTGCTTTACGGGAGGCAAGGGGAAAGTGCAGCGCAGCAGTGGCTTTTACTTCTGGAGCCTTTTGCTTTGGTAGCAGCAGCTGCTGCAAGTGGGCAACGGAGCTGCGAGAGTGCATCATGTGACGGCACATCTCTCTGAGAGAGGAGCTTTCGAGCCGCAGCGCGTTGCGCCCGGTTTCAAGGCTACTTGGAGGAGTGGGGGGTACTTGAAGAACGCCTTCTTTCTGGGCGCGCCCTACTGGGTGTGCTCAAGCTGCATGGACTCGGCAGCACTGGAGGTGTAAGAACCTGTTTCTGGCCAGCTTGTGTGCTGGAGTGCAAGGGCTGCGCCTTCCTTTCTGAAGCAGCCCAGAGCATTCTCAGCGGAACCTGCTTGTGAAGCAGCTCTCGGCTGGACATTTGCGAGTCGCTGCACTGAAGTGCATGAAGCCGGTGCCCAGCTGCTTCGTCCTTCGCCTTCTGGGCTCTGGACAGAACTGAAGCGCAGCGATGGCTTGGAGCTTTGCCGCTCTTCAGCGCGAACACTGCACGCAGCCACAGGCTGCTGTGCACGGCTTTTCCTCAGCTCGACGTACCGTCATTCTCTTGCTGTTTCCCAGCGTCGAAAGTGTCCGTGTAGCTCTCGCTCAGCGAAATGCGTCAGGAGAGAAACGCTTGCTGGATGAGCCTTTCGCTGGCCAAGACTTTCAACACAGCACCACCATTCGGGCAAGGAGGAGGAGAAAGGAAGACCATCTTTGCGTCCTGGCCCGTCCTTCTGTGCGAGACGCCTCTCCGCCTCTTCGCTCCCTGCAAGGCTGTAGTGTGCGCGCCGGCACTCGGAAGCGAGAGGGCAGGTGCAGAGAGCACCGCGATCTGACGGCGCCGTGCAGGCTGGAAAGGAAAGAGGGCTGCCACTGGAATGTGGTGCAAGTACAGGTTTGCACGCGTCGAGGGTAAGCTCTGGGTGAGCTTGTTGACCTAAAGCTGTTCTCTGTGCCAGACGTAGCCGAGAATCTTTCCGTTGAGATTCAGGCTACCGCGCAAACAGAATGTGGTGCTACCTAGCGCTGCGAGGGAAAGGGCATAGCCCAGGCGTGTTTCGGCAGAAGCAGCAGCACGGAGGGTTTCTCTGCCGGCACCGCGGCTCCCTGTGCGAGAAGTAGACGACGGCTCGACTCCGGCAGAATGAAAGCGCGACACGGTACGAAGAGCGTAAGAATGAAGGCAGAGCACCGAGCTGCCGTGCGCCATCGCGCAGGCTGCAAGAGGAAGCGTGCCTGGCCACCGGCTCCTTTGCGGATTCACGTTAGCACTTGAAAACAGAAAGTTCCACTCGCAGCTACTGGTGCTGCTACCTCTTTCTCTTCCAGCTTTCCCTGGAAAGAACTGTGCCCAGGTTTAGGCTTCAACGCGCCGAGGTAACAGTGGCAGATGCGGCAGAGAATGGAAATACAGCGTGCAGCGGGCGGTTTCTGGTGCTTTACGGGAGGCAAGGGGAAAGTGCAGCGCAGCAGTGGCTTTTACTTCTGGAGCCTTTTGCTTTGGTAGCAGCAGCTGCTGCAAGTGGGCAACGGAGCTGCGAGAGTGCATCATGTGACGGCACATCTCTCTGAGAGAGGAGCTTTCGAGCCGCAGCGCGTTGCGCCCGGTTTCAAGGCTACTTGGAGGAGTGGGGGGTACTTGAAGAACGCCTTCTTTCTGGGCGCGTCCTTCTGGGTGTGCTCAAGCTGCATGGACTCGGCAGCACTGGAGGTGTAAGAACCTGTTTCTGGCCAGCTTGTGTGCTGGAGTGCAAGGGCTGCGCCTTCCTTTCTGAAGCAGCCCAGAGCATTCTCAGCGGAACCTGCTTGTGAAGCAGCTCTCGGCTGGACATTTGCGAGTCGCTGCACTGAAGTGCATGAAGCCGGTGCCCAGCTGCTTCGTCCTTCGCTTTCTGGGCTCTGGACAGAACTGAAGCGCAGCGATGGCTTGGAGCTTTGCCGCTCTTCAGCGTGAACACTGCACGCAGCCACAGGCTGGACATTTGCGAGTCGCTGCACTGAAGTGCATGAAGCCGGTGCCCAGCTGCTTCGTCCTTCGCCTTCTGGGCTCTGGACAGAACTGAAGCGCAGCGATGGCTTGGAGCTTTGCCGCTCTTCAGCGCGAACACTGCACGCAGCCACAGGCTGCTGTGCACGGCTTTTCCTCAGCTCGACGTACAGTCATTGTCTTGCTGTTTCCCAGCGTCGAAAGTGTCCGTGTAGCTCTCGCTCAGCGAAATGCGTCAGGAGAGAAACACTTGCTGGATGAGCCTTTCGCTGGCCAAGACTTTCAACACAGCACCACCATTCGGGCAAGGAGGAGGAGAAAGGAAGACCACCTTTGCGTCCTGGCCCGTCCTTCTGTGCGAGACGCCTCTCCGCCTCTTCGCTCCCTGCAAGGCTGTAGTGTGCGCGCCGGCACGCGGAAGCGAGAGGGCAGGTGCAGAGAGCACCGCGATCTGACGGCGCCGTGCAGGCTGGAAAGGAAAGAGGGCTGCCACTGGAATGTGGTGCAAGTACAGGTTTGCACGCGTCGAGGGTAAGCTCTGGGTGAGCTTGTTGACCTAAAGCTGTTCTCTGTGCCAGACGTAGCCGAGAATCTTTCCGTTGAGATTCAGGCTACCGCGCAAACAGAATGTGGTGCTACCTAGCGCTGCGAGGGAAAGGGCATAGCCCAGGCGTGTTTCGGCAGAAGCAGCAGCACGGAGGGTTTCTCTGCCGGCACCGCGGCTCCCTGTGCGAGAAGTAGACGACGGCTCGACTCCGGCAGAATGAAAGCGCGACACGGTACGAAGAGCGTAAGAATGAAGGCAGAGCACCGAGCTGCCGTGCGCCATCGCGCAGGCTGCAAGAGGAAGCGTGCCTGGCCACCGGCTCCTTTGCGGATTCACGTTAGCACTTGAAAACAGAAAGTTCCACTCGCAGCTACTGGTGCTGCTACCTCTTTCTCTTCCAGCTTTCCCTGGAAAGAACTGTGCCCAGGTTTAGGCTTCAACGCGCCGAGGTAACAGTGGCAGATGCGGCAGAGAATGGAAATACAGCGTGCAGCGGGCGGTTTCTGGTGCTTTACGGGAGGCAAGGGGAAAGTGCAGCGCAGCAGTGGCTTTTACTTCTGGAGCCTTTTGCTTTGGTAGCAGCAGCTGCTGCAAGTGGGCAACGGAGCTGCGAGAGTGCATCATGTGACGGCACATCTCTCTGAGAGAGGAGCTTTCGAGCCGCAGCGCGTTGCGCCCGGTTTCAAGGCTACTTGGAGGAGTGGGGGGTACTTGAAGAACGCCTTCTTTCTGGGCGCGTCCTTCTGGGTGTGCTCAAGCTGCATGGACTCGGCAGCACTGGAGGTGTAAGAACCTGTTTCTGGCCAGCTTGTGTGCTGGAGTGCAAGGGCTGCGCCTTCCTTTCTGAAGCAGCCCAGAGCATTCTCAGCGGAACCTGCTTGTGAAGCAGCTCTCGGCTGGACATTTGCGAGTCGCTGCACTGAAGTGCATGAAGCCGGTGCCCAGCTGCTTCGTCCTTCGCTTTCTGGGCTCTGGACAGAACTGAAGCGCAGCGATGGCTTGGAGCTTTGCCGCTCTTCAGCGTGAACACTGCACGCAGCCACAGGCTGGACATTTGCGAGTCGCTGCACTGAAGTGCATGAAGCCGGTGCCCAGCTGCTTCGTCCTTCGCCTTCTGGGCTCTGGACAGAACTGAAGCGCAGCGATGGCTTGGAGCTTTGCCGCTCTTCAGCGCGAACACTGCACGCAGCCACAGGCTGCTGTGCACGGCTTTTCCTCAGCTCGACGTACCGTCATTCTCTTGCTGTTTCTCAGCGTCGAAAGTGTCCGTGTAGCTCTCGCTCAGCGAAATGCGTCAGGAGAGAAACGCTTGCTGGATGAGCCTTTCGCTGGCCAAGACTTTCAACACAGCACCACCATTCGGGCAAGGAGGAGGAGAAAGGAAGACCATCTTTGCGTCCTGGCCCGTCCTTCTGTGCGAGACGCCTCTCCGCCTCTTCGCTCCCTGCAAGGCTGTAGTGTGCGCGCCGGCACTCGGAAGCGAGAGGGCAGGTGCAGAGAGCACCGCGATCTGACGGCGCCGTGCAGGCTGGAAAGGAAAGAGGGCTGCCACTGGAATGTGGTGCAAGTACAGGTTTGCACGCGTCGAGGGTAAGCTCTGGGTGAGCTTGTTGACCTAAAGCTGTTCTCTGTGCCAGACGTAGCCGAGAATCTTTCCGTTGAGATTCAGGCTACCGCGCAAACAGAATGTGGTGCTACCTAGCGCTGCGAGGGAAAGGGCATAGCCCAGGCGTGTTTCGGCAGAAGCAGCAGCACGGAGGGTTTCTCTGCCGGCACCGCGGCTCCCTGTGCGAGAAGTAGACGACGGCTCGACTCCGGCAGAATGAAAGCGCGACACGGTACGAAGAGCGTAAGAATGAAGGCAGAGCACCGAGCTGCCGTGCGCCATCGCGCAGGCTGCAAGAGGAAGCGTGCCTGGCCACCGGCTCCTTTGCGGATTCACGTTAGCACTTGAAAACAGAAAGTTCCACTCGCAGCTACTGGTGCTGCTACCTCTTTCTCTTCCAGCTTTCCCTGGAAAGAACTGTGCCCAGGTTTAGGCTTCAACGCGCCGAGGTAACAGTGGCAGATGCGGCAGAGAATGGAAATACAGCGTGCAGCGGGCGGTTTCTGGTGCTTTACGGGAGGCAAGGGGAAAGTGCAGCGCAGCAGTGGCTTTTACTTCTGGAGCCTTTTGCTTTGGTAGCAGCAGCTGCTGCAAGTGGGCAACGGAGCTGCGAGAGTGCATCATGTGACGGCACATCTCTCTGAGAGAGGAGCTTTCGAGCCGCAGCGCGTTGCGCCCGGTTTCAAGGCTACTTGGAGGAGTGGGGGGTACTTGAAGAACGCCTTCTTTCTGGGCGCGTCCTTCTGGGTGTGCTCAAGCTGCATGGACTCGGCAGCACTGGAGGTGTAAGAACCTGTTTCTGGCCAGCTTGTGTGCTGGAGTGCAAGGGCTGCGCCTTCCTTTCTGAAGCAGCCCAGAGCATTCTCAGCGGAACCTGCTTGTGAAGCAGCTCTCGGCTGGACATTTGCGAGTCTCTCCACTGAAGTGCATGAAGTCGGTGCCCAGCTGCTTCGTCCTTCGCCTTCTGGGCTCTGGACAGAACTGAAGCGCAGCGATGGCTTGGAGCTTTGCCGCTCTTCAGCGTGAACACTGCACGCAGCCACAGGCTGGACATTTGCGAGTCGCTGCACTGAAGTGCATGAAGCCGGTGCCCAGCTGCTTCGTCCTTCGCCTTCTGGGCTCTGGACAGAACTGAAGCGCAGCGATGGCTTGGAGCTTTGCCGCTCTTCAGCGCGAACACTGCACGCAGCCACAGGCTGCTGTGCACGGCTTTTCCTCAGCTCGACGTACCGTCATTCTCTTGCTGTTTCCCAGCGTCGAAAGTGTCCGTGTAGCTCTCGCTCAGCGAAATGCGTCAGGAGAGAAACGCTTGCTGGATGAGCCTTTCGCTGGCCAAGACTTTCAACACAGCACCACCATTCGGGCAAGGAGGAGGAGAAAGGAAGACCATCTTTGCGTCCTGGCCCGTCCTTCTGTGCGAGACGCCTCTCCGCCTCTTCGCTCCCTGCAAGGCTGTAGTGTGCGCGCCGGCACTCGGAAGCGAGAGGGCAGGTGCAGAGAGCACCGCGATCTGACGGCGCCGTGCAGGCTGGAAAGGAAAGAGGGCTGCCACTGGAATGTGGTGCAAGTACAGGTTTGCACGCGTCGAGGGTAAGCTCTGGGTGAGCTTGTTGACCTAAAGCTGTTCTCTGTGCCAGACGTAGCCGAGAATCTTTCCGTTGAGATTCAGGCTACCGCGCAAACAGAATGTGGTGCTACCTAGCGCTGCGAGGGAAAGGGCATAGCCCAGGCGTGTTTCGGCAGAAGCAGCAGCACGGAGGGTTTCTCTGCCGGCACCGCGGCTCCCTGTGCGAGAAGTAGACGACGGCTCGACTCCGGCAGAATGAAAGCGCGACACGGTACGAAGAGCGTAAGAATGAAGGCAGAGCACCGAGCTGCCGTGCGCCATCGCGCAGGCTGCAAGAGGAAGCGTGCCTGGCCACCGGCTCCTTTGCGGATTCACGTTAGCACTTGAAAACAGAAAGTTCCACTCGCAGCTACTGGTGCTGCTACCTCTTTCTCTTCCAGCTTTCCCTGGAAAGAACTGTGCCCAGGTTTAGGCTTCAACGCGCCGAGGTAACAGTGGCAGATGCGGCAGAGAATGGAAATACAGCGTGCAGCGGGCGGTTTCTGGTGCTTTACGGGAGGCAAGGGGAAAGTGCAGCGCAGCAGTGGCTTTTACTTCTGGAGCCTTTTGCTTTGGTAGCAGCAGCTGCTGCAAGTGGGCAACGGAGCTGCGAGAGTGCATCATGTGACGGCACATCTCTCTGAGAGAGGAGCTTTCGAGCCGCAGCGCGTTGCGCCCGGTTTCAAGGCTACTTGGAGGAGTGGGGGGTACTTGAAGAACGCCTTCTTTCTGGGCGCGCCCTACTGGGTGTGCTCAAGCTGCATGGACTCGGCAGCACTGGAGGTGTAAGAACCTGTTTCTGGCCAGCTTGTGTGCTGGAGTGCAAGGGCTGCGCCTTCCTTTCTGAAGCAGCCCAGAGCATTCTCAGCGGAACCTGCTTGTGAAGCAGCTCTCGGCTGGACATTTGCGAGTCGCTGCACTGAAGTGCATGAAGCCGGTGCCCAGCTGCTTCGTCCTTCGCCTTCTGGGCTCTGGACAGAACTGAAGCGCAGCGATGGCTTGGAGCTTTGCCGCTCTTCAGCGCGAACACTGCACGCAGCCACAGGCTGCTGTGCACGGCTTTTCCTCAGCTCGACGTACCGTCATTCTCTTGCTGTTTCCCAGCGTCGAAAGTGTCCGTGTAGCTCTCGCTCAGCGAAATGCGTCAGGAGAGAAACGCTTGCTGGATGAGCCTTTCGCTGGCCAAGACTTTCAACACAGCACCACCATTCGGGCAAGGAGGAGGAGAAAGGAAGACCATCTTTGCGTCCTGGCCCGTCCTTCTGTGCGAGACGCCTCTCCGCCTCTTCGCTCCCTGCAAGGCTGTAGTGTGCGCGCCGGCACTCGGAAGCGAGAGGGCAGGTGCAGAGAGCACCGCGATCTGACGGCGCCGTGCAGGCTGGAAAGGAAAGAGGGCTGCCACTGGAATGTGGTGCAAGTACAGGTTTGCACGCGTCGAGGGTAAGCTCTGGGTGAGCTTGTTGACCTAAAGCTGTTCTCTGTGCCAGACGTAGCCGAGAATCTTTCCGTTGAGATTCAGGCTACCGCGCAAACAGAATGTGGTGCTACCTAGCGCTGCGAGGGAAAGGGCATAGCCCAGGCGTGTTTCGGCAGAAGCAGCAGCACGGAGGGTTTCTCTGCCGGCACCGCGGCTCCCTGTGCGAGAAGTAGACGACGGCTCGACTCCGGCAGAATGAAAGCGCGACACGGTACGAAGAGCGTAAGAATGAAGGCAGAGCACCGAGCTGCCGTGCGCCATCGCGCAGGCTGCAAGAGGAAGCGTGCCTGGCCACCGGCTCCTTTGCGGATTCACGTTAGCACTTGAAAACAGAAAGTTCCACTCGCAGCTACTGGTGCTGCTACCTCTTTCTCTTCCAGCTTTCCCTGGAAAGAACTGTGCCCAGGTTTAGGCTTCAACGCGCCGAGGTAACAGTGGCAGATGCGGCAGAGAATGGAAATACAGCGTGCAGCGGGCGGTTTCTGGTGCTTTACGGGAGGCAAGGGGAAAGTGCAGCGCAGCAGTGGCTTTTACTTCTGGAGCCTTTTGCTTTGGTAGCAGCAGCTGCTGCAAGTGGGCAACGGAGCTGCGAGAGTGCATCATGTGACGGCACATCTCTCTGAGAGAGGAGCTTTCGAGCCGCAGCGCGTTGCGCCCGGTTTCAAGGCTACTTGGAGGAGTGGGGGGTACTTGAAGAACGCCTTCTTTCTGGGCGCGCCCTACTGGGTGTGCTCAAGCTGCATGGACTCGGCAGCACTGGAGGTGTAAGAACCTGTTTCTGGCCAGCTTGTGTGCTGGAGTGCAAGGGCTGCGCCTTCCTTTCTGAAGCAGCCCAGAGCATTCTCAGCGGAACCTGCTTGTGAAGCAGCTCTCGGCTGGACATTTGCGAGTCGCTGCACTGAAGTGCATGAAGCCGGTGCCCAGCTGCTTCGTCCTTCGCCTTCTGGGCTCTGGACAGAACTGAAGCGCAGCGATGGCTTGGAGCTTTGCCGCTCTTCAGCGCGAACACTGCACGCAGCCACAGGCTGCTGTGCACGGCTTTTCCTCAGCTCGACGTACAGTCATTGTCTTGCTGTTTCCCAGCGTCGAAAGTGTCCGTGTAGCTCTCGCTCAGCGAAATGCGTCAGGAGAGAAACACTTGCTGGATGAGCCTTTCGCTGGCCAAGACTTTCAACACAGCACCACCATTCGGGCAAGGAGGAGGAGAAAGGAAGACCACCTTTGCGTCCTGGCCCGTCCTTCTGTGCGAGACGCCTCTCCGCCTCTTCGCTCCCTGCAAGGCTGTAGTGTGCGCGCCGGCACGCGGAAGCGAGAGGGCAGGTGCAGAGAGCACCGCGATCTGACGGCGCCGTGCAGGCTGGAAAGGAAAGAGGGCTGCCACTGGAATGTGGTGCAAGTACAGGTTTGCACGCGTCGAGGGTAAGCTCTGGGTGAGCTTGTTGACCTAAAGCTGTTCTCTGTGCCAGACGTAGCCGAGAATCTTTCCGTTGAGATTCAGGCTACCGCGCAAACAGAATGTGGTGCTACCTAGCGCTGCGAGGGAAAGGGCATAGCCCAGGCGTGTTTCGGCAGAAGCAGCAGCACGGAGGGTTTCTCTGCCGGCACCGCGGCTCCCTGTGCGAGAAGTAGACGACGGCTCGACTCCGGCAGAATGAAAGCGCGACACGGTACGAAGAGCGTAAGAATGAAGGCAGAGCACCGAGCTGCCGTGCGCCATCGCGCAGGCTGCAAGAGGAAGCGTGCCTGGCCACCGGCTCCTTTGCGGATTCACGTTAGCACTTGAAAACAGAAAGTTCCACTCGCAGCTACTGGTGCTGCTACCTCTTTCTCTTCCAGCTTTCCCTGGAAAGAACTGTGCCCAGGTTTAGGCTTCAACGCGCCGAGGTAACAGTGGCAGATGCGGCAGAGAATGGAAATACAGCGTGCAGCGGGCGGTTTCTGGTGCTTTACGGGAGGCAAGGGGAAAGTGCAGCGCAGCAGTGGCTTTTACTTCTGGAGCCTTTTGCTTTGGTAGCAGCAGCTGCTGCAAGTGGGCAACGGAGCTGCGAGAGTGCATCATGTGACGGCACATCTCTCTGAGAGAGGAGCTTTCGAGCCGCAGCGCGTTGCGCCCGGTTTCAAGGCTACTTGGAGGAGTGGGGGGTACTTGAAGAACGCCTTCTTTCTGGGCGCGTCCTTCTGGGTGTGCTCAAGCTGCATGGACTCGGCAGCACTGGAGGTGTAAGAACCTGTTTCTGGCCAGCTTGTGTGCTGGAGTGCAAGGGCTGCGCCTTCCTTTCTGAAGCAGCCCAGAGCATTCTCAGCGGAACCTGCTTGTGAAGCAGCTCTCGGCTGGACATTTGCGAGTCGCTGCACTGAAGTGCATGAAGCCGGTGCCCAGCTGCTTCGTCCTTCGCTTTCTGGGCTCTGGACAGAACTGAAGCGCAGCGATGGCTTGGAGCTTTGCCGCTCTTCAGCGTGAACACTGCACGCAGCCACAGGCTGGACATTTGCGAGTCGCTGCACTGAAGTGCATGAAGCCGGTGCCCAGCTGCTTCGTCCTTCGCCTTCTGGGCTCTGGACAGAACTGAAGCGCAGCGATGGCTTGGAGCTTTGCCGCTCTTCAGCGCGAACACTGCACGCAGCCACAGGCTGCTGTGCACGGCTTTTCCTCAGCTCGACGTACCGTCATTCTCTTGCTGTTTCTCAGCGTCGAAAGTGTCCGTGTAGCTCTCGCTCAGCGAAATGCGTCAGGAGAGAAACGCTTGCTGGATGAGCCTTTCGCTGGCCAAGACTTTCAACACAGCACCACCATTCGGGCAAGGAGGAGGAGAAAGGAAGACCATCTTTGCGTCCTGGCCCGTCCTTCTGTGCGAGACGCCTCTCCGCCTCTTCGCTCCCTGCAAGGCTGTAGTGTGCGCGCCGGCACTCGGAAGCGAGAGGGCAGGTGCAGAGAGCACCGCGATCTGACGGCGCCGTGCAGGCTGGAAAGGAAAGAGGGCTGCCACTGGAATGTGGTGCAAGTACAGGTTTGCACGCGTCGAGGGTAAGCTCTGGGTGAGCTTGTTGACCTAAAGCTGTTCTCTGTGCCAGACGTAGCCGAGAATCTTTCCGTTGAGATTCAGGCTACCGCGCAAACAGAATGTGGTGCTACCTAGCGCTGCGAGGGAAAGGGCATAGCCCAGGCGTGTTTCGGCAGAAGCAGCAGCACGGAGGGTTTCTCTGCCGGCACCGCGGCTCCCTGTGCGAGAAGTAGACGACGGCTCGACTCCGGCAGAATGAAAGCGCGACACGGTACGAAGAGCGTAAGAATGAAGGCAGAGCACCGAGCTGCCGTGCGCCATCGCGCAGGCTGCAAGAGGAAGCGTGCCTGGCCACCGGCTCCTTTGCGGATTCACGTTAGCACTTGAAAACAGAAAGTTCCACTCGCAGCTACTGGTGCTGCTACCTCTTTCTCTTCCAGCTTTCCCTGGAAAGAACTGTGCCCAGGTTTAGGCTTCAACGCGCCGAGGTAACAGTGGCAGATGCGGCAGAGAATGGAAATACAGCGTGCAGCGGGCGGTTTCTGGTGCTTTACGGGAGGCAAGGGGAAAGTGCAGCGCAGCAGTGGCTTTTACTTCTGGAGCCTTTTGCTTTGGTAGCAGCAGCTGCTGCAAGTGGGCAACGGAGCTGCGAGAGTGCATCATGTGACGGCACATCTCTCTGAGAGAGGAGCTTTCGAGCCGCAGCGCGTTGCGCCCGGTTTCAAGGCTACTTGGAGGAGTGGGGGGTACTTGAAGAACGCCTTCTTTCTGGGCGCGCCCTACTGGGTGTGCTCAAGCTGCATGGACTCGGCAGCACTGGAGGTGTAAGAACCTGTTTCTGGCCAGCTTGTGTGCTGGAGTGCAAGGGCTGCGCCTTCCTTTCTGAAGCAGCCCAGAGCATTCTCAGCGGAACCTGCTTGTGAAGCAGCTCTCGGCTGGACATTTGCGAGTCGCTGCACTGAAGTGCATGAAGCCGGTGCCCAGCTGCTTCGTCCTTCGCTTTCTGGGCTCTGGACAGAACTGAAGCGCAGCGATGGCTTGGAGCTTTGCCGCTCTTCAGCGTGAACACTGCACGCAGCCACAGGCTGGACATTTGCGAGTCGCTGCACTGAAGTGCATGAAGCCGGTGCCCAGCTGCTTCGTCCTTCGCCTTCTGGGCTCTGGACAGAACTGAAGCGCAGCGATGGCTTGGAGCTTTGCCGCTCTTCAGCGCGAACACTGCACGCAGCCACAGGCTGCTGTGCACGGCTTTTCCTCAGCTCGACGTACCGTCATTCTCTTGCTGTTTCTCAGCGTCGAAAGTGTCCGTGTAGCTCTCGCTCAGCGAAATGCGTCAGGAGAGAAACGCTTGCTGGATGAGCCTTTCGCTGGCCAAGACTTTCAACACAGCACCACCATTCGGGCAAGGAGGAGGAGAAAGGAAGACCATCTTTGCGTTCTGGCCCGTCCTTCTGTGCGAGACGCCTCTCCGCCTCTTCGCTCCCTGCAAGGCTGTAGTGTGCGCGTCGGCACTCGGAAGCGAGAGGGCAGGTGCAGAGAGCACCGCGATCTGACGGCGCCGTGCAGGCTGGAAAGGAAAGAGGGCTGCCACTGGAATGTGGTGCAAGTACAGGTTTGCACGCGTCGAGGGTAAGCTCTGGGTGAGCTTGTTGACCTAAAGCTGTTCTCTGTGCCAGACGTAGCCGAGAATCTTTCCGTTGAGATTCAGGCTACCGCGCAAACAGAATGTGGTGCTACCTAGCGCTGCGAGGGAAAGGGCATAGCCCAGGCGTGTTTCGGCAGAAGCAGCAGCACGGAGGGTTTCTCTGCCGGCACCGCGGCTCCCTGTGCGAGAAGTAGACGACGGCTCGACTCCGGCAGAATGAAAGCGCGACACGGTACGAAGAGCGTAAGAATGAAGGCAGAGCACCGAGCTGCCGTGCGCCATCGCGCAGGCTGCAAGAGGAAGCGTGCCTGGCCACCGGCTCCTTTGCGGATTCACGTTAGCACTTGAAAACAGAAAGTTCCACTCGCAGCTACTGGTGCTGCTACCTCTTTCTCTTCCAGCTTTCCCTGGAAAGAACTGTGCCCAGGTTTAGGCTTCAACGCGCCGAGGTAACAGTGGCAGATGCGGCAGAGAATGAAAATACAGCGTGCAGCGGGCGGTTTCTGGTGCTTTACGGGAGGCAAGGGGAAAGTGCAGCGCAGCAGTGGCTTTTACTTCTGGAGCCTTTTGCTTTGGTAGCAGCAGCTGCTGCAAGTGGGCAACGGAGCTGCGAGAGTGCATCATGTGACGGCACATCTCTCTGAGAGAGGAGCTTTCGAGCCGCAGCGCGTTGCGCCCGGTTTCAAGGCTACTTGGAGGAGTGGGGGGTACTTGAAGAACGCCTTCTTTCTGGGCGCGCCCTACTGGGTGTGCTCAAGCTGCATGGACTCGGCAGCACTGGAGGTGTAAGAACCTGTTTCTGGCCAGCTTGTGTGCTGGAGTGCAAGGGCTGCGCCTTCCTTTCTGAAGCAGCCCAGAGCATTCTCAGCGGAACCTGCTTGTGAAGCAGCTCTCGGCTGGACATTTGCGAGTCGCTGCACTGAAGTGCATGAAGCCGGTGCCCAGCTGCTTCGTCCTTCGCTTTCTGGGCTCTGGACAGAACTGAAGCGCAGCGATGGCTTGGAGCTTTGCCGCTCTTCAGCGTGAACACTGCACGCAGCCACAGGCTGGACATTTGCGAGTCGCTGCACTGAAGTGCATGAAGCCGGTGCCCAGCTGCTTCGTCCTTCGCCTTCTGGGCTCTGGACAGAACTGAAGCGCAGCGATGGCTTGGAGCTTTGCCGCTCTTCAGCGCGAACACTGCACGCAGCCACAGGCTGCTGTGCACGGCTTTTCCTCAGCTCGACGTACCGTCATTCTCTTGCTGTTTCCCAGCGTCGAAAGTGTCCGTGTAGCTCTCGCTCAGCGAAATGCGTCAGGAGAGAAACGCTTGCTGGATGAGCCTTTCGCTGGCCAAGACTTTCAACACAGCACCACCATTCGGGCAAGGAGGAGGAGAAAGGAAGACCATCTTTGCGTTCTGGCCCGTCCTTCTGTGCGAGACGCCTCTCCGCCTCTTCGCTCCCTGCAAGGCTGTAGTGTGCGCGCCGGCACTCGGAAGCGAGAGGGCAGGTGCAGAGAGCACCGCGATCTGACGGCGCCGTGCAGGCTGGAAAGGAAAGAGGGCTGCCACTGGAATGTGGTGCAAGTACAGGTTTGCACGCGTCGAGGGTAAGCTCTGGGTGAGCTTGTTGACCTAAAGCTGTTCTCTGTGCCAGACGTAGCCGAGAATCTTTCCGTTGAGATTCAGGCTACCGCGCAAACAGAATGTGGTGCTACCTAGCGCTGCGAGGGAAAGGGCATAGCCCAGGCGTGTTTCGGCAGAAGCAGCAGCACGGAGGGTTTCTCTGCCGGCACCGCGGCTCCCTGTGCGAGAAGTAGACGACGGCTCGACTCCGGCAGAATGAAAGCGCGACACGGTACGAAGAGCGTAAGAATGAAGGCAGAGCACCGAGCTGCCGTGCGCCATCGCGCAGGCTGCAAGAGGAAGCGTGCCTGGCCACCGGCTCCTTTGCGGATTCACGTTAGCACTTGAAAACAGAAAGTTCCACTCGCAGCTACTGGTGCTGCTACCTCTTTCTCTTCCAGCTTTCCCTGGAAAGAACTGTGCCCAGGTTTAGGCTTCAACGCGCCGAGGTAACAGTGGCAGATGCGGCAGAGAATGGAAATACAGCGTGCAGCGGGCGGTTTCTGGTGCTTTACGGGAGGCAAGGGGAAAGTGCAGCGCAGCAGTGGCTTTTACTTCTGGAGCCTTTTGCTTTGGTAGCAGCAGCTGCTGCAAGTGGGCAACGGAGCTGCGAGAGTGCATCATGTGACGGCACATCTCTCTGAGAGAGGAGCTTTCGAGCCGCAGCGCGTTGCGCCCGGTTTCAAGGCTACTTGGAGGAGTGGGGGGTACTTGAAGAACGCCTTCTTTCTGGGCGCGCCCTACTGGGTGTGCTCAAGCTGCATGGACTCGGCAGCACTGGAGGTGTAAGAACCTGTTTCTGGCCAGCTTGTGTGCTGGAGTGCAAGGGCTGCGCCTTCCTTTCTGAAGCAGCCCAGAGCATTCTCAGCGGAACCTGCTTGTGAAGCAGCTCTCGGCTGGACATTTGCGAGTCGCTGCACTGAAGTGCATGAAGCCGGTGCCCAGCTGCTTCGTCCTTCGCTTTCTGGGCTCTGGACAGAACTGAAGCGCAGCGATGGCTTGGAGCTTTGCCGCTCTTCAGCGTGAACACTGCACGCAGCCACAGGCTGGACATTTGCGAGTCGCTGCACTGAAGTGCATGAAGCCGGTGCCCAGCTGCTTCGTCCTTCGCTTTCTGGGCTCTGGACAGAACTGAAGCGCAGCGATGGCTTGGAGCTTTGCCGCTCTTCAGCGTGAACACTGCACACAGCCACAGGCTGGACATTTGCGAGTCGCTGCACTGAAGTGCATGAAGCCGGTGCCCAGCTGCTTCGTCCTTCGCCTTCTGGGCTCTGGACAGAACTGAAGCGCAGCGATGGCTTGGAGCTTTGCCGCTCTTCAGCGCGAACACTGCACGCAGCCACAGGCTGCTGTGCACGGCTTTTCCTCAGCTCGACGTACAGTCATTGTCTTGCTGTTTCCCAGCGTCGAAAGTGTCCGTGTAGCTCTCGCTCAGCGAAATGCGTCAGGAGAGAAACGCTTGCTGGATGAGCCTTTCGCTGGCCAAGACTTTCAACACAGCACCACCATTCGGGCAAGGAGGAGGAGAAAGGAAGACCACCTTTGCGTCCTGGCCCGTCCTTCTGTGCGAGACGCCTCTCCGCCTCTTCGCTCCCTGCAAGGCTGTAGTGTGCGCGCCGGCACGCGGAAGCGAGAGGGCAGGTGCAGAGAGCACCGCGATCTGACGGCGCCGTGCAGGCTGGAAAGGAAAGAGGGCTGCCACTGGAATGTGGTGCAAGTACAGGTTTGCACGCGTCGAGGGTAAGCTCTGGGTGAGCTTGTTGACCTAAAGCTGTTCTCTGTGCCAGACGTAGCCGAGAATCTTTCCGTTGAGATTCAGGCTACCGCGCAAACAGAATGTGGTGCTACCTAGCGCTGCGAGGGAAAGGGCATAGCCCAGGCGTGTTTCGGCAGAAGCAGCAGCACGGAGGGTTTCTCTGCCGGCACCGCGGCTCCCTGTGCGAGAAGTAGACGACGGCTCGACTCCGGCAGAATGAAAGCGCGACACGGTACGAAGAGCGTAAGAATGAAGGCAGAGCACCGAGCTGCCGTGCGCCATCGCGCAGGCTGCAAGAGGAAGCGTGCCTGGCCACCGGCTCCTTTGCGGATTCACGTTAGCACTTGAAAACAGAAAGTTCCACTCGCAGCTACTGGTGCTGCTACCTCTTTCTCTTCCAGCTTTCCCTGGAAAGAACTGTGCCCAGGTTTAGGCTTCAACGCGCCGAGGTAACAGTGGCAGATGCGGCAGAGAATGGAAATACAGCGTGCAGCGGGCGGTTTCTGGTGCTTTACGGGAGGCAAGGGGAAAGTGCAGCGCAGCAGTGGCTTTTACTTCTGGAGCCTTTTGCTTTGGTAGCAGCAGCTGCTGCAAGTGGGCAACGGAGCTGCGAGAGTGCATCATGTGACGGCACATCTCTCTGAGAGAGGAGCTTTCGAGCCGCAGCGCGTTGCGCCCGGTTTCAAGGCTACTTGGAGGAGTGGGGGGTACTTGAAGAACGCCTTCTTTCTGGGCGCGCCCTTCTGGGTGTGCTCAAGCTGCATGGACTAGGCAGCACTGGAGGTGTAAGAACCTGTTTCTGGCCAGCTTGTGTGCTGGAGTGCAAGGGCTGCACCTTCCTTTCTGAAGCAGCCCAGAGCATTCTCAGCGGAACCTGCTTGTGAAGCAGCTCTCGGCTGGACATTTGCGAGTCGCTGCACTGAAGTGCATGAAGCCGGTGCCCAGCTGCTTCGTCCTTCGCTTTCTGGGCTCTGGACAGAACTGAAGCGCAGCGATGGCTTGGAGCTTTGCCGCTCTTCAGCGTGAACACTGCACGCAGCCACAGGCTGGACATTTGCGAGTCGCTGCACTGAAGTGCATGAAGCCGGTGCCCAGCTGCTTCGTCCTTCGCCTTCTGGGCTCTGGACAGAACTGAAGCGCAGCGATGGCTTGGAGCTTTGCCGCTCTTCAGCGCGAACACTGCACGCAGCCACAGGCTGCTGTGCACGGCTTTTCCTCAGCTCGACGTACAGTCATTGTCTTGCTGTTTCCCAGCGTCGAAAGTGTCCGTGTAGCTCCCGCTCAGCGAAATGCGTCAGGAGAGAAACACTTGCTGGATGAGCCTTTCGCTGGCCAAGACTTTCAACACAGCACCACCATTCGGGCAAGGAGGAGGAGAAAGGAAGACCACCTTTGCGTCCTGGCCCGTCCTTCTGTGCGAGACGCCTCTCCGCCTCTTCGCTCCCTGCAAGGCTGTAGTGTGCGCGCCGGCACGCGGAAGCGAGAGGGCAGGTGCAGAGAGCACCGCGATCTGACGGCGCCGTGCAGGCTGGAAAGGAAAGAGGGCTGCCACTGGAATGTGGTGCAAGTACAGGTTTGCACGCGTCGAGGGTAAGCTCTGGGTGAGCTTGTTGACCTAAAGCTGTTCTCTGTGCCAGACGTAGCCGAGAATCTTTCCGTTGAGATTCAGGCTACCGCGCAAACAGAATGTGGTGCTACCTAGCGCTGCGAGGGAAAGGGCATAGCCCAGGCGTGTTTCGGCAGAAGCAGCAGCACGGAGGGTTTCTCTGCCGGCACCGCGGCTCCCTGTGCGAGAAGTAGACGACGGCTCGACTCCGGCAGAATGAAAGCGCGACACGGTACGAAGAGCGTAAGAATGAAGGCAGAGCACCGAGCTGCCGTGCGCCATCGCGCAGGCTGCAAGAGGAAGCGTGCCTGGCCACTGGCTCCTTTGCGGATTCACGTTAGCACTTGAAAACAGAAAGTTCCACTCGCAGCTACTGGTGCTGCTACCTCTTTCTCTTCCAGCTTTCCCTGGAAAGAACTGTGCCCAGGTTTAGGCTTCAACGCGCCGAGGTAACAGTGGCAGATGCGGCAGAGAATGGAAATACAGCGTGCAGCGGGCGGTTTCTGGTGCTTTACGGGAGGCAAGGGGAAAGTGCAGCGCAGCAGTGGCTTTTACTTCTGGAGCCTTTTGCTTTGGTAGCAGCAGCTGCTGCAAGTGGGCAACGGAGCTGCGAGAGTGCATCATGTGACGGCACATCTCTCTGAGAGAGGAGCTTTCGAGCCGCAGCGCGTTGCGCCCGGTTTCAAGGCTACTTGGAGGAGTGGGGGGTACTTGAAGAACGCCTTCTTTCTGGGCGCGTCCTTCTGGGTGTGCTCAAGCTGCATGGACTCGGCAGCACTGGAGGTGTAAGAACCTGTTTCTGGCCAGCTTGTGTGCTGGAGTGCAAGGGCTGCGCCTTCCTTTCTGAAGCAGCCCAGAGCATTCTCAGCGGAACCTGCTTGTGAAGCAGCTCTCGGCTGGACATTTGCGAGTCGCTGCACTGAAGTGCATGAAGCCGGTGCCCAGCTGCTTCGTCCTTCGCTTTCTGGGCTCTGGACAGAACTGAAGCGCAGCGATGGCTTGGAGCTTTGCCGCTCTTCAGCGTGAACACTGCACGCAGCCACAGGCTGGACATTTGCGAGTCGCTGCACTAAAGTGCATGAAGCCGGTGCCCAGCTGCTTCGTCCTTCGCCTTCTGGGCTCTGGACAGAACTGAAGCGCAGCGATGGCTTGGAGCTTTGCCGCTCTTCAGCGCGAACACTGCACGCAGCCACAGGCTGCTGTGCACGGCTTTTCCTCAGCTCGACGTACCGTCATTCTCTTGCTGTTTCTCAGCGTCGAAAGTGTCCGTGTAGCTCTCGCTCAGCGAAATGCGTCAGGAGAGAAACGCTTGCTGGATGAGCCTTTCGCTGGCCAAGACTTTCAACACAGCACCACCATTCGGGCAAGGAGGAGGAGAAAGGAAGACCATCTTTGCGTCCTGGCCCGTCCTTCTGTGCGAGACGCCTCTCCGCCTCTTCGCTCCCTGCAAGGCTGTAGTGTGCGCGCCGGCACTCGGAAGCGAGAGGGCAGGTGCAGAGAGCACCGCGATCTGACGGCGCCGTGCAGGCTGGAAAGGAAAGAGGGCTGCCACTGGAATGTGGTGCAAGTACAGGTTTGCACGCGTCGAGGGTAAGCTCTGGGTGAGCTTGTTGACCTAAAGCTGTTCTCTGTGCCAGACGTAGCCGAGAATCTTTCCGTTGAGATTCAGGCTACCGCGCAAACAGAATGTGGTGCTACCTAGCGCTGCGAGGGAAAGGGCATAGCCCAGGCGTGTTTCGGCAGAAGCAGCAGCACGGAGGGTTTCTCTGCCGGCACCGCGGCTCCCTGTGCGAGAAGTAGACGACGGCTCGACTCCGGCAGAATGAAAGCGCGACACGGTACGAAGAGCGTAAGAATGAAGGCAGAGCACCGAGCTGCCGTGCGCCATCGCGCAGGCTGCAAGAGGAAGCGTGCCTGGCCACCGGCTCCTTTGCGGATTCACGTTAGCACTTGAAAACAGAAAGTTCCACTCGCAGCTACTGGTGCTGCTACCTCTTTCTCTTCCAGCTTTCCCTGGAAAGAACTGTGCCCAGGTTTAGGCTTCAACGCGCCGAGGTAACAGTGGCAGATGCGGCAGAGAATGGAAATACAGCGTGCAGCGGGCGGTTTCTGGTGCTTTACGGGAGGCAAGGGGAAAGTGCAGCGCAGCAGTGGCTTTTACTTCTGGAGCCTTTTGCTTTGGTAGCAGCAGCTGCTGCAAGTGGGCAACGGAGCTGCGAGAGTGCATCATGTGACGGCACATCTCTCTGAGAGAGGAGCTTTCGAGCCGCAGCGCGTTGCGCCCGGTTTCAAGGCTACTTGGAGGAGTGGGGGGTACTTGAAGAACGCCTTCTTTCTGGGCGCGTCCTTCTGGGTGTGCTCAAGCTGCATGGACTCGGCAGCACTGGAGGTGTAAGAACCTGTTTCTGGCCAGCTTGTGTGCTGGAGTGCAAGGGCTGCGCCTTCCTTTCTGAAGCAGCCCAGAGCATTCTCAGCGGAACCTGCTTGTGAAGCAGCTCTCGGCTGGACATTTGCGAGTCGCTGCACTGAAGTGCATGAAGCCGGTGCCCAGCTGCTTCGTCCTTCGCTTTCTGGGCTCTGGACAGAACTGAAGCGCAGCGATGGCTTGGAGCTTTGCCGCTCTTCAGCGTGAACACTGCACGCAGCCACAGGCTGGACATTTGCGAGTCGCTGCACTGAAGTGCATGAAGCCGGTGCCCAGCTGCTTCGTCCTTCGCTTTCTGGGCTCTGGACAGAACTGAAGCGCAGCGATGGCTTGGAGCTTTGCCGCTCTTCAGCGTGAACACTGCACGCAGCCACAGGCTGGACATTTGCGAGTCGCTGCACTGAAGTGCATGAAGCCGGTGCCCAGCTGCTTCGTCCTTCGCCTTCTGGGCTCTGGACAGAACTGAAGCGCAGCGATGGCTTGGAGCTTTGCCGCTCTTCAGCGCGAACACTGCACGCAGCCACAGGCTGCTGTGCACGGCTTTTCCTCAGCTCGACGTACAGTCATTGTCTTGCTGTTTCCCAGCGTCGAAAGTGTCCGTGTAGCTCTCGCTCAGCGAAATGCGTCAGGAGAGAAACGCTTGCTGGATGAGCCTTTCGCTGGCCAAGACTTTCAACACAGCACCACCATTCGGGCAAGGAGGAGGAGAAAGGAAGACCACCTTTGCGTCCTGGCCCGTCCTTCTGTGCGAGACGCCTCTCCGCCTCTTCGCTCCCTGCAAGGCTGTAGTGTGCGCGCCGGCACGCGGAAGCGAGAGGGCAGGTGCAGAGAGCACCGCGATCTGACGGCGCCGTGCAGGCTGGAAAGGAAAGAGGGCTGCCACTGGAATGTGGTGCAAGTACAGGTTTGCACGCGTCGAGGGTAAGCTCTGGGTGAGCTTGTTGACCTAAAGCTGTTCTCTGTGCCAGACGTAGCCGAGAATCTTTCCGTTGAGATTCAGGCTACCGCGCAAACAGAATGTGGTGCTACCTAGCGCTGCGAGGGAAAGGGCATAGCCCAGGCGTGTTTCGGCAGAAGCAGCAGCACGGAGGGTTTCTCTGCCGGCACCGCGGCTCCCTGTGCGAGAAGTAGACGACGGCTCGACTCCGGCAGAATGAAAGCGCGACACGGTACGAAGAGCGTAAGAATGAAGGCAGAGCACCGAGCTGCCGTGCGCCATCGCGCAGGCTGCAAGAGGAAGCGTGCCTGGCCACCGGCTCCTTTGCGGATTCACGTTAGCACTTGAAAACAGAAAGTTCCACTCGCAGCTACTGGTGCTGCTACCTCTTTCTCTTCCAGCTTTCCCTGGAAAGAACTGTGCCCAGGTTTAGGCTTCAACGCGCCGAGGTAACAGTGGCAGATGCGGCAGAGAATGGAAATACAGCGTGCAGCGGGCGGTTTCTGGTGCTTTACGGGAGGCAAGGGGAAAGTGCAGCGCAGCAGTGGCTTTTACTTCTGGAGCCTTTTGCTTTGGTAGCAGCAGCTGCTGCAAGTGGGCAACGGAGCTGCGAGAGTGCATCATGTGACGGCACATCTCTCTGAGAGAGGAGCTTTCGAGCCGCAGCGCGTTGCGCCCGGTTTCAAGGCTACTTGGAGGAGTGGGGGGTACTTGAAGAACGCCTTCTTTCTGGGCGCGTCCTTCTGGGTGTGCTCAAGCTGCATGGACTCGGCAGCACTGGAGGTGTAAGAACCTGTTTCTGGCCAGCTTGTGTGCTGGAGTGCAAGGGCTGCGCCTTCCTTTCTGAAGCAGCCCAGAGCATTCTCAGCGGAACCTGCTTGTGAAGCAGCTCTCGGCTGGACATTTGCGAGTCGCTGCACTGAAGTGCATGAAGCCGGTGCCCAGCTGCTTCGTCCTTCGCTTTCTGGGCTCTGGACAGAACTGAAGCGCAGCGATGGCTTGGAGCTTTGCCGCTCTTCAGCGTGAACACTGCACGCAGCCACAGGCTGGACATTTGCGAGTCGCTGCACTGAAGTGCATGAAGCCGGTGCCCAGCTGCTTCGTCCTTCGCCTTCTGGGCTCTGGACAGAACTGAAGCGCAGCGATGGCTTGGAGCTTTGCCGCTCTTCAGCGCGAACACTGCACGCAGCCACAGGCTGCTGTGCACGGCTTTTCCTCAGCTCGACGTACAGTCATTGTCTTGCTGTTTCCCAGCGTCGAAAGTGTCCGTGTAGCTCTCGCTCAGCGAAATGCGTCAGGAGAGAAACACTTGCTGGATGAGCCTTTCGCTGGCCAAGACTTTCAACACAGCACCACCATTCGGGCAAGGAGGAGGAGAAAGGAAGACCACCTTTGCGTCCTGGCCCGTCCTTCTGTGCGAGACGCCTCTCCGCCTCTTCGCTCCCTGCAAGGCTGTAGTGTGCGCGCCGGCACGCGGAAGCGAGAGGGCAGGTGCAGAGAGCACCGCGATCTGACGGCGCCGTGCAGGCTGGAAAGGAAAGAGGGCTGCCACTGGAATGTGGTGCAAGTACAGGTTTGCACGCGTCGAGGGTAAGCTCTGGGTGAGCTTGTTGACCTAAAGCTGTTCTCTGTGCCAGACGTAGCCGAGAATCTTTCCGTTGAGATTCAGGCTACCGCGCAAACAGAATGTGGTGCTACCTAGCGCTGCGAGGGAAAGGGCATAGCCCAGGCGTGTTTCGGCAGAAGCAGCAGCACGGAGGGTTTCTCTGCCGGCACCGCGGCTCCCTGTGCGAGAAGTAGACGACGGCTCGACTCCGGCAGAATGAAAGCGCGACACGGTACGAAGAGCGTAAGAATGAAGGCAGAGCACCGAGCTGCCGTGCGCCATCGCGCAGGCTGCAAGAGGAAGCGTGCCTGGCCACCGGCTCCTTTGCGGATTCACGTTAGCACTTGAAAACAGAAAGTTCCACTCGCAGCTACTGGTGCTGCTACCTCTTTCTCTTCCAGCTTTCCCTGGAAAGAACTGTGCCCAGGTTTAGGCTTCAACGCGCCGAGGTAACAGTGGCAGATGCGGCAGAGAATGGAAATACAGCGTGCAGCGGGCGGTTTCTGGTGCTTTACGGGAGGCAAGGGGAAAGTGCAGCGCAGCAGTGGCTTTTACTTCTGGAGCCTTTTGCTTTGGTAGCAGCAGCTGCTGCAAGTGGGCAACGGAGCTGCGAGAGTGCATCATGTGACGGCACATCTCTCTGAGAGAGGAGCTTTCGAGCCGCAGCGCGTTGCGCCCGGTTTCAAGGCTACTTGGAGGAGTGGGGGGTACTTGAAGAACGCCTTCTTTCTGGGCGCGTCCTTCTGGGTGTGCTCAAGCTGCATGGACTCGGCAGCACTGGAGGTGTAAGAACCTGTTTCTGGCCAGCTTGTGTGCTGGAGTGCAAGGGCTGCGCCTTCCTTTCTGAAGCAGCCCAGAGCATTCTCAGCGGAACCTGCTTGTGAAGCAGCTCTCGGCTGGACATTTGCGAGTCGCTGCACTGAAGTGCATGAAGCCGGTGCCCAGCTGCTTCGTCCTTCGCTTTCTGGGCTCTGGACAGAACTGAAGCGCAGCGATGGCTTGGAGCTTTGCCGCTCTTCAGCGTGAACACTGCACGCAGCCACAGGCTGGACATTTGCGAGTCGCTGCACTGAAGTGCATGAAGCCGGTGCCCAGCTGCTTCGTCCTTCGCCTTCTGGGCTCTGGACAGAACTGAAGCGCAGCGATGGCTTGGAGCTTTGCCGCTCTTCAGCGCGAACACTGCACGCAGCCACAGGCTGCTGTGCACGGCTTTTCCTCAGCTCGACGTACCGTCATTCTCTTGCTGTTTCTCAGCGTCGAAAGTGTCCGTGTAGCTCTCGCTCAGCGAAATGCGTCAGGAGAGAAACGCTTGCTGGATGAGCCTTTCGCTGGCCAAGACTTTCAACACAGCACCACCATTCGGGCAAGGAGGAGGAGAAAGGAAGACCATCTTTGCGTCCTGGCCCGTCCTTCTGTGCGAGACGCCTCTCCGCCTCTTCGCTCCCTGCAAGGCTGTAGTGTGCGCGCCGGCACTCGGAAGCGAGAGGGCAGGTGCAGAGAGCACCGCGATCTGACGGCGCCGTGCAGGCTGGAAAGGAAAGAGGGCTGCCACTGGAATGTGGTGCAAGTACAGGTTTGCACGCGTCGAGGGTAAGCTCTGGGTGAGCTTGTTGACCTAAAGCTGTTCTCTGTGCCAGACGTAGCCGAGAATCTTTCCGTTGAGATTCAGGCTACCGCGCAAACAGAATGTGGTGCTACCTAGCGCTGCGAGGGAAAGGGCATAGCCCAGGCGTGTTTCGGCAGAAGCAGCAGCACGGAGGGTTTCTCTGCCGGCACCGCGGCTCCCTGTGCGAGAAGTAGACGACGGCTCGACTCCGGCAGAATGAAAGCGCGACACGGTACGAAGAGCGTAAGAATGAAGGCAGAGCACCGAGCTGCCGTGCGCCATCGCGCAGGCTGCAAGAGGAAGCGTGCCTGGCCACCGGCTCCTTTGCGGATTCACGTTAGCACTTGAAAACAGAAAGTTCCACTCGCAGCTACTGGTGCTGCTACCTCTTTCTCTTCCAGCTTTCCCTGGAAAGAACTGTGCCCAGGTTTAGGCTTCAACGCGCCGAGGTAACAGTGGCAGATGCGGCAGAGAATGGAAATACAGCGTGCAGCGGGCGGTTTCTGGTGCTTTACGGGAGGCAAGGGGAAAGTGCAGCGCAGCAGTGGCTTTTACTTCTGGAGCCTTTTGCTTTGGTAGCAGCAGCTGCTGCAAGTGGGCAACGGAGCTGCGAGAGTGCATCATGTGACGGCACATCTCTCTGAGAGAGGAGCTTTCGAGCCGCAGCGCGTTGCGCCCGGTTTCAAGGCTACTTGGAGGAGTGGGGGGTACTTGAAGAACGCCTTCTTTCTGGGCGCGTCCTTCTGGGTGTGCTCAAGCTGCATGGACTCGGCAGCACTGGAGGTGTAAGAACCTGTATCTGGCCAGCTTGTGTGCTGGAGTGCAAGGGCTGCGCCTTCCTTTCTGAAGCAGCCCAGAGCATTCTCAGCGGAACCTGCTTGTGAAGCAGCTCTCGGCTGGACATTTGCGAGTCGCTGCACTGAAGTGCATGAAGCCGGTGCCCAGCTGCTTCGTCCTTCGCTTTCTGGGCTCTGGACAGAACTGAAGCGCAGCGATGGCTTGGAGCTTTGCCGCTCTTCAGCGTGAACACTGCACGCAGCCACAGGCTGGACATTTGCGAGTCGCTGCACTGAAGTGCATGAAGCCGGTGCCCAGCTGCTTCGTCCTTCGCCTTCTGGGCTCTGGACAGAACTGAAGCGCAGCGATGGCTTGGAGCTTTGCCGCTCTTCAGCGCGAACACTGCACGCAGCCACAGGCTGCTGTGCACGGCTTTTCCTCAGCTCGACGTACAGTCATTGTCTTGCTGTTTCCCAGCGTCGAAAGTGTCCGTGTAGCTCTCGCTCAGCGAAATGCGTCAGGAGAGAAACGCTTGCTGGATGAGCCTTTCGCTGGCCAAGACTTTCAACACAGCACCACCATTCGGGCAAGGAGGAGGAGAAAGGAAGACCACCTTTGCGTCCTGGCCCGTCCTTCTGTGCGAGACGCCTCTCCGCCTCTTCGCTCCCTGCAAGGCTGTAGTGTGCGCGCCGGCACGCGGAAGCGAGAGGGCAGGTGCAGAGAGCACCGCGATCTGACGGCGCCGTGCAGGCTGGAAAGGAAAGAGGGCTGCCACTGGAATGTGGTGCAAGTACAGGTTTGCACGCGTCGAGGGTAAGCTCTGGGTGAGCTTGTTGACCTAAAGCTGTTCTCTGTGCCAGACGTAGCCGAGAATCTTTCCGTTGAGATTCAGGCTACCGCGCAAACAGAATGTGGTGCTACCTAGCGCTGCGAGGGAAAGGGCATAGCCCAGGCGTGTTTCGGCAGAAGCAGCAGCACGGAGGGTTTCTCTGCCGGCACCGCGGCTCCCTGTGCGAGAAGTAGACGACGGCTCGACTCCGGCAGAATGAAAGCGCGACACGGTACGAAGAGCGTAAGAATGAAGGCAGAGCACCGAGCTGCCGTGCGCCATCGCGCAGGCTGCAAGAGGAAGCGTGCCTGGCCACCGGCTCCTTTGCGGATTCACGTTAGCACTTGAAAACAGAAAGTTCCACTCGCAGCTACTGGTGCTGCTACCTCTTTCTCTTCCAGCTTTCCCTGGAAAGAACTGTGCCCAGGTTTAGGCTTCAACGCGCCGAGGTAACAGTGGCAGATGCGGCAGAGAATGGAAATACAGCGTGCAGCGGGCGGTTTCTGGTGCTTTACGGGAGGCAAGGGGAAAGTGCAGCGCAGCAGTGGCTTTTACTTCTGGAGCCTTTTGCTTTGGTAGCAGCAGCTGCTGCAAGTGGGCAACGGAGCTGCGAGAGTGCATCATGTGACGGCACATCTCTCTGAGAGAGGAGCTTTCGAGCCGCAGCGCGTTGCGCCCGGTTTCAAGGCTACTTGGAGGAGTGGGGGGTACTTGAAGAACGCCTTCTTTCTGGGCGCGTCCTTCTGGGTGTGCTCAAGCTGCATGGACTCGGCAGCACTGGAGGTGTAAGAACCTGTTTCTGGCCAGCTTGTGTGCTGGAGTGCAAGGGCTGCGCCTTCCTTTCTGAAGCAGCCCAGAGCATTCTCAGCGGAACCTGCTTGTGAAGCAGCTCTCGGCTGGACATTTGCGAGTCGCTGCACTGAAGTGCATGAAGCCGGTGCCCAGCTGCTTCGTCCTTCGCTTTCTGGGCTCTGGACAGAACTGAAGCGCAGCGATGGCTTGGAGCTTTGCCGCTCTTCAGCGTGAACACTGCACGCAGCCACAGGCTGGACATTTGCGAGTCGCTGCACTGAAGTGCATGAAGCCGGTGCCCAGCTGCTTCGTCCTTCGCCTTCTGGGCTCTGGACAGAACTGAAGCGCAGCGATGGCTTGGAGCTTTGCCGCTCTTCAGCGCGAACACTGCACGCAGCCACAGGCTGCTGTGCACGGCTTTTCCTCAGCTCGACGTACAGTCATTGTCTTGCTGTTTCCCAGCGTCGAAAGTGTCCGTGTAGCTCTCGCTCAGCGAAATGCGTCAGGAGAGAAACACTTGCTGGATGAGCCTTTCGCTGGCCAAGACTTTCAACACAGCACCACCATTCGGGCAAGGAGGAGGAGAAAGGAAGACCACCTTTGCGTCCTGGCCCGTCCTTCTGTGCGAGACGCCTCTCCGCCTCTTCGCTCCCTGCAAGGCTGTAGTGTGCGCGCCGGCACGCGGAAGCGAGAGGGCAGGTGCAGAGAGCACCGCGATCTGACGGCGCCGTGCAGGCTGGAAAGGAAAGAGGGCTGCCACTGGAATGTGGTGCAAGTACAGGTTTGCACGCGTCGAGGGTAAGCTCTGGGTGAGCTTGTTGACCTAAAGCTGTTCTCTGTGCCAGACGTAGCCGAGAATCTTTCCGTTGAGATTCAGGCTACCGCGCAAACAGAATGTGGTGCTACCTAGCGCTGCGAGGGAAAGGGCATAGCCCAGGCGTGTTTCGGCAGAAGCAGCAGCACGGAGGGTTTCTCTGCCGGCACCGCGGCTCCCTGTGCGAGAAGTAGACGACGGCTCGACTCCGGCAGAATGAAAGCGCGACACGGTACGAAGAGCGTAAGAATGAAGGCAGAGCACCGAGCTGCCGTGCGCCATCGCGCAGGCTGCAAGAGGAAGCGTACCTGGCCACCGGCTCCTTTGCGGATTCACGTTAGCACTTGAAAACAGAAAGTTCCACTCGCAGCTACTGGTGCTGCTACCTCTTTCTCTTCCAGCTTTCCCTGGAAAGAACTGTGCCCAGGTTTAGGCTTCAACGCGCCGAGGTAACAGTGGCAGATGCGGCAGAGAATGGAAATACAGCGTGCAGCGGGCGGTTTCTGGTGCTTTACGGGAGGCAAGGGGAAAGTGCAGCGCAGCAGTGGCTTTTACTTCTGGAGCCTTTTGCTTTGGTAGCAGCAGCTGCTGCAAGTGGGCAACGGAGCTGCGAGAGTGCATCATGTGACGGCACATCTCTCTGAGAGAGGAGCTTTCGAGCCGCAGCGCGTTGCGCCCGGTTTCAAGGCTACTTGGAGGAGTGGGGGGTACTTGAAGAACGCCTTCTTTCTGGGCGCGTCCTTCTGGGTGTGCTCAAGCTGCATGGACTCGGCAGCACTGGAGGTGTAAGAACCTGTTTCTGGCCAGCTTGTGTGCTGGAGTGCAAGGGCTGCGCCTTCCTTTCTGAAGCAGCCCAGAGCATTCTCAGCGGAACCTGCTTGTGAAGCAGCTCTCGGCTGGACATTTGCGAGTCGCTGCACTGAAGTGCATGAAGCCGGTGCCCAGCTGCTTCGTCCTTCGCTTTCTGGGCTCTGGACAGAACTGAAGCGCAGCGATGGCTTGGAGCTTTGCCGCTCTTCAGCGTGAACACTGCACGCAGCCACAGGCTGGACATTTGCGAGTCGCTGCACTGAAGTGCATGAAGCCGGTGCCCAGCTGCTTCGTCCTTCGCCTTCTGGGCTCTGGACAGAACTGAAGCGCAGCGATGGCTTGGAGCTTTGCCGCTCTTCAGCGCGAACACTGCACGCAGCCACAGGCTGCTGTGCACGGCTTTTCCTCAGCTCGACGAACAGTCATTGTCTTGCTGTTTCCCAGCGTCGAAAGTGTCCGTGTAGCTCTCGCTCAGCGAAATGCGTCAGGAGAGAAACACTTGCTGGATGAGCCTTTCGCTGGCCAAGACTTTCAACACAGCACCACCATTCGGGCAAGGAGGAGGAGAAAGGAAGACCATCTTTGCGTCCTGGCCCGTCCTTCTGTGCGAGACGCCTCTCCGCCTCTTCGCTCCCTGCAAGGCTGTAGTGTGCGCGCCGGCACGCGGAAGCGAGAGGGCAGGTGCAGAGAGCACCGCGATCTGACGGCGCCGTGCAGGCTGGAAAGGAAAGAGGGCTGCCACTGGAATGTGGTGCAAGTACAGGTTTGCACGCGTCGAGGGTAAGCTCTGGGTGAGCTTGTTGACCTAAAGCTGTTCTCTGTGCCAGACGTAGCCGAGAATCTTTCCGTTGAGATTCAGGCTACCGCGCAAACAGAATGTGGTGCTACCTAGCGCTGCGAGGGAAAGGGCATAGCCCAGGCGTGTTTCGGCAGAAGCAGCAGCACGGAGGGTTTCTCTGCCGGCACCGCGGCTCCCTGTGCGAGAAGTAGACGACGGCTCGACTCCGGCAGAATGAAAGCGCGACACGGTACGAAGAGCGTAAGAATGAAGGCAGAGCACCGAGCTGCCGTGCGCCATCGCGCAGGCTGCAAGAGGAAGCGTGCCTGGCCACCGGCTCCTTTGCGGATTCACGTTAGCACTTGAAAACAGAAAGTTCCACTCGCAGCTACTGGTGCTGCTACCTCTTTCTCTTCCAGCTTTCCCTGGAAAGAACTGTGCCCAGGTTTAGGCTTCAACGCGCCGAGGTAACAGTGGCAGATGCGGCAGAGAATGGAAATACAGCGTGCAGCGGGCGGTTTCTGGTGCTTTACGGGAGGCAAGGGGAAAGTGCAGCGCAGCAGTGGCTTTTACTTCTGGAGCCTTTTGCTTTGGTAGCAGCAGCTGCTGCAAGTGGGCAACGGAGCTGCGAGAGTGCATCATGTGACGGCACATCTCTCTGAGAGAGGAGCTTTCGAGCCGCAGCGCGTTGCGCCCGGTTTCAAGGCTACTTGGAGGAGTGGGGGGTACTTGAAGAACGCCTTCTTTCTGGGCGCGCCCTTCTGGGTGTGCTCAAGCTGCATGGACTAGGCAGCACTGGAGGTGTAAGAACCTGTTTCTGGCCAGCTTGTGTGCTGGAGTGCAAGGGCTGCACCTTCCTTTCTGAAGCAGCCCAGAGCATTCTCAGCGGAACCTGCTTGTGAAGCAGCTCTCGGCTGGACATTTGCGAGTCGCTGCACTGAAGTGCATGAAGCCGGTGCCCAGCTGCTTCGTCCTTCGCTTTCTGGGCTCTGGACAGAACTGAAGCGCAGCGATGGCTTGGAGCTTTGCCGCTCTTCAGCGTGAACACTGCACGCAGCCACAGGCTGGACATTTGCGAGTCGCTGCACTGAAGTGCATGAAGCCGGTGCCCAGCTGCTTCGTCCTTCGCCTTCTGGGCTCTGGACAGAACTGAAGCGCAGCGATGGCTTGGAGCTTTGCCGCTCTTCAGCGCGAACACTGCACGCAGCCACAGGCTGCTGTGCACGGCTTTTCCTCAGCTCGACGTACAGTCATTGTCTTGCTGTTTCCCAGCGTCGAAAGTGTCCGTGTAGCTCCCGCTCAGCGAAATGCGTCAGGAGAGAAACACTTGCTGGATGAGCCTTTCGCTGGCCAAGACTTTCAACACAGCACCACCATTCGGGCAAGGAGGAGGAGAAAGGAAGACCACCTTTGCGTCCTGGCCCGTCCTTCTGTGCGAGACGCCTCTCCGCCTCTTCGCTCCCTGCAAGGCTGTAGTGTGCGCGCCGGCACGCGGAAGCGAGAGGGCAGGTGCAGAGAGCACCGCGATCTGACGGCGCCGTGCAGGCTGGAAAGGAAAGAGGGCTGCCACTGGAATGTGGTGCAAGTACAGGTTTGCACGCGTCGAGGGTAAGCTCTGGGTGAGCTTGTTGACCTAAAGCTGTTCTCTGTGCCAGACGTAGCCGAGAATCTTTCCGTTGAGATTCAGGCTACCGCGCAAACAGAATGTGGTGCTACCTAGCGCTGCGAGGGAAAGGGCATAGCCCAGGCGTGTTTCGGCAGAAGCAGCAGCACGGAGGGTTTCTCTGCCGGCACCGCGGCTCCCTGTGCGAGAAGTAGACGACGGCTCGACTCCGGCAGAATGAAAGCGCGACACGGTACGAAGAGCGTAAGAATGAAGGCAGAGCACCGAGCTGCCGTGCGCCATCGCGCAGGCTGCAAGAGGAAGCGTGCCTGGCCACTGGCTCCTTTGCGGATTCACGTTAGCACTTGAAAACAGAAAGTTCCACTCGCAGCTACTGGTGCTGCTACCTCTTTCTCTTCCAGCTTTCCCTGGAAAGAACTGTGCCCAGGTTTAGGCTTCAACGCGCCGAGGTAACAGTGGCAGATGCGGCAGAGAATGGAAATACAGCGTGCAGCGGGCGGTTTCTGGTGCTTTACGGGAGGCAAGGGGAAAGTGCAGCGCAGCAGTGGCTTTTACTTCTGGAGCCTTTTGCTTTGGTAGCAGCAGCTGCTGCAAGTGGGCAACGGAGCTGCGAGAGTGCATCATGTGACGGCACATCTCTCTGAGAGAGGAGCTTTCGAGCCGCAGCGCGTTGCGCCCGGTTTCAAGGCTACTTGGAGGAGTGGGGGGTACTTGAAGAACGCCTTCTTTCTGGGCGCGTCCTTCTGGGTGTGCTCAAGCTGCATGGACTCGGCAGCACTGGAGGTGTAAGAACCTGTTTCTGGCCAGCTTGTGTGCTGGAGTGCAAGGGCTGCGCCTTCCTTTCTGAAGCAGCCCAGAGCATTCTCAGCGGAACCTGCTTGTGAAGCAGCTCTCGGCTGGACATTTGCGAGTCGCTGCACTGAAGTGCATGAAGCCGGTGCCCAGCTGCTTCGTCCTTCGCTTTCTGGGCTCTGGACAGAACTGAAGCGCAGCGATGGCTTGGAGCTTTGCCGCTCTTCAGCGTGAACACTGCACGCAGCCACAGGCTGGACATTTGCGAGTCGCTGCACTAAAGTGCATGAAGCCGGTGCCCAGCTGCTTCGTCCTTCGCCTTCTGGGCTCTGGACAGAACTGAAGCGCAGCGATGGCTTGGAGCTTTGCCGCTCTTCAGCGCGAACACTGCACGCAGCCACAGGCTGCTGTGCACGGCTTTTCCTCAGCTCGACGTACCGTCATTCTCTTGCTGTTTCTCAGCGTCGAAAGTGTCCGTGTAGCTCTCGCTCAGCGAAATGCGTCAGGAGAGAAACGCTTGCTGGATGAGCCTTTCGCTGGCCAAGACTTTCAACACAGCACCACCATTCGGGCAAGGAGGAGGAGAAAGGAAGACCATCTTTGCGTCCTGGCCCGTCCTTCTGTGCGAGACGCCTCTCCGCCTCTTCGCTCCCTGCAAGGCTGTAGTGTGCGCGCCGGCACTCGGAAGCGAGAGGGCAGGTGCAGAGAGCACCGCGATCTGACGGCGCCGTGCAGGCTGGAAAGGAAAGAGGGCTGCCACTGGAATGTGGTGCAAGTACAGGTTTGCACGCGTCGAGGGTAAGCTCTGGGTGAGCTTGTTGACCTAAAGCTGTTCTCTGTGCCAGACGTAGCCGAGAATCTTTCCGTTGAGATTCAGGCTACCGCGCAAACAGAATGTGGTGCTACCTAGCGCTGCGAGGGAAAGGGCATAGCCCAGGCGTGTTTCGGCAGAAGCAGCAGCACGGAGGGTTTCTCTGCCGGCACCGCGGCTCCCTGTGCGAGAAGTAGACGACGGCTCGACTCCGGCAGAATGAAAGCGCGACACGGTACGAAGAGCGTAAGAATGAAGGCAGAGCACCGAGCTGCCGTGCGCCATCGCGCAGGCTGCAAGAGGAAGCGTGCCTGGCCACCGGCTCCTTTGCGGATTCACGTTAGCACTTGAAAACAGAAAGTTCCACTCGCAGCTACTGGTGCTGCTACCTCTTTCTCTTCCAGCTTTCCCTGGAAAGAACTGTGCCCAGGTTTAGGCTTCAACGCGCCGAGGTAACAGTGGCAGATGCGGCAGAGAATGGAAATACAGCGTGCAGCGGGCGGTTTCTGGTGCTTTACGGGAGGCAAGGGGAAAGTGCAGCGCAGCAGTGGCTTTTACTTCTGGAGCCTTTTGCTTTGGTAGCAGCAGCTGCTGCAAGTGGGCAACGGAGCTGCGAGAGTGCATCATGTGACGGCACATCTCTCTGAGAGAGGAGCTTTCGAGCCGCAGCGCGTTGCGCCCGGTTTCAAGGCTACTTGGAGGAGTGGGGGGTACTTGAAGAACGCCTTCTTTCTGGGCGCGTCCTTCTGGGTGTGCTCAAGCTGCATGGACTCGGCAGCACTGGAGGTGTAAGAACCTGTTTCTGGCCAGCTTGTGTGCTGGAGTGCAAGGGCTGCGCCTTCCTTTCTGAAGCAGCCCAGAGCATTCTCAGCGGAACCTGCTTGTGAAGCAGCTCTCGGCTGGACATTTGCGAGTCGCTGCACTGAAGTGCATGAAGCCGGTGCCCAGCTGCTTCGTCCTTCGCTTTCTGGGCTCTGGACAGAACTGAAGCGCAGCGATGGCTTGGAGCTTTGCCGCTCTTCAGCGTGAACACTGCACGCAGCCACAGGCTGGACATTTGCGAGTCGCTGCACTGAAGTGCATGAAGCCGGTGCCCAGCTGCTTCGTCCTTCGCTTTCTGGGCTCTGGACAGAACTGAAGCGCAGCGATGGCTTGGAGCTTTGCCGCTCTTCAGCGTGAACACTGCACGCAGCCACAGGCTGGACATTTGCGAGTCGCTGCACTGAAGTGCATGAAGCCGGTGCCCAGCTGCTTCGTCCTTCGCCTTCTGGGCTCTGGACAGAACTGAAGCGCAGCGATGGCTTGGAGCTTTGCCGCTCTTCAGCGCGAACACTGCACGCAGCCACAGGCTGCTGTGCACGGCTTTTCCTCAGCTCGACGTACAGTCATTGTCTTGCTGTTTCCCAGCGTCGAAAGTGTCCGTGTAGCTCTCGCTCAGCGAAATGCGTCAGGAGAGAAACGCTTGCTGGATGAGCCTTTCGCTGGCCAAGACTTTCAACACAGCACCACCATTCGGGCAAGGAGGAGGAGAAAGGAAGACCACCTTTGCGTCCTGGCCCGTCCTTCTGTGCGAGACGCCTCTCCGCCTCTTCGCTCCCTGCAAGGCTGTAGTGTGCGCGCCGGCACGCGGAAGCGAGAGGGCAGGTGCAGAGAGCACCGCGATCTGACGGCGCCGTGCAGGCTGGAAAGGAAAGAGGGCTGCCACTGGAATGTGGTGCAAGTACAGGTTTGCACGCGTCGAGGGTAAGCTCTGGGTGAGCTTGTTGACCTAAAGCTGTTCTCTGTGCCAGACGTAGCCGAGAATCTTTCCGTTGAGATTCAGGCTACCGCGCAAACAGAATGTGGTGCTACCTAGCGCTGCGAGGGAAAGGGCATAGCCCAGGCGTGTTTCGGCAGAAGCAGCAGCACGGAGGGTTTCTCTGCCGGCACCGCGGCTCCCTGTGCGAGAAGTAGACGACGGCTCGACTCCGGCAGAATGAAAGCGCGACACGGTACGAAGAGCGTAAGAATGAAGGCAGAGCACCGAGCTGCCGTGCGCCATCGCGCAGGCTGCAAGAGGAAGCGTGCCTGGCCACCGGCTCCTTTGCGGATTCACGTTAGCACTTGAAAACAGAAAGTTCCACTCGCAGCTACTGGTGCTGCTACCTCTTTCTCTTCCAGCTTTCCCTGGAAAGAACTGTGCCCAGGTTTAGGCTTCAACGCGCCGAGGTAACAGTGGCAGATGCGGCAGAGAATGGAAATACAGCGTGCAGCGGGCGGTTTCTGGTGCTTTACGGGAGGCAAGGGGAAAGTGCAGCGCAGCAGTGGCTTTTACTTCTGGAGCCTTTTGCTTTGGTAGCAGCAGCTGCTGCAAGTGGGCAACGGAGCTGCGAGAGTGCATCATGTGACGGCACATCTCTCTGAGAGAGGAGCTTTCGAGCCGCAGCGCGTTGCGCCCGGTTTCAAGGCTACTTGGAGGAGTGGGGGGTACTTGAAGAACGCCTTCTTTCTGGGCGCGTCCTTCTGGGTGTGCTCAAGCTGCATGGACTCGGCAGCACTGGAGGTGTAAGAACCTGTTTCTGGCCAGCTTGTGTGCTGGAGTGCAAGGGCTGCGCCTTCCTTTCTGAAGCAGCCCAGAGCATTCTCAGCGGAACCTGCTTGTGAAGCAGCTCTCGGCTGGACATTTGCGAGTCGCTGCACTGAAGTGCATGAAGCCGGTGCCCAGCTGCTTCGTCCTTCGCTTTCTGGGCTCTGGACAGAACTGAAGCGCAGCGATGGCTTGGAGCTTTGCCGCTCTTCAGCGTGAACACTGCACGCAGCCACAGGCTGGACATTTGCGAGTCGCTGCACTGAAGTGCATGAAGCCGGTGCCCAGCTGCTTCGTCCTTCGCCTTCTGGGCTCTGGACAGAACTGAAGCGCAGCGATGGCTTGGAGCTTTGCCGCTCTTCAGCGCGAACACTGCACGCAGCCACAGGCTGCTGTGCACGGCTTTTCCTCAGCTCGACGTACAGTCATTGTCTTGCTGTTTCCCAGCGTCGAAAGTGTCCGTGTAGCTCTCGCTCAGCGAAATGCGTCAGGAGAGAAACACTTGCTGGATGAGCCTTTCGCTGGCCAAGACTTTCAACACAGCACCACCATTCGGGCAAGGAGGAGGAGAAAGGAAGACCACCTTTGCGTCCTGGCCCGTCCTTCTGTGCGAGACGCCTCTCCGCCTCTTCGCTCCCTGCAAGGCTGTAGTGTGCGCGCCGGCACGCGGAAGCGAGAGGGCAGGTGCAGAGAGCACCGCGATCTGACGGCGCCGTGCAGGCTGGAAAGGAAAGAGGGCTGCCACTGGAATGTGGTGCAAGTACAGGTTTGCACGCGTCGAGGGTAAGCTCTGGGTGAGCTTGTTGACCTAAAGCTGTTCTCTGTGCCAGACGTAGCCGAGAATCTTTCCGTTGAGATTCAGGCTACCGCGCAAACAGAATGTGGTGCTACCTAGCGCTGCGAGGGAAAGGGCATAGCCCAGGCGTGTTTCGGCAGAAGCAGCAGCACGGAGGGTTTCTCTGCCGGCACCGCGGCTCCCTGTGCGAGAAGTAGACGACGGCTCGACTCCGGCAGAATGAAAGCGCGACACGGTACGAAGAGCGTAAGAATGAAGGCAGAGCACCGAGCTGCCGTGCGCCATCGCGCAGGCTGCAAGAGGAAGCGTGCCTGGCCACCGGCTCCTTTGCGGATTCACGTTAGCACTTGAAAACAGAAAGTTCCACTCGCAGCTACTGGTGCTGCTACCTCTTTCTCTTCCAGCTTTCCCTGGAAAGAACTGTGCCCAGGTTTAGGCTTCAACGCGCCGAGGTAACAGTGGCAGATGCGGCAGAGAATGGAAATACAGCGTGCAGCGGGCGGTTTCTGGTGCTTTACGGGAGGCAAGGGGAAAGTGCAGCGCAGCAGTGGCTTTTACTTCTGGAGCCTTTTGCTTTGGTAGCAGCAGCTGCTGCAAGTGGGCAACGGAGCTGCGAGAGTGCATCATGTGACGGCACATCTCTCTGAGAGAGGAGCTTTCGAGCCGCAGCGCGTTGCGCCCGGTTTCAAGGCTACTTGGAGGAGTGGGGGGTACTTGAAGAACGCCTTCTTTCTGGGCGCGTCCTTCTGGGTGTGCTCAAGCTGCATGGACTCGGCAGCACTGGAGGTGTAAGAACCTGTTTCTGGCCAGCTTGTGTGCTGGAGTGCAAGGGCTGCGCCTTCCTTTCTGAAGCAGCCCAGAGCATTCTCAGCGGAACCTGCTTGTGAAGCAGCTCTCGGCTGGACATTTGCGAGTCGCTGCACTGAAGTGCATGAAGCCGGTGCCCAGCTGCTTCGTCCTTCGCTTTCTGGGCTCTGGACAGAACTGAAGCGCAGCGATGGCTTGGAGCTTTGCCGCTCTTCAGCGTGAACACTGCACGCAGCCACAGGCTGGACATTTGCGAGTCGCTGCACTGAAGTGCATGAAGCCGGTGCCCAGCTGCTTCGTCCTTCGCCTTCTGGGCTCTGGACAGAACTGAAGCGCAGCGATGGCTTGGAGCTTTGCCGCTCTTCAGCGCGAACACTGCACGCAGCCACAGGCTGCTGTGCACGGCTTTTCCTCAGCTCGACGTACCGTCATTCTCTTGCTGTTTCTCAGCGTCGAAAGTGTCCGTGTAGCTCTCGCTCAGCGAAATGCGTCAGGAGAGAAACGCTTGCTGGATGAGCCTTTCGCTGGCCAAGACTTTCAACACAGCACCACCATTCGGGCAAGGAGGAGGAGAAAGGAAGACCATCTTTGCGTCCTGGCCCGTCCTTCTGTGCGAGACGCCTCTCCGCCTCTTCGCTCCCTGCAAGGCTGTAGTGTGCGCGCCGGCACTCGGAAGCGAGAGGGCAGGTGCAGAGAGCACCGCGATCTGACGGCGCCGTGCAGGCTGGAAAGGAAAGAGGGCTGCCACTGGAATGTGGTGCAAGTACAGGTTTGCACGCGTCGAGGGTAAGCTCTGGGTGAGCTTGTTGACCTAAAGCTGTTCTCTGTGCCAGACGTAGCCGAGAATCTTTCCGTTGAGATTCAGGCTACCGCGCAAACAGAATGTGGTGCTACCTAGCGCTGCGAGGGAAAGGGCATAGCCCAGGCGTGTTTCGGCAGAAGCAGCAGCACGGAGGGTTTCTCTGCCGGCACCGCGGCTCCCTGTGCGAGAAGTAGACGACGGCTCGACTCCGGCAGAATGAAAGCGCGACACGGTACGAAGAGCGTAAGAATGAAGGCAGAGCACCGAGCTGCCGTGCGCCATCGCGCAGGCTGCAAGAGGAAGCGTGCCTGGCCACCGGCTCCTTTGCGGATTCACGTTAGCACTTGAAAACAGAAAGTTCCACTCGCAGCTACTGGTGCTGCTACCTCTTTCTCTTCCAGCTTTCCCTGGAAAGAACTGTGCCCAGGTTTAGGCTTCAACGCGCCGAGGTAACAGTGGCAGATGCGGCAGAGAATGGAAATACAGCGTGCAGCGGGCGGTTTCTGGTGCTTTACGGGAGGCAAGGGGAAAGTGCAGCGCAGCAGTGGCTTTTACTTCTGGAGCCTTTTGCTTTGGTAGCAGCAGCTGCTGCAAGTGGGCAACGGAGCTGCGAGAGTGCATCATGTGACGGCACATCTCTCTGAGAGAGGAGCTTTCGAGCCGCAGCGCGTTGCGCCCGGTTTCAAGGCTACTTGGAGGAGTGGGGGGTACTTGAAGAACGCCTTCTTTCTGGGCGCGTCCTTCTGGGTGTGCTCAAGCTGCATGGACTCGGCAGCACTGGAGGTGTAAGAACCTGTATCTGGCCAGCTTGTGTGCTGGAGTGCAAGGGCTGCGCCTTCCTTTCTGAAGCAGCCCAGAGCATTCTCAGCGGAACCTGCTTGTGAAGCAGCTCTCGGCTGGACATTTGCGAGTCGCTGCACTGAAGTGCATGAAGCCGGTGCCCAGCTGCTTCGTCCTTCGCTTTCTGGGCTCTGGACAGAACTGAAGCGCAGCGATGGCTTGGAGCTTTGCCGCTCTTCAGCGTGAACACTGCACGCAGCCACAGGCTGGACATTTGCGAGTCGCTGCACTGAAGTGCATGAAGCCGGTGCCCAGCTGCTTCGTCCTTCGCCTTCTGGGCTCTGGACAGAACTGAAGCGCAGCGATGGCTTGGAGCTTTGCCGCTCTTCAGCGCGAACACTGCACGCAGCCACAGGCTGCTGTGCACGGCTTTTCCTCAGCTCGACGTACAGTCATTGTCTTGCTGTTTCCCAGCGTCGAAAGTGTCCGTGTAGCTCTCGCTCAGCGAAATGCGTCAGGAGAGAAACGCTTGCTGGATGAGCCTTTCGCTGGCCAAGACTTTCAACACAGCACCACCATTCGGGCAAGGAGGAGGAGAAAGGAAGACCACCTTTGCGTCCTGGCCCGTCCTTCTGTGCGAGACGCCTCTCCGCCTCTTCGCTCCCTGCAAGGCTGTAGTGTGCGCGCCGGCACGCGGAAGCGAGAGGGCAGGTGCAGAGAGCACCGCGATCTGACGGCGCCGTGCAGGCTGGAAAGGAAAGAGGGCTGCCACTGGAATGTGGTGCAAGTACAGGTTTGCACGCGTCGAGGGTAAGCTCTGGGTGAGCTTGTTGACCTAAAGCTGTTCTCTGTGCCAGACGTAGCCGAGAATCTTTCCGTTGAGATTCAGGCTACCGCGCAAACAGAATGTGGTGCTACCTAGCGCTGCGAGGGAAAGGGCATAGCCCAGGCGTGTTTCGGCAGAAGCAGCAGCACGGAGGGTTTCTCTGCCGGCACCGCGGCTCCCTGTGCGAGAAGTAGACGACGGCTCGACTCCGGCAGAATGAAAGCGCGACACGGTACGAAGAGCGTAAGAATGAAGGCAGAGCACCGAGCTGCCGTGCGCCATCGCGCAGGCTGCAAGAGGAAGCGTGCCTGGCCACCGGCTCCTTTGCGGATTCACGTTAGCACTTGAAAACAGAAAGTTCCACTCGCAGCTACTGGTGCTGCTACCTCTTTCTCTTCCAGCTTTCCCTGGAAAGAACTGTGCCCAGGTTTAGGCTTCAACGCGCCGAGGTAACAGTGGCAGATGCGGCAGAGAATGGAAATACAGCGTGCAGCGGGCGGTTTCTGGTGCTTTACGGGAGGCAAGGGGAAAGTGCAGCGCAGCAGTGGCTTTTACTTCTGGAGCCTTTTGCTTTGGTAGCAGCAGCTGCTGCAAGTGGGCAACGGAGCTGCGAGAGTGCATCATGTGACGGCACATCTCTCTGAGAGAGGAGCTTTCGAGCCGCAGCGCGTTGCGCCCGGTTTCAAGGCTACTTGGAGGAGTGGGGGGTACTTGAAGAACGCCTTCTTTCTGGGCGCGTCCTTCTGGGTGTGCTCAAGCTGCATGGACTCGGCAGCACTGGAGGTGTAAGAACCTGTTTCTGGCCAGCTTGTGTGCTGGAGTGCAAGGGCTGCGCCTTCCTTTCTGAAGCAGCCCAGAGCATTCTCAGCGGAACCTGCTTGTGAAGCAGCTCTCGGCTGGACATTTGCGAGTCGCTGCACTGAAGTGCATGAAGCCGGTGCCCAGCTGCTTCGTCCTTCGCTTTCTGGGCTCTGGACAGAACTGAAGCGCAGCGATGGCTTGGAGCTTTGCCGCTCTTCAGCGTGAACACTGCACGCAGCCACAGGCTGGACATTTGCGAGTCGCTGCACTGAAGTGCATGAAGCCGGTGCCCAGCTGCTTCGTCCTTCGCCTTCTGGGCTCTGGACAGAACTGAAGCGCAGCGATGGCTTGGAGCTTTGCCGCTCTTCAGCGCGAACACTGCACGCAGCCACAGGCTGCTGTGCACGGCTTTTCCTCAGCTCGACGTACAGTCATTGTCTTGCTGTTTCCCAGCGTCGAAAGTGTCCGTGTAGCTCTCGCTCAGCGAAATGCGTCAGGAGAGAAACACTTGCTGGATGAGCCTTTCGCTGGCCAAGACTTTCAACACAGCACCACCATTCGGGCAAGGAGGAGGAGAAAGGAAGACCACCTTTGCGTCCTGGCCCGTCCTTCTGTGCGAGACGCCTCTCCGCCTCTTCGCTCCCTGCAAGGCTGTAGTGTGCGCGCCGGCACGCGGAAGCGAGAGGGCAGGTGCAGAGAGCACCGCGATCTGACGGCGCCGTGCAGGCTGGAAAGGAAAGAGGGCTGCCACTGGAATGTGGTGCAAGTACAGGTTTGCACGCGTCGAGGGTAAGCTCTGGGTGAGCTTGTTGACCTAAAGCTGTTCTCTGTGCCAGACGTAGCCGAGAATCTTTCCGTTGAGATTCAGGCTACCGCGCAAACAGAATGTGGTGCTACCTAGCGCTGCGAGGGAAAGGGCATAGCCCAGGCGTGTTTCGGCAGAAGCAGCAGCACGGAGGGTTTCTCTGCCGGCACCGCGGCTCCCTGTGCGAGAAGTAGACGACGGCTCGACTCCGGCAGAATGAAAGCGCGACACGGTACGAAGAGCGTAAGAATGAAGGCAGAGCACCGAGCTGCCGTGCGCCATCGCGCAGGCTGCAAGAGGAAGCGTACCTGGCCACCGGCTCCTTTGCGGATTCACGTTAGCACTTGAAAACAGAAAGTTCCACTCGCAGCTACTGGTGCTGCTACCTCTTTCTCTTCCAGCTTTCCCTGGAAAGAACTGTGCCCAGGTTTAGGCTTCAACGCGCCGAGGTAACAGTGGCAGATGCGGCAGAGAATGGAAATACAGCGTGCAGCGGGCGGTTTCTGGTGCTTTACGGGAGGCAAGGGGAAAGTGCAGCGCAGCAGTGGCTTTTACTTCTGGAGCCTTTTGCTTTGGTAGCAGCAGCTGCTGCAAGTGGGCAACGGAGCTGCGAGAGTGCATCATGTGACGGCACATCTCTCTGAGAGAGGAGCTTTCGAGCCGCAGCGCGTTGCGCCCGGTTTCAAGGCTACTTGGAGGAGTGGGGGGTACTTGAAGAACGCCTTCTTTCTGGGCGCGTCCTTCTGGGTGTGCTCAAGCTGCATGGACTCGGCAGCACTGGAGGTGTAAGAACCTGTTTCTGGCCAGCTTGTGTGCTGGAGTGCAAGGGCTGCGCCTTCCTTTCTGAAGCAGCCCAGAGCATTCTCAGCGGAACCTGCTTGTGAAGCAGCTCTCGGCTGGACATTTGCGAGTCGCTGCACTGAAGTGCATGAAGCCGGTGCCCAGCTGCTTCGTCCTTCGCTTTCTGGGCTCTGGACAGAACTGAAGCGCAGCGATGGCTTGGAGCTTTGCCGCTCTTCAGCGTGAACACTGCACGCAGCCACAGGCTGGACATTTGCGAGTCGCTGCACTGAAGTGCATGAAGCCGGTGCCCAGCTGCTTCGTCCTTCGCCTTCTGGGCTCTGGACAGAACTGAAGCGCAGCGATGGCTTGGAGCTTTGCCGCTCTTCAGCGCGAACACTGCACGCAGCCACAGGCTGCTGTGCACGGCTTTTCCTCAGCTCGACGAACAGTCATTGTCTTGCTGTTTCCCAGCGTCGAAAGTGTCCGTGTAGCTCTCGCTCAGCGAAATGCGTCAGGAGAGAAACACTTGCTGGATGAGCCTTTCGCTGGCCAAGACTTTCAACACAGCACCACCATTCGGGCAAGGAGGAGGAGAAAGGAAGACCATCTTTGCGTCCTGGCCCGTCCTTCTGTGCGAGACGCCTCTCCGCCTCTTCGCTCCCTGCAAGGCTGTAGTGTGCGCGCCGGCACGCGGAAGCGAGAGGGCAGGTGCAGAGAGCACCGCGATCTGACGGCGCCGTGCAGGCTGGAAAGGAAAGAGGGCTGCCACTGGAATGTGGTGCAAGTACAGGTTTGCACGCGTCGAGGGTAAGCTCTGGGTGAGCTTGTTGACCTAAAGCTGTTCTCTGTGCCAGACGTAGCCGAGAATCTTTCCGTTGAGATTCAGGCTACCGCGCAAACAGAATGTGGTGCTACCTAGCGCTGCGAGGGAAAGGGCATAGCCCAGGCGTGTTTCGGCAGAAGCAGCAGCACGGAGGGTTTCTCTGCCGGCACCGCGGCTCCCTGTGCGAGAAGTAGACGACGGCTCGACTCCGGCAGAATGAAAGCGCGACACGGTACGAAGAGCGTAAGAATGAAGGCAGAGCACCGAGCTGCCGTGCGCCATCGCGCAGGCTGCAAGAGGAAGCGTGCCTGGCCACCGGCTCCTTTGCGGATTCACGTTAGCACTTGAAAACAGAAAGTTCCACTCGCAGCTACTGGTGCTGCTACCTCTTTCTCTTCCAGCTTTCCCTGGAAAGAACTGTGCCCAGGTTTAGGCTTCAACGCGCCGAGGTAACAGTGGCAGATGCGGCAGAGAATGGAAATACAGCGTGCAGCGGGCGGTTTCTGGTGCTTTACGGGAGGCAAGGGGAAAGTGCAGCGCAGCAGTGGCTTTTACTTCTGGAGCCTTTTGCTTTGGTAGCAGCAGCTGCTGCAAGTGGGCAACGGAGCTGCGAGAGTGCATCATGTGACGGCACATCTCTCTGAGAGAGGAGCTTTCGAGCCGCAGCGCGTTGCGCCCGGTTTCAAGGCTACTTGGAGGAGTGGGGGGTACTTGAAGAACGCCTTCTTTCTGGGCGCGTCCTTCTGGGTGTGCTCAAGCTGCATGGACTCGGCAGCACTGGAGGTGTAAGAACCTGTTTCTGGCCAGCTTGTGTGCTGGAGTGCAAGGGCTGCGCCTTCCTTTCTGAAGCAGCCCAGAGCATTCTCAGCGGAACCTGCTTGTGAAGCAGCTCTCGGCTGGACATTTGCGAGTCTCTCCACTGAAGTGCATGAAGCCGGTGCCCAGCTGCTTCGTCCTTCGCCTTCTGGGCTCTGGACAGAACTGAAGCGCAGCGATGGCTTGGAGCTTTGCCGCTCTTCAGCGTGAACACTGCACGCAGCCACAGGCTGGACATTTGCGAGTCGCTGCACTGAAGTGCATGAAGCCGGTGCCCAGCTGCTTCGTCCTTCGCCTTCTGGGCTCTGGACAGAACTGAAGCGCAGCGATGGCTTGGAGCTTTGCCGCTCTTCAGCGCGAACACTGCACGCAGCCACAGGCTGCTGTGCACGGCTTTTCCTCAGCTCGACGTACCGTCATTCTCTTGCTGTTTCCCAGCGTCGAAAGTGTCCGTGTAGCTCTCGCTCAGCGAAATGCGTCAGGAGAGAAACGCTTGCTGGATGAGCCTTTCGCTGGCCAAGACTTTCAACACAGCACCACCATTCGGGCAAGGAGGAGGAGAAAGGAAGACCATCTTTGCGTCCTGGCCCGTCCTTCTGTGCGAGACACCTCTCCGCCTCTTCGCTCCCTGCAAGGCTGTAGTGTGCGCGCCGGCACTCGGAAGCGAGAGGGCAGGTGCAGAGAGCACCGCGATCTGACGGCGCCGTGCAGGCTGGAAAGGAAAGAGGGCTGCCACTGGAATGTGGTGCAAGTACAGGTTTGCACGCGTCGAGGGTAAGCTCTGGGTGAGCTTGTTGACCTAAAGCTGTTCTCTGTGCCAGACGTAGCCGAGAATCTTTCCGTTGAGATTCAGGCTACCGCGCAAACAGAATGTGGTGCTACCTAGCGCTGCGAGGGAAAGGGCATAGCCCAGGCGTGTTTCGGCAGAAGCAGCAGCACGGAGGGTTTCTCTGCCGGCACCGCGGCTCCCTGTGCGAGAAGTAGACGACGGCTCGACTCCGGCAGAATGAAAGCGCGACACGGTACGAAGAGCGTAAGAATGAAGGCAGAGCACCGAGCTGCCGTGCGCCATCGCGCAGGCTGCAAGAGGAAGCGTGCCTGGCCACCGGCTCCTTTGCGGATTCACGTTAGCACTTGAAAACAGAAAGTTCCACTCGCAGCTACTGGTGCTGCTACCTCTTTCTCTTCCAGCTTTCCCTGGAAAGAACTGTGCCCAGGTTTAGGCTTCAACGCGCCGAGGTAACAGTGGCAGATGCGGCAGAGAATGGAAATACAGCGTGCAGCGGGCGGTTTCTGGTGCTTTACGGGAGGCAAGGGGAAAGTGCAGCGCAGCAGTGGCTTTTACTTCTGGAGCCTTTTGCTTTGGTAGCAGCAGCTGCTGCAAGTGGGCAACGGAGCTGCGAGAGTGCATCATGTGACGGCACATCTCTCTGAGAGAGGAGCTTTCGAGCCGCAGCGCGTTGCGCCCGGTTTCAAGGCTACTTGGAGGAGTGGGGGGTACTTGAAGAACGCCTTCTTTCTGGGCGCGTCCTTCTGGGTGTGCTCAAGCTGCATGGACTCGGCAGCACTGGAGGTGTAAGAACCTGTTTCTGGCCAGCTTGTGTGCTGGAGTGCAAGGGCTGCGCCTTCCTTTCTGAAGCAGCCCAGAGCATTCTCAGCGGAACCTGCTTGTGAAGCAGCTCTCGGCTGGACATTTGCGAGTCTCTCCACTGAAGTGCATGAAGCCGGTGCCCAGCTGCTTCGTCCTTCGCCTTCTGGGCTCTGGACAGAACTGAAGCGCAGCGATGGCTTGGAGCTTTGCCGCTCTTCAGCGTGAACACTGCACGCAGCCACAGGCTGGACATTTGCGAGTCGCTGCACTGAAGTGCATGAAGCCGGTGCCCAGCTGCTTCGTCCTTCGCCTTCTGGGCTCTGGACAGAACTGAAGCGCAGCGATGGCTTGGAGCTTTGCCGCTCTTCAGCGCGAACACTGCACGCAGCCACAGGCTGCTGTGCACGGCTTTTCCTCAGCTCGACGTACCGTCATTCTCTTGCTGTTTCCCAGCGTCGAAAGTGTCCGTGTAGCTCTCGCTCAGCGAAATGCGTCAGGAGAGAAACGCTTGCTGGATGAGCCTTTCGCTGGCCAAGACTTTCAACACAGCACCACCATTCGGGCAAGGAGGAGGAGAAAGGAAGACCATCTTTGCGTCCTGGCCCGTCCTTCTGTGCGAGACACCTCTCCGCCTCTTCGCTCCCTGCAAGGCTGTAGTGTGCGCGCCGGCACTCGGAAGCGAGAGGGCAGGTGCAGAGAGCACCGCGATCTGACGGCGCCGTGCAGGCTGGAAAGGAAAGAGGGCTGCCACTGGAATGTGGTGCAAGTACAGGTTTGCACGCGTCGAGGGTAAGCTCTGGGTGAGCTTGTTGACCTAAAGCTGTTCTCTGTGCCAGACGTAGCCGAGAATCTTTCCGTTGAGATTCAGGCTACCGCGCAAACAGAATGTGGTGCTACCTAGCGCTGCGAGGGAAAGGGCATAGCCCAGGCGTGTTTCGGCAGAAGCAGCAGCACGGAGGGTTTCTCTGCCGGCACCGCGGCTCCCTGTGCGAGAAGTAGACGACGGCTCGACTCCGGCAGAATGAAAGCGCGACACGGTACGAAGAGCGTAAGAATGAAGGCAGAGCACCGAGCTGCCGTGCGCCATCGCGCAGGCTGCAAGAGGAAGCGTGCCTGGCCACCGGCTCCTTTGCGGATTCACGTTAGCACTTGAAAACAGAAAGTTCCACTCGCAGCTACTGGTGCTGCTACCTCTTTCTCTTCCAGCTTTCCCTGGAAAGAACTGTGCCCAGGTTTAGGCTTCAACGCGCCGAGGTAACAGTGGCAGATGCGGCAGAGAATGGAAATACAGCGTGCAGCGGGCGGTTTCTGGTGCTTTACGGGAGGCAAGGGGAAAGTGCAGCGCAGCAGTGGCTTTTACTTCTGGAGCCTTTTGCTTTGGTAGCAGCAGCTGCTGCAAGTGGGCAACGGAGCTGCGAGAGTGCATCATGTGACGGCACATCTCTCTGAGAGAGGAGCTTTCGAGCCGCAGCGCGTTGCGCCCGGTTTCAAGGCTACTTGGAGGAGTGGGGGGTACTTGAAGAACGCCTTCTTTCTGGGCGCGTCCTTCTGGGTGTGCTCAAGCTGCATGGACTCGGCAGCACTGGAGGTGTAAGAACCTGTTTCTGGCCAGCTTGTGTGCTGGAGTGCAAGGGCTGCGCCTTCCTTTCTGAAGCAGCCCAGAGCATTCTCAGCGGAACCTGCTTGTGAAGCAGCTCTCGGCTGGACATTTGCGAGTCTCTCCACTGAAGTGCATGAAGCCGGTGCCCAGCTGCTTCGTCCTTCGCCTTCTGGGCTCTGGACAGAACTGAAGCGCAGCGATGGCTTGGAGCTTTGCCGCTCTTCAGCGTGAACACTGCACGCAGCCACAGGCTGGACATTTGCGAGTCGCTGCACTGAAGTGCATGAAGCCGGTGCCCAGCTGCTTCGTCCTTCGCCTTCTGGGCTCTGGACAGAACTGAAGCGCAGCGATGGCTTGGAGCTTTGCCGCTCTTCAGCGCGAACACTGCACGCAGCCACAGGCTGCTGTGCACGGCTTTTCCTCAGCTCGACGTACCGTCATTCTCTTGCTGTTTCCCAGCGTCGAAAGTGTCCGTGTAGCTCTCGCTCAGCGAAATGCGTCAGGAGAGAAACGCTTGCTGGATGAGCCTTTCGCTGGCCAAGACTTTCAACACAGCACCACCATTCGGGCAAGGAGGAGGAGAAAGGAAGACCATCTTTGCGTCCTGGCCCGTCCTTCTGTGCGAGACACCTCTCCGCCTCTTCGCTCCCTGCAAGGCTGTAGTGTGCGCGCCGGCACTCGGAAGCGAGAGGGCAGGTGCAGAGAGCACCGCGATCTGACGGCGCCGTGCAGGCTGGAAAGGAAAGAGGGCTGCCACTGGAATGTGGTGCAAGTACAGGTTTGCACGCGTCGAGGGTAAGCTCTGGGTGAGCTTGTTGACCTAAAGCTGTTCTCTGTGCCAGACGTAGCCGAGAATCTTTCCGTTGAGATTCAGGCTACCGCGCAAACAGAATGTGGTGCTACCTAGCGCTGCGAGGGAAAGGGCATAGCCCAGGCGTTTTTCGGCAGAAGCAGCAGCACGGAGGGTTTCTCTGCCGGCACCGCGGCTCCCTGTGCGAGAAGTAGACGACGGCTCGACTCCGGCAGAATGAAAGCGCGACACGGTACGAAGAGCGTAAGAATGAAGGCAGAGCACCGAGCTGCCGTGCGCCATCGCGCAGGCTGCAAGAGGAAGCGTGCCTGGCCACCGGCTCCTTTGCGGATTCACGTTAGCACTTGAAAACAGAAAGTTCCACTCGCAGCTACTGGTGCTGCTACCTCTTTCTCTTCCAGCTTTCCCTGGAAAGAACTGTGCCCAGGTTTAGGCTTCAACGCGCCGAGGTAACAGTGGCAGATGCGGCAGAGAATGGAAATACAGCGTGCAGCGGGCGGTTTCTGGTGCTTTACGGGAGGCAAGGGGAAAGTGCAGCGCAGCAGTGGCTTTTACTTCTGGAGCCTTTTGCTTTGGTAGCAGCAGCTGCTGCAAGTGGGCAACGGAGCTGCGAGAGTGCATCATGTGACGGCACATCTCTCTGAGAGAGGAGCTTTCGAGCCGCAGCGCGTTGCGCCCGGTTTCAAGGCTACTTGGAGGAGTGGGGGGTACTTGAAGAACGCCTTCTTTCTGGGCGCGCCCTACTGGGTGTGCTCAAGCTGCATGGACTCGGCAGCACTGGAGGTGTAAGAACCTGTTTCTGGCCAGCTTGTGTGCTGGAGTGCAAGGGCTGCGCCTTCCTTTCTGAAGCAGCCCAGAGCATTCTCAGCGGAACCTGCTTGTGAAGCAGCTCTCGGCTGGACATTTGCGAGTCGCTGCACTGAAGTGCATGAAGCCGGTGCCCAGCTGCTTCGTCCTTCGCCTTCTGGGCTCTGGACAGAACTGAAGCGCAGCGATGGCTTGGAGCTTTGCCGCTCTTCAGCGCGAACACTGCACGCAGCCACAGGCTGCTGTGCACGGCTTTTCCTCAGCTCGACGTACAGTCATTGTCTTGCTGTTTCCCAGCGTCGAAAGTGTCCGTGTAGCTCTCGCTCAGCGAAATGCGTCAGGAGAGAAACACTTGCTGGATGAGCCTTTCGCTGGCCAAGACTTTCAACACAGCACCACCATTCGGGCAAGGAGGAGGAGAAAGGAAGACCACCTTTGCGTCCTGGCCCGTCCTTCTGTGCGAGACGCCTCTCCGCCTCTTCGCTCCCTGCAAGGCTGTAGTGTGCGCGCCGGCACGCGGAAGCGAGAGGGCAGGTGCAGAGAGCACCGCGATCTGACGGCGCCGTGCAGGCTGGAAAGGAAAGAGGGCTGCCACTGGAATGTGGTGCAAGTACAGGTTTGCACGCGTCGAGGGTAAGCTCTGGGTGAGCTTGTTGACCTAAAGCTGTTCTCTGTGCCAGACGTAGCCGAGAATCTTTCCGTTGAGATTCAGGCTACCGCGCAAACAGAATGTGGTGCTACCTAGCGCTGCGAGGGAAAGGGCATAGCCCAGGCGTGTTTCGGCAGAAGCAGCAGCACGGAGGGTTTCTCTGCCGGCACCGCGGCTCCCTGTGCGAGAAGTAGACGACGGCTCGACTCCGGCAGAATGAAAGCGCGACACGGTACGAAGAGCGTAAGAATGAAGGCAGAGCACCGAGCTGCCGTGCGCCATCGCGCAGGCTGCAAGAGGAAGCGTGCCTGGCCACCGGCTCCTTTGCGGATTCACGTTAGCACTTGAAAACAGAAAGTTCCACTCGCAGCTACTGGTGCTGCTACCTCTTTCTCTTCCAGCTTTCCCTGGAAAGAACTGTGCCCAGGTTTAGGCTTCAACGCGCCGAGGTAACAGTGGCAGATGCGGCAGAGAATGGAAATACAGCGTGCAGCGGGCGGTTTCTGGTGCTTTACGGGAGGCAAGGGGAAAGTGCAGCGCAGCAGTGGCTTTTACTTCTGGAGCCTTTTGCTTTGGTAGCAGCAGCTGCTGCAAGTGGGCAACGGAGCTGCGAGAGTGCATCATGTGACGGCACATCTCTCTGAGAGAGGAGCTTTCGAGCCGCAGCGCGTTGCGCCCGGTTTCAAGGCTACTTGGAGGAGTGGGGGGTACTTGAAGAACGCCTTCTTTCTGGGCGCGCCCTACTGGGTGTGCTCAAGCTGCATGGACTCGGCAGCACTGGAGGTGTAAGAACCTGTTTCTGGCCAGCTTGTGTGCTGGAGTGCAAGGGCTGCGCCTTCCTTTCTGAAGCAGCCCAGAGCATTCTCAGCGGAACCTGCTTGTGAAGCAGCTCTCGGCTGGACATTTGCGAGTCGCTGCACTGAAGTGCATGAAGCCGGTGCCCAGCTGCTTCGTCCTTCGCCTTCTGGGCTCTGGACAGAACTGAAGCGCAGCGATGGCTTGGAGCTTTGCCGCTCTTCAGCGCGAACACTGCACGCAGCCACAGGCTGCTGTGCACGGCTTTTCCTCAGCTCGACGTACAGTCATTGTCTTGCTGTTTCCCAGCGTCGAAAGTGTCCGTGTAGCTCTCGCTCAGCGAAATGCGTCAGGAGAGAAACACTTGCTGGATGAGCCTTTCGCTGGCCAAGACTTTCAACACAGCACCACCATTCGGGCAAGGAGGAGGAGAAAGGAAGACCACCTTTGCGTCCTGGCCCGTCCTTCTGTGCGAGACGCCTCTCCGCCTCTTCGCTCCCTGCAAGGCTGTAGTGTGCGCGCCGGCACGCGGAAGCGAGAGGGCAGGTGCAGAGAGCACCGCGATCTGACGGCGCCGTGCAGGCTGGAAAGGAAAGAGGGCTGCCACTGGAATGTGGTGCAAGTACAGGTTTGCACGCGTCGAGGGTAAGCTCTGGGTGAGCTTGTTGACCTAAAGCTGTTCTCTGTGCCAGACGTAGCCGAGAATCTTTCCGTTGAGATTCAGGCTACCGCGCAAACAGAATGTGGTGCTACCTAGCGCTGCGAGGGAAAGGGCATAGCCCAGGCGTGTTTCGGCAGAAGCAGCAGCACGGAGGGTTTCTCTGCTGGCACCGCGGCTCCCTGTGCGAGAAGTAGACGACGGCTCGACTCCGGCAGAATGAAAGCGCGACACGGTACGAAGAGCGTAAGAATGAAGGCAGAGCACCGAGCTGCCGTGCGCCATCGCGCAGGCTGCAAGAGGAAGCGTGCCTGGCCACCGGCTCCTTTGCGGATTCACGTTAGCACTTGAAAACAGAAAGTTCCACTCGCAGCTACTGGTGCTGCTACCTCTTTCTCTTCCAGCTTTCCCTGGAAAGAACTGTGCCCAGGTTTAGGCTTCAACGCGCCGAGGTAACAGTGGCAGATGCGGCAGAGAATGGAAATACAGCGTGCAGCGGGCGGTTTCTGGTGCTTTACGGGAGGCAAGGGGAAAGTGCAGCGCAGCAGTGGCTTTTACTTCTGGAGCCTTTTGCTTTGGTAGCAGCAGCTGCTGCAAGTGGGCAACGGAGCTGCGAGAGTGCATCATGTGACGGCACATCTCTCTGAGAGAGGAGCTTTCGAGCCGCAGCGCGTTGCGCCCGGTTTCAAGGCTACTTGGAGGAGTGGGGGGTACTTGAAGAACGCCTTCTTTCTGGGCGCGTCCTTCTGGGTGTGCTCAAGCTGCATGGACTCGGCAGCACTGGAGGTGTAAGAACCTGTTTCTGGCCAGCTTGTGTGCTGGAGTGCAAGGGCTGCGCCTTCCTTTCTGAAGCAGCCCAGAGCATTCTCAGCGGAACCTGCTTGTGAAGCAGCTCTCGGCTGGACATTTGCGAGTCGCTGCACTGAAGTGCATGAAGCCGGTGCCCAGCTGCTTCGTCCTTCGCTTTCTGGGCTCTGGACAGAACTGAAGCGCAGCGATGGCTTGGAGCTTTGCCGCTCTTCAGCGTGAACACTGCACGCAGCCACAGGCTGGACATTTGCGAGTCGCTGCACTGAAGTGCATGAAGCCGGTGCCCAGCTGCTTCGTCCTTCGCCTTCTGGGCTCTGGACAGAACTGAAGCGCAGCGATGGCTTGGAGCTTTGCCGCTCTTCAGCGCGAACACTGCACGCAGCCACAGGCTGCTGTGCACGGCTTTTCCTCAGCTCGACGTACCGTCATTCTCTTGCTGTTTCTCAGCGTCGAAAGTGTCCGTGTAGCTCTCGCTCAGCGAAATGCGTCAGGAGAGAAACGCTTGCTGGATGAGCCTTTCGCTGGCCAAGACTTTCAACACAGCACCACCATTCGGGCAAGGAGGAGGAGAAAGGAAGACCATCTTTGCGTCCTGGCCCGTCCTTCTGTGCGAGACGCCTCTCCGCCTCTTCGCTCCCTGCAAGGCTGTAGTGTGCGCGCCGGCACTCGGAAGCGAGAGGGCAGGTGCAGAGAGCACCGCGATCTGACGGCGCCGTGCAGGCTGGAAAGGAAAGAGGGCTGCCACTGGAATGTGGTGCAAGTACAGGTTTGCACGCGTCGAGGGTAAGCTCTGGGTGAGCTTGTTGACCTAAAGCTGTTCTCTGTGCCAGACGTAGCCGAGAATCTTTCCGTTGAGATTCAGGCTACCGCGCAAACAGAATGTGGTGCTACCTAGCGCTGCGAGGGAAAGGGCATAGCCCAGGCGTGTTTCGGCAGAAGCAGCAGCACGGAGGGTTTCTCTGCCGGCACCGCGGCTCCCTGTGCGAGAAGTAGACGACGGCTCGACTCCGGCAGAATGAAAGCGCGACACGGTACGAAGAGCGTAAGAATGAAGGCAGAGCACCGAGCTGCCGTGCGCCATCGCGCAGGCTGCAAGAGGAAGCGTGCCTGGCCACCGGCTCCTTTGCGGATTCACGTTAGCACTTGAAAACAGAAAGTTCCACTCGCAGCTACTGGTGCTGCTACCTCTTTCTCTTCCAGCTTTCCCTGGAAAGAACTGTGCCCAGGTTTAGGCTTCAACGCGCCGAGGTAACAGTGGCAGATGCGGCAGAGAATGGAAATACAGCGTGCAGCGGGCGGTTTCTGGTGCTTTACGGGAGGCAAGGGGAAAGTGCAGCGCAGCAGTGGCTTTTACTTCTGGAGCCTTTTGCTTTGGTAGCAGCAGCTGCTGCAAGTGGGCAACGGAGCTGCGAGAGTGCATCATGTGACGGCACATCTCTCTGAGAGAGGAGCTTTCGAGCCGCAGCGCGTTGCGCCCGGTTTCAAGGCTACTTGGAGGAGTGGGGGGTACTTGAAGAACGCCTTCTTTCTGGGCGCGCCCTACTGGGTGTGCTCAAGCTGCATGGACTCGGCAGCACTGGAGGTGTAAGAACCTGTTTCTGGCCAGCTTGTGTGCTGGAGTGCAAGGGCTGCGCCTTCCTTTCTGAAGCAGCCCAGAGCATTCTCAGCGGAACCTGCTTGTGAAGCAGCTCTCGGCTGGACATTTGCGAGTCGCTGCACTGAAGTGCATGAAGCCGGTGCCCAGCTGCTTCGTCCTTCGCTTTCTGGGCTCTGGACAGAACTGAAGCGCAGCGATGGCTTGGAGCTTTGCCGCTCTTCAGCGTGAACACTGCACGCAGCCACAGGCTGGACATTTGCGAGTCGCTGCACTGAAGTGCATGAAGCCGGTGCCCAGCTGCTTCGTCCTTCGCCTTCTGGGCTCTGGACAGAACTGAAGCGCAGCGATGGCTTGGAGCTTTGCCGCTCTTCAGCGCGAACACTGCACGCAGCCACAGGCTGCTGTGCACGGCTTTTCCTCAGCTCGACGTACCGTCATTCTCTTGCTGTTTCCCAGCGTCGAAAGTGTCCGTGTAGCTCTCGCTCAGCGAAATGCGTCAGGAGAGAAACGCTTGCTGGATGAGCCTTTCGCTGGCCAAGACTTTCAACACAGCACCACCATTCGGGCAAGGAGGAGGAGAAAGGAAGACCATCTTTGCGTCCTGGCCCGTCCTTCTGTGCGAGACGCCTCTCCGCCTCTTCGCTCCCTGCAAGGCTGTAGTGTGCGCGCCGGCACTCGGAAGCGAGAGGGCAGGTGCAGAGAGCACCGCGATCTGACGGCGCCGTGCAGGCTGGAAAGGAAAGAGGGCTGCCACTGGAATGTGGTGCAAGTACAGGTTTGCACGCGTCGAGGGTAAGCTCTGGGTGAGCTTGTTGACCTAAAGCTGTTCTCTGTGCCAGACGTAGCCGAGAATCTTTCCGTTGAGATTCAGGCTACCGCGCAAACAGAATGTGGTGCTACCTAGCGCTGCGAGGGAAAGGGCATAGCCCAGGCGTGTTTCGGCAGAAGCAGCAGCACGGAGGGTTTCTCTGCCGGCACCGCGGCTCCCTGTGCGAGAAGTAGACGACGGCTCGACTCCGGCAGAATGAAAGCGCGACACGGTACGAAGAGCGTAAGAATGAAGGCAGAGCACCGAGCTGCCGTGCGCCATCGCGCAGGCTGCAAGAGGAAGCGTGCCTGGCCACCGGCTCCTTTGCGGATTCACGTTAGCACTTGAAAACAGAAAGTTCCACTCGCAGCTACTGGTGCTGCTACCTCTTTCTCTTCCAGCTTTCCCTGGAAAGAACTGTGCCCAGGTTTAGGCTTCAACGCGCCGAGGTAACAGTGGCAGATGCGGCAGAGAATGGAAATACAGCGTGCAGCGGGCGGTTTCTGGTGCTTTACGGGAGGCAAGGGGAAAGTGCAGCGCAGCAGTGGCTTTTACTTCTGGAGCCTTTTGCTTTGGTAGCAGCAGCTGCTGCAAGTGGGCAACGGAGCTGCGAGAGTGCATCATGTGACGGCACATCTCTCTGAGAGAGGAGCTTTCGAGCCGCAGCGCGTTGCGCCCGGTTTCAAGGCTACTTGGAGGAGTGGGGGGTACTTGAAGAACGCCTTCTTTCTGGGCGCGCCCTACTGGGTGTGCTCAAGCTGCATGGACTCGGCAGCACTGGAGGTGTAAGAACCTGTTTCTGGCCAGCTTGTGTGCTGGAGTGCAAGGGCTGCGCCTTCCTTTCTGAAGCAGCCCAGAGCATTCTCAGCGGAACCTGCTTGTGAAGCAGCTCTCGGCTGGACATTTGCGAGTCGCTGCACTGAAGTGCATGAAGCCGGTGCCCAGCTGCTTCGTCCTTCGCTTTCTGGGCTCTGGACAGAACTGAAGCGCAGCGATGGCTTGGAGCTTTGCCGCTCTTCAGCGTGAACACTGCACGCAGCCACAGGCTGGACATTTGCGAGTCGCTGCACTGAAGTGCATGAAGCCGGTGCCCAGCTGCTTCGTCCTTCGCTTTCTGGGCTCTGGACAGAACTGAAGCGCAGCGATGGCTTGGAGCTTTGCCGCTCTTCAGCGTGAACACTGCACGCAGCCACAGGCTGGACATTTGCGAGTCGCTGCACTGAAGTGCATGAAGCCGGTGCCCAGCTGCTTCGTCCTTCGCCTTCTGGGCTCTGGACAGAACTGAAGCGCAGCGATGGCTTGGAGCTTTGCCGCTCTTCAGCGCGAACACTGCACGCAGCCACAGGCTGCTGTGCACGGCTTTTCCTCAGCTCGACGTACAGTCATTGTCTTGCTGTTTCCCAGCGTCGAAAGTGTCCGTGTAGCTCTCGCTCAGCGAAATGCGTCAGGAGAGAAACACTTGCTGGATGAGCCTTTCGCTGGCCAAGACTTTCAACACAGCACCACCATTCGGGCAAGGAGGAGGAGAAAGGAAGACCACCTTTGCGTCCTGGCCCGTCCTTCTGTGCGAGACGCCTCTCCGCCTCTTCGCTCCCTGCAAGGCTGTAGTGTGCGCGCCGGCACGCGGAAGCGAGAGGGCAGGTGCAGAGAGCACCGCGATCTGACGGCGCCGTGCAGGCTGGAAAGGAAAGAGGGCTGCCACTGGAATGTGGTGCAAGTACAGGTTTGCACGCGTCGAGGGTAAGCTCTGGGTGAGCTTGTTGACCTAAAGCTGTTCTCTGTGCCAGACGTAGCCGAGAATCTTTCCGTTGAGATTCAGGCTACCGCGCAAACAGAATGTGGTGCTACCTAGCGCTGCGAGGGAAAGGGCATAGCCCAGGCGTGTTTCGGCAGAAGCAGCAGCACGGAGGGTTTCTCTGCCGGCACCGCGGCTCCCTGTGCGAGAAGTAGACGACGGCTCGACTCCGGCAGAATGAAAGCGCGACACGGTACGAAGAGCGTAAGAATGAAGGCAGAGCACCGAGCTGCCGTGCGCCATCGCGCAGGCTGCAAGAGGAAGCGTGCCTGGCCACCGGCTCCTTTGCGGATTCACGTTAGCACTTGAAAACAGAAAGTTCCACTCGCAGCTACTGGTGCTGCTACCTCTTTCTCTTCCAGCTTTCCCTGGAAAGAACTGTGCCCAGGTTTAGGCTTCAACGCGCCGAGGTAACAGTGGCAGATGCGGCAGAGAATGGAAATACAGCGTGCAGCGGGCGGTTTCTGGTGCTTTACGGGAGGCAAGGGGAAAGTGCAGCGCAGCAGTGGCTTTTACTTCTGGAGCCTTTTGCTTTGGTAGCAGCAGCTGCTGCAAGTGGGCAACGGAGCTGCGAGAGTGCATCATGTGACGGCACATCTCTCTGAGAGAGGAGCTTTCGAGCCGCAGCGCGTTGCGCCCGGTTTCAAGGCTACTTGGAGGAGTGGGGGGTACTTGAAGAACGCCTTCTTTCTGGGCGCGCCCTACTGGGTGTGCTCAAGCTGCATGGACTCGGCAGCACTGGAGGTGTAAGAACCTGTTTCTGGCCAGCTTGTGTGCTGGAGTGCAAGGGCTGCGCCTTCCTTTCTGAAGCAGCCCAGAGCATTCTCAGCGGAACCTGCTTGTGAAGCAGCTCTCGGCTGGACATTTGCGAGTCGCTGCACTGAAGTGCATGAAGCCGGTGCCCAGCTGCTTCGTCCTTCGCTTTCTGGGCTCTGGACAGAACTGAAGCGCAGCGATGGCTTGGAGCTTTGCCGCTCTTCAGCGTGAACACTGCACGCAGCCACAGGCTGGACATTTGCGAGTCGCTGCACTGAAGTGCATGAAGCCGGTGCCCAGCTGCTTCGTCCTTCGCTTTCTGGGCTCTGGACAGAACTGAAGCGCAGCGATGGCTTGGAGCTTTGCCGCTCTTCAGCGTGAACACTGCACGCAGCCACAGGCTGGACATTTGCGAGTCGCTGCACTGAAGTGCATGAAGCCGGTGCCCAGCTGCTTCGTCCTTCGCCTTCTGGGCTCTGGACAGAACTGAAGCGCAGCGATGGCTTGGAGCTTTGCCGCTCTTCAGCGCGAACACTGCACGCAGCCACAGGCTGCTGTGCACGGCTTTTCCTCAGCTCGACGTACAGTCATTGTCTTGCTGTTTCCCAGCGTCGAAAGTGTCCGTGTAGCTCCCGCTCAGCGAAATGCGTCAGGAGAGAAACACTTGCTGGATGAGCCTTTCGCTGGCCAAGACTTTCAACACAGCACCACCATTCGGGCAAGGAGGAGGAGAAAGGAAGACCACCTTTGCGTCCTGGCCCGTCCTTCTGTGCGAGACGCCTCTCCGCCTCTTCGCTCCCTGCAAGGCTGTAGTGTGCGCGCCGGCACGCGGAAGCGAGAGGGCAGGTGCAGAGAGCACCGCGATCTGACGGCGCCGTGCAGGCTGGAAAGGAAAGAGGGCTGCCACTGGAATGTGGTGCAAGTACAGGTTTGCACGCGTCGAGGGTAAGCTCTGGGTGAGCTTGTTGACCTAAAGCTGTTCTCTGTGCCAGACGTAGCCGAGAATCTTTCCGTTGAGATTCAGGCTACCGCGCAAACAGAATGTGGTGCTACCTAGCGCTGCGAGGGAAAGGGCATAGCCCAGGCGTGTTTCGGCAGAAGCAGCAGCACGGAGGGTTTCTCTGCCGGCACCGCGGCTCCCTGTGCGAGAAGTAGACGACGGCTCGACTCCGGCAGAATGAAAGCGCGACACGGTACGAAGAGCGTAAGAATGAAGGCAGAGCACCGAGCTGCCGTGCGCCATCGCGCAGGCTGCAAGAGGAAGCGTGCCTGGCCACCGGCTCCTTTGCGGATTCACGTTAGCACTTGAAAACAGAAAGTTCCACTCGCAGCTACTGGTGCTGCTACCTCTTTCTCTTCCAGCTTTCCCTGGAAAGAACTGTGCCCAGGTTTAGGCTTCAACGCGCCGAGGTAACAGTGGCAGATGCGGCAGAGAATGGAAATACAGCGTGCAGCGGGCGGTTTCTGGTGCTTTACGGGAGGCAAGGGGAAAGTGCAGCGCAGCAGTGGCTTTTACTTCTGGAGCCTTTTGCTTTGGTAGCAGCAGCTGCTGCAAGTGGGCAACGGAGCTGCGAGAGTGCATCATGTGACGGCACATCTCTCTGAGAGAGGAGCTTTCGAGCCGCAGCGCGTTGCGCCCGGTTTCAAGGCTACTTGGAGGAGTGGGGGGTACTTGAAGAACGCCTTCTTTCTGGGCGCGCCCTTCTGGGTGTGCTCAAGCTGCATGGACTAGGCAGCACTGGAGGTGTAAGAACCTGTATCTGGCCAGCTTGTGTGCTGGAGTGCAAGGGCTGCGCCTTCCTTTCTGAAGCAGCCCAGAGCATTCTCAGCGGAACCTGCTTGTGAAGCAGCTCTCGGCTGGACATTTGCGAGTCGCTGCACTGAAGTGCATGAAGCCGGTGCCCAGCTGCTTCGTCCTTCGCTTTCTGGGCTCTGGACAGAACTGAAGCGCAGCGATGGCTTGGAGCTTTGCCGCTCTTCAGCGTGAACACTGCACGCAGCCACAGGCTGGACATTTGCGAGTCGCTGCACTGAAGTGCATGAAGCCGGTGCCCAGCTGCTTCGTCCTTCGCCTTCTGGGCTCTGGACAGAACTGAAGCGCAGCGATGGCTTGGAGCTTTGCCGCTCTTCAGCGCGAACACTGCACGCAGCCACAGGCTGCTGTGCACGGCTTTTCCTCAGCTCGACGTACAGTCATTGTCTTGCTGTTTCCCAGCGTCGAAAGTGTCCGTGTAGCTCCCGCTCAGCGAAATGCGTCAGGAGAGAAACACTTGCTGGATGAGCCTTTCGCTGGCCAAGACTTTCAACACAGCACCACCATTCGGGCAAGGAGGAGGAGAAAGGAAGACCACCTTTGCGTCCTGGCCCGTCCTTCTGTGCGAGACGCCTCTCCGCCTCTTCGCTCCCTGCAAGGCTGTAGTGTGCGCGCCGGCACGCGGAAGCGAGAGGGCAGGTGCAGAGAGCACCGCGATCTGACGGCGCCGTGCAGGCTGGAAAGGAAAGAGGGCTGCCACTGGAATGTGGTGCAAGTACAGGTTTGCACGCGTCGAGGGTAAGCTCTGGGTGAGCTTGTTGACCTAAAGCTGTTCTCTGTGCCAGACGTAGCCGAGAATCTTTCCGTTGAGATTCAGGCTACCGCGCAAACAGAATGTGGTGCTACCTAGCGCTGCGAGGGAAAGGGCATAGCCCAGGCGTGTTTCGGCAGAAGCAGCAGCACGGAGGGTTTCTCTGCCGGCACCGCGGCTCCCTGTGCGAGAAGTAGACGACGGCTCGACTCCGGCAGAATGAAAGCGCGACACGGTACGAAGAGCGTAAGAATGAAGGCAGAGCACCGAGCTGCCGTGCGCCATCGCGCAGGCTGCAAGAGGAAGCGTGCCTGGCCACCGGCTCCTTTGCGGATTCACGTTAGCACTTGAAAACAGAAAGTTCCACTCGCAGCTACTGGTGCTGCTACCTCTTTCTCTTCCAGCTTTCCCTGGAAAGAACTGTGCCCAGGTTTAGGCTTCAACGCGCCGAGGTAACAGTGGCAGATGCGGCAGAGAATGGAAATACAGCGTGCAGCGGGCGGTTTCTGGTGCTTTACGGGAGGCAAGGGGAAAGTGCAGCGCAGCAGTGGCTTTTACTTCTGGAGCCTTTTGCTTTGGTAGCAGCAGCTGCTGCAAGTGGGCAACGGAGCTGCGAGAGTGCATCATGTGACGGCACATCTCTCTGAGAGAGGAGCTTTCGAGCCGCAGCGCGTTGCGCCCGGTTTCAAGGCTACTTGGAGGAGTGGGGGGTACTTGAAGAACGCCTTCTTTCTGGGCGCGTCCTTCTGGGTGTGCTCAAGCTGCATGGACTCGGCAGCACTGGAGGTGTAAGAACCTGTTTCTGGCCAGCTTGTGTGCTGGAGTGCAAGGGCTGCGCCTTCCTTTCTGAAGCAGCCCAGAGCATTCTCAGCGGAACCTGCTTGTGAAGCAGCTCTCGGCTGGACATTTGCGAGTCGCTGCACTGAAGTGCATGAAGCCGGTGCCCAGCTGCTTCGTCCTTCGCTTTCTGGGCTCTGGACAGAACTGAAGCGCAGCGATGGCTTGGAGCTTTGCCGCTCTTCAGCGTGAACACTGCACGCAGCCACAGGCTGGACATTTGCGAGTCGCTGCACTAAAGTGCATGAAGCCGGTGCCCAGCTGCTTCGTCCTTCGCCTTCTGGGCTCTGGACAGAACTGAAGCGCAGCGATGGCTTGGAGCTTTGCCGCTCTTCAGCGCGAACACTGCACGCAGCCACAGGCTGCTGTGCACGGCTTTTCCTCAGCTCGACGTACCGTCATTCTCTTGCTGTTTCTCAGCGTCGAAAGTGTCCGTGTAGCTCTCGCTCAGCGAAATGCGTCAGGAGAGAAACGCTTGCTGGATGAGCCTTTCGCTGGCCAAGACTTTCAACACAGCACCACCATTCGGGCAAGGAGGAGGAGAAAGGAAGACCATCTTTGCGTCCTGGCCCGTCCTTCTGTGCGAGACGCCTCTCCGCCTCTTCGCTCCCTGCAAGGCTGTAGTGTGCGCGCCGGCACTCGGAAGCGAGAGGGCAGGTGCAGAGAGCACCGCGATCTGACGGCGCCGTGCAGGCTGGAAAGGAAAGAGGGCTGCCACTGGAATGTGGTGCAAGTACAGGTTTGCACGCGTCGAGGGTAAGCTCTGGGTGAGCTTGTTGACCTAAAGCTGTTCTCTGTGCCAGACGTAGCCGAGAATCTTTCCGTTGAGATTCAGGCTACCGCGCAAACAGAATGTGGTGCTACCTAGCGCTGCGAGGGAAAGGGCATAGCCCAGGCGTGTTTCGGCAGAAGCAGCAGCACGGAGGGTTTCTCTGCCGGCACCGCGGCTCCCTGTGCGAGAAGTAGACGACGGCTCGACTCCGGCAGAATGAAAGCGCGACACGGTACGAAGAGCGTAAGAATGAAGGCAGAGCACCAAGCTGCCGTGCGCCATCGCGCAGGCTGCAAGAGGAAGCGTGCCTGGCCACCGGCTCCTTTGCGGATTCACGTTAGCACTTGAAAACAGAAAGTTCCACTCGCAGCTACTGGTGCTGCTACCTCTTTCTCTTCCAGCTTTCCCTGGAAAGAACTGTGCCCAGGTTTAGGCTTCAACGCGCCGAGGTAACAGTGGCAGATGCGGCAGAGAATGGAAATACAGCGTGCAGCGGGCGGTTTCTGGTGCTTTACGGGAGGCAAGGGGAAAGTGCAGCGCAGCAGTGGCTTTTACTTCTGGAGCCTTTTGCTTTGGTAGCAGCAGCTGCTGCAAGTGGGCAACGGAGCTGCGAGAGTGCATCATGTGACGGCACATCTCTCTGAGAGAGGAGCTTTCGAGCCGCAGCGCGTTGCGCCCGGTTTCAAGGCTACTTGGAGGAGTGGGGGGTACTTGAAGAACGCCTTCTTTCTGGGCGCGTCCTTCTGGGTGTGCTCAAGCTGCATGGACTAGGCAGCACTGGAGGTGTAAGAACCTGTATCTGGCCAGCTTGTGTGCTGGAGTGCAAGGGCTGCGCCTTCCTTTCTGAAGCAGCCCAGAGCATTCTCAGCGGAACCTGCTTGTGAAGCAGCTCTCGGCTGGACATTTGCGAGTCGCTGCACTGAAGTGCATGAAGCCGGTGCCCAGCTGCTTCGTCCTTCGCTTTCTGGGCTCTGGACAGAACTGAAGCGCAGCGATGGCTTGGAGCTTTGCCGCTCTTCAGCGTGAACACTGCACGCAGCCACAGGCTGGACATTTGCGAGTCGCTGCACTGAAGTGCATGAAGCCGGTGCCCAGCTGCTTCGTCCTTCGCCTTCTGGGCTCTGGACAGAACTGAAGCGCAGCGATGGCTTGGAGCTTTGCCGCTCTTCAGCGCGAACACTGCACGCAGCCACAGGCTGCTGTGCACGGCTTTTCCTCAGCTCGACGTACAGTCATTGTCTTGCTGTTTCCCAGCGTCGAAAGTGTCCGTGTAGCTCTCGCTCAGCGAAATGCGTCAGGAGAGAAACGCTTGCTGGATGAGCCTTTCGCTGGCCAAGACTTTCAACACAGCACCACCATTCGGGCAAGGAGGAGGAGAAAGGAAGACCACCTTTGCGTCCTGGCCCGTCCTTCTGTGCGAGACGCCTCTCCGCCTCTTCGCTCCCTGCAAGGCTGTAGTGTGCGCGCCGGCACGCGGAAGCGAGAGGGCAGGTGCAGAGAGCACCGCGATCTGACGGCGCCGTGCAGGCTGGAAAGGAAAGAGGGCTGCCACTGGAATGTGGTGCAAGTACAGGTTTGCACGCGTCGAGGGTAAGCTCTGGGTGAGCTTGTTGACCTAAAGCTGTTCTCTGTGCCAGACGTAGCCGAGAATCTTTCCGTTGAGATTCAGGCTACCGCGCAAACAGAATGTGGTGCTACCTAGCGCTGCGAGGGAAAGGGCATAGCCCAGGCGTGTTTCGGCAGAAGCAGCAGCACGGAGGGTTTCTCTGCCGGCACCGCGGCTCCCTGTGCGAGAAGTAGACGACGGCTCGACTCCGGCAGAATGAAAGCGCGACACGGTACGAAGAGCGTAAGAATGAAGGCAGAGCACCGAGCTGCCGTGCGCCATCGCGCAGGCTGCAAGAGGAAGCGTGCCTGGCCACCGGCTCCTTTGCGGATTCACGTTAGCACTTGAAAACAGAAAGTTCCACTCGCAGCTACTGGTGCTGCTACCTCTTTCTCTTCCAGCTTTCCCTGGAAAGAACTGTGCCCAGGTTTAGGCTTCAACGCGCCGAGGTAACAGTGGCAGATGCGGCAGAGAATGGAAATACAGCGTGCAGCGGGCGGTTTCTGGTGCTTTACGGGAGGCAAGGGGAAAGTGCAGCGCAGCAGTGGCTTTTACTTCTGGAGCCTTTTGCTTTGGTAGCAGCAGCTGCTGCAAGTGGGCAACGGAGCTGCGAGAGTGCATCATGTGACGGCACATCTCTCTGAGAGAGGAGCTTTCGAGCCGCAGCGCGTTGCGCCCGGTTTCAAGGCTACTTGGAGGAGTGGGGGGTACTTGAAGAACGCCTTCTTTCTGGGCGCGTCCTTCTGGGTGTGCTCAAGCTGCATGGACTCGGCAGCACTGGAGGTGTAAGAACCTGTTTCTGGCCAGCTTGTGTGCTGGAGTGCAAGGGCTGCGCCTTCCTTTCTGAAGCAGCCCAGAGCATTCTCAGCGGAACCTGCTTGTGAAGCAGCTCTCGGCTGGACATTTGCGAGTCGCTGCACTGAAGTGCATGAAGCCGGTGCCCAGCTGCTTCGTCCTTCGCTTTCTGGGCTCTGGACAGAACTGAAGCGCAGCGATGGCTTGGAGCTTTGCCGCTCTTCAGCGTGAACACTGCACGCAGCCACAGGCTGGACATTTGCGAGTCGCTGCACTGAAGTGCATGAAGCCGGTGCCCAGCTGCTTCGTCCTTCGCCTTCTGGGCTCTGGACAGAACTGAAGCGCAGCGATGGCTTGGAGCTTTGCCGCTCTTCAGCGCGAACACTGCACGCAGCCACAGGCTGCTGTGCACGGCTTTTCCTCAGCTCGACGAACAGTCATTGTCTTGCTGTTTCCCAGCGTCGAAAGTGTCCGTGTAGCTCTCGCTCAGCGAAATGCGTCAGGAGAGAAACACTTGCTGGATGAGCCTTTCGCTGGCCAAGACTTTCAACACAGCACCACCATTCGGGCAAGGAGGAGGAGAAAGGAAGACCACCTTTGCGTCCTGGCCCGTCCTTCTGTGCGAGACGCCTCTCCGCCTCTTCGCTCCCTGCAAGGCTGTAGTGTGCGCGCCGGCACGCGGAAGCGAGAGGGCAGGTGCAGAGAGCACCGCGATCTGACGGCGCCGTGCAGGCTGGAAAGGAAAGAGGGCTGCCACTGGAATGTGGTGCAAGTACAGGTTTGCACGCGTCGAGGGTAAGCTCTGGGTGAGCTTGTTGACCTAAAGCTGTTCTCTGTGCCAGACGTAGCCGAGAATCTTTCCGTTGAGATTCAGGCTACCGCGCAAACAGAATGTGGTGCTACCTAGCGCTGCGAGGGAAAGGGCATAGCCCAGGCGTGTTTCGGCAGAAGCAGCAGCACGGAGGGTTTCTCTGCCGGCACCGCGGCTCCCTGTGCGAGAAGTAGACGACGGCTCGACTCCGGCAGAATGAAAGCGCGACACGGTACGAAGAGCGTAAGAATGAAGGCAGAGCACCGAGCTGCCGTGCGCCATCGCGCAGGCTGCAAGAGGAAGCGTGCCTGGCCACCGGCTCCTTTGCGGATTCACGTTAGCACTTGAAAACAGAAAGTTCCACTCGCAGCTACTGGTGCTGCTACCTCTTTCTCTTCCAGCTTTCCCTGGAAAGAACTGTGCCCAGGTTTAGGCTTCAACGTGCCGAGGTAACAGTGGCAGATGCGGCAGAGAATGGAAATACAGCGTGCAGCGGGCGGTTTCTGGTGCTTTACGGGAGGCAAGGGGAAAGTGCAGCGCAGCAGTGGCTTTTACTTCTGGAGCCTTTTGCTTTGGTAGCAGCAGCTGCTGCAAGTGGGCAACGGAGCTGCGAGAGTGCATCATGTGACGGCACATCTCTCTGAGAGAGGAGCTTTCGAGCCGCAGCGCGTTGCGCCCGGTTTCAAGGCTACTTGGAGGAGTGGGGGGTACTTGAAGAACGCCTTCTTTCTGGGCGCGTCCTTCTGGGTGTGCTCAAGCTGCATGGACTCGGCAGCACTGGAGGTGTAAGAACCTGTTTCTGGCCAGCTTGTGTGCTGGAGTGCAAGGGCTGCGCCTTCCTTTCTGAAGCAGCCCAGAGCATTCTCAGCGGAACCTGCTTGTGAAGCAGCTCTCGGCTGGACATTTGCGAGTCTCTCCACTGAAGTGCATGAAGCCGGTGCCCAGCTGCTTCGTCCTTCGCCTTCTGGGCTCTGGACAGAACTGAAGCGCAGCGATGGCTTGGAGCTTTGCCGCTCTTCAGCGTGAACACTGCACGCAGCCACAGGCTGGACATTTGCGAGTCGCTGCACTGAAGTGCATGAAGCCGGTGCCCAGCTGCTTCGTCCTTCGCCTTCTGGGCTCTGGACAGAACTGAAGCGCAGCGATGGCTTGGAGCTTTGCCGCTCTTCAGCGCGAACACTGCACGCAGCCACAGGCTGCTGTGCACGGCTTTTCCTCAGCTCGACGAACAGTCATTCTCTTGCTGTTTCCCAGCGTCGAAAGTGTCCGTGTAGCTCTCGCTCAGCGAAATGCGTCAGGAGAGAAACGCTTGCTGGATGAGCCTTTCGCTGGCCAAGACTTTCAACACAGCACCACCATTCGGGCAAGGAGGAGGAGAAAGGAAGACCATCTTTGCGTCCTGGCCCGTCCTTCTGTGCGAGACGCCTCTCCGCCTCTTCGCTCCCTGCAAGGCTGTAGTGTGCGCGCCGGCACGCGGAAGCGAGAGGGCAGGTGCAGAGAGCACCGCGATCTGACGGCGCCGTGCAGGCTGGAAAGGAAAGAGGGCTGCCACTGGAATGTGGTGCAAGTACAGGTTTGCACGCGTCGAGGGTAAGCTCTGGGTGAGCTTGTTGACCTAAAGCTGTTCTCTGTGCCAGACGTAGCCGAGAATCTTTCCGTTGAGATTCAGGCTACCGCGCAAACAGAATGTGGTGCTACCTAGCGCTGCGAGGGAAAGGGCATAGCCCAGGCGTGTTTCGGCAGAAGCAGCAGCACGGAGGGTTTCTCTGCCGGCACCGCGGCTCCCTGTGCGAGAAGTAGACGACGGCTCGACTCCGGCAGAATGAAAGCGCGACACGGTACGAAGAGCGTAAGAATGAAGGCAGAGCACCGAGCTGCCGTGCGCCATCGCGCAGGCTGCAAGAGGAAGCGTGCCTGGCCACCGGCTCCTTTGCGGATTCACGTTAGCACTTGAAAACAGAAAGTTCCACTCGCAGCTACTGGTGCTGCTACCTCTTTCTCTTCCAGCTTTCCCTGGAAAGAACTGTGCCCAGGTTTAGGCTTCAACGCGCCGAGGTAACAGTGGCAGATGCGGCAGAGAATGGAAATACAGCGTGCAGCGGGCGGTTTCTGGTGCTTTACGGGAGGCAAGGGGAAAGTGCAGCGCAGCAGTGGCTTTTACTTCTGGAGCCTTTTGCTTTGGTAGCAGCAGCTGCTGCAAGTGGGCAACGGAGCTGCGAGAGTGCATCATGTGACGGCACATCTCTCTGAGAGAGGAGCTTTCGAGCCGCAGCGCGTTGCGCCCGGTTTCAAGGCTACTTGGAGGAGTGGGGGGTACTTGAAGAACGCCTTCTTTCTGGGCGCGCCCTACTGGGTGTGCTCAAGCTGCATGGACTCGGCAGCACTGGAGGTGTAAGAACCTGTTTCTGGCCAGCTTGTGTGCTGGAGTGCAAGGGCTGCGCCTTCCTTTCTGAAGCAGCCCAGAGCATTCTCAGCGGAACCTGCTTGTGAAGCAGCTCTCGGCTGGACATTTGCGAGTCGCTGCACTGAAGTGCATGAAGCCGGTGCCCAGCTGCTTCGTCCTTCGCTTTCTGGGCTCTGGACAGAACTGAAGCGCAGCGATGGCTTGGAGCTTTGCCGCTCTTCAGCGTGAACACTGCACGCAGCCACAGGCTGGACATTTGCGAGTCGCTGCACTGAAGTGCATGAAGCCGGTGCCCAGCTGCTTCGTCCTTCGCCTTCTGGGCTCTGGACAGAACTGAAGCGCAGCGATGGCTTGGAGCTTTGCCGCTCTTCAGCGCGAACACTGCACGCAGCCACAGGCTGGACATTTGCGAGTCGCTGCACTAAAGTGCATGAAGCCGGTGCCCAGCTGCTTCGTCCTTCGCCTTCTGGGCTCTGGACAGAACTGAAGCGCAGCGATGGCTTGGAGCTTTGCCGCTCTTCAGCGCGAACACTGCACGCAGCCACAGGCTGCTGTGCACGGCTTTTCCTCAGCTCGACGTACAGTCATTGTCTTGCTGTTTCCCAGCGTCGAAAGTGTCCGTGTAGCTCTCGCTCAGCGAAATGCGTCAGGAGAGAAACACTTGCTGGATGAGCCTTTCGCTGGCCAAGACTTTCAACACAGCACCACCATTCGGGCAAGGAGGAGGAGAAAGGAAGACCACCTTTGCGTCCTGGCCCGTCCTTCTGTGCGAGACGCCTCTCCGCCTCTTCGCTCCCTGCAAGGCTGTAGTGTGCGCGCCGGCACGCGGAAGCGAGAGGGCAGGTGCAGAGAGCACCGCGATCTGACGGCGCCGTGCAGGCTGGAAAGGAAAGAGGGCTGCCACTGGAATGTGGTGCAAGTACAGGTTTGCACGCGTCGAGGGTAAGCTCTGGGTGAGCTTGTTGACCTAAAGCTGTTCTCTGTGCCAGACGTAGCCGAGAATCTTTCCGTTGAGATTCAGGCTACCGCGCAAACAGAATGTGGTGCTACCTAGCGCTGCGAGGGAAAGGGCATAGCCCAGGCGTGTTTCGGCAGAAGCAGCAGCACGGAGGGTTTCTCTGCCGGCACCGCGGCTCCCTGTGCGAGAAGTAGACGACGGCTCGACTCCGGCAGAATGAAAGCGCGACACGGTACGAAGAGCGTAAGAATGAAGGCAGAGCACCGAGCTGCCGTGCGCCATCGCGCAGGCTGCAAGAGGAAGCGTGCCTGGCCACCGGCTCCTTTGCGGATTCACGTTAGCACTTGAAAACAGAAAGTTCCACTCGCAGCTACTGGTGCTGCTACCTCTTTCTCTTCCAGCTTTCCCTGGAAAGAACTGTGCCCAGGTTTAGGCTTCAACGCGCCGAGGTAACAGTGGCAGATGCGGCAGAGAATGGAAATACAGCGTGCAGCGGGCGGTTTCTGGTGCTTTACGGGAGGCAAGGGGAAAGTGCAGCGCAGCAGTGGCTTTTACTTCTGGAGCCTTTTGCTTTGGTAGCAGCAGCTGCTGCAAGTGGGCAACGGAGCTGCGAGAGTGCATCATGTGACGGCACATCTCTCTGAGAGAGGAGCTTTCGAGCCGCAGCGCGTTGCGCCCGGTTTCAAGGCTACTTGGAGGAGTGGGGGGTACTTGAAGAACGCCTTCTTTCTGGGCGCGCCCTTCTGGGTGTGCTCAAGCTGCATGGACTAGGCAGCACTGGAGGTGTAAGAACCTGTATCTGGCCAGCTTGTGTGCTGGAGTGCAAGGGCTGCGCCTTCCTTTCTGAAGCAGCCCAGAGCATTCTCAGCGGAACCTGCTTGTGAAGCAGCTCTCGGCTGGACATTTGCGAGTCGCTGCACTGAAGTGCATGAAGCCGGTGCCCAGCTGCTTCGTCCTTCGCTTTCTGGGCTCTGGACAGAACTGAAGCGCAGCGATGGCTTGGAGCTTTGCCGCTCTTCAGCGTGAACACTGCACGCAGCCACAGGCTGGACATTTGCGAGTCGCTGCACTGAAGTGCATGAAGCCGGTGCCCAGCTGCTTCGTCCTTCGCCTTCTGGGCTCTGGACAGAACTGAAGCGCAGCGATGGCTTGGAGCTTTGCCGCTCTTCAGCGCGAACACTGCACGCAGCCACAGGCTGCTGTGCACGGCTTTTCCTCAGCTCGACGTACCGTCATTCTCTTGCTGTTTCTCAGCGTCGAAAGTGTCCGTGTAGCTCTCGCTCAGCGAAATGCGTCAGGAGAGAAACGCTTGCTGGATGAGCCTTTCGCTGGCCAAGACTTTCAACACAGCACCACCATTCGGGCAAGGAGGAGGAGAAAGGAAGACCATCTTTGCGTCCTGGCCCGTCCTTCTGTGCGAGACGCCTCTCCGCCTCTTCGCTCCCTGCAAGGCTGTAGTGTGCGCGCCGGCACTCGGAAGCGAGAGGGCAGGTGCAGAGAGCACCGCGATCTGACGGCGCCGTGCAGGCTGGAAAGGAAAGAGGGCTGCCACTGGAATGTGGTGCAAGTACAGGTTTGCACGCGTCGAGGGTAAGCTCTGGGTGAGCTTGTTGACCTAAAGCTGTTCTCTGTGCCAGACGTAGCCGAGAATCTTTCCGTTGAGATTCAGGCTACCGCGCAAACAGAATGTGGTGCTACCTAGCGCTGCGAGGGAAAGGGCATAGCCCAGGCGTGTTTCGGCAGAAGCAGCAGCACGGAGGGTTTCTCTGCCGGCACCGCGGCTCCCTGTGCGAGAAGTAGACGACGGCTCGACTCCGGCAGAATGAAAGCGCGACACGGTACGAAGAGCGTAAGAATGAAGGCAGAGCACCGAGCTGCCGTGCGCCATCGCGCAGGCTGCAAGAGGAAGCGTGCCTGGCCACCGGCTCCTTTGCGGATTCACGTTAGCACTTGAAAACAGAAAGTTCCACTCGCAGCTACTGGTGCTGCTACCTCTTTCTCTTCCAGCTTTCCCTGGAAAGAACTGTGCCCAGGTTTAGGCTTCAACGCGCCGAGGTAACAGTGGCAGATGCGGCAGAGAATGGAAATACAGCGTGCAGCGGGCGGTTTCTGGTGCTTTACGGGAGGCAAGGGGAAAGTGCAGCGCAGCAGTGGCTTTTACTTCTGGAGCCTTTTGCTTTGGTAGCAGCAGCTGCTGCAAGTGGGCAACGGAGCTGCGAGAGTGCATCATGTGACGGCACATCTCTCTGAGAGAGGAGCTTTCGAGCCGCAGCGCGTTGCGCCCGGTTTCAAGGCTACTTGGAGGAGTGGGGGGTACTTGAAGAACGCCTTCTTTCTGGGCGCGTCCTTCTGGGTGTGCTCAAGCTGCATGGACTAGGCAGCACTGGAGGTGTAAGAACCTGTATCTGGCCAGCTTGTGTGCTGGAGTGCAAGGGCTGCGCCTTCCTTTCTGAAGCAGCCCAGAGCATTCTCAGCGGAACCTGCTTGTGAAGCAGCTCTCGGCTGGACATTTGCGAGTCGCTGCACTGAAGTGCATGAAGCCGGTGCCCAGCTGCTTCGTCCTTCGCTTTCTGGGCTCTGGACAGAACTGAAGCGCAGCGATGGCTTGGAGCTTTGCCGCTCTTCAGCGTGAACACTGCACGCAGCCACAGGCTGGACATTTGCGAGTCGCTGCACTGAAGTGCATGAAGCCGGTGCCCAGCTGCTTCGTCCTTCGCCTTCTGGGCTCTGGACAGAACTGAAGCGCAGCGATGGCTTGGAGCTTTGCCGCTCTTCAGCGCGAACACTGCACGCAGCCACAGGCTGCTGTGCACGGCTTTTCCTCAGCTCGACGTACAGTCATTGTCTTGCTGTTTCCCAGCGTCGAAAGTGTCCGTGTAGCTCTCGCTCAGCGAAATGCGTCAGGAGAGAAACGCTTGCTGGATGAGCCTTTCGCTGGCCAAGACTTTCAACACAGCACCACCATTCGGGCAAGGAGGAGGAGAAAGGAAGACCACCTTTGCGTCCTGGCCCGTCCTTCTGTGCGAGACGCCTCTCCGCCTCTTCGCTCCCTGCAAGGCTGTAGTGTGCGCGCCGGCACGCGGAAGCGAGAGGGCAGGTGCAGAGAGCACCGCGATCTGACGGCGCCGTGCAGGCTGGAAAGGAAAGAGGGCTGCCACTGGAATGTGGTGCAAGTACAGGTTTGCACGCGTCGAGGGTAAGCTCTGGGTGAGCTTGTTGACCTAAAGCTGTTCTCTGTGCCAGACGTAGCCGAGAATCTTTCCGTTGAGATTCAGGCTACCGCGCAAACAGAATGTGGTGCTACCTAGCGCTGCGAGGGAAAGGGCATAGCCCAGGCGTGTTTCGGCAGAAGCAGCAGCACGGAGGGTTTCTCTGCCGGCACCGCGGCTCCCTGTGCGAGAAGTAGACGACGGCTCGACTCCGGCAGAATGAAAGCGCGACACGGTACGAAGAGCGTAAGAATGAAGGCAGAGCACCGAGCTGCCGTGCGCCATCGCGCAGGCTGCAAGAGGAAGCGTGCCTGGCCACCGGCTCCTTTGCGGATTCACGTTAGCACTTGAAAACAGAAAGTTCCACTCGCAGCTACTGGTGCTGCTACCTCTTTCTCTTCCAGCTTTCCCTGGAAAGAACTGTGCCCAGGTTTAGGCTTCAACGCGCCGAGGTAACAGTGGCAGATGCGGCAGAGAATGGAAATACAGCGTGCAGCGGGCGGTTTCTGGTGCTTTACGGGAGGCAAGGGGAAAGTGCAGCGCAGCAGTGGCTTTTACTTCTGGAGCCTTTTGCTTTGGTAGCAGCAGCTGCTGCAAGTGGGCAACGGAGCTGCGAGAGTGCATCATGTGACGGCACATCTCTCTGAGAGAGGAGCTTTCGAGCCGCAGCGCGTTGCGCCCGGTTTCAAGGCTACTTGGAGGAGTGGGGGGTACTTGAAGAACGCCTTCTTTCTGGGCGCGTCCTTCTGGGTGTGCTCAAGCTGCATGGACTCGGCAGCACTGGAGGTGTAAGAACCTGTTTCTGGCCAGCTTGTGTGCTGGAGTGCAAGGGCTGCGCCTTCCTTTCTGAAGCAGCCCAGAGCATTCTCAGCGGAACCTGCTTGTGAAGCAGCTCTCGGCTGGACATTTGCGAGTCGCTGCACTGAAGTGCATGAAGCCGGTGCCCAGCTGCTTCGTCCTTCGCTTTCTGGGCTCTGGACAGAACTGAAGCGCAGCGATGGCTTGGAGCTTTGCCGCTCTTCAGCGTGAACACTGCACGCAGCCACAGGCTGGACATTTGCGAGTCGCTGCACTGAAGTGCATGAAGCCGGTGCCCAGCTGCTTCGTCCTTCGCCTTCTGGGCTCTGGACAGAACTGAAGCGCAGCGATGGCTTGGAGCTTTGCCGCTCTTCAGCGCGAACACTGCACGCAGCCACAGGCTGCTGTGCACGGCTTTTCCTCAGCTCGACGAACAGTCATTGTCTTGCTGTTTCCCAGCGTCGAAAGTGTCCGTGTAGCTCTCGCTCAGCGAAATGCGTCAGGAGAGAAACACTTGCTGGATGAGCCTTTCGCTGGCCAAGACTTTCAACACAGCACCACCATTCGGGCAAGGAGGAGGAGAAAGGAAGACCACCTTTGCGTCCTGGCCCGTCCTTCTGTGCGAGACGCCTCTCCGCCTCTTCGCTCCCTGCAAGGCTGTAGTGTGCGCGCCGGCACGCGGAAGCGAGAGGGCAGGTGCAGAGAGCACCGCGATCTGACGGCGCCGTGCAGGCTGGAAAGGAAAGAGGGCTGCCACTGGAATGTGGTGCAAGTACAGGTTTGCACGCGTCGAGGGTAAGCTCTGGGTGAGCTTGTTGACCTAAAGCTGTTCTCTGTGCCAGACGTAGCCGAGAATCTTTCCGTTGAGATTCAGGCTACCGCGCAAACAGAATGTGGTGCTACCTAGCGCTGCGAGGGAAAGGGCATAGCCCAGGCGTGTTTCGGCAGAAGCAGCAGCACGGAGGGTTTCTCTGCCGGCACCGCGGCTCCCTGTGCGAGAAGTAGACGACGGCTCGACTCCGGCAGAATGAAAGCGCGACACGGTACGAAGAGCGTAAGAATGAAGGCAGAGCACCGAGCTGCCGTGCGCCATCGCGCAGGCTGCAAGAGGAAGCGTGCCTGGCCACCGGCTCCTTTGCGGATTCACGTTAGCACTTGAAAACAGAAAGTTCCACTCGCAGCTACTGGTGCTGCTACCTCTTTCTCTTCCAGCTTTCCCTGGAAAGAACTGTGCCCAGGTTTAGGCTTCAACGCGCCGAGGTAACAGTGGCAGATGCGGCAGAGAATGGAAATACAGCGTGCAGCGGGCGGTTTCTGGTGCTTTACGGGAGGCAAGGGGAAAGTGCAGCGCAGCAGTGGCTTTTACTTCTGGAGCCTTTTGCTTTGGTAGCAGCAGCTGCTGCAAGTGGGCAACGGAGCTGCGAGAGTGCATCATGTGACGGCACATCTCTCTGAGAGAGGAGCTTTCGAGCCGCAGCGCGTTGCGCCCGGTTTCAAGGCTACTTGGAGGAGTGGGGGGTACTTGAAGAACGCCTTCTTTCTGGGCGCGTCCTTCTGGGTGTGCTCAAGCTGCATGGACTCGGCAGCACTGGAGGTGTAAGAACCTGTTTCTGGCCAGCTTGTGTGCTGGAGTGCAAGGGCTGCGCCTTCCTTTCTGAAGCAGCCCAGAGCATTCTCAGCGGAACCTGCTTGTGAAGCAGCTCTCGGCTGGACATTTGCGAGTCTCTCCACTGAAGTGCATGAAGCCGGTGCCCAGCTGCTTCGTCCTTCGCCTTCTGGGCTCTGGACAGAACTGAAGCGCAGCGATGGCTTGGAGCTTTGCCGCTCTTCAGCGTGAACACTGCACGCAGCCACAGGCTGGACATTTGCGAGTCGCTGCACTGAAGTGCATGAAGCCGGTGCCCAGCTGCTTCGTCCTTCGCCTTCTGGGCTCTGGACAGAACTGAAGCGCAGCGATGGCTTGGAGCTTTGCCGCTCTTCAGCGCGAACACTGCACGCAGCCACAGGCTGCTGTGCACGGCTTTTCCTCAGCTCGACGAACAGTCATTCTCTTGCTGTTTCCCAGCGTCGAAAGTGTCCGTGTAGCTCTCGCTCAGCGAAATGCGTCAGGAGAGAAACGCTTGCTGGATGAGCCTTTCGCTGGCCAAGACTTTCAACACAGCACCACCATTCGGGCAAGGAGGAGGAGAAAGGAAGACCATCTTTGCGTCCTGGCCCGTCCTTCTGTGCGAGACGCCTCTCCGCCTCTTCGCTCCCTGCAAGGCTGTAGTGTGCGCGCCGGCACGCGGAAGCGAGAGGGCAGGTGCAGAGAGCACCGCGATCTGACGGCGCCGTGCAGGCTGGAAAGGAAAGAGGGCTGCCACTGGAATGTGGTGCAAGTACAGGTTTGCACGCGTCGAGGGTAAGCTCTGGGTGAGCTTGTTGACCTAAAGCTGTTCTCTGTGCCAGACGTAGCCGAGAATCTTTCCGTTGAGATTCAGGCTACCGCGCAAACAGAATGTGGTGCTACCTAGCGCTGCGAGGGAAAGGGCATAGCCCAGGCGTGTTTCGGCAGAAGCAGCAGCACAGAGGGTTTCTCTGCCGGCACCGCGGCTCCCTGTGCGAGAAGTAGACGACGGCTCGACTCCGGCAGAATGAAAGCGCGACACGGTACGAAGAGCGTAAGAATGAAGGCAGAGCACCGAGCTGCCGTGCGCCATCGCGCAGGCTGCAAGAGGAAGCGTGCCTGGCCACCGGCTCCTTTGCGGATTCACGTTAGCACTTGAAAACAGAAAGTTCCACTCGCAGCTACTGGTGCTGCTACCTCTTTCTCTTCCAGCTTTCCCTGGAAAGAACTGTGCCCAGGTTTAGGCTTCAACGCGCCGAGGTAACAGTGGCAGATGCGGCAGAGAATGGAAATACAGCGTGCAGCGGGCGGTTTCTGGTGCTTTACGGGAGGCAAGGGGAAAGTGCAGCGCAGCAGTGGCTTTTACTTCTGGAGCCTTTTGCTTTGGTAGCAGCAGCTGCTGCAAGTGGGCAACGGAGCTGCGAGAGTGCATCATGTGACGGCACATCTCTCTGAGAGAGGAGCTTTCGAGCCGCAGCGCGTTGCGCCCGGTTTCAAGGCTACTTGGAGGAGTGGGGGGTACTTGAAGAACGCCTTCTTTCTGGGCGCGTCCTTCTGGGTGTGCTCAAGCTGCATGGACTAGGCAGCACTGGAGGTGTAAGAACCTGTATCTGGCCAGCTTGTGTGCTGGAGTGCAAGGGCTGCGCCTTCCTTTCTGAAGCAGCCCAGAGCATTCTCAGCGGAACCTGCTTGTGAAGCAGCTCTCGGCTGGACATTTGCGAGTCGCTGCACTGAAGTGCATGAAGCCGGTGCCCAGCTGCTTCGTCCTTCGCTTTCTGGGCTCTGGACAGAACTGAAGCGCAGCGATGGCTTGGAGCTTTGCCGCTCTTCAGCGTGAACACTGCACGCAGCCACAGGCTGGACATTTGCGAGTCGCTGCACTGAAGTGCATGAAGCCGGTGCCCAGCTGCTTCGTCCTTCGCCTTCTGGGCTCTGGACAGAACTGAAGCGCAGCGATGGCTTGGAGCTTTGCCGCTCTTCAGCGCGAACACTGCACGCAGCCACAGGCTGCTGTGCACGGCTTTTCCTCAGCTCGACGTACAGTCATTGTCTTGCTGTTTCCCAGCGTCGAAAGTGTCCGTGTAGCTCTCGCTCAGCGAAATGCGTCAGGAGAGAAACGCTTGCTGGATGAGCCTTTCGCTGGCCAAGACTTTCAACACAGCACCACCATTCGGGCAAGGAGGAGGAGAAAGGAAGACCACCTTTGCGTCCTGGCCCGTCCTTCTGTGCGAGACGCCTCTCCGCCTCTTCGCTCCCTGCAAGGCTGTAGTGTGCGCGCCGGCACGCGGAAGCGAGAGGGCAGGTGCAGAGAGCACCGCGATCTGACGGCGCCGTGCAGGCTGGAAAGGAAAGAGGGCTGCCACTGGAATGTGGTGCAAGTACAGGTTTGCACGCGTCGAGGGTAAGCTCTGGGTGAGCTTGTTGACCTAAAGCTGTTCTCTGTGCCAGACGTAGCCGAGAATCTTTCCGTTGAGATTCAGGCTACCGCGCAAACAGAATGTGGTGCTACCTAGCGCTGCGAGGGAAAGGGCATAGCCCAGGCGTGTTTCGGCAGAAGCAGCAGCACGGAGGGTTTCTCTGCCGGCACCGCGGCTCCCTGTGCGAGAAGTAGACGACGGCTCGACTCCGGCAGAATGAAAGCGCGACACGGTACGAAGAGCGTAAGAATGAAGGCAGAGCACCGAGCTGCCGTGCGCCATCGCGCAGGCTGCAAGAGGAAGCGTGCCTGGCCACCGGCTCCTTTGCGGATTCACGTTAGCACTTGAAAACAGAAAGTTCCACTCGCAGCTACTGGTGCTGCTACCTCTTTCTCTTCCAGCTTTCCCTGGAAAGAACTGTGCCCAGGTTTAGGCTTCAACGCGCCGAGGTAACAGTGGCAGATGCGGCAGAGAATGGAAATACAGCGTGCAGCGGGCGGTTTCTGGTGCTTTACGGGAGGCAAGGGGAAAGTGCAGCGCAGCAGTGGCTTTTACTTCTGGAGCCTTTTGCTTTGGTAGCAGCAGCTGCTGCAAGTGGGCAACGGAGCTGCGAGAGTGCATCATGTGACGGCACATCTCTCTGAGAGAGGAGCTTTCGAGCCGCAGCGCGTTGCGCCCGGTTTCAAGGCTACTTGGAGGAGTGGGGGGTACTTGAAGAACGCCTTCTTTCTGGGCGCGTCCTTCTGGGTGTGCTCAAGCTGCATGGACTCGGCAGCACTGGAGGTGTAAGAACCTGTTTCTGGCCAGCTTGTGTGCTGGAGTGCAAGGGCTGCGCCTTCCTTTCTGAAGCAGCCCAGAGCATTCTCAGCGGAACCTGCTTGTGAAGCAGCTCTCGGCTGGACATTTGCGAGTCGCTGCACTGAAGTGCATGAAGCCGGTGCCCAGCTGCTTCGTCCTTCGCTTTCTGGGCTCTGGACAGAACTGAAGCGCAGCGATGGCTTGGAGCTTTGCCGCTCTTCAGCGTGAACACTGCACGCAGCCACAGGCTGGACATTTGCGAGTCGCTGCACTGAAGTGCATGAAGCCGGTGCCCAGCTGCTTCGTCCTTCGCCTTCTGGGCTCTGGACAGAACTGAAGCGCAGCGATGGCTTGGAGCTTTGCCGCTCTTCAGCGCGAACACTGCACGCAGCCACAGGCTGCTGTGCACGGCTTTTCCTCAGCTCGACGAACAGTCATTGTCTTGCTGTTTCCCAGCGTCGAAAGTGTCCGTGTAGCTCTCGCTCAGCGAAATGCGTCAGGAGAGAAACACTTGCTGGATGAGCCTTTCGCTGGCCAAGACTTTCAACACAGCACCACCATTCGGGCAAGGAGGAGGAGAAAGGAAGACCACCTTTGCGTCCTGGCCCGTCCTTCTGTGCGAGACGCCTCTCCGCCTCTTCGCTCCCTGCAAGGCTGTAGTGTGCGCGCCGGCACGCGGAAGCGAGAGGGCAGGTGCAGAGAGCACCGCGATCTGACGGCGCCGTGCAGGCTGGAAAGGAAAGAGGGCTGCCACTGGAATGTGGTGCAAGTACAGGTTTGCACGCGTCGAGGGTAAGCTCTGGGTGAGCTTGTTGACCTAAAGCTGTTCTCTGTGCCAGACGTAGCCGAGAATCTTTCCGTTGAGATTCAGGCTACCGCGCAAACAGAATGTGGTGCTACCTAGCGCTGCGAGGGAAAGGGCATAGCCCAGGCGTGTTTCGGCAGAAGCAGCAGCACGGAGGGTTTCTCTGCCGGCACCGCGGCTCCCTGTGCGAGAAGTAGACGACGGCTCGACTCCGGCAGAATGAAAGCGCGACACGGTACGAAGAGCGTAAGAATGAAGGCAGAGCACCGAGCTGCCGTGCGCCATCGCGCAGGCTGCAAGAGGAAGCGTGCCTGGCCACCGGCTCCTTTGCGGATTCACGTTAGCACTTGAAAACAGAAAGTTCCACTCGCAGCTACTGGTGCTGCTACCTCTTTCTCTTCCAGCTTTCCCTGGAAAGAACTGTGCCCAGGTTTAGGCTTCAACGCGCCGAGGTAACAGTGGCAGATGCGGCAGAGAATGGAAATACAGCGTGCAGCGGGCGGTTTCTGGTGCTTTACGGGAGGCAAGGGGAAAGTGCAGCGCAGCAGTGGCTTTTACTTCTGGAGCCTTTTGCTTTGGTAGCAGCAGCTGCTGCAAGTGGGCAACGGAGCTGCGAGAGTGCATCATGTGACGGCACATCTCTCTGAGAGAGGAGCTTTCGAGCCGCAGCGCGTTGCGCCCGGTTTCAAGGCTACTTGGAGGAGTGGGGGGTACTTGAAGAACGCCTTCTTTCTGGGCGCGTCCTTCTGGGTGTGCTCAAGCTGCATGGACTCGGCAGCACTGGAGGTGTAAGAACCTGTTTCTGGCCAGCTTGTGTGCTGGAGTGCAAGGGCTGCGCCTTCCTTTCTGAAGCAGCCCAGAGCATTCTCAGCGGAACCTGCTTGTGAAGCAGCTCTCGGCTGGACATTTGCGAGTCTCTCCACTGAAGTGCATGAAGCCGGTGCCCAGCTGCTTCGTCCTTCGCCTTCTGGGCTCTGGACAGAACTGAAGCGCAGCGATGGCTTGGAGCTTTGCCGCTCTTCAGCGTGAACACTGCACGCAGCCACAGGCTGGACATTTGCGAGTCGCTGCACTGAAGTGCATGAAGCCGGTGCCCAGCTGCTTCGTCCTTCGCCTTCTGGGCTCTGGACAGAACTGAAGCGCAGCGATGGCTTGGAGCTTTGCCGCTCTTCAGCGCGAACACTGCACGCAGCCACAGGCTGCTGTGCACGGCTTTTCCTCAGCTCGACGAACAGTCATTCTCTTGCTGTTTCCCAGCGTCGAAAGTGTCCGTGTAGCTCTCGCTCAGCGAAATGCGTCAGGAGAGAAACGCTTGCTGGATGAGCCTTTCGCTGGCCAAGACTTTCAACACAGCACCACCATTCGGGCAAGGAGGAGGAGAAAGGAAGACCATCTTTGCGTCCTGGCCCGTCCTTCTGTGCGAGACGCCTCTCCGCCTCTTCGCTCCCTGCAAGGCTGTAGTGTGCGCGCCGGCACGCGGAAGCGAGAGGGCAGGTGCAGAGAGCACCGCGATCTGACGGCGCCGTGCAGGCTGGAAAGGAAAGAGGGCTGCCACTGGAATGTGGTGCAAGTACAGGTTTGCACGCGTCGAGGGTAAGCTCTGGGTGAGCTTGTTGACCTAAAGCTGTTCTCTGTGCCAGACGTAGCCGAGAATCTTTCCGTTGAGATTCAGGCTACCGCGCAAACAGAATGTGGTGCTACCTAGCGCTGCGAGGGAAAGGGCATAGCCCAGGCGTGTTTCGGCAGAAGCAGCAGCACAGAGGGTTTCTCTGCCGGCACCGCGGCTCCCTGTGCGAGAAGTAGACGACGGCTCGACTCCGGCAGAATGAAAGCGCGACACGGTACGAAGAGCGTAAGAATGAAGGCAGAGCACCGAGCTGCCGTGCGCCATCGCGCAGGCTGCAAGAGGAAGCGTGCCTGGCCACCGGCTCCTTTGCGGATTCACGTTAGCACTTGAAAACAGAAAGTTCCACTCGCAGCTACTGGTGCTGCTACCTCTTTCTCTTCCAGCTTTCCCTGGAAAGAACTGTGCCCAGGTTTAGGCTTCAACGCGCCGAGGTAACAGTGGCAGATGCGGCAGAGAATGGAAATACAGCGTGCAGCGGGCGGTTTCTGGTGCTTTACGGGAGGCAAGGGGAAAGTGCAGCGCAGCAGTGGCTTTTACTTCTGGAGCCTTTTGCTTTGGTAGCAGCAGCTGCTGCAAGTGGGCAACGGAGCTGCGAGAGTGCATCATGTGACGGCACATCTCTCTGAGAGAGGAGCTTTCGAGCCGCAGCGCGTTGCGCCCGGTTTCAAGGCTACTTGGAGGAGTGGGGGGTACTTGAAGAACGCCTTCTTTCTGGGCGCGCCCTACTGGGTGTGCTCAAGCTGCATGGACTCGGCAGCACTGGAGGTGTAAGAACCTGTTTCTGGCCAGCTTGTGTGCTGGAGTGCAAGGGCTGCGCCTTCCTTTCTGAAGCAGCCCAGAGCATTCTCAGCGGAACCTGCTTGTGAAGCAGCTCTCGGCTGGACATTTGCGAGTCGCTGCACTGAAGTGCATGAAGCCGGTGCCCAGCTGCTTCGTCCTTCGCTTTCTGGGCTCTGGACAGAACTGAAGCGCAGCGATGGCTTGGAGCTTTGCCGCTCTTCAGCGTGAACACTGCACGCAGCCACAGGCTGGACATTTGCGAGTCGCTGCACTGAAGTGCATGAAGCCGGTGCCCAGCTGCTTCGTCCTTCGCCTTCTGGGCTCTGGACAGAACTGAAGCGCAGCGATGGCTTGGAGCTTTGCCGCTCTTCAGCGCGAACACTGCACGCAGCCACAGGCTGGACATTTGCGAGTCGCTGCACTAAAGTGCATGAAGCCGGTGCCCAGCTGCTTCGTCCTTCGCCTTCTGGGCTCTGGACAGAACTGAAGCGCAGCGATGGCTTGGAGCTTTGCCGCTCTTCAGCGCGAACACTGCACGCAGCCACAGGCTGCTGTGCACGGCTTTTCCTCAGCTCGACGTACAGTCATTGTCTTGCTGTTTCCCAGCGTCGAAAGTGTCCGTGTAGCTCTCGCTCAGCGAAATGCGTCAGGAGAGAAACACTTGCTGGATGAGCCTTTCGCTGGCCAAGACTTTCAACACAGCACCACCATTCGGGCAAGGAGGAGGAGAAAGGAAGACCACCTTTGCGTCCTGGCCCGTCCTTCTGTGCGAGACGCCTCTCCGCCTCTTCGCTCCCTGCAAGGCTGTAGTGTGCGCGCCGGCACGCGGAAGCGAGAGGGCAGGTGCAGAGAGCACCGCGATCTGACGGCGCCGTGCAGGCTGGAAAGGAAAGAGGGCTGCCACTGGAATGTGGTGCAAGTACAGGTTTGCACGCGTCGAGGGTAAGCTCTGGGTGAGCTTGTTGACCTAAAGCTGTTCTCTGTGCCAGACGTAGCCGAGAATCTTTCCGTTGAGATTCAGGCTACCGCGCAAACAGAATGTGGTGCTACCTAGCGCTGCGAGGGAAAGGGCATAGCCCAGGCGTGTTTCGGCAGAAGCAGCAGCACGGAGGGTTTCTCTGCCGGCACCGCGGCTCCCTGTGCGAGAAGTAGACGACGGCTCGACTCCGGCAGAATGAAAGCGCGACACGGTACGAAGAGCGTAAGAATGAAGGCAGAGCACCGAGCTGCCGTGCGCCATCGCGCAGGCTGCAAGAGGAAGCGTGCCTGGCCACCGGCTCCTTTGCGGATTCACGTTAGCACTTGAAAACAGAAAGTTCCACTCGCAGCTACTGGTGCTGCTACCTCTTTCTCTTCCAGCTTTCCCTGGAAAGAACTGTGCCCAGGTTTAGGCTTCAACGCGCCGAGGTAACAGTGGCAGATGCGGCAGAGAATGGAAATACAGCGTGCAGCGGGCGGTTTCTGGTGCTTTACGGGAGGCAAGGGGAAAGTGCAGCGCAGCAGTGGCTTTTACTTCTGGAGCCTTTTGCTTTGGTAGCAGCAGCTGCTGCAAGTGGGCAACGGAGCTGCGAGAGTGCATCATGTGACGGCACATCTCTCTGAGAGAGGAGCTTTCGAGCCGCAGCGCGTTGCGCCCGGTTTCAAGGCTACTTGGAGGAGTGGGGGGTACTTGAAGAACGCCTTCTTTCTGGGCGCGCCCTTCTGGGTGTGCTCAAGCTGCATGGACTAGGCAGCACTGGAGGTGTAAGAACCTGTATCTGGCCAGCTTGTGTGCTGGAGTGCAAGGGCTGCGCCTTCCTTTCTGAAGCAGCCCAGAGCATTCTCAGCGGAACCTGCTTGTGAAGCAGCTCTCGGCTGGACATTTGCGAGTCGCTGCACTGAAGTGCATGAAGCCGGTGCCCAGCTGCTTCGTCCTTCACTTTCTGGGCTCTGGACAGAACTGAAGCGCAGCGATGGCTTGGAGCTTTGCCGCTCTTCAGCGTGAACACTGCACGCAGCCACAGGCTGGACATTTGCGAGTCGCTGCACTGAAGTGCATGAAGCCGGTGCCCAGCTGCTTCGTCCTTCGCCTTCTGGGCTCTGGACAGAACTGAAGCGCAGCGATGGCTTGGAGCTTTGCCGCTCTTCAGCGCGAACACTGCACGCAGCCACAGGCTGCTGTGCACGGCTTTTCCTCAACTCGACGTACAGTCATTGTCTTGCTGTTTCCCAGCGTCGAAAGTGTCCGTGTAGCTCCCGCTCAGCGAAATGCGTCAGGAGAGAAACACTTGCTGGATGAGCCTTTCGCTGGCCAAGACTTTCAACACAGCACCACCATTCGGGCAAGGAGGAGGAGAAAGGAAGACCACCTTTGCGTCCTGGCCCGTCCTTCTGTGCGAGACGCCTCTCCGCCTCTTCGCTCCCTGCAAGGCTGTAGTGTGCGCGCCGGCACGCGGAAGCGAGAGGGCAGGTGCAGAGAGCACCGCGATCTGACGGCGCCGTGCAGGCTGGAAAGGAAAGAGGGCTGCCACTGGAATGTGGTGCAAGTACAGGTTTGCACGCGTCGAGGGTAAGCTCTGGGTGAGCTTGTTGACCTAAAGCTGTTCTCTGTGCCAGACGTAGCCGAGAATCTTTCCGTTGAGATTCAGGCTACCGCGCAAACAGAATGTGGTGCTACCTAGCGCTGCGAGGGAAAGGGCATAGCCCAGGCGTGTTTCGGCAGAAGCAGCAGCACGGAGGGTTTCTCTGCCGGCACCGCGGCTCCCTGTGCGAGAAGTAGACGACGGCTCGACTCCGGCAGAATGAAAGCGCGACACGGTACGAAGAGCGTAAGAATGAAGGCAGAGCACCGAGCTGCCGTGCGCCATCGCGCAGGCTGCAAGAGGAAGCGTGCCTGGCCACCGGCTCCTTTGCGGATTCACGTTAGCACTTGAAAACAGAAAGTTCCACTCGCAGCTACTGGTGCTGCTACCTCTTTCTCTTCCAGCTTTCCCTGGAAAGAACTGTGCCCAGGTTTAGGCTTCAACGCGCCGAGGTAACAGTGGCAGATGCGGCAGAGAATGGAAATACAGCGTGCAGCGGGCGGTTTCTGGTGCTTTACGGGAGGCAAGGGGAAAGTGCAGCGCAGCAGTGGCTTTTACTTCTGGAGCCTTTTGCTTTGGTAGCAGCAGCTGCTGCAAGTGGGCAACGGAGCTGCGAGAGTGCATCATGTGACGGCACATCTCTCTGAGAGAGGAGCTTTCGAGCCGCAGCGCGTTGCGCCCGGTTTCAAGGCTACTTGGAGGAGTGGGGGGTACTTGAAGAACGCCTTCTTTCTGGGCGCGTCCTTCTGGGTGTGCTCAAGCTGCATGGACTCGGCAGCACTGGAGGTGTAAGAACCTGTTTCTGGCCAGCTTGTGTGCTGGAGTGCAAGGGCTGCGCCTTCCTTTCTGAAGCAGCCCAGAGCATTCTCAGCGGAACCTGCTTGTGAAGCAGCTCTCGGCTGGACATTTGCGAGTCGCTGCACTGAAGTGCATGAAGCCGGTGCCCAGCTGCTTCGTCCTTCGCTTTCTGGGCTCTGGACAGAACTGAAGCGCAGCGATGGCTTGGAGCTTTGCCGCTCTTCAGCGTGAACACTGCACGCAGCCACAGGCTGGACATTTGCGAGTCGCTGCACTAAAGTGCATGAAGCCGGTGCCCAGCTGCTTCGTCCTTCGCCTTCTGGGCTCTGGACAGAACTGAAGCGCAGCGATGGCTTGGAGCTTTGCCGCTCTTCAGCGCGAACACTGCACGCAGCCACAGGCTGCTGTGCACGGCTTTTCCTCAGCTCGACGTACCGTCATTCTCTTGCTGTTTCTCAGCGTCGAAAGTGTCCGTGTAGCTCTCGCTCAGCGAAATGCGTCAGGAGAGAAACGCTTGCTGGATGAGCCTTTCGCTGGCCAAGACTTTCAACACAGCACCACCATTCGGGCAAGGAGGAGGAGAAAGGAAGACCATCTTTGCGTCCTGGCCCGTCCTTCTGTGCGAGACGCCTCTCCGCCTCTTCGCTCCCTGCAAGGCTGTAGTGTGCGCGCCGGCACTCGGAAGCGAGAGGGCAGGTGCAGAGAGCACCGCGATCTGACGGCGCCGTGCAGGCTGGAAAGGAAAGAGGGCTGCCACTGGAATGTGGTGCAAGTACAGGTTTGCACGCGTCGAGGGTAAGCTCTGGGTGAGCTTGTTGACCTAAAGCTGTTCTCTGTGCCAGACGTAGCCGAGAATCTTTCCGTTGAGATTCAGGCTACCGCGCAAACAGAATGTGGTGCTACCTAGCGCTGCGAGGGAAAGGGCATAGCCCAGGCGTGTTTCGGCAGAAGCAGCAGCACGGAGGGTTTCTCTGCCGGCACCGCGGCTCCCTGTGCGAGAAGTAGACGACGGCTCGACTCCGGCAGAATGAAAGCGCGACACGGTACGAAGAGCGTAAGAATGAAGGCAGAGCACCGAGCTGCCGTGCGCCATCGCGCAGGCTGCAAGAGGAAGCGTGCCTGGCCACCGGCTCCTTTGCGGATTCACGTTAGCACTTGAAAACAGAAAGTTCCACTCGCAGCTACTGGTGCTGCTACCTCTTTCTCTTCCAGCTTTCCCTGGAAAGAACTGTGCCCAGGTTTAGGCTTCAACGCGCCGAGGTAACAGTGGCAGATGCGGCAGAGAATGGAAATACAGCGTGCAGCGGGCGGTTTCTGGTGCTTTACGGGAGGCAAGGGGAAAGTGCAGCGCAGCAGTGGCTTTTACTTCTGGAGCCTTTTGCTTTGGTAGCAGCAGCTGCTGCAAGTGGGCAACGGAGCTGCGAGAGTGCATCATGTGACGGCACATCTCTCTGAGAGAGGAGCTTTCGAGCCGCAGCGCGTTGCGCCCGGTTTCAAGGCTACTTGGAGGAGTGGGGGGTACTTGAAGAACGCCTTCTTTCTGGGCGCGTCCTTCTGGGTGTGCTCAAGCTGCATGGACTAGGCAGCACTGGAGGTGTAAGAACCTGTATCTGGCCAGCTTGTGTGCTGGAGTGCAAGGGCTGCGCCTTCCTTTCTGAAGCAGCCCAGAGCATTCTCAGCGGAACCTGCTTGTGAAGCAGCTCTCGGCTGGACATTTGCGAGTCGCTGCACTGAAGTGCATGAAGCCGGTGCCCAGCTGCTTCGTCCTTCGCTTTCTGGGCTCTGGACAGAACTGAAGCGCAGCGATGGCTTGGAGCTTTGCCGCTCTTCAGCGTGAACACTGCACGCAGCCACAGGCTGGACATTTGCGAGTCGCTGCACTGAAGTGCATGAAGCCGGTGCCCAGCTGCTTCGTCCTTCGCCTTCTGGGCTCTGGACAGAACTGAAGCGCAGCGATGGCTTGGAGCTTTGCCGCTCTTCAGCGCGAACACTGCACGCAGCCACAGGCTGGACATTTGCGAGTCGCTGCACTAAAGTGCATGAAGCCGGTGCCCAGCTGCTTCGTCCTTCGCCTTCTGGGCTCTGGACAGAACTGAAGCGCAGCGATGGCTTGGAGCTTTGCCGCTCTTCAGCGCGAACACTGCACGCAGCCACAGGCTGCTGTGCACGGCTTTTCCTCAGCTCGACGTACAGTCATTGTCTTGCTGTTTCCCAGCGTCGAAAGTGTCCGTGTAGCTCTCGCTCAGCGAAATGCGTCAGGAGAGAAACACTTGCTGGATGAGCCTTTCGCTGGCCAAGACTTTCAACACAGCACCACCATTCGGGCAAGGAGGAGGAGAAAGGAAGACCACCTTTGCGTCCTGGCCCGTCCTTCTGTGCGAGACGCCTCTCCGCCTCTTCGCTCCCTGCAAGGCTGTAGTGTGCGCGCCGGCACGCGGAAGCGAGAGGGCAGGTGCAGAGAGCACCGCGATCTGACGGCGCCGTGCAGGCTGGAAAGGAAAGAGGGCTGCCACTGGAATGTGGTGCAAGTACAGGTTTGCACGCGTCGAGGGTAAGCTCTGGGTGAGCTTGTTGACCTAAAGCTGTTCTCTGTGCCAGACGTAGCCGAGAATCTTTCCGTTGAGATTCAGGCTACCGCGCAAACAGAATGTGGTGCTACCTAGCGCTGCGAGGGAAAGGGCATAGCCCAGGCGTGTTTCGGCAGAAGCAGCAGCACGGAGGGTTTCTCTGCCGGCACCGCGGCTCCCTGTGCGAGAAGTAGACGACGGCTCGACTCCGGCAGAATGAAAGCGCGACACGGTACGAAGAGCGTAAGAATGAAGGCAGAGCACCGAGCTGCCGTGCGCCATCGCGCAGGCTGCAAGAGGAAGCGTGCCTGGCCACCGGCTCCTTTGCGGATTCACGTTAGCACTTGAAAACAGAAAGTTCCACTCGCAGCTACTGGTGCTGCTACCTCTTTCTCTTCCAGCTTTCCCTGGAAAGAACTGTGCCCAGGTTTAGGCTTCAACGCGCCGAGGTAACAGTGGCAGATGCGGCAGAGAATGGAAATACAGCGTGCAGCGGGCGGTTTCTGGTGCTTTACGGGAGGCAAGGGGAAAGTGCAGCGCAGCAGTGGCTTTTACTTCTGGAGCCTTTTGCTTTGGTAGCAGCAGCTGCTGCAAGTGGGCAACGGAGCTGCGAGAGTGCATCATGTGACGGCACATCTCTCTGAGAGAGGAGCTTTCGAGCCGCAGCGCGTTGCGCCCGGTTTCAAGGCTACTTGGAGGAGTGGGGGGTACTTGAAGAACGCCTTCTTTCTGGGCGCGTCCTTCTGGGTGTGCTCAAGCTGCATGGACTCGGCAGCACTGGAGGTGTAAGAACCTGTTTCTGGCCAGCTTGTGTGCTGGAGTGCAAGGGCTGCGCCTTCCTTTCTGAAGCAGCCCAGAGCATTCTCAGCGGAACCTGCTTGTGAAGCAGCTCTCGGCTGGACATTTGCGAGTCGCTGCACTGAAGTGCATGAAGCCGGTGCCCAGCTGCTTCGTCCTTCGCTTTCTGGGCTCTGGACAGAACTGAAGCGCAGCGATGGCTTGGAGCTTTGCCGCTCTTCAGCGTGAACACTGCACGCAGCCACAGGCTGGACATTTGCGAGTCGCTGCACTGAAGTGCATGAAGCCGGTGCCCAGCTGCTTCGTCCTTCGCCTTCTGGGCTCTGGACAGAACTGAAGCGCAGCGATGGCTTGGAGCTTTGCCGCTCTTCAGCGCGAACACTGCACGCAGCCACAGGCTGCTGTGCACGGCTTTTCCTCAGCTCGACGAACAGTCATTGTCTTGCTGTTTCCCAGCGTCGAAAGTGTCCGTGTAGCTCTCGCTCAGCGAAATGCGTCAGGAGAGAAACACTTGCTGGATGAGCCTTTCGCTGGCCAAGACTTTCAACACAGCACCACCATTCGGGCAAGGAGGAGGAGAAAGGAAGACCACCTTTGCGTCCTGGCCCGTCCTTCTGTGCGAGACGCCTCTCCGCCTCTTCGCTCCCTGCAAGGCTGTAGTGTGCGCGCCGGCACGCGGAAGCGAGAGGGCAGGTGCAGAGAGCACCGCGATCTGACGGCGCCGTGCAGGCTGGAAAGGAAAGAGGGCTGCCACTGGAATGTGGTGCAAGTACAGGTTTGCACGCGTCGAGGGTAAGCTCTGGGTGAGCTTGTTGACCTAAAGCTGTTCTCTGTGCCAGACGTAGCCAAGAATCTTTCCGTTGAGATTCAGGCTACCGCGCAAACAGAATGTGGTGCTACCTAGCGCTGCGAGGGAAAGGGCATAGCCCAGGCGTGTTTCGGCAGAAGCAGCAGCACGGAGGGTTTCTCTGCCGGCACCGCGGCTCCCTGTGCGAGAAGTAGACGACGGCTCGACTCCGGCAGAATGAAAGCGCGACACGGTACGAAGAGCGTAAGAATGAAGGCAGAGCACCGAGCTGCCGTGCGCCATCGCGCAGGCTGCAAGAGGAAGCGTGCCTGGCCACCGGCTCCTTTGCGGATTCACGTTAGCACTTGAAAACAGAAAGTTCCACTCGCAGCTACTGGTGCTGCTACCTCTTTCTCTTCCAGCTTTCCCTGGAAAGAACTGTGCCCAGGTTTAGGCTTCAACGCGCCGAGGTAACAGTGGCAGATGCGGCAGAGAATGGAAATACAGCGTGCAGCGGGCGGTTTCTGGTGCTTTACGGGAGGCAAGGGGAAAGTGCAGCGCAGCAGTGGCTTTTACTTCTGGAGCCTTTTGCTTTGGTAGCAGCAGCTGCTGCAAGTGGGCAACGGAGCTGCGAGAGTGCATCATGTGACGGCACATCTCTCTGAGAGAGGAGCTTTCGAGCCGCAGCGCGTTGCGCCCGGTTTCAAGGCTACTTGGAGGAGTGGGGGGTACTTGAAGAACGCCTTCTTTCTGGGCGCGTCCTTCTGGGTGTGCTCAAGCTGCATGGACTCGGCAGCACTGGAGGTGTAAGAACCTGTTTCTGGCCAGCTTGTGTGCTGGAGTGCAAGGGCTGCGCCTTCCTTTCTGAAGCAGCCCAGAGCATTCTCAGCGGAACCTGCTTGTGAAGCAGCTCTCGGCTGGACATTTGCGAGTCGCTGCACTGAAGTGCATGAAGCCGGTGCCCAGCTGCTTCGTCCTTCGCTTTCTGGGCTCTGGACAGAACTGAAGCGCAGCGATGGCTTGGAGCTTTGCCGCTCTTCAGCGTGAACACTGCACGCAGCCACAGGCTGGACATTTGCGAGTCGCTGCACTGAAGTGCATGAAGCCGGTGCCCAGCTGCTTCGTCCTTCGCCTTCTGGGCTCTGGACAGAACTGAAGCGCAGCGATGGCTTGGAGCTTTGCCGCTCTTCAGCGCAAACACTGCACGCAGCCACAGGCTGCTGTGCACGGCTTTTCCTCAGCTCGACGAACAGTCATTGTCTTGCTGTTTCCCAGCGTCGAAAGTGTCCGTGTAGCTCTCGCTCAGCGAAATGCGTCAGGAGAGAAACACTTGCTGGATGAGCCTTTCGCTGGCCAAGACTTTCAACACAGCACCACCATTCGGGCAAGGAGGAGGAGAAAGGAAGACCACCTTTGCGTCCTGGCCCGTCCTTCTGTGCGAGACGCCTCTCCGCCTCTTCGCTCCCTGCAAGGCTGTAGTGTGCGCGCCGGCACGCGGAAGCGAGAGGGCAGGTGCAGAGAGCACCGCGATATGACGGCGCCGTGCAGGCTGGAAAGGAAAGAGGGCTGCCACTGGAATGTGGTGCAAGTACAGGTTTGCACGCGTCGAGGGTAAGCTCTGGGTGAGCTTGTTGACCTAAAGCTGTTCTCTGTGCCAGACGTAGCCGAGAATCTTTCCGTTGAGATTCAGGCTACCGCGCAAACAGAATGTGGTGCTACCTAGCGCTGCGAGGGAAAGGGCATAGCCCAGGCGTGTTTCGGCAGAAGCAGCAGCACGGAGGGTTTCTCTGCCGGCACCGCGGCTCCCTGTGCGAGAAGTAGACGACGGCTCGACTCCGGCAGAATGAAAGCGCGACACGGTGCGAAGAGCGTAAGAATGAAGGCAGAGCACCGAGCTGCCGTGCGCCATCGCGCAGGCTGCAAGAGGAAGCGTGCCTGGCCACCGGCTCCTTTGCGGATTCACGTTAGCACTTGAAAACAGAAAGTTCCACTCGCAGCTACTGGTGCTGCTACCTCTTTCTCTTCCAGCTTTCCCTGGAAAGAACTGTGCCCAGGTTTAGGCTTCAACGCGCCGAGGTAACAGTGGCAGATGCGGCAGAGAATGGAAATACAGCGTGCAGCGGGCGGTTTCTGGTGCTTTACGGGAGGCAAGGGGAAAGTGCAGCGCAGCAGTGGCTTTTACTTCTGGAGCCTTTTGCTTTGGTAGCAGCAGCTGCTGCAAGTGGGCAACGGAGCTGCGAGAGTGCATCATGTGACGGCACATCTCTCTGAGAGAGGAGCTTTCGAGCCGCAGCGCGTTGCGCCCGGTTTCAAGGCTACTTGGAGGAGTGGGGGGTACTTGAAGAACGCCTTCTTTCTGGGCACGTCCTTCTGGGTGTGCTCAAGCTGCATGGACTCGGCAGCACTGGAGGTGTAAGAACCTGTTTCTGGCCAGCTTGTGTGCTGGAGTGCAAGGGCTGCGCCTTCCTTTCTGAAGCAGCCCAGAGCATTCTCAGCGGAACCTGCTTGTGAAGCAGCTCTCGGCTGGACATTTGCGAGTCGCTGCACTGAAGTGCATGAAGCCGGTGCCCAGCTGCTTCGTCCTTCGCTTTCTGGGCTCTGGACAGAACTGAAGCGCAGCGATGGCTTGGAGCTTTGCCGCTCTTCAGCGTGAACACTGCACGCAGCCACAGGCTGGACATTTGCGAGTCGCTGCACTGAAGTGCATGAAGCCGGTGCCCAGCTGCTTCGTCCTTCGCCTTCTGGGCTCTGGACAGAACTGAAGCGCAGCGATGGCTTGGAGCTTTGCCGCTCTTCAGCGCGAACACTGCACGCAGCCACAGGCTGCTGTGCACGGCTTTTCCTCAGCTCGACGTACCGTCATTCTCTTGCTGTTTCTCAGCGTCGAAAGTGTCCGTGTAGCTCTCGCTCAGCGAAATGCGTCAGGAGAGAAACGCTTGCTGGATGAGCCTTTCGCTGGCCAAGACTTTCAACACAGCACCACCATTCGGGCAAGGAGGAGGAGAAAGGAAGACCATCTTTGCGTCCTGGCCCGTCCTTCTGTGCGAGACGCCTCTCCGCCTCTTCGCTCCCTGCAAGGCTGTAGTGTGCGCGCCGGCACTCGGAAGCGAGAGGGCAGGTGCAGAGAGCACCGCGATCTGACGGCGCCGTGCAGGCTGGAAAGGAAAGAGGGCTGCCACTGGAATGTGGTGCAAGTACAGGTTTGCACGCGTCGAGGGTAAGCTCTGGGTGAGCTTGTTGACCTAAAGCTGTTCTCTGTGCCAGACGTAGCCGAGAATCTTTCCGTTGAGATTCAGGCTACCGCGCAAACAGAATGTGGTGCTACCTAGCGCTGCGAGGGAAAGGGCATAGCCCAGGCGTGTTTCGGCAGAAGCAGCAGCACGGAGGGTTTCTCTGCCGGCACCGCGGCTCCCTGTGCGAGAAGTAGACGACGGCTCGACTCCGGCAGAATGAAAGCGCGACACGGTACGAAGAGCGTAAGAATGAAGGCAGAGCACCGAGCTGCCGTGCGCCATCGCGCAGGCTGCAAGAGGAAGCGTGCCTGGCCACCGGCTCCTTTGCGGATTCACGTTAGCACTTGAAAACAGAAAGTTCCACTCGCAGCTACTGGTGCTGCTACCTCTTTCTCTTCCAGCTTTCCCTGGAAAGAACTGTGCCCAGGTTTAGGCTTCAACGCGCCGAGGTAACAGTGGCAGATGCGGCAGAGAATGGAAATACAGCGTGCAGCGGGCGGTTTCTGGTGCTTTACGGGAGGCAAGGGGAAAGTGCAGCGCAGCAGTGGCTTTTACTTCTGGAGCCTTTTGCTTTGGTAGCAGCAGCTGCTGCAAGTGGGCAACGGAGCTGCGAGAGTGCATCATGTGACGGCACATCTCTCTGAGAGAGGAGCTTTCGAGCCGCAGCGCGTTGCGCCCGGTTTCAAGGCTACTTGGAGGAGTGGGGGGTACTTGAAGAACGCCTTCTTTCTGGGCGCGTCCTTCTGGGTGTGCTCAAGCTGCATGGACTCGGCAGCACTGGAGGTGTAAGAACCTGTTTCTGGCCAGCTTGTGTGCTGGAGTGCAAGGGCTGCGCCTTCCTTTCTGAAGCAGCCCAGAGCATTCTCAGCGGAACCTGCTTGTGAAGCAGCTCTCGGCTGGACATTTGCGAGTCGCTGCACTGAAGTGCATGAAGCCGGTGCCCAGCTGCTTCGTCCTTCGCTTTCTGGGCTCTGGACAGAACTGAAGCGCAGCGATGGCTTGGAGCTTTGCCGCTCTTCAGCGTGAACACTGCACGCAGCCACAGGCTGGACATTTGCGAGTCGCTGCACTGAAGTGCATGAAGCCGGTGCCCAGCTGCTTCGTCCTTCGCCTTCTGGGCTCTGGACAGAACTGAAGCGCAGCGATGGCTTGGAGCTTTGCCGCTCTTCAGCGCGAACACTGCACGCAGCCACAGGCTGCTGTGCACGGCTTTTCCTCAGCTCGACGTACCGTCATTCTCTTGCTGTTTCCCAGCGTCGAAAGTGTCCGTGTAGCTCTCGCTCAGCGAAATGCGTCAGGAGAGAAACGCTTGCTGGATGAGCCTTTCGCTGGCCAAGACTTTCAACACAGCACCACCATTCGGGCAAGGAGGAGGAGAAAGGAAGACCATCTTTGCGTCCTGGCCCGTCCTTCTGTGCGAGACGCCTCTCCGCCTCTTCGCTCCCTGCAAGGCTGTAGTGTGCGCGCCGGCACTTGGAAGCGAGAGGGCAGGTGCAGAGAGCACCGCGATCTGACGGCGCCGTGCAGGCTGGAAAGGAAAGAGGGCTGCCACTGGAATGTGGTGCAAGTACAGGTTTGCACGCGTCGAGGGTAAGCTCTGGGTGAGCTTGTTGACCTAAAGCTGTTCTCTGTGCCAGACGTAGCCGAGAATCTTTCCGTTGAGATTCAGGCTACCGCGCAAACAGAATGTGGTGCTACCTAGCGCTGCGAGGGAAAGGGCATAGCCCAGGCGTGTTTCGGCAGAAGCAGCAGCACGGAGGGTTTCTCTGCCGGCACCGCGGCTCCCTGTGCGAGAAGTAGACGACGGCTCGACTCCGGCAGAATGAAAGCGCGACACGGTACGAAGAGCGTAAGAATGAAGGCAGAGCACCGAGCTGCCGTGCGCCATCGCGCAGGCTGCAAGAGGAAGCGTGCCTGGCCACCGGCTCCTTTGCGGATTCACGTTAGCACTTGAAAACAGAAAGTTCCACTCGCAGCTACTGGTGCTGCTACCTCTTTCTCTTCCAGCTTTCCCTGGAAAGAACTGTGCCCAGGTTTAGGCTTCAACGCGCCGAGGTAACAGTGGCAGATGCGGCAGAGAATGGAAATACAGCGTGCAGCGGGCGGTTTCTGGTGCTTTACGGGAGGCAAGGGGAAAGTGCAGCGCAGCAGTGGCTTTTACTTCTGGAGCCTTTTGCTTTGGTAGCAGCAGCTGCTGCAAGTGGGCAACGGAGCTGCGAGAGTGCATCATGTGACGGCACATCTCTCTGAGAGAGGAGCTTTCGAGCCGCAGCGCGTTGCGCCCGGTTTCAAGGCTACTTGGAGGAGTGGGGGGTACTTGAAGAACGCCTTCTTTCTGGGCGCGCCCTACTGGGTGTGCTCAAGCTGCATGGACTCGGCAGCACTGGAGGTGTAAGAACCTGTTTCTGGCCAGCTTGTGTGCTGGAGTGCAAGGGCTGCGCCTTCCTTTCTGAAGCAGCCCAGAGCATTCTCAGCGGAACCTGCTTGTGAAGCAGCTCTCGGCTGGACATTTGCGAGTCGCTGCACTGAAGTGCATGAAGCCGGTGCCCAGCTGCTTCGTCCTTCGCCTTCTGGGCTCTGGACAGAACTGAAGCGCAGCGATGGCTTGGAGCTTTGCCGCTCTTCAGCGCGAACACTGCACGCAGCCACAGGCTGCTGTGCACGGCTTTTCCTCAGCTCGACGAACAGTCATTGTCTTGCTGTTTCCCAGCGTCGAAAGTGTCCGTGTAGCTCTCGCTCAGCGAAATGCGTCAGGAGAGAAACACTTGCTGGATGAGCCTTTCGCTGGCCAAGACTTTCAACACAGCACCACCATTCGGGCAAGGAGGAGGAGAAAGGAAGACCATCTTTGCGTCCTGGCCCGTCCTTCTGTGCGAGACGCCTCTCCGCCTCTTCGCTCCCTGCAAGGCTGTAGTGTGCGCGCCGGCACTCGGAAGCGAGAGGGCAGGTGCAGAGAGCACCGCGATCTGACGGCGCCGTGCAGGCTGGAAAGGAAAGAGCGCTGCCACTGGAATGTGGTGCAAGTACAGGTTTGCACGCGTCGAGGGTAAGCTCTGGGTGAGCTTGTTGACCTAAAGCTGTTCTCTGTGCCAGACGTAGCCGAGAATCTTTCCGTTGAGATTCAGGCTACCGCGCAAACAGAATGTGGTGCTACCTAGCGCTGCGAGGGAAAGGGCATAGCCCAGGCGTGTTTCGGCAGAAGCAGCAGCACGGAGGGTTTCTCTGCCGGCACCGCGGCTCCCTGTGCGAGAAGTAGACGACGGCTCGACTCCGGCAGAATGAAAGCGCGACACGGTACGAAGAGCGTAAGAATGAAGGCAGAGCACCGAGCTGCCGTGCGCCATCGCGCAGGCTGCAAGAGGAAGCGTGCCTGGCCACCGGCTCCTTTGCGGATTCACGTTAGCACTTGAAAACAGAAAGTTCCACTCGCAGCTACTGGTGCTGCTACCTCTTTCTCTTCCAGCTTTCCCTGGAAAGAACTGTGCCCAGGTTTAGGCTTCAACGCGCCGAGGTAACAGTGGCAGATGCGGCAGAGAATGGAAATACAGCGTGCAGCGGGCGGTTTCTGGTGCTTTACGGGAGGCAAGGGGAAAGTGCAGCGCAGCAGTGGCTTTTACTTCTGGAGCCTTTTGCTTTGGTAGCAGCAGCTGCTGCAAGTGGGCAACGGAGCTGCGAGAGTGCATCATGTGACGGCACATCTCTCTGAGAGAGGAGCTTTCGAGCCGCAGCGCGTTGCGCCCGGTTTCAAGGCTACTTGGAGGAGTGGGGGGTACTTGAAGAACGCCTTCTTTCTGGGCGCGTCCTTCTGGGTGTGCTCAAGCTGCATGGACTAGGCAGCACTGGAGGTGTAAGAACCTGTATCTGGCCAGCTTGTGTGCTGGAGTGCAAGGGCTGCGCCTTCCTTTCTGAAGCAGCCCAGAGCATTCTCAGCGGAACCTGCTTGTGAAGCAGCTCTCGGCTGGACATTTGCGAGTCGCTGCACTGAAGTGCATGAAGCCGGTGCCCAGCTGCTTCGTCCTTCGCTTTCTGGGCTCTGGACAGAACTGAAGCGCAGCGATGGCTTGGAGCTTTGCCGCTCTTCAGCGTGAACACTGCACGCAGCCACAGGCTGGACATTTGCGAGTCGCTGCACTGAAGTGCATGAAGCCGGTGCCCAGCTGCTTCGTCCTTCGCCTTCTGGGCTCTGGACAGAACTGAAGCGCAGCGATGGCTTGGAGCTTTGCCGCTCTTCAGCGCGAACACTGCACGCAGCCACAGGCTGCTGTGCACGGCTTTTCCTCAGCTCGACGTACAGTCATTGTCTTGCTGTTTCCCAGCGTCGAAAGTGTCCGTGTAGCTCTCGCTCAGCGAAATGCGTCAGGAGAGAAACACTTGCTGGATGAGCCTTTCGCTGGCCAAGACTTTCAACACAGCACCACCATTCGGGCAAGGAGGAGGAGAAAGGAAGACCACCTTTGCGTCCTGGCCCGTCCTTCTGTGCGAGACGCCTCTCCGCCTCTTCGCTCCCTGCAAGGCTGTAGTGTGCGCGCCGGCACGCGGAAGCGAGAGGGCAGGTGCAGAGAGCACCGCGATCTGACGGCGCCGTGCAGGCTGGAAAGGAAAGAGGGCTGCCACTGGAATGTGGTGCAAGTACAGGTTTGCACGCGTCGAGGGTAAGCTCTGGGTGAGCTTGTTGACCTAAAGCTGTTCTCTGTGCCAGACGTAGCCGAGAATCTTTCCGTTGAGATTCAGGCTACCGCGCAAACAGAATGTGGTGCTACCTAGCGCTGCGAGGGAAAGGGCATAGCCCAGGCGTGTTTCGGCAGAAGCAGCAGCACGGAGGGTTTCTCTGCCGGCACCGCGGCTCCCTGTGCGAGAAGTAGACGACGGCTCGACTCCGGCAGAATGAAAGCGCGACACGGTACGAAGAGCGTAAGAATGAAGGCAGAGCACCGAGCTGCCGTGCGCCATCGCGCAGGCTGCAAGAGGAAGTGTGCCTGGCCACCGGCTCCTTTGCGGATTCACGTTAGCACTTGAAAACAGAAAGTTCCACTCGCAGCTACTGGTGCTGCTACCTCTTTCTCTTCCAGCTTTCCCTGGAAAGAACTGTGCCCAGGTTTAGGCTTCAACGCGCCGAGGTAACAGTGGCAGATGCGGCAGAGAATGGAAATACAGCGTGCAGCGGGCGGTTTCTGGTGCTTTACGGGAGGCAAGGGGAAAGTGCAGCGCAGCAGTGGCTTTTACTTCTGGAGCCTTTTGCTTTGGTAGCAGCAGCTGCTGCAAGTGGGCAACGGAGCTGCGAGAGTGCATCATGTGACGGCACATCTCTCTGAGAGAGGAGCTTTCGAGCCGCAGCGCGTTGCGCCCGGTTTCAAGGCTACTTGGAGGAGTGGGGGGTACTTGAAGAACGCCTTCTTTCTGGGCGCGTCCTTCTGGGTGTGCTCAAGCTGCATGGACTCGGCAGCACTGGAGGTGTAAGAACCTGTTTCTGGCCAGCTTGTGTGCTGGAGTGCAAGGGCTGCGCCTTCCTTTCTGAAGCAGCCCAGAGCATTCTCAGCGGAACCTGCTTGTGAAGCAGCTCTCGGCTGGACATTTGCGAGTCGCTGCACTGAAGTGCATGAAGCCGGTGCCCAGCTGCTTCGTCCTTCGCTTTCTGGGCTCTGGACAGAACTGAAGCGCAGCGATGGCTTGGAGCTTTGCCGCTCTTCAGCGTGAACACTGCACGCAGCCACAGGCTGGACATTTGCGAGTCGCTGCACTGAAGTGCATGAAGCCGGTGCCCAGCTGCTTCGTCCTTCGCCTTCTGGGCTCTGGACAGAACTGAAGCGCAGCGATGGCTTGGAGCTTTGCCGCTCTTCAGCGCGAACACTGCACGCAGCCACAGGCTGCTGTGCACGGCTTTTCCTCAGCTCGACGTACCGTCATTCTCTTGCTGTTTCTCAGCGTCGAAAGTGTCCGTGTAGCTCTCGCTCAGCGAAATGCGTCAGGAGAGAAACACTTGCTGGATGAGCCTTTCGCTGGCCAAGACTTTCAACACAGCACCACCATTCGGGCAAGGAGGAGGAGAAAGGAAGACCATCTTTGCGTCCTGGCCCGTCCTTCTGTGCGAGACGCCTCTCCGCCTCTTCGCTCCCTGCAAGGCTGTAGTGTGCGCGCCGGCACTCGGAAGCGAGAGGGCAGGTGCAGAGAGCACCGCGATCTGACGGCGCCGTGCAGGCTGGAAAGGAAAGAGGGCTGCCACTGGAATGTGGTGCAAGTACAGGTTTGCACGCGTCGAGGGTAAGCTCTGGGTGAGCTTGTTGACCTAAAGCTGTTCTCTGTGCCAGACGTAGCCGAGAATCTTTCCGTTGAGATTCAGGCTACCGCGCAAACAGAATGTGGTGCTACCTAGCGCTGCGAGGGAAAGGGCATAGCCCAGGCGTGTTTCGGCAGAAGCAGCAGCACGGAGGGTTTCTCTGCCGGCACCGCGGCTCCCTGTGCGAGAAGTAGACGACGGCTCGACTCCGGCAGAATGAAAGCGCGACACGGTACGAAGAGCGTAAGAATGAAGGCAGAGCACCGAGCTGCCGTGCGCCATCGCGCAGGCTGCAAGAGGAAGCGTGCCTGGCCACCGGCTCCTTTGCGGATTCACGTTAGCACTTGAAAACAGAAAGTTCCACTCGCAGCTACTGGTGCTGCTACCTCTTTCTCTTCCAGCTTTCCCTGGAAAGAACTGTGCCCAGGTTTAGGCTTCAACGCGCCGAGGTAACAGTGGCAGATGCGGCAGAGAATGGAAATACAGCGTGCAGCGGGCGGTTTCTGGTGCTTTACGGGAGGCAAGGGGAAAGTGCAGCGCAGCAGTGGCTTTTACTTCTGGAGCCTTTTGCTTTGGTAGCAGCAGCTGCTGCAAGTGGGCAACGGAGCTGCGAGAGTGCATCATGTGACGGCACATCTCTCTGAGAGAGGAGCTTTCGAGCCGCAGCGCGTTGCGCCCGGTTTCAAGGCTACTTGGAGGAGTGGGGGGTACTTGAAGAACGCCTTCTTTCTGGGCGCGCCCTACTGGGTGTGCTCAAGCTGCATGGACTCGGCAGCACTGGAGGTGTAAGAACCTGTTTCTGGCCAGCTTGTGTGCTGGAGTGCAAGGGCTGCGCCTTCCTTTCTGAAGCAGCCCAGAGCATTCTCAGCGGAACCTGCTTGTGAAGCAGCTCTCGGCTGGACATTTGCGAGTCGCTGCACTGAAGTGCATGAAGCCGGTGCCCAGCTGCTTCGTCCTTCGCCTTCTGGGCTCTGGACAGAACTGAAGCGCAGCGATGGCTTGGAGCTTTGCCGCTCTTCAGCGTGAACACTGCACGCAGCCACAGGCTGGACATTTGCGAGTCGCTGCACTGAAGTGCATGAAGCCGGTGCCCAGCTGCTTCGTCCTTCGCCTTCTGGGCTCTGGACAGAACTGAAGCGCAGCGATGGCTTGGAGCTTTGCCGCTCTTCAGCGCGAACACTGCACGCAGCCACAGGCTGCTGTGCACGGCTTTTCCTCAGCTCGACGTACCGTCATTCTCTTGCTGTTTCCCAGCGTCGAAAGTGTCCGTGTAGCTCTCGCTCAGCGAAATGCGTCAGGAGAGAAACGCTTGCTGGATGAGCCTTTCGCTGGCCAAGACTTTCAACACAGCACCACCATTCGGGCAAGGAGGAGGAGAAAGGAAGACCATCTTTGCGTCCTGGCCCGTCCTTCTGTGCGAGACGCCTCTCCGCCTCTTCGCTCCCTGCAAGGCTGTAGTGTGCGCGCCGGCACTCGGAAGTGAGAGGGCAGGTGCAGAGAGCACCGCGATCTGACGGCGCCGTGCAGGCTGGAAAGGAAAGAGGGCTGCCACTGGAATGTGGTGCAAGTACAGGTTTGCACGCGTCGAGGGTAAGCTCTGGGTGAGCTTGTTGACCTAAAGCTGTTCTCTGTGCCAGACGTAGCCGAGAATCTTTCCGTTGAGATTCAGGCTACCGCGCAAACAGAATGTGGTGCTACCTAGCGCTGCGAGGGAAAGGGCATAGCCCAGGCGTGTTTCGGCAGAAGCAGCAGCACGGAGGGTTTCTCTGCCGGCACCGCGGCTCCCTGTGCGAGAAGTAGACGACGGCTCGACTCCGGCAGAATGAAAGCGCGACACGGTACGAAGAGCGTAAGAATGAAGGCAGAGCACCGAGCTGCCGTGCGCCCTCGCGCAGGCTGCAAGAGGAAGCGTGCCTGGCCACCGGCTCCTTTGCGGATTCACGTTAGCACTTGAAAACAGAAAGTTCCACTCGCAGCTACTGGTGCTGCTACCTCTTTCTCTTCCAGCTTTCCCTGGAAAGAACTGTGCCCAGGTTTAGGCTTCAACGCGCCGAGGTAACAGTGGCAGATGCGGCAGAGAATGGAAATACAGCGTGCAGCGGGCGGTTTCTGGTGCTTTACGGGAGGCAAGGGGAAAGTGCAGCGCAGCAGTGGCTTTTACTTCTGGAGCCTTTTGCTTTGGTAGCAGCAGCTGCTGCAAGTGGGCAACGGAGCTGCGAGAGTGCATCATGTGACGGCACATCTCTCTGAGAGAGGAGCTTTCGAGCCGCAGCGCGTTGCGCCCGGTTTCAAGGCTACTTGGAGGAGTGGGGGGTACTTGAAGAACGCCTTCTTTCTGGGCGCGCCCTACTGGGTGTGCTCAAGCTGCATGGACTCGGCAGCACTGGAGGTGTAAGAACCTGTTTCTGGCCAGCTTGTGTGCTGGAGTGCAAGGGCTGCGCCTTCCTTTCTGAAGCAGCCCAGAGCATTCTCAGCGGAACCTGCTTGTGAAGCAGCTCTCGGCTGGACATTTGCGAGTCGCTGCACTGAAGTGCATGAAGCCGGTGCCCAGCTGCTTCGTCCTTCGCCTTCTGGGCTCTGGACAGAACTGAAGCGCAGCGATGGCTTGGAGCTTTGCCGCTCTTCAGCGCGAACACTGCACGCAGCCACAGGCTGCTGTGCACGGCTTTTCCTCAGCTCGACGTACAGTCATTGTCTTGCTGTTTCCCAGCGTCGAAAGTGTCCGTGTAGCTCTCGCTCAGCGAAATGCGTCAGGAGAGAAACACTTGCTGGATGAGCCTTTCGCTGGCCAAGACTTTCAACACAGCACCACCATTCGGGCAAGGAGGAGGAGAAAGGAAGACCATCTTTGCGTCCTGGCCCGTCCTTCTGTGCGAGACGCCTCTCCGCCTCTTCGCTCCCTGCAAGGCTGTAGTGTGCGCGCCGGCACTCGGAAGCGAGAGGGCAGGTGCAGAGAGCACCGCGATCTGACGGCGCCGTGCAGGCTGGAAAGGAAAGAGCGCTGCCACTGGAATGTGGTGCAAGTACAGGTTTGCACGCGTCGAGGGTAAGCTCTGGGTGAGCTTGTTGACCTAAAGCTGTTCTCTGTGCCAGACGTAGCCGAGAATCTTTCCGTTGAGATTCAGGCTACCGCGCAAACAGAATGTGGTGCTACCTAGCGCTGCGAGGGAAAGGGCATAGCCCAGGCGTGTTTCGGCAGAAGCAGCAGCACGGAGGGTTTCTCTGCCGGCACCGCGGCTCCCTGTGCGAGAAGTAGACGACGGCTCGACTCCGGCAGAATGAAAGCGCGACACGGTACGAAGAGCGTAAGAATGAAGGCAGAGCACCGAGCTGCCGTGCGCCATCGCGCAGGCTGCAAGAGGAAGCGTGCCTGGCCACCGGCTCCTTTGCGGATTCACGTTAGCACTTGAAAACAGAAAGTTCCACTCGCAGCTACTGGTGCTGCTACCTCTTTCTCTTCCAGCTTTCCCTGGAAAGAACTGTGCCCAGGTTTAGGCTTCAACGCGCCGAGGTAACAGTGGCAGATGCGGCAGAGAATGGAAATACAGCGTGCAGCGGGCGGTTTCTGGTGCTTTACGGGAGGCAAGGGGAAAGTGCAGCGCAGCAGTGGCTTTTACTTCTGGAGCCTTTTGCTTTGGTAGCAGCAGCTGCTGCAAGTGGGCAACGGAGCTGCGAGAGTGCATCATGTGACGGCACATCTCTCTGAGAGAGGAGCTTTCGAGCCGCAGCGCGTTGCGCCCGGTTTCAAGGCTACTTGGAGGAGTGGGGGGTACTTGAAGAACGCCTTCTTTCTGGGCGCGTCCTTCTGGGTGTGCTCAAGCTGCATGGACTAGGCAGCACTGGAGGTGTAAGAACCTGTATCTGGCCAGCTTGTGTGCTGGAGTGCAAGGGCTGCGCCTTCCTTTCTGAAGCAGCCCAGAGCATTCTCAGCGGAACCTGCTTGTGAAGCAGCTCTCGGCTGGACATTTGCGAGTCGCTGCACTGAAGTGCATGAAGCCGGTGCCCAGCTGCTTCGTCCTTCGCTTTCTGGGCTCTGGACAGAACTGAAGCGCAGCGATGGCTTGGAGCTTTGCCGCTCTTCAGCGTGAACACTGCACGCAGCCACAGGCTGGACATTTGTGAGTCGCTGCACTGAAGTGCATGAAGCCGGTGCCCAGCTGCTTCGTCCTTCGCCTTCTGGGCTCTGGACAGAACTGAAGCGCAGCGATGGCTTGGAGCTTTGCCGCTCTTCAGCGCGAACACTGCACGCAGCCACAGGCTGCTGTGCACGGCTTTTCCTCAGCTCGACGTACAGTCATTGTCTTGCTGTTTCCCAGCGTCGAAAGTGTCCGTGTAGCTCTCGCTCAGCGAAATGCGTCAGGAGAGAAACACTTGCTGGATGAGCCTTTCGCTGGCCAAGACTTTCAACACAGCACCACCATTCGGGCAAGGAGGAGGAGAAAGGAAGACCACCTTTGCGTCCTGGCCCGTCCTTCTGTGCGAGACGCCTCTCCGCCTCTTCGCTCCCTGCAAGGCTGTAGTGTGCGCGCCGGCACGCGGAAGCGAGAGGGCAGGTGCAGAGAGCACCGCGATCTGACGGCGCCGTGCAGGCTGGAAAGGAAAGAGGGCTGCCACTGGAATGTGGTGCAAGTACAGGTTTGCACGCGTCGAGGGTAAGCTCTGGGTGAGCTTGTTGACCTAAAGCTGTTCTCTGTGCCAGACGTAGCCGAGAATCTTTCCGTTGAGATTCAGGCTACCGCGCAAACAGAATGTGGTGCTACCTAGCGCTGCGAGGGAAAGGGCATAGCCCAGGCGTGTTTCGGCAGAAGCAGCAGCACGGAGGGTTTCTCTGCCGGCACCGCGGCTCCCTGTGCGAGAAGTAGACGACGGCTCGACTCCGGCAGAATGAAAGCGCGACACGGTACGAAGAGCGTAAGAATGAAGGCAGAGCACCGAGCTGCCGTGCGCCATCGCGCAGGCTGCAAGAGGAAGCGTGCCTGGCCACCGGCTCCTTTGCGGATTCACGTTAGCACTTGAAAACAGAAAGTTCCACTCGCAGCTACTGGTGCTGCTACCTCTTTCTCTTCCAGCTTTCCCTGGAAAGAACTGTGCCCAGGTTTAGGCTTCAACGCGCCGAGGTAACAGTGGCAGATGCGGCAGAGAATGGAAATACAGCGTGCAGCGGGCGGTTTCTGGTGCTTTACGGGAGGCAAGGGGAAAGTGCAGCGCAGCAGTGGCTTTTACTTCTGGAGCCTTTTGCTTTGGTAGCAGCAGCTGCTGCAAGTGGGCAACGGAGCTGCGAGAGTGCATCATGTGACGGCACATCTCTCTGAGAGAGGAGCTTTCGAGCCGCAGCGCGTTGCGCCCGGTTTCAAGGCTACTTGGAGGAGTGGGGGGTACTTGAAGAACGCCTTCTTTCTGGGCGCGTCCTTCTGGGTGTGCTCAAGCTGCATGGACTCGGCAGCACTGGAGGTGTAAGAACCTGTTTCTGGCCAGCTTGTGTGCTGGAGTGCAAGGGCTGCGCCTTCCTTTCTGAAGCAGCCCAGAGCATTCTCAGCGGAACCTGCTTGTGAAGCAGCTCTCGGCTGGACATTTGCGAGTCGCTGCACTGAAGTGCATGAAGCCGGTGCCCAGCTGCTTCGTCCTTCGCTTTCTGGGCTCTGGACAGAACTGAAGCGCAGCGATGGCTTGGAGCTTTGCCGCTCTTCAGCGTGAACACTGCACGCAGCCACAGGCTGGACATTTGCGAGTCGCTGCACTGAAGTGCATGAAGCCGGTGCCCAGCTGCTTCGTCCTTCGCCTTCTGGGCTCTGGACAGAACTGAAGCGCAGCGATGGCTTGGAGCTTTGCCGCTCTTCAGCGCGAACACTGCACGCAGCCACAGGCTGCTGTGCACGGCTTTTCCTCAGCTCGACGTACCGTCATTCTCTTGCTGTTTCTCAGCGTCGAAAGTGTCCGTGTAGCTCTCGCTCAGCGAAATGCGTCAGGAGAGAAACACTTGCTGGATGAGCCTTTCGCTGGCCAAGACTTTCAACACAGCACCACCATTCGGGCAAGGAGGAGGAGAAAGGAAGACCATCTTTGCGTCCTGGCCCGTCCTTCTGTGCGAGACGCCTCTCCGCCTCTTCGCTCCCTGCAAGGCTGTAGTGTGCGCGCCGGCACTCGGAAGCGAGAGGGCAGGTGCAGAGAGCACCGCGATCTGACGGCGCCGTGCAGGCTGGAAAGGAAAGAGGGCTGCCACTGGAATGTGGTGCAAGTACAGGTTTGCACGCGTCGAGGGTAAGCTCTGGGTGAGCTTGTTGACCTAAAGCTGTTCTCTGTGCCAGACGTAGCCGAGAATCTTTCCGTTGAGATTCAGGCTACCGCGCAAACAGAATGTGGTGCTACCTAGCGCTGCGAGGGAAAGGGCATAGCCCAGGCGTGTTTCGGCAGAAGCAGCAGCACGGAGGGTTTCTCTGCCGGCACCGCGGCTCCCTGTGCGAGAAGTAGACGACGGCTCGACTCCGGCAGAATGAAAGCGCGACACGGTACGAAGAGCGTAAGAATGAAGGCAGAGCACCGAGCTGCCGTGCGCCATCGCGCAGGCTGCAAGAGGAAGCGTGCCTGGCCACCGGCTCCTTTGCGGATTCACGTTAGCACTTGAAAACAGAAAGTTCCACTCGCAGCTACTGGTGCTGCTACCTCTTTCTCTTCCAGCTTTCCCTGGAAAGAACTGTGCCCAGGTTTAGGCTTCAACGCGCCGAGGTAACAGTGGCAGATGCGGCAGAGAATGGAAATACAGCGTGCAGCGGGCGGTTTCTGGTGCTTTACGGGAGGCAAGGGGAAAGTGCAGCGCAGCAGTGGCTTTTACTTCTGGAGCCTTTTGCTTTGGTAGCAGCAGCTGCTGCAAGTGGGCAACGGAGCTGCGAGAGTGCATCATGTGACGGCACATCTCTCTGAGAGAGGAGCTTTCGAGCCGCAGCGCGTTGCGCCCGGTTTCAAGGCTACTTGGAGGAGTGGGGGGTACTTGAAGAACGCCTTCTTTCTGGGCGCGCCCTACTGGGTGTGCTCAAGCTGCATGGACTCGGCAGCACTGGAGGTGTAAGAACCTGTTTCTGGCCAGCTTGTGTGCTGGAGTGCAAGGGCTGCGCCTTCCTTTCTGAAGCAGCCCAGAGCATTCTCAGCGGAACCTGCTTGTGAAGCAGCTCTCGGCTGGACATTTGCGAGTCGCTGCACTGAAGTGCATGAAGCCGGTGCCCAGCTGCTTCGTCCTTCGCCTTCTGGGCTCTGGACAGAACTGAAGCGCAGCGATGGCTTGGAGCTTTGCCGCTCTTCAGCGCGAACACTGCACGCAGCCACAGGCTGCTGTGCACGGCTTTTCCTCAGCTCGACGTACAGTCATTGTCTTGCTGTTTCCCAGCGTCGAAAGTGTCCGTGTAGCTCTCGCTCAGCGAAATGCGTCAGGAGAGAAACACTTGCTGGATGAGCCTTTCGCTGGCCAAGACTTTCAACACAGCACCACCATTCGGGCAAGGAGGAGGAGAAAGGAAGACCACCTTTGCGTCCTGGCCCGTCCTTCTGTGCGAGACGCCTCTCCGCCTCTTCGCTCCCTGCAAGGCTGTAGTGTGCGCGCCGGCACGCGGAAGCGAGAGGGCAGGTGCAGAGAGCACCGCGATCTGACGGCGCCGTGCAGGCTGGAAAGGAAAGAGGGCTGCCACTGGAATGTGGTGCAAGTACAGGTTTGCACGCGTCGAGGGTAAGCTCTGGGTGAGCTTGTTGACCTAAAGCTGTTCTCTGTGCCAGACGTAGCCGAGAATCTTTCCGTTGAGATTCAGGCTACCGCGCAAACAGAATGTGGTGCTACCTAGCGCTGCGAGGGAAAGGGCATAGCCCAGGCGTGTTTCGGCAGAAGCAGCAGCACGGAGGGTTTCTCTGCCGGCACCGCGGCTCCCTGTGCGAGAAGTAGACGACGGCTCGACTCCGGCAGAATGAAAGCGCGACACGGTACGAAGAGCGTAAGAATGAAGGCAGAGCACCGAGCTGCCGTGCGCCATCGCGCAGGCTGCAAGAGGAAGCGTGCCTGGCCACCGGCTCCTTTGCGGATTCACGTTAGCACTTGAAAACAGAAAGTTCCACTCGCAGCTACTGGTGCTGCTACCTCTTTCTCTTCCAGCTTTCCCTGGAAAGAACTGTGCCCAGGTTTAGGCTTCAACGCGCCGAGGTAACAGTGGCAGATGCGGCAGAGAATGGAAATACAGCGTGCAGCGGGCGGTTTCTGGTGCTTTACGGGAGGCAAGGGGAAAGTGCAGCGCAGCAGTGGCTTTTACTTCTGGAGCCTTTTGCTTTGGTAGCAGCAGCTGCTGCAAGTGGGCAACGGAGCTGCGAGAGTGCATCATGTGACGGCACATCTCTCTGAGAGAGGAGCTTTCGAGCCGCAGCGCGTTGCGCCCGGTTTCAAGGCTACTTGGAGGAGTGGGGGGTACTTGAAGAACGCCTTCTTTCTGGGCGCGTCCTTCTGGGTGTGCTCAAGCTGCATGGACTCGGCAGCACTGGAGGTGTAAGAACCTGTTTCTGGCCAGCTTGTGTGCTGGAGTGCAAGGGCTGCGCCTTCCTTTCTGAAGCAGCCCAGAGCATTCTCAGCGGAACCTGCTTGTGAAGCAGCTCTCGGCTGGACATTTGCGAGTCGCTGCACTGAAGTGCATGAAGCCGGTGCCCAGCTGCTTCGTCCTTCGCTTTCTGGGCTCTGGACAGAACTGAAGCGCAGCGATGGCTTGGAGCTTTGCCGCTCTTCAGCGTGAACACTGCACGCAGCCACAGGCTGGACATTTGCGAGTCGCTGCACTGAAGTGCATGAAGCCGGTGCCCAGCTGCTTCGTCCTTCGCCTTCTGGGCTCTGGACAGAACTGAAGCGCAGCGATGGCTTGGAGCTTTGCCGCTCTTCAGCGCGAACACTGCACGCAGCCACAGGCTGCTGTGCACGGCTTTTCCTCAGCTCGACGTACCGTCATTCTCTTGCTGTTTCTCAGCGTCGAAAGTGTCCGTGTAGCTCTCGCTCAGCGAAATGCGTCAGGAGAGAAACGCTTGCTGGATGAGCCTTTCGCTGGCCAAGACTTTCAACACAGCACCACCATTCGGGCAAGGAGGAGGAGAAAGGAAGACCATCTTTGCGTCCTGGCCCGTCCTTCTGTGCGAGACGCCTCTCCGCCTCTTCGCTCCCTGCAAGGCTGTAGTGTGCGCGCCGGCACTCGGAAGCGAGAGGGCAGGTGCAGAGAGCACCGCGATCTGACGGCGCCGTGCAGGCTGGAAAGGAAAGAGGGCTGCCACTGGAATGTGGTGCAAGTACAGGTTTGCACGCGTCGAGGGTAAGCTCTGGGTGAGCTTGTTGACCTAAAGCTGTTCTCTGTGCCAGACGTAGCCGAGAATCTTTCCGTTGAGATTCAGGCTACCGCGCAAACAGAATGTGGTGCTACCTAGCGCTGCGAGGGAAAGGGCATAGCCCAGGCGTGTTTCGGCAGAAGCAGCAGCACGGAGGGTTTCTCTGCCGGCACCGCGGCTCCCTGTGCGAGAAGTAGACGACGGCTCGACTCCGGCAGAATGAAAGCGCGACACGGTACGAAGAGCGTAAGAATGAAGGCAGAGCACCGAGCTGCCGTGCGCCATCGCGCAGGCTGCAAGAGGAAGCGTGCCTGGCCACCGGCTCCTTTGCGGATTCACGTTAGCACTTGAAAACAGAAAGTTCCACTCGCAGCTACTGGTGCTGCTACCTCTTTCTCTTCCAGCTTTCCCTGGAAAGAACTGTGCCCAGGTTTAGGCTTCAACGCGCCGAGGTAACAGTGGCAGATGCGGCAGAGAATGGAAATACAGCGTGCAGCGGGCGGTTTCTGGTGCTTTACGGGAGGCAAGGGGAAAGTGCAGCGCAGCAGTGGCTTTTACTTCTGGAGCCTTTTGCTTTGGTAGCAGCAGCTGCTGCAAGTGGGCAACGGAGCTGCGAGAGTGCATCATGTGACGGCACATCTCTCTGAGAGAGGAGCTTTCGAGCCGCAGCGCGTTGCGCCCGGTTTCAAGGCTACTTGGAGGAGTGGGGGGTACTTGAAGAACGCCTTCTTTCTGGGCGCGCCCTACTGGGTGTGCTCAAGCTGCATGGACTCGGCAGCACTGGAGGTGTAAGAACCTGTTTCTGGCCAGCTTGTGTGCTGGAGTGCAAGGGCTGCGCCTTCCTTTCTGAAGCAGCCCAGAGCATTCTCAGCGGAACCTGCTTGTGAAGCAGCTCTCGGCTGGACATTTGCGAGTCGCTGCACTGAAGTGCATGAAGCCGGTGCCCAGCTGCTTCGTCCTTCGCCTTCTGGGCTCTGGACAGAACTGAAGCGCAGCGATGGCTTGGAGCTTTGCCGCTCTTCAGCGCGAACACTGCACGCAGCCACAGGCTGCTGTGCACGGCTTTTCCTCAGCTCGACGTACAGTCATTGTCTTGCTGTTTCCCAGCGTCGAAAGTGTCCGTGTAGCTCTCGCTCAGCGAAATGCGTCAGGAGAGAAACACTTGCTGGATGAGCCTTTCGCTGGCCAAGACTTTCAGCACAGCACCACCATTCGGGCAAGGAGGAGGAGAAAGGAAGACCACCTTTGCGTCCTGGCCCGTCCTTCTGTGCGAGACGCCTCTCCGCCTCTTCGCTCCCTGCAAGGCTGTAGTGTGCGCGCCGGCACGCGGAAGCGAGAGGGCAGGTGCAGAGAGCACCGCGATCTGACGGCGCCGTGCAGGCTGGAAAGGAAAGAGGGCTGCCACTGGAATGTGGTGCAAGTACAGGTTTGCACGCGTCGAGGGTAAGCTCTGGGTGAGCTTGTTGACCTAAAGCTGTTCTCTGTGCCAGACGTAGCCGAGAATCTTTCCGTTGAGATTCAGGCTACCGCGCAAACAGAATGTGGTGCTACCTAGCGCTGCGAGGGAAAGGGCATAGCCCAGGCGTGTTTCGGCAGAAGCAGCAGCACGGAGGGTTTCTCTGCCGGCACCGCGGCTCCCTGTGCGAGAAGTAGATGACGGCTCGACTCCGGCAGAATGAAAGCGCGACACGGTACGAAGAGCGTAAGAATGAAGGCAGAGCACCGAGCTGCCGTGCGCCATCGCGCAGGCTGCAAGAGGAAGCGTGCCTGGCCACCGGCTCCTTTGCGGATTCACGTTAGCACTTGAAAACAGAAAGTTCCACTCGCAGCTACTGGTGCTGCTACCTCTTTCTCTTCCAGCTTTCCCTGGAAAGAACTGTGCCCAGGTTTAGGCTTCAACGCGCCGAGGTAACAGTGGCAGATGCGGCAGAGAATGGAAATACAGCGTGCAGCGGGCGGTTTCTGGTGCTTTACGGGAGGCAAGGGGAAAGTGCAGCGCAGCAGTGGCTTTTACTTCTGGAGCCTTTTGCTTTGGTAGCAGCAGCTGCTGCAAGTGGGCAACGGAGCTGCGAGAGTGCATCATGTGACGGCACATCTCTCTGAGAGAGGAGCTTTCGAGCCGCAGCGCGTTGCGCCCGGTTTCAAGGCTACTTGGAGGAGTGGGGGGTACTTGAAGAACGCCTTCTTTCTGGGCGCGTCCTTCTGGGTGTGCTCAAGCTGCATGGACTCGGCAGCACTGGAGGTGTAAGAACCTGTTTCTGGCCAGCTTGTGTGCTGGAGTGCAAGGGCTGCGCCTTCCTTTCTGAAGCAGCCCAGAGCATTCTCAGCGGAACCTGCTTGTGAAGCAGCTCTCGGCTGGACATTTGCGAGTCGCTGCACTGAAGTGCATGAAGCCGGTGCCCAGCTGCTTCGTCCTTCGCCTTCTGGGCTCTGGACAGAACTGAAGCGCAGCGATGGCTTGGAGCTTTGCCGCTCTTCAGCGCGAACACTGCACGCAGCCACAGGCTGCTGTGCACGGCTTTTCCTCAGCTCGACGTACCGTCATTCTCTTGCTGTTTCCCAGCGTCGAAAGTGTCCGTGTAGCTCTCGCTCAGCGAAATGCGTCAGGAGAGAAACGCTTGCTGGATGAGCCTTTCGCTGGCCAAGACTTTCAACACAGCACCACCATTCGGGCAAGGAGGAGGAGAAAGGAAGACCATCTTTGCGTCCTGGCCCGTCCTTCTGTGCGAGACGCCTCTCCGCCTCTTCGCTCCCTGCAAGGCTGTAGTGTGCGCGCCGGCACGCGGAAGCGAGAGGGCAGGTGCAGAGAGCACCGCGATCTGACGGCGCCGTGCAGGCTGGAAAGGAAAGAGGGCTGCCACTGGAATGTGGTGCAAGTACAGGTTTGCACGCGTCGAGGGTAAGCTCTGGGTGAGCTTGTTGACCTAAAGCTGTTCTCTGTGCCAGACGTAGCCGAGAATCTTTCCGTTGAGATTCAGGCTACCGCGCAAACAGAATGTGGTGCTACCTAGCGCTGCGAGGGAAAGGGCATAGCCCAGGCGTGTTTCGGCAGAAGCAGCAGCACGGAGGGTTTCTCTGCCGGCACCGCGGCTCCCTGTGCGAGAAGTAGACGACGGCTCGACTCCGGCAGAATGAAAGCGCGACACGGTACGAAGAGCGTAAGAATGAAGGCAGAGCACCGAGCTGCCGTGCGCCATCGCGCAGGCTGCAAGAGGAAGCGTGCCTGGCCACCGGCTCCTTTGCGGATTCACGTTAGCACTTGAAAACAGAAAGTTCCACTCGCAGCTACTGGTGCTGCTACCTCTTTCTCTTCCAGCTTTCCCTGGAAAGAACTGTGCCCAGGTTTAGGCTTCAACGCGCCGAGGTAACAGTGGCAGATGCGGCAGAGAATGGAAATACAGCGTGCAGCGGGCGGTTTCTGGTGCTTTACGGGAGGCAAGGGGAAAGTGCAGCGCAGCAGTGGCTTTTACTTCTGGAGCCTTTTGCTTTGGTAGCAGCAGCTGCTGCAAGTGGGCAACGGAGCTGCGAGAGTGCATCATGTGACGGCACATCTCTCTGAGAGAGGAGCTTTCGAGCCGCAGCGCGTTGCGCCCGGTTTCAAGGCTACTTGGAGGAGTGGGGGGTACTTGAAGAACGCCTTCTTTCTGGGCGCGCCCTACTGGGTGTGCTCAAGCTGCATGGACTCGGCAGCACTGGAGGTGTAAGAACCTGTTTCTGGCCAGCTTGTGTGCTGGAGTGCAAGGGCTGCGCCTTCCTTTCTGAAGCAGCCCAGAGCATTCTCAGCGGAACCTGCTTGTGAAGCAGCTCTCGGCTGGACATTTGCGAGTCGCTGCACTGAAGTGCATGAAGCCGGTGCCCAGCTGCTTCGTCCTTCGCCTTCTGGGCTCTGGACAGAACTGAAGCGCAGCGATGGCTTGGAGCTTTGCCGCTCTTCAGCGCGAACACTGCACGCAGCCACAGGCTGCTGTGCACGGCTTTTCCTCAGCTCGACGTACAGTCATTGTCTTGCTGTTTCCCAGCGTCGAAAGTGTCCGTGTAGCTCTCGCTCAGCGAAATGCGTCAGGAGAGAAACACTTGCTGGATGAGCCTTTCGCTGGCCAAGACTTTCAGCACAGCACCACCATTCGGGCAAGGAGGAGGAGAAAGGAAGACCACCTTTGCGTCCTGGCCCGTCCTTCTGTGCGAGACGCCTCTCCGCCTCTTCGCTCCCTGCAAGGCTGTAGTGTGCGCGCCGGCACGCGGAAGCGAGAGGGCAGGTGCAGAGAGCACCGCGATCTGACGGCGCCGTGCAGGCTGGAAAGGAAAGAGGGCTGCCACTGGAATGTGGTGCAAGTACAGGTTTGCACGCGTCGAGGGTAAGCTCTGGGTGAGCTTGTTGACCTAAAGCTGTTCTCTGTGCCAGACGTAGCCGAGAATCTTTCCGTTGAGATTCAGGCTACCGCGCAAACAGAATGTGGTGCTACCTAGCGCTGCGAGGGAAAGGGCATAGCCCAGGCGTGTTTCGGCAGAAGCAGCAGCACGGAGGGTTTCTCTGCCGGCACCGCGGCTCCCTGTGCGAGAAGTAGACGACGGCTCGACTCCGGCAGAATGAAAGCGCGACACGGTACGAAGAGCGTAAGAATGAAGGCAGAGCACCGAGCTGCCGTGCGCCATCGCGCAGGCTGCAAGAGGAAGCGTGCCTGGCCACCGGCTCCTTTGCGGATTCACGTTAGCACTTGAAAACAGAAAGTTCCACTCGCAGCTACTGGTGCTGCTACCTCTTTCTCTTCCAGCTTTCCCTGGAAAGAACTGTGCCCAGGTTTAGGCTTCAACGCGCCGAGGTAACAGTGGCAGATGCGGCAGAGAATGGAAATACAGCGTGCAGCGGGCGGTTTCTGGTGCTTTACGGGAGGCAAGGGGAAAGTGCAGCGCAGCAGTGGCTTTTACTTCTGGAGCCTTTTGCTTTGGTAGCAGCAGCTGCTGCAAGTGGGCAACGGAGCTGCGAGAGTGCATCATGTGACGGCACATCTCTCTGAGAGAGGAGCTTTCGAGCCGCAGCGCGTTGCGCCCGGTTTCAAGGCTACTTGGAGGAGTGGGGGGTACTTGAAGAACGCCTTCTTTCTGGGCGCGTCCTTCTGGGTGTGCTCAAGCTGCATGGACTCGGCAGCACTGGAGGTGTAAGAACCTGTTTCTGGCCAGCTTGTGTGCTGGAGTGCAAGGGCTGCGCCTTCCTTTCTGAAGCAGCCCAGAGCATTCTCAGCGGAACCTGCTTGTGAAGCAGCTCTCGGCTGGACATTTGCGAGTCGCTGCACTGAAGTGCATGAAGCCGGTGCCCAGCTGCTTCGTCCTTCGCTTTCTGGGCTCTGGACAGAACTGAAGCGCAGCGATGGCTTGGAGCTTTGCCGCTCTTCAGCGTGAACACTGCACGCAGCCACAGGCTGGACATTTGCGAGTCGCTGCACTGAAGTGCATGAAGCCGGTGCCCAGCTGCTTCGTCCTTCGCCTTCTGGGCTCTGGACAGAACTGAAGCGCAGCGATGGCTTGGAGCTTTGCCGCTCTTCAGCGCGAACACTGCACGCAGCCACAGGCTGCTGTGCACGGCTTTTCCTCAGCTCGACGTACCGTCATTCTCTTGCTGTTTCTCAGCGTCGAAAGTGTCCGTGTAGCTCTCGCTCAGCGAAATGCGTCAGGAGAGAAACGCTTGCTGGATGAGCCTTTCGCTGGCCAAGACTTTCAACACAGCACCACCATTCGGGCAAGGAGGAGGAGAAAGGAAGACCATCTTTGCGTCCTGGCCCGTCCTTCTGTGCGAGACGCCTCTCCGCCTCTTCGCTCCCTGCAAGGCTGTAGTGTGCGCGCCGGCACTCGGAAGCGAGAGGGCAGGTGCAGAGAGCACCGCGATCTGACGGCGCCGTGCAGGCTGGAAAGGAAAGAGGGCTGCCACTGGAATGTGGTGCAAGTACAGGTTTGCACGCGTCGAGGGTAAGCTCTGGGTGAGCTTGTTGACCTAAAGCTGTTCTCTGTGCCAGACGTAGCCGAGAATCTTTCCGTTGAGATTCAGGCTACCGCGCAAACAGAATGTGGTGCTACCTAGCGCTGCGAGGGAAAGGGCATAGCCCAGGCGTGTTTCGGCAGAAGCAGCAGCACGGAGGGTTTCTCTGCCGGCACCGCGGCTCCCTGTGCGAGAAGTAGACGACGGCTCGACTCCGGCAGAATGAAAGCGCGACACGGTACGAAGAGCGTAAGAATGAAGGCAGAGCACCGAGCTGCCGTGCGCCATCGCGCAGGCTGCAAGAGGAAGCGTGCCTGGCCACCGGCTCCTTTGCGGATTCACGTTAGCACTTGAAAACAGAAAGTTCCACTCGCAGCTACTGGTGCTGCTACCTCTTTCTCTTCCAGCTTTCCCTGGAAAGAACTGTGCCCAGGTTTAGGCTTCAACGCGCCGAGGTAACAGTGGCAGATGCGGCAGAGAATGGAAATACAGCGTGCAGCGGGCGGTTTCTGGTGCTTTACGGGAGGCAAGGGGAAAGTGCAGCGCAGCAGTGGCTTTTACTTCTGGAGCCTTTTGCTTTGGTAGCAGCAGCTGCTGCAAGTGGGCAACGGAGCTGCGAGAGTGCATCATGTGACGGCACATCTCTCTGAGAGAGGAGCTTTCGAGCCGCAGCGCGTTGCGCCCGGTTTCAAGGCTACTTGGAGGAGTGGGGGGTACTTGAAGAACGCCTTCTTTCTGGGCGCGCCCTACTGGGTGTGCTCAAGCTGCATGGACTCGGCAGCACTGGAGGTGTAAGAACCTGTTTCTGGCCAGCTTGTGTGCTGGAGTGCAAGGGCTGCGCCTTCCTTTCTGAAGCAGCCCAGAGCATTCTCAGCGGAACCTGCTTGTGAAGCAGCTCTCGGCTGGACATTTGCGAGTCGCTGCACTGAAGTGCATGAAGCCGGTGCCCAGCTGCTTCGTCCTTCGCCTTCTGGGCTCTGGACAGAACTGAAGCGCAGCGATGGCTTGGAGCTTTGCCGCTCTTCAGCGCGAACACTGCACGCAGCCACAGGCTGCTGTGCACGGCTTTTCCTCAGCTCGACGTACAGTCATTGTCTTGCTGTTTCCCAGCGTCGAAAGTGTCCGTGTAGCTCTCGCTCAGCGAAATGCGTCAGGAGAGAAACACTTGCTGGATGAGCCTTTCGCTGGCCAAGACTTTCAGCACAGCACCACCATTCGGGCAAGGAGGAGGAGAAAGGAAGACCACCTTTGCGTCCTGGCCCGTCCTTCTGTGCGAGACGCCTCTCCGCCTCTTCGCTCCCTGCAAGGCTGTAGTGTGCGCGCCGGCACGCGGAAGCGAGAGGGCAGGTGCAGAGAGCACCGCGATCTGACGGCGCCGTGCAGGCTGGAAAGGAAAGAGGGCTGCCACTGGAATGTGGTGCAAGTACAGGTTTGCACGCGTCGAGGGTAAGCTCTGGGTGAGCTTGTTGACCTAAAGCTGTTCTCTGTGCCAGACGTAGCCGAGAATCTTTCCGTTGAGATTCAGGCTACCGCGCAAACAGAATGTGGTGCTACCTAGCGCTGCGAGGGAAAGGGCATAGCCCAGGCGTGTTTCGGCAGAAGCAGCAGCACGGAGGGTTTCTCTGCCGGCACCGCGGCTCCCTGTGCGAGAAGTAGATGACGGCTCGACTCCGGCAGAATGAAAGCGCGACACGGTACGAAGAGCGTAAGAATGAAGGCAGAGCACCGAGCTGCCGTGCGCCATCGCGCAGGCTGCAAGAGGAAGCGTGCCTGGCCACCGGCTCCTTTGCGGATTCACGTTAGCACTTGAAAACAGAAAGTTCCACTCGCAGCTACTGGTGCTGCTACCTCTTTCTCTTCCAGCTTTCCCTGGAAAGAACTGTGCCCAGGTTTAGGCTTCAACGCGCCGAGGTAACAGTGGCAGATGCGGCAGAGAATGGAAATACAGCGTGCAGCGGGCGGTTTCTGGTGCTTTACGGGAGGCAAGGGGAAAGTGCAGCGCAGCAGTGGCTTTTACTTCTGGAGCCTTTTGCTTTGGTAGCAGCAGCTGCTGCAAGTGGGCAACGGAGCTGCGAGAGTGCATCATGTGACGGCACATCTCTCTGAGAGAGGAGCTTTCGAGCCGCAGCGCGTTGCGCCCGGTTTCAAGGCTACTTGGAGGAGTGGGGGGTACTTGAAGAACGCCTTCTTTCTGGGCGCGTCCTTCTGGGTGTGCTCAAGCTGCATGGACTCGGCAGCACTGGAGGTGTAAGAACCTGTTTCTGGCCAGCTTGTGTGCTGGAGTGCAAGGGCTGCGCCTTCCTTTCTGAAGCAGCCCAGAGCATTCTCAGCGGAACCTGCTTGTGAAGCAGCTCTCGGCTGGACATTTGCGAGTCGCTGCACTGAAGTGCATGAAGCCGGTGCCCAGCTGCTTCGTCCTTCGCCTTCTGGGCTCTGGACAGAACTGAAGCGCAGCGATGGCTTGGAGCTTTGCCGCTCTTCAGCGCGAACACTGCACGCAGCCACAGGCTGCTGTGCACGGCTTTTCCTCAGCTCGACGTACCGTCATTCTCTTGCTGTTTCCCAGCGTCGAAAGTGTCCGTGTAGCTCTCGCTCAGCGAAATGCGTCAGGAGAGAAACGCTTGCTGGATGAGCCTTTCGCTGGCCAAGACTTTCAACACAGCACCACCATTCGGGCAAGGAGGAGGAGAAAGGAAGACCATCTTTGCGTCCTGGCCCGTCCTTCTGTGCGAGACGCCTCTCCGCCTCTTCGCTCCCTGCAAGGCTGTAGTGTGCGCGCCGGCACGCGGAAGCGAGAGGGCAGGTGCAGAGAGCACCGCGATCTGACGGCGCCGTGCAGGCTGGAAAGGAAAGAGGGCTGCCACTGGAATGTGGTGCAAGTACAGGTTTGCACGCGTCGAGGGTAAGCTCTGGGTGAGCTTGTTGACCTAAAGCTGTTCTCTGTGCCAGACGTAGCCGAGAATCTTTCCGTTGAGATTCAGGCTACCGCGCAAACAGAATGTGGTGCTACCTAGCGCTGCGAGGGAAAGGGCATAGCCCAGGCGTGTTTCGGCAGAAGCAGCAGCACGGAGGGTTTCTCTGCCGGCACCGCGGCTCCCTGTGCGAGAAGTAGACGACGGCTCGACTCCGGCAGAATGAAAGCGCGACACGGTACGAAGAGCGTAAGAATGAAGGCAGAGCACCGAGCTGCCGTGCGCCATCGCGCAGGCTGCAAGAGGAAGCGTGCCTGGCCACCGGCTCCTTTGCGGATTCACGTTAGCACTTGAAAACAGAAAGTTCCACTCGCAGCTACTGGTGCTGCTACCTCTTTCTCTTCCAGCTTTCCCTGGAAAGAACTGTGCCCAGGTTTAGGCTTCAACGCGCCGAGGTAACAGTGGCAGATGCGGCAGAGAATGGAAATACAGCGTGCAGCGGGCGGTTTCTGGTGCTTTACGGGAGGCAAGGGGAAAGTGCAGCGCAGCAGTGGCTTTTACTTCTGGAGCCTTTTGCTTTGGTAGCAGCAGCTGCTGCAAGTGGGCAACGGAGCTGCGAGAGTGCATCATGTGACGGCACATCTCTCTGAGAGAGGAGCTTTCGAGCCGCAGCGCGTTGCGCCCGGTTTCAAGGCTACTTGGAGGAGTGGGGGGTACTTGAAGAACGCCTTCTTTCTGGGCGCGCCCTACTGGGTGTGCTCAAGCTGCATGGACTCGGCAGCACTGGAGGTGTAAGAACCTGTTTCTGGCCAGCTTGTGTGCTGGAGTGCAAGGGCTGCGCCTTCCTTTCTGAAGCAGCCCAGAGCATTCTCAGCGGAACCTGCTTGTGAAGCAGCTCTCGGCTGGACATTTGCGAGTCGCTGCACTGAAGTGCATGAAGCCGGTGCCCAGCTGCTTCGTCCTTCGCCTTCTGGGCTCTGGACAGAACTGAAGCGCAGCGATGGCTTGGAGCTTTGCCGCTCTTCAGCGCGAACACTGCACGCAGCCACAGGCTGCTGTGCACGGCTTTTCCTCAGCTCGACGTACAGTCATTGTCTTGCTGTTTCCCAGCGTCGAAAGTGTCCGTGTAGCTCTCGCTCAGCGAAATGCGTCAGGAGAGAAACACTTGCTGGATGAGCCTTTCGCTGGCCAAGACTTTCAGCACAGCACCACCATTCGGGCAAGGAGGAGGAGAAAGGAAGACCACCTTTGCGTCCTGGCCCGTCCTTCTGTGCGAGACGCCTCTCCGCCTCTTCGCTCCCTGCAAGGCTGTAGTGTGCGCGCCGGCACGCGGAAGCGAGAGGGCAGGTGCAGAGAGCACCGCGATCTGACGGCGCCGTGCAGGCTGGAAAGGAAAGAGGGCTGCCACTGGAATGTGGTGCAAGTACAGGTTTGCACGCGTCGAGGGTAAGCTCTGGGTGAGCTTGTTGACCTAAAGCTGTTCTCTGTGCCAGACGTAGCCGAGAATCTTTCCGTTGAGATTCAGGCTACCGCGCAAACAGAATGTGGTGCTACCTAGCGCTGCGAGGGAAAGGGCATAGCCCAGGCGTGTTTCGGCAGAAGCAGCAGCACGGAGGGTTTCTCTGCCGGCACCGCGGCTCCCTGTGCGAGAAGTAGATGACGGCTCGACTCCGGCAGAATGAAAGCGCGACACGGTACGAAGAGCGTAAGAATGAAGGCAGAGCACCGAGCTGCCGTGCGCCATCGCGCAGGCTGCAAGAGGAAGCGTGCCTGGCCACCGGCTCCTTTGCGGATTCACGTTAGCACTTGAAAACAGAAAGTTCCACTCGCAGCTACTGGTGCTGCTACCTCTTTCTCTTCCAGCTTTCCCTGGAAAGAACTGTGCCCAGGTTTAGGCTTCAACGCGCCGAGGTAACAGTGGCAGATGCGGCAGAGAATGGAAATACAGCGTGCAGCGGGCGGTTTCTGGTGCTTTACGGGAGGCAAGGGGAAAGTGCAGCGCAGCAGTGGCTTTTACTTCTGGAGCCTTTTGCTTTGGTAGCAGCAGCTGCTGCAAGTGGGCAACGGAGCTGCGAGAGTGCATCATGTGACGGCACATCTCTCTGAGAGAGGAGCTTTCGAGCCGCAGCGCGTTGCGCCCGGTTTCAAGGCTACTTGGAGGAGTGGGGGGTACTTGAAGAACGCCTTCTTTCTGGGCGCGTCCTTCTGGGTGTGCTCAAGCTGCATGGACTCGGCAGCACTGGAGGTGTAAGAACCTGTTTCTGGCCAGCTTGTGTGCTGGAGTGCAAGGGCTGCGCCTTCCTTTCTGAAGCAGCCCAGAGCATTCTCAGCGGAACCTGCTTGTGAAGCAGCTCTCGGCTGGACATTTGCGAGTCGCTGCACTGAAGTGCATGAAGCCGGTGCCCAGCTGCTTCGTCCTTCGCTTTCTGGGCTCTGGACAGAACTGAAGCGCAGCGATGGCTTGGAGCTTTGCCGCTCTTCAGCGTGAACACTGCACGCAGCCACAGGCTGGACATTTGCGAGTCGCTGCACTGAAGTGCATGAAGCCGGTGCCCAGCTGCTTCGTCCTTCGCCTTCTGGGCTCTGGACAGAACTGAAGCGCAGCGATGGCTTGGAGCTTTGCCGCTCTTCAGCGCGAACACTGCACGCAGCCACAGGCTGCTGTGCACGGCTTTTCCTCAGCTCGACGTACCGTCATTCTCTTGCTGTTTCCCAGCGTCGAAAGTGTCCGTGTAGCTCTCGCTCAGCGAAATGCGTCAGGAGAGAAACGCTTGCTGGATGAGCCTTTCGCTGGCCAAGACTTTCAACACAGCACCACCATTCGGGCAAGGAGGAGGAGAAAGGAAGACCATCTTTGCGTCCTGGCCCGTCCTTCTGTGCGAGACGCCTCTCCGCCTCTTCGCTCCCTGCAAGGCTGTAGTGTGCGCGCCGGCACGCGGAAGCGAGAGGGCAGGTGCAGAGAGCACCGCGATCTGACGGCGCCGTGCAGGCTGGAAAGGAAAGAGGGCTGCCACTGGAATGTGGTGCAAGTACAGGTTTGCACGCGTCGAGGGTAAGCTCTGGGTGAGCTTGTTGACCTAAAGCTGTTCTCTGTGCCAGACGTAGCCGAGAATCTTTCCGTTGAGATTCAGGCTACCGCGCAAACAGAATGTGGTGCTACCTAGCGCTGCGAGGGAAAGGGCATAGCCCAGGCGTGTTTCGGCAGAAGCAGCAGCACGGAGGGTTTCTCTGCCGGCACCGCGGCTCCCTGTGCGAGAAGTAGACGACGGCTCGACTCCGGCAGAATGAAAGCGCGACACGGTACGAAGAGCGTAAGAATGAAGGCAGAGCACCGAGCTGCCGTGCGCCATCGCGCAGGCTGCAAGAGGAAGCGTGCCTGGCCACCGGCTCCTTTGCGGATTCACGTTAGCACTTGAAAACAGAAAGTTCCACTCGCAGCTACTGGTGCTGCTACCTCTTTCTCTTCCAGCTTTCCCTGGAAAGAACTGTGCCCAGGTTTAGGCTTCAACGCGCCGAGGTAACAGTGGCAGATGCGGCAGAGAATGGAAATACAGCGTGCAGCGGGCGGTTTCTGGTGCTTTACGGGAGGCAAGGGGAAAGTGCAGCGCAGCAGTGGCTTTTACTTCTGGAGCCTTTTGCTTTGGTAGCAGCAGCTGCTGCAAGTGGGCAACGGAGCTGCGAGAGTGCATCATGTGACGGCACATCTCTCTGAGAGAGGAGCTTTCGAGCCGCAGCGCGTTGCGCCCGGTTTCAAGGCTACTTGGAGGAGTGGGGGGTACTTGAAGAACGCCTTCTTTCTGGGCGCGCCCTACTGGGTGTGCTCAAGCTGCATGGACTCGGCAGCACTGGAGGTGTAAGAACCTGTTTCTGGCCAGCTTGTGTGCTGGAGTGCAAGGGCTGCGCCTTCCTTTCTGAAGCAGCCCAGAGCATTCTCAGCGGAACCTGCTTGTGAAGCAGCTCTCGGCTGGACATTTGCGAGTCGCTGCACTGAAGTGCATGAAGCCGGTGCCCAGCTGCTTCGTCCTTCGCCTTCTGGGCTCTGGACAGAACTGAAGCGCAGCGATGGCTTGGAGCTTTGCCGCTCTTCAGCGCGAACACTGCACGCAGCCACAGGCTGCTGTGCACGGCTTTTCCTCAGCTCGACGTACAGTCATTGTCTTGCTGTTTCCCAGCGTCGAAAGTGTCCGTGTAGCTCTCGCTCAGCGAAATGCGTCAGGAGAGAAACACTTGCTGGATGAGCCTTTCGCTGGCCAAGACTTTCAACACAGCACCACCATTCGGGCAAGGAGGAGGAGAAAGGAAGACCACCTTTGCGTCCTGGCCCGTCCTTCTGTGCGAGACGCCTCTCCGCCTCTTCGCTCCCTGCAAGGCTGTAGTGTGCGCGCCGGCACGCGGAAGCGAGAGGGCAGGTGCAGAGAGCACCGCGATCTGACGGCGCCGTGCAGGCTGGAAAGGAAAGAGGGCTGCCACTGGAATGTGGTGCAAGTACAGGTTTGCACGCGTCGAGGGTAAGCTCTGGGTGAGCTTGTTGACCTAAAGCTGTTCTCTGTGCCAGACGTAGCCGAGAATCTTTCCGTTGAGATTCAGGCTACCGCGCAAACAGAATGTGGTGCTACCTAGCGCTGCGAGGGAAAGGGCATAGCCCAGGCGTGTTTCGGCAGAAGCAGCAGCACGGAGGGTTTCTCTGCCGGCACCGCGGCTCCCTGTGCGAGAAGTAGACGACGGCTCGACTCCGGCAGAATGAAAGCGCGACACGGTACAAAGAGCGTAAGAATGAAGGCAGAGCACCGAGCTGCCGTGCGCCATCGCGCAGGCTGCAAGAGGAAGCGTGCCTGGCCACCGGCTCCTTTGCGGATTCACGTTAGCACTTGAAAACAGAAAGTTCCACTCGCAGCTACTGGTGCTGCTACCTCTTTCTCTTCCAGCTTTCCCTGGAAAGAACTGTGCCCAGGTTTAGGCTTCAACGCGCCGAGGTAACAGTGGCAGATGCGGCAGAGAATGGAAATACAGCGTGCAGCGGGCGGTTTCTGGTGCTTTACGGGAGGCAAGGGGAAAGTGCAGCGCAGCAGTGGCTTTTACTTCTGGAGCCTTTTGCTTTGGTAGCAGCAGCTGCTGCAAGTGGGCAACGGAGCTGCGAGAGTGCATCATGTGACGGCACATCTCTCTGAGAGAGGAGCTTTCGAGCCGCAGCGCGTTGCGCCCGGTTTCAAGGCTACTTGGAGGAGTGGGGGGTACTTGAAGAACGCCTTCTTTCTGGGCGCGCCCTACTGGGTGTGCTCAAGCTGCATGGACTCGGCAGCACTGGAGGTGTAAGAACCTGTTTCTGGCCAGCTTGTGTGCTGGAGTGCAAGGGCTGCGCCTTCCTTTCTGAAGCAGCCCAGAGCATTCTCAGCGGAACCTGCTTGTGAAGCAGCTCTCGGCTGGACATTTGCGAGTCGCTGCACTGAAGTGCATGAAGCCGGTGCCCAGCTGCTTCGTCCTTCGCCTTCTGGGCTCTGGACAGAACTGAAGCGCAGCGATGGCTTGGAGCTTTGCCGCTCTTCAGCGCGAACACTGCACGCAGCCACAGGCTGCTGTGCACGGCTTTTCCTCAGCTCGACGTACAGTCATTGTCTTGCTGTTTCCCAGCGTCGAAAGTGTCCGTGTAGCTCTCGCTCAGCGAAATGCGTCAGGAGAGAAACACTTGCTGGATGAGCCTTTCGCTGGCCAAGACTTTCAACACAGCACCACCATTCGGGCAAGGAGGAGGAGAAAGGAAGACCACCTTTGCGTCCTGGCCCGTCCTTCTGTGCGAGACGCCTCTCCGCCTCTTCGCTCCCTGCAAGGCTGTAGTGTGCGCGCCGGCACGCGGAAGCGAGAGGGCAGGTGCAGAGAGCACCGCGATCTGACGGCGCCGTGCAGGCTGGAAAGGAAAGAGGGCTGCCACTGGAATGTGGTGCAAGTACAGGTTTGCACGCGTCGAGGGTAAGCTCTGGGTGAGCTTGTTGACCTAAAGCTGTTCTCTGTGCCAGACGTAGCCGAGAATCTTTCCGTTGAGATTCAGGCTACCGCGCAAACAGAATGTGGTGCTACCTAGCGCTGCGAGGGAAAGGGCATAGCCCAGGCGTGTTTCGGCAGAAGCAGCAGCACGGAGGGTTTCTCTGCCGGCACCGCGGCTCCCTGTGCGAGAAGTAGACGACGGCTCGACTCCGGCAGAATGAAAGCGCGACACGGTACGAAGAGCGTAAGAATGAAGGCAGAGCACCGAGCTGCCGTGCGCCATCGCGCAGGCTGCAAGAGGAAGCGTGCCTGGCCACCGGCTCCTTTGCGGATTCACGTTAGCACTTGAAAACAGAAAGTTCCACTCGCAGCTACTGGTGCTGCTACCTCTTTCTCTTCCAGCTTTCCCTGGAAAGAACTGTGCCCAGGTTTAGGCTTCAACGCGCCGAGGTAACAGTGGCAGATGCGGCAGAGAATGGAAATACAGCGTGCAGCGGGCGGTTTCTGGTGCTTTACGGGAGGCAAGGGGAAAGTGCAGCGCAGCAGTGGCTTTTACTTCTGGAGCCTTTTGCTTTGGTAGCAGCAGCTGCTGCAAGTGGGCAACGGAGCTGCGAGAGTGCATCATGTGACGGCACATCTCTCTGAGAGAGGAGCTTTCGAGCCGCAGCGCGTTGCGCCCGGTTTCAAGGCTACTTGGAGGAGTGGGGGGTACTTGAAGAACGCCTTCTTTCTGGGCGCGTCCTTCTGGGTGTGCTCAAGCTGCATGGACTCGGCAGCACTGGAGGTGTAAGAACCTGTTTCTGGCCAGCTTGTGTGCTGGAGTGCAAGGGCTGCGCCTTCCTTTCTGAAGCAGCCCAGAGCATTCTCAGCGGAACCTGCTTGTGAAGCAGCTCTCGGCTGGACATTTGCGAGTCGCTGCACTGAAGTGCATGAAGCCGGTGCCCAGTTGCTTCGTCCTTCGCTTTCTGGGCTCTGGACAGAACTGAAGCGCAGCGATGGCTTGGAGCTTTGCCGCTCTTCAGCGTGAACACTGCACGCAGCCACAGGCTGGACATTTGCGAGTCGCTGCACTGAAGTGCATGAAGCCGGTGCCCAGCTGCTTCGTCCTTCGCCTTCTGGGCTCTGGACAGAACTGAAGCGCAGCGATGGCTTGGAGCTTTGCCGCTCTTCAGCGCGAACACTGCACGCAGCCACAGGCTGCTGTGCACGGCTTTTCCTCAGCTCGACGTACAGTCATTGTCTTGCTGTTTCCCAGCGTCGAAAGTGTCCGTGTAGCTCTCGCTCAGCGAAATGCGTCAGGAGAGAAACACTTGCTGGATGAGCCTTTCGCTGGCCAAGACTTTCAACACAGCACCACCATTCGGGCAAGGAGGAGGAGAAAGGAAGACCACCTTTGCGTCCTGGCCCGTCCTTCTGTGCGAGACGCCTCTCCGCCTCTTCGCTCCCTGCAAGGCTGTAGTGTGCGCGCCGGCACGCGGAAGCGAGAGGGCAGGTGCAGAGAGCACCGCGATCTGACGGCGCCGTGCAGGCTGGAAAGGAAAGAGGGCTGCCACTGGAATGTGGTGCAAGTACAGGTTTGCACGCGTCGAGGGTAAGCTCTGGGTGAGCTTGTTGACCTAAAGCTGTTCTCTGTGCCAGACGTAGCCGAGAATCTTTCCGTTGAGATTCAGGCTACCGCGCAAACAGAATGTGGTGCTACCTAGCGCTGCGAGGGAAAGGGCATAGCCCAGGCGTGTTTCGGCAGAAGCAGCAGCACGGAGGGTTTCTCTGCCGGCACCGCGGCTCCCTGTGCGAGAAGTAGACGACGGCTCGACTCCGGCAGAATGAAAGCGCGACACGGTACAAAGAGCGTAAGAATGAAGGCAGAGCACCGAGCTGCCGTGCGCCATCGCGCAGGCTGCAAGAGGAAGCGTGCCTGGCCACCGGCTCCTTTGCGGATTCACGTTAGCACTTGAAAACAGAAAGTTCCACTCGCAGCTACTGGTGCTGCTACCTCTTTCTCTTCCAGCTTTCCCTGGAAAGAACTGTGCCCAGGTTTAGGCTTCAACGCGCCGAGGTAACAGTGGCAGATGCGGCAGAGAATGGAAATACAGCGTGCAGCGGGCGGTTTCTGGTGCTTTACGGGAGGCAAGGGGAAAGTGCAGCGCAGCAGTGGCTTTTACTTCTGGAGCCTTTTGCTTTGGTAGCAGCAGCTGCTGCAAGTGGGCAACGGAGCTGCGAGAGTGCATCATGTGACGGCACATCTCTCTGAGAGAGGAGCTTTCGAGCCGCAGCGCGTTGCGCCCGGTTTCAAGGCTACTTGGAGGAGTGGGGGGTACTTGAAGAACGCCTTCTTTCTGGGCGCGCCCTACTGGGTGTGCTCAAGCTGCATGGACTCGGCAGCACTGGAGGTGTAAGAACCTGTTTCTGGCCAGCTTGTGTGCTGGAGTGCAAGGGCTGCGCCTTCCTTTCTGAAGCAGCCCAGAGCATTCTCAGCGGAACCTGCTTGTGAAGCAGCTCTCGGCTGGACATTTGCGAGTCGCTGCACTGAAGTGCATGAAGCCGGTGCCCAGCTGCTTCGTCCTTCGCCTTCTGGGCTCTGGACAGAACTGAAGCGCAGCGATGGCTTGGAGCTTTGCCGCTCTTCAGCGCGAACACTGCACGCAGCCACAGGCTGCTGTGCACGGCTTTTCCTCAGCTCGACGTACAGTCATTGTCTTGCTGTTTCCCAGCGTCGAAAGTGTCCGTGTAGCTCTCGCTCAGCGAAATGCGTCAGGAGAGAAACACTTGCTGGATGAGCCTTTCGCTGGCCAAGACTTTCAACACAGCACCACCATTCGGGCAAGGAGGAGGAGAAAGGAAGACCACCTTTGCGTCCTGGCCCGTCCTTCTGTGCGAGACGCCTCTCCGCCTCTTCGCTCCCTGCAAGGCTGTAGTGTGCGCGCCGGCACGCGGAAGCGAGAGGGCAGGTGCAGAGAGCACCGCGATCTGACGGCGCCGTGCAGGCTGGAAAGGAAAGAGGGCTGCCACTGGAATGTGGTGCAAGTACAGGTTTGCACGCGTCGAGGGTAAGCTCTGGGTGAGCTTGTTGACCTAAAGCTGTTCTCTGTGCCAGACGTAGCCGAGAATCTTTCCGTTGAGATTCAGGCTACCGCGCAAACAGAATGTGGTGCTACCTAGCGCTGCGAGGGAAAGGGCATAGCCCAGGCGTGTTTCGGCAGAAGCAGCAGCACGGAGGGTTTCTCTGCCGGCACCGCGGCTCCCTGTGCGAGAAGTAGACGACGGCTCGACTCCGGCAGAATGAAAGCGCGACACGGTACGAAGAGCGTAAGAATGAAGGCAGAGCACCGAGCTGCCGTGCGCCATCGCGCAGGCTGCAAGAGGAAGCGTGCCTGGCCACCGGCTCCTTTGCGGATTCACGTTAGCACTTGAAAACAGAAAGTTCCACTCGCAGCTACTGGTGCTGCTACCTCTTTCTCTTCCAGCTTTCCCTGGAAAGAACTGTGCCCAGGTTTAGGCTTCAACGCGCCGAGGTAACAGTGGCAGATGCGGCAGAGAATGGAAATACAGCGTGCAGCGGGCGGTTTCTGGTGCTTTACGGGAGGCAAGGGGAAAGTGCAGCGCAGCAGTGGCTTTTACTTCTGGAGCCTTTTGCTTTGGTAGCAGCAGCTGCTGCAAGTGGGCAACGGAGCTGCGAGAGTGCATCATGTGACGGCACATCTCTCTGAGAGAGGAGCTTTCGAGCCGCAGCGCGTTGCGCCCGGTTTCAAGGCTACTTGGAGGAGTGGGGGGTACTTGAAGAACGCCTTCTTTCTGGGCGCGTCCTTCTGGGTGTGCTCAAGCTGCATGGACTCGGCAGCACTGGAGGTGTAAGAACCTGTTTCTGGCCAGCTTGTGTGCTGGAGTGCAAGGGCTGCGCCTTCCTTTCTGAAGCAGCCCAGAGCATTCTCAGCGGAACCTGCTTGTGAAGCAGCTCTCGGCTGGACATTTGCGAGTCGCTGCACTGAAGTGCATGAAGCCGGTGCCCAGTTGCTTCGTCCTTCGCTTTCTGGGCTCTGGACAGAACTGAAGCGCAGCGATGGCTTGGAGCTTTGCCGCTCTTCAGCGTGAACACTGCACGCAGCCACAGGCTGGACATTTGCGAGTCGCTGCACTGAAGTGCATGAAGCCGGTGCCCAGCTGCTTCGTCCTTCGCCTTCTGGGCTCTGGACAGAACTGAAGCGCAGCGATGGCTTGGAGCTTTGCCGCTCTTCAGCGCGAACACTGCACGCAGCCACAGGCTGCTGTGCACGGCTTTTCCTCAGCTCGACGTACAGTCATTGTCTTGCTGTTTCCCAGCGTCGAAAGTGTCCGTGTAGCTCTCGCTCAGCGAAATGCGTCAGGAGAGAAACACTTGCTGGATGAGCCTTTCGCTGGCCAAGACTTTCAACACAGCACCACCATTCGGGCAAGGAGGAGGAGAAAGGAAGACCACCTTTGCGTCCTGGCCCGTCCTTCTGTGCGAGACGCCTCTCCGCCTCTTCGCTCCCTGCAAGGCTGTAGTGTGCGCGCCGGCACGCGGAAGCGAGAGGGCAGGTGCAGAGAGCACCGCGATCTGACGGCGCCGTGCAGGCTGGAAAGGAAAGAGGGCTGCCACTGGAATGTGGTGCAAGTACAGGTTTGCACGCGTCGAGGGTAAGCTCTGGGTGAGCTTGTTGACCTAAAGCTGTTCTCTGTGCCAGACGTAGCCGAGAATCTTTCCGTTGAGATTCAGGCTACCGCGCAAACAGAATGTGGTGCTACCTAGCGCTGCGAGGGAAAGGGCATAGCCCAGGCGTGTTTCGGCAGAAGCAGCAGCACGGAGGGTTTCTCTGCCGGCACCGCGGCTCCCTGTGCGAGAAGTAGACGACGGCTCGACTCCGGCAGAATGAAAGCGCGACACGGTACGAAGAGCGTAAGAATGAAGGCAGAGCACCGAGCTGCCGTGCGCCATCGCGCAGGCTGCAAGAGGAAGCGTGCCTGGCCACCGGCTCCTTTGCGGATTCACGTTAGCACTTGAAAACAGAAAGTTCCACTCGCAGCTACTGGTGCTGCTACCTCTTTCTCTTCCAGCTTTCCCTGGAAAGAACTGTGCCCAGGTTTAGGCTTCAACGCGCCGAGGTAACAGTGGCAGATGCGGCAGAGAATGGAAATACAGCGTGCAGCGGGCGGTTTCTGGTGCTTTACGGGAGGCAAGGGGAAAGTGCAGCGCAGCAGTGGCTTTTACTTCTGGAGCCTTTTGCTTTGGTAGCAGCAGCTGCTGCAAGTGGGCAACGGAGCTGCGAGAGTGCATCATGTGACGGCACATCTCTCTGAGAGAGGAGCTTTCGAGCCGCAGCGCGTTGCGCCCGGTTTCAAGGCTACTTGGAGGAGTGGGGGGTACTTGAAGAACGCCTTCTTTCTGGGCGTGCCCTACTGGGTGTGCTCAAGCTGCATGGACTCGGCAGCACTGGAGGTGTAAGAACCTGTTTCTGGCCAGCTTGTGTGCTGGAGTGCAAGGGCTGCGCCTTCCTTTCTGAAGCAGCCCAGAGCATTCTCAGCGGAACCTGCTTGTGAAGCAGCTCTCGGCTGGACATTAGCGAGTCGCTGCACTGAAGTGCATGAAGCCGGTGCCCAGCTGCTTCGTCCTTCGCCTTCTGGGCTCTGGACAGAACTGAAGCGCAGCGATGGCTTGGAGCTTTGCCGCTCTTCAGCGCGAACACTGCACGCAGCCACAGGCTGCTGTGCACGGCTTTTCCTCAGCTCGACGTACAGTCATTGTCTTGCTGTTTCCCAGCGTCGAAAGTGTCCGTGTAGCTCTCGCTCAGCGAAATGCGTCAGGAGAGAAACACTTGCTGGATGAGCCTTTCGCTGGCCAAGACTTTCAACACAGCACCACCATTCGGGCAAGGAGGAGGAGAAAGGAAGACCACCTTTGCGTCCTGGCCCGTCCTTCTGTGCGAGACGCCTCTCCGCCTCTTCGCTCCCTGCAAGGCTGTAGTGTGCGCGCCGGCACGCGGAAGCGAGAGGGCAGGTGCAGAGAGCACCGCGATCTGACGGTGCCGTGCAGGCTGGAAAGGAAAGAGGGCTGCCACTGGAATGTGGTGCAAGTACAGGTTTGCACGCGTCGAGGGTAAGCTCTGGGTGAGCTTGTTGACCTAAAGCTGTTCTCTGTGCCAGACGTAGCCGAGAATCTTTCCGTTGAGATTCAGGCTACCGCGCAAACAGAATGTGGTGCTACCTAGCGCTGCGAGGGAAAGGGCATAGCCCAGGCGTGTTTCGGCAGAAGCAGCAGCACGGAGGGTTTCTCTGCCGGCACCGCGGCTCCCTGTGCGAGAAGTAGACGACGGCTCGACTCCGGCAGAATGAAAGCGCGACACGGTACGAAGAGCGTAAGAATGAAGGCAGAGCACCGAGCTGCCGTGCGCCATCGCGCAGGCTGCAAGAGGAAGCGTGCCTGGCCACCGGCTCCTTTGCGGATTCACGTTAGCACTTGAAAACAGAAAGTTCCACTCGCAGCTACTGGTGCTGCTACCTCTTTCTCTTCCAGCTTTCCCTGGAAAGAACTGTGCCCAGGTTTAGGCTTCAACGCGCCGAGGTAACAGTGGCAGATGCGGCAGAGAATGGAAATACAGCGTGCAGCGGGCGGTTTCTGGTGCTTTACGGGAGGCAAGGGGAAAGTGCAGCGCAGCAGTGGCTTTTACTTCTGGAGCCTTTTGCTTTGGTAGCAGCAGCTGCTGCAAGTGGGCAACGGAGCTGCGAGAGTGCATCATGTGACGGCACATCTCTCTGAGAGAGGAGCTTTCGAGCCGCAGCGCGTTGCGCCCGGTTTCAAGGCTACTTGGAGGAGTGGGGGGTACTTGAAGAACGCCTTCTTTCTGGGCGCGTCCTTCTGGGTGTGCTCAAGCTGCATGGACTCGGCAGCACTGGAGGTGTAAGAACCTGTTTCTGGCCAGCTTGTGTGCTGGAGTGCAAGGGCTGCGCCTTCCTTTCTGAAGCAGCCCAGAGCATTCTCAGCGGAACCTGCTTGTGAAGCAGCTCTCGGCTGGACATTTGCGAGTCGCTGCACTGAAGTGCATGAAGCCGGTGCCCAGCTGCTTCGTCCTTCGCTTTCTGGGCTCTGGACAGAACTGAAGCGCAGCGATGGCTTGGAGCTTTGCCGCTCTTCAGCGTGAACACTGCACGCAGCCACAGGCTGGACATTTGCGAGTCGCTGCACTGAAGTGCATGAAGCCGGTGCCCAGCTGCTTCGTCCTTCGCCTTCTGGGCTCTGGACAGAACTGAAGCGCAGCGATGGCTTGGAGCTTTGCCGCTCTTCAGCGCGAACACTGCACGCAGCCACAGGCTGCTGTGCACGGCTTTTCCTCAGCTCGACGTACCGTCATTCTCTTGCTGTTTCCCAGCGTCGAAAGTGTCCGTGTAGCTCTCGCTCAGCGAAATGCGTCAGGAGAGAAACGCTTGCTGGATGAGCCTTTCGCTGGCCAAGACTTTCAACACAGCACCACCATTCGGGCAAGGAGGAGGAGAAAGGAAGACCATCTTTGCGTCCTGGCCCGTCCTTCTGTGCGAGACGCCTCTCCGCCTCTTCGCTCCCTGCAAGGCTGTAGTGTGCGCGCCGGCACGCGGAAGCGAGAGGGCAGGTGCAGAGAGCACCGCGATCTGACGGCGCCGTGCAGGCTGGAAAGGAAAGAGGGCTGCCACTGGAATGTGGTGCAAGTACAGGTTTGCACGCGTCGAGGGTAAGCTCTGGGTGAGCTTGTTGACCTAAAGCTGTTCTCTGTGCCAGACGTAGCCGAGAATCTTTCCGTTGAGATTCAGGCTACCGCGCAAACAGAATGTGGTGCTACCTAGCGCTGCGAGGGAAAGGGCATAGCCCAGGCGTGTTTCGGCAGAAGCAGCAGCACGGAGGGTTTCTCTGCCGGCACCGCGGCTCCCTGTGCGAGAAGTAGACGACGGCTCGACTCCGGCAGAATGAAAGCGCGACACGGTACGAAGAGCGTAAGAATGAAGGCAGAGCACCGAGCTGCCGTGCGCCATCGCGCAGGCTGCAAGAGGAAGCGTGCCTGGCCACCGGCTCCTTTGCGGATTCACGTTAGCACTTGAAAACAGAAAGTTCCACTCGCAGCTACTGGTGCTGCTACCTCTTTCTCTTCCAGCTTTCCCTGGAAAGAACTGTGCCCAGGTTTAGGCTTCAACGCGCCGAGGTAACAGTGGCAGATGCGGCAGAGAATGGAAATACAGCGTGCAGCGGGCGGTTTCTGGTGCTTTACGGGAGGCAAGGGGAAAGTGCAGCGCAGCAGTGGCTTTTACTTCTGGAGCCTTTTGCTTTGGTAGCAGCAGCTGCTGCAAGTGGGCAACGGAGCTGCGAGAGTGCATCATGTGACGGCACATCTCTCTGAGAGAGGAGCTTTCGAGCCGCAGCGCGTTGCGCCCGGTTTCAAGGCTACTTGGAGGAGTGGGGGGTACTTGAAGAACGCCTTCTTTCTGGGCGCGCCCTACTGGGTGTGCTCAAGCTGCATGGACTCGGCAGCACTGGAGGTGTAAGAACCTGTTTCTGGCCAGCTTGTGTGCTGGAGTGCAAGGGCTGCGCCTTCCTTTCTGAAGCAGCCCAGAGCATTCTCAGCGGAACCTGCTTGTGAAGCAGCTCTCGGCTGGACATTTGCGAGTCGCTGCACTGAAGTGCATGAAGCCGGTGCCCAGCTGCTTCGTCCTTCGCCTTCTGGGCTCTGGACAGAACTGAAGCGCAGCGATGGCTTGGAGCTTTGCCGCTCTTCAGCGTGAACACTGCACGCAGCCACAGGCTGCTGTGCACGGCTTTTCCTCAGCTCGACGTACCGTCATTCTCTTGCTGTTTCCCAGCGTCGAAAGTGTCCGTGTAGCTCTCGCTCAGCGAAATGCGTCAGGAGAGAAACACTTGCTGGATGAGCCTTTCGCTGGCCAAGACTTTCAACACAGCACCACCATTCGGGCAAGGAGGAGGAGAAAGGAAGACCACCTTTGCGTCCTGGCCCGTCCTTCTGTGCGAGACGCCTCTCCGCCTCTTCGCTCCCTGCAAGGCTGTAGTGTGCGCGCCGGCACGCGGAAGCGAGAGGGCAGGTGCAGAGAGCACCGCGATCTGACGGCGCCGTGCAGGCTGGAAAGGAAAGAGGGCTGCCACTGGAATGTGGTGCAAGTACAGGTTTGCACGCGTCGAGGGTAAGCTCTGGGTGAGCTTGTTGACCTAAAGCTGTTCTCTGTGCCAGACGTAGCCGAGAATCTTTCCGTTGAGATTCAGGCTACCGCGCAAACAGAATGTGGTGCTACCTAGCGCTGCGAGGGAAAGGGCATAGCCCAGGCGTGTTTCGGCAGAAGCAGCAGCACGGAGGGTTTCTCTGCCGGCACCGCGGCTCCCTGTGCGAGAAGTAGACGACGGCTCGACTCCGGCAGAATGAAAGCGCGACACGGTACGAAGAGCGTAAGAATGAAGGCAGAGCACCGAGCTGCCGTGCGCCATCGCGCAGGCTGCAAGAGGAAGCGTGCCTGGCCACCGGCTCCTTTGCGGATTCACGTTAGCACTTGAAAACAGAAAGTTCCACTCGCAGCTACTGGTGCTGCTACCTCTTTCTCTTCCAGCTTTCCCTGGAAAGAACTGTGCCCAGGTTTAGGCTTCAACGCGCCGAGGTAACAGTGGCAGATGCGGCAGAGAATGGAAATACAGCGTGCAGCGGGCGGTTTCTGGTGCTTTACGGGAGGCAAGGGGAAAGTGCAGCGCAGCAGTGGCTTTTACTTCTGGAGCCTTTTGCTTTGGTAGCAGCAGCTGCTGCAAGTGGGCAACGGAGCTGCGAGAGTGCATCATGTGACGGCACATCTCTCTGAGAGAGGAGCTTTCGAGCCGCAGCGCGTTGCGCCCGGTTTCAAGGCTACTTGGAGGAGTGGGGGGTACTTGAAGAACGCCTTCTTTCTGGGCGCGTCCTTCTGGGTGTGCTCAAGCTGCATGGACTCGGCAGCACTGGAGGTGTAAGAACCTGTTTCTGGCCAGCTTGTGTGCTGGAGTGCAAGGGCTGCGCCTTCCTTTCTGAAGCAGCCCAGAGCATTCTCAGCGGAACCTGCTTGTGAAGCAGCTCTCGGCTGGACATTTGCGAGTCGCTGCACTGAAGTGCATGAAGCCGGTGCCCAGCTGCTTCGTCCTTCGCTTTCTGGGCTCTGGACAGAACTGAAGCGCAGCGATGGCTTGGAGCTTTGCCGCTCTTCAGCGTGAACACTGCACGCAGCCACAGGCTGGACATTTGCGAGTCGCTGCACTGAAGTGCATGAAGCCGGTGCCCAGCTGCTTCGTCCTTCGCCTTCTGGGCTCTGGACAGAACTGAAGCGCAGCGATGGCTTGGAGCTTTGCCGCTCTTCAGCGCGAACACTGCACGCAGCCACAGGCTGCTGTGCACGGCTTTTCCTCAGCTCGACGTACCGTCATTCTCTTGCTGTTTCTCAGCGTCGAAAGTGTCCGTGTAGCTCTCGCTCAGCGAAATGCGTCAGGAGAGAAACGCTTGCTGGATGAGCCTTTCGCTGGCCAAGACTTTCAACACAGCACCACCATTCGGGCAAGGAGGAGGAGAAAGGAAGACCATCTTTGCGTCCTGGCCCGTCCTTCTGTGCGAGACGCCTCTCCGCCTCTTCGCTCCCTGCAAGGCTGTAGTGTGCGCGCCGGCACTCGGAAGCGAGAGGGCAGGTGCAGAGAGCACCGCGATCTGACGGCGCCGTGCAGGCTGGAAAGGAAAGAGGGCTGCCACTGGAATGTGGTGCAAGTACAGGTTTGCACGCGTCGAGGGTAAGCTCTGGGTGAGCTTGTTGACCTAAAGCTGTTCTCTGTGCCAGACGTAGCCGAGAATCTTTCCGTTGAGATTCAGGCTACCGCGCAAACAGAATGTGGTGCTACCTAGCGCTGCGAGGGAAAGGGCATAGCCCAGGCGTGTTTCGGCAGAAGCAGCAGCACGGAGGGTTTCTCTGCCGGCACCGCGGCTCCCTGTGCGAGAAGTAGACGACGGCTCGACTCCGGCAGAATGAAAGCGCGACACGGTACGAAGAGCGTAAGAATGAAGGCAGAGCACCGAGCTGCCGTGCGCCATCGCGCAGGCTGCAAGAGGAAGCGTGCCTGGCCACCGGCTCCTTTGCGGATTCACGTTAGCACTTGAAAACAGAAAGTTCCACTCGCAGCTACTGGTGCTGCTACCTCTTTCTCTTCCAGCTTTCCCTGGAAAGAACTGTGCCCAGGTTTAGGCTTCAACGCGCCGAGGTAACAGTGGCAGATGCGGCAGAGAATGGAAATACAGCGTGCAGCGGGCGGTTTCTGGTGCTTTACGGGAGGCAAGGGGAAAGTGCAGCGCAGCAGTGGCTTTTACTTCTGGAGCCTTTTGCTTTGGTAGCAGCAGCTGCTGCAAGTGGGCAACGGAGCTGCGAGAGTGCATCATGTGACGGCACATCTCTCTGAGAGAGGAGCTTTCGAGCCGCAGCGCGTTGCGCCCGGTTTCAAGGCTACTTGGAGGAGTGGGGGGTACTTGAAGAACGCCTTCTTTCTGGGCGCGTCCTTCTGGGTGTGCTCAAGCTGCATGGACTCGGCAGCACTGGAGGTGTAAGAACCTGTTTCTGGCCAGCTTGTGTGCTGGAGTGCAAGGGCTGCGCCTTCCTTTCTGAAGCAGCCCAGAGCATTCTCAGCGGAACCTGCTTGTGAAGCAGCTCTCGGCTGGACATTTGCGAGTCGCTGCACTGAAGTGCATGAAGCCGGTGCCCAGCTGCTTCGTCCTTCGCCTTCTGGGCTCTGGACAGAACTGAAGCGCAGCGATGGCTTGGAGCTTTGCCGCTCTTCAGCGTGAACACTGCACGCAGCCACAGGCTGGACATTTGCGAGTCGCTGCACTGAAGTGCATGAAGCCGGTGCCCAGCTGCTTCGTCCTTCGCCTTCTGGGCTCTGGACAGAACTGAAGCGCAGCGATGGCTTGGAGCTTTGCCGCTCTTCAGCGCGAACACTGCACGCAGCCACAGGCTGCTGTGCACGGCTTTTCCTCAGCTCGACGTACCGTCATTCTCTTGCTGTTTCCCAGCGTCGAAAGTGTCCGTGTAGCTCTCGCTCAGCGAAATGCGTCAGGAGAGAAACGCTTGCTGGATGAGCCTTTCGCTGGCCAAGACTTTCAACACAGCACCACCATTCGGGCAAGGAGGAGGAGAAAGGAAGACCATCTTTGCGTCCTGGCCCGTCCTTCTGTGCGAGACGCCTCTCCGCCTCTTCGCTCCCTGCAAGGCTGTAGTGTGCGCGCCGGCACTCGGAAGCGAGAGGGCAGGTGCAGAGAGCACCGCGATCTGACGGCGCCGTGCAGGCTGGAAAGGAAAGAGGGCTGCCACTGGAATGTGGTGCAAGTACAGGTTTGCACGCGTCGAGGGTAAGCTCTGGGTGAGCTTGTTGACCTAAAGCTGTTCTCTGTGCCAGACGTAGCCGAGAATCTTTCCGTTGAGATTCAGGCTACCGCGCAAACAGAATGTGGTGCTACCTAGCGCTGCGAGGGAAAGGGCATAGCCCAGGCGTGTTTCGGCAGAAGCAGCAGCACGGAGGGTTTCTCTGCCGGCACCGCGGCTCCCTGTGCGAGAAGTAGACGACGGCTCGACTCCGGCAGAATGAAAGCGCGACACGGTACGAAGAGCGTAAGAATGAAGGCAGAGCACCGAGCTGCCGTGCGCCATCGCGCAGGCTGCAAGAGGAAGCGTGCCTGGCCACCGGCTCCTTTGCGGATTCACGTTAGCACTTGAAAACAGAAAGTTCCACTCGCAGCTACTGGTGCTGCTACCTCTTTCTCTTCCAGCTTTCCCTGGAAAGAACTGTGCCCAGGTTTAGGCTTCAACGCGCCGAGGTAACAGTGGCAGATGCGGCAGAGAATGGAAATACAGCGTGCAGCGGGCGGTTTCTGGTGCTTTACGGGAGGCAAGGGGAAAGTGCAGCGCAGCAGTGGCTTTTACTTCTGGAGCCTTTTGCTTTGGTAGCAGCAGCTGCTGCAAGTGGGCAACGGAGCTGCGAGAGTGCATCATGTGACGGCACATCTCTCTGAGAGAGGAGCTTTCGAGCCGCAGCGCGTTGCGCCCGGTTTCAAGGCTACTTGGAGGAGTGGGGGGTACTTGAAGAACGCCTTCTTTCTGGGCGCGCCCTACTGGGTGTGCTCAAGCTGCATGGACTCGGCAGCACTGGAGGTGTAAGAACCTGTTTCTGGCCAGCTTGTGTGCTGGAGTGCAAGGGCTGCGCCTTCCTTTCTGAAGCAGCCCAGAGCATTCTCAGCGGAACCTGCTTGTGAAGCAGCTCTCGGCTGGACATTTGCGAGTCGCTGCACTGAAGTGCATGAAGCCGGTGCCCAGCTGCTTCGTCCTTCGCCTTCTGGGCTCTGGACAGAACTGAAGCGCAGCGATGGCTTGGAGCTTTGCCGCTCTTCAGCGCGAACACTGCACGCAGCCACAGGCTGCTGTGCACGGCTTTTCCTCAGCTCGACGTACAGTCATTGTCTTGCTGTTTCCCAGCGTCGAAAGTGTCCGTGTAGCTCTCGCTCAGCGAAATGCGTCAGGAGAGAAACACTTGCTGGATGAGCCTTTCGCTGGCCAAGACTTTCAACACAGCACCACCATTCGGGCAAGGAGGAGGAGAAAGGAAGACCACCTTTGCGTCCTGGCCCGTCCTTCTGTGCGAGACGCCTCTCCGCCTCTTCGCTCCCTGCAAGGCTGTAGTGTGCGCGCCGGCACGCGGAAGCGAGAGGGCAGGTGCAGAGAGCACCGCGATCTGACGGCGCCGTGCAGGCTGGAAAGGAAAGAGGGCTGCCACTGGAATGTGGTGCAAGTACAGGTTTGCACGCGTCGAGGGTAAGCTCTGGGTGAGCTTGTTGACCTAAAGCTGTTCTCTGTGCCAGACGTAGCCGAGAATCTTTCCGTTGAGATTCAGGCTACCGCGCAAACAGAATGTGGTGCTACCTAGCGCTGCGAGGGAAAGGGCATAGCCCAGGCGTGTTTCGGCAGAAGCAGCAGCACGGAGGGTTTCTCTGCCGGCACCGCGGCTCCCTGTGCGAGAAGTAGACGACGGCTCGACTCCGGCAGAATGAAAGCGCGACACGGTACGAAGAGCGTAAGAATGAAGGCAGAGCACCGAGCTGCCGTGCGCCATCGCGCAGGCTGCAAGAGGAAGCGTGCCTGGCCACCGGCTCCTTTGCGGATTCACGTTAGCACTTGAAAACAGAAAGTTCCACTCGCAGCTACTGGTGCTGCTACCTCTTTCTCTTCCAGCTTTCCCTGGAAAGAACTGTGCCCAGGTTTAGGCTTCAACGCGCCGAGGTAACAGTGGCAGATGCGGCAGAGAATGGAAATACAGCGTGCAGCGGGCGGTTTCTGGTGCTTTACGGGAGGCAAGGGGAAAGTGCAGCGCAGCAGTGGCTTTTACTTCTGGAGCCTTTTGCTTTGGTAGCAGCAGCTGCTGCAAGTGGGCAACGGAGCTGCGAGAGTGCATCATGTGACGGCACATCTCTCTGAGAGAGGAGCTTTCGAGCCGCAGCGCGTTGCGCCCGGTTTCAAGGCTACTTGGAGGAGTGGGGGGTACTTGAAGAACGCCTTCTTTCTGGGCGCGTCCTTCTGGGTGTGCTCAAGCTGCATGGACTCGGCAGCACTGGAGGTGTAAGAACCTGTTTCTGGCCAGCTTGTGTGCTGGAGTGCAAGGGCTGCGCCTTCCTTTCTGAAGCAGCCCAGAGCATTCTCAGCGGAACCTGCTTGTGAAGCAGCTCTCGGCTGGACATTTGCGAGTCGCTGCACTGAAGTGCATGAAGCCGGTGCCCAGCTGCTTCGTCCTTCGCTTTCTGGGCTCTGGACAGAACTGAAGCGCAGCGATGGCTTGGAGCTTTGCCGCTCTTCAGCGTGAACACTGCACGCAGCCACAGGCTGCTGTGCACGGCTTTTCCTCAGCTCGACGTACCGTCATTCTCTTGCTGTTTCCCAGCGTCGAAAGTGTCCGTGTAGCTCTCGCTCAGCGAAATGCGTCAGGAGAGAAACACTTGCTGGATGAGCCTTTCGCTGGCCAAGACTTTCAACACAGCACCACCATTCGGGCAAGGAGGAGGAGAAAGGAAGACCACCTTTGCGTCCTGGCCCGTCCTTCTGTGCGAGACGCCTCTCCGCCTCTTCGCTCCCTGCAAGGCTGTAGTGTGCGCGCCGGCACGCGGAAGCGAGAGGGCAGGTGCAGAGAGCACCGCGATCTGACGGCGCCGTGCAGGCTGGAAAGGAAAGAGGGCTGCCACTGGAATGTGGTGCAAGTACAGGTTTGCACGCGTCGAGGGTAAGCTCTGGGTGAGCTTGTTGACCTAAAGCTGTTCTCTGTGCCAGACGTAGCCGAGAATCTTTCCGTTGAGATTCAGGCTACCGCGCAAACAGAATGTGGTGCTACCTAGCGCTGCGAGGGAAAGGGCATAGCCCAGGCGTGTTTCGGCAGAAGCAGCAGCACGGAGGGTTTCTCTGCCGGCACCGCGGCTCCCTGTGCGAGAAGTAGACGACGGCTCGACTCCGGCAGAATGAAAGCGCGACACGGTACGAAGAGCGTAAGAATGAAGGCAGAGCACCGAGCTGCCGTGCGCCATCGCGCAGGCTGCAAGAGGAAGCGTGCCTGGCCACCGGCTCCTTTGCGGATTCACGTTAGCACTTGAAAACAGAAAGTTCCACTCGCAGCTACTGGTGCTGCTACCTCTTTCTCTTCCAGCTTTCCCTGGAAAGAACTGTGCCCAGGTTTAGGCTTCAACGCGCCGAGGTAACAGTGGCAGATGCGGCAGAGAATGGAAATACAGCGTGCAGCGGGCGGTTTCTGGTGCTTTACGGGAGGCAAGGGGAAAGTGCAGCGCAGCAGTGGCTTTTACTTCTGGAGCCTTTTGCTTTGGTAGCAGCAGCTGCTGCAAGTGGGCAACGGAGCTGCGAGAGTGCATCATGTGACGGCACATCTCTCTCAGAGAGGAGCTTTCGAGCCGCAGCGCGTTGCGCCCGGTTTCAAGGCTACTTGGAGGAGTGGGGGGTACTTGAAGAACGCCTTCTTTCTGGGCGCGTCCTTCTGGGTGTGCTCAAGCTGCATGGACTCGGCAGCACTGGAGGTGTAAGAACCTGTTTCTGGCCAGCTTGTGTGCTGGAGTGCAAGGGCTGCGCCTTCCTTTCTGAAGCAGCCCAGAGCATTCTCAGCGGAACCTGCTTGTGAAGCAGCTCTCGGCTGGACATTTGCGAGTCGCTGCACTGAAGTGCATGAAGCCGGTGCCCAGCTGCTTCGTCCTTCGCTTTCTGGGCTCTGGACAGAACTGAAGCGCAGCGATGGCTTGGAGCTTTGCCGCTCTTCAGCGTGAACACTGCACGCAGCCACAGGCTGGACATTTGCGAGTCGCTGCACTGAAGTGCATGAAGCCGGTGCCCAGCTGCTTCGTCCTTCGCCTTCTGGGCTCTGGACAGAACTGAAGCGCAGCGATGGCTTGGAGCTTTGCCGCTCTTCAGCGCGAACACTGCACGCAGCCACAGGCTGCTGTGCACGGCTTTTCCTCAGCTCGACGTACCGTCATTCTCTTGCTGTTTCTCAGCGTCGAAAGTGTCCGTGTAGCTCTCGCTCAGCGAAATGCGTCAGGAGAGAAACGCTTGCTGGATGAGCCTTTCGCTGGCCAAGACTTTCAACACAGCACCACCATTCGGGCAAGGAGGAGGAGAAAGGAAGACCATCTTTGCGTCCTGGCCCGTCCTTCTGTGCGAGACGCCTCTCCGCCTCTTCGCTCCCTGCAAGGCTGTAGTGTGCGCGCCGGCACTCGGAAGCGAGAGGGCAGGTGCAGAGAGCACCGCGATCTGACGGCGCCGTGCAGGCTGGAAAGGAAAGAGGGCTGCCACTGGAATGTGGTGCAAGTACAGGTTTGCACGCGTCGAGGGTAAGCTCTGGGTGAGCTTGTTGACCTAAAGCTGTTCTCTGTGCCAGACGTAGCCGAGAATCTTTCCGTTGAGATTCAGGCTACCGCGCAAACAGAATGTGGTGCTACCTAGCGCTGCGAGGGAAAGGGCATAGCCCAGGCGTGTTTCGGCAGAAGCAGCAGCACGGAGGGTTTCTCTGCCGGCACCGCGGCTCCCTGTGCGAGAAGTAGACGACGGCTCGACTCCGGCAGAATGAAAGCGCGACACGGTACGAAGAGCGTAAGAATGAAGGCAGAGCACCGAGCTGCCGTGCGCCATCGCGCAGGCTGCAAGAGGAAGCGTGCCTGGCCACCGGCTCCTTTGCGGATTCACGTTAGCACTTGAAAACAGAAAGTTCCACTCGCAGCTACTGGTGCTGCTACCTCTTTCTCTTCCAGCTTTCCCTGGAAAGAACTGTGCCCAGGTTTAGGCTTCAACGCGCCGAGGTAACAGTGGCAGATGCGGCAGAGAATGGAAATACAGCGTGCAGCGGGCGGTTTCTGGTGCTTTACGGGAGGCAAGGGGAAAGTGCAGCGCAGCAGTGGCTTTTACTTCTGGAGCCTTTTGCTTTGGTAGCAGCAGCTGCTGCAAGTGGGCAACGGAGCTGCGAGAGTGCATCATGTGACGGCACATCTCTCTGAGAGAGGAGCTTTCGAGCCGCAGCGCGTTGCGCCCGGTTTCAAGGCTACTTGGAGGAGTGGGGGGTACTTGAAGAACGCCTTCTTTCTGGGCGCGTCCTTCTGGGTGTGCTCAAGCTGCATGGACTCGGCAGCACTGGAGGTGTAAGAACCTGTTTCTGGCCAGCTTGTGTGCTGGAGTGCAAGGGCTGCGCCTTCCTTTCTGAAGCAGCCCAGAGCATTCTCAGCGGAACCTGCTTGTGAAGCAGCTCTCGGCTGGACATTTGCGAGTCGCTGCACTGAAGTGCATGAAGCCGGTGCCCAGCTGCTTCGTCCTTCGCCTTCTGGGCTCTGGACAGAACTGAAGCGCAGCGATGGCTTGGAGCTTTGCCGCTCTTCAGCGTGAACACTGCACGCAGCCACAGGCTGGACATTTGCGAGTCGCTGCACTGAAGTGCATGAAGCCGGTGCCCAGCTGCTTCGTCCTTCGCCTTCTGGGCTCTGGACAGAACTGAAGCGCAGCGATGGCTTGGAGCTTTGCCGCTCTTCAGCGCGAACACTGCACGCAGCCACAGGCTGCTGTGCACGGCTTTTCCTCAGCTCGACGTACCGTCATTCTCTTGCTGTTTCCCAGCGTCGAAAGTGTCCGTGTAGCTCTCGCTCAGCGAAATGCGTCAGGAGAGAAACGCTTGCTGGATGAGCCTTTCGCTGGCCAAGACTTTCAACACAGCACCACCATTCGGGCAAGGAGGAGGAGAAAGGAAGACCATCTTTGCGTCCTGGCCCGTCCTTCTGTGCGAGACGCCTCTCCTCCTCTTCGCTCCCTGCAAGGCTGTAGTGTGCGCGCCGGCACTCGGAAGCGAGAGGGCAGGTGCAGAGAGCACCGCGATCTGACGGCGCCGTGCAGGCTGGAAAGGAAAGAGGGCTGCCACTGGAATGTGGTGCAAGTACAGGTTTGCACGCGTCGAGGGTAAGCTCTGGGTGAGCTTGTTGACCTAAAGCTGTTCTCTGTGCCAGACGTAGCCGAGAATCTTTCCGTTGAGATTCAGGCTACCGCGCAAACAGAATGTGGTGCTACCTAGCGCTGCGAGGGAAAGGGCATAGCCCAGGCGTGTTTCGGCAGAAGCAGCAGCACGGAGGGTTTCTCTGCCGGCACCGCGGCTCCCTGTGCGAGAAGTAGACGACGGCTCGACTCCGGCAGAATGAAAGCGCGACACGGTACGAAGAGCGTAAGAATGAAGGCAGAGCACCGAGCTGCCGTGCGCCATCGCGCAGGCTGCAAGAGGAAGCGTGCCTGGCCACCGGCTCCTTTGCGGATTCACGTTAGCACTTGAAAACAGAAAGTTCCACTCGCAGCTACTGGTGCTGCTACCTCTTTCTCTTCCAGCTTTCCCTGGAAAGAACTGTGCCCAGGTTTAGGCTTCAACGCGCCGAGGTAACAGTGGCAGATGCGGCAGAGAATGGAAATACAGCGTGCAGCGGGCGGTTTCTGGTGCTTTACGGGAGGCAAGGGGAAAGTGCAGCGCAGCAGTGGCTTTTACTTCTGGAGCCTTTTGCTTTGGTAGCAGCAGCTGCTGCAAGTGGGCAACGGAGCTGCGAGAGTGCATCATGTGACGGCACATCTCTCTGAGAGAGGAGCTTTCGAGCCGCAGCGCGTTGCGCCCGGTTTCAAGGCTACTTGGAGGAGTGGGGGGTACTTGAAGAACGCCTTCTTTCTGGGCGCGCCCTACTGGGTGTGCTCAAGCTGCATGGACTCGGCAGCACTGGAGGTGTAAGAACCTGTTTCTGGCCAGCTTGTGTGCTGGAGTGCAAGGGCTGCGCCTTCCTTTCTGAAGCAGCCCAGAGCATTCTCAGCGGAACCTGCTTGTGAAGCAGCTCTCGGCTGGACATTTGCGAGTCGCTGCACTGAAGTGCATGAAGCCGGTGCCCAGCTGCTTCGTCCTTCGCCTTCTGGGCTCTGGACAGAACTGAAGCGCAGCGATGGCTTGGAGCTTTGCCGCTCTTCAGCGCGAACACTGCACGCAGCCACAGGCTGCTGTGCACGGCTTTTCCTCAGCTCGACGTACAGTCATTGTCTTGCTGTTTCCCAGCGTCGAAAGTGTCCGTGTAGCTCTCGCTCAGCGAAATGCGTCAGGAGAGAAACACTTGCTGGATGAGCCTTTCGCTGGCCAAGACTTTCAACACAGCACCACCATTCGGGCAAGGAGGAGGAGAAAGGAAGACCACCTTTGCGTCCTGGCCCGTCCTTCTGTGCGAGACGCCTCTCCGCCTCTTCGCTCCCTGCAAGGCTGTAGTGTGCGCGCCGGCACGCGGAAGCGAGAGGGCAGGTGCAGAGAGCACCGCGATCTGACGGCGCCGTGCAGGCTGGAAAGGAAAGAGGGCTGCCACTGGAATGTGGTGCAAGTACAGGTTTGCACGCGTCGAGGGTAAGCTCTGGGTGAGCTTGTTGACCTAAAGCTGTTCTCTGTGCCAGACGTAGCCGAGAATCTTTCCGTTGAGATTCAGGCTACCGCGCAAACAGAATGTGGTGCTACCTAGCGCTGCGAGGGAAAGGGCATAGCCCAGGCGTGTTTCGGCAGAAGCAGCAGCACGGAGGGTTTCTCTGCCGGCACCGCGGCTCCCTGTGCGAGAAGTAGACGACGGCTCGACTCCGGCAGAATGAAAGCGCGACACGGTACGAAGAGCGTAAGAATGAAGGCAGAGCACCGAGCTGCCGTGCGCCATCGCGCAGGCTGCAAGAGGAAGCGTGCCTGGCCACCGGCTCCTTTGCGGATTCACGTTAGCACTTGAAAACAGAAAGTTCCACTCGCAGCTACTGGTGCTGCTACCTCTTTCTCTTCCAGCTTTCCCTGGAAAGAACTGTGCCCAGGTTTAGGCTTCAACGCGCCGAGGTAACAGTGGCAGATGCGGCAGAGAATGGAAATACAGCGTGCAGCGGGCGGTTTCTGGTGCTTTACGGGAGGCAAGGGGAAAGTGCAGCGCAGCAGTGGCTTTTACTTCTGGAGCCTTTTGCTTTGGTAGCAGCAGCTGCTGCAAGTGGGCAACGGAGCTGCGAGAGTGCATCATGTGACGGCACATCTCTCTGAGAGAGGAGCTTTCGAGCCGCAGCGCGTTGCGCCCGGTTTCAAGGCTACTTGGAGGAGTGGGGGGTACTTGAAGAACGCCTTCTTTCTGGGCGCGTCCTTCTGGGTGTGCTCAAGCTGCATGGACTCGGCAGCACTGGAGGTGTAAGAACCTGTTTCTGGCCAGCTTGTGTGCTGGAGTGCAAGGGCTGCGCCTTCCTTTCTGAAGCAGCCCAGAGCATTCTCAGCGGAACCTGCTTGTGAAGCAGCTCTCGGCTGGACATTTGCGAGTCGCTGCACTGAAGTGCATGAAGCCGGTGCCCAGCTGCTTCGTCCTTCGCTTTCTGGGCTCTGGACAGAACTGAAGCGCAGCGATGGCTTGGAGCTTTGCCGCTCTTCAGCGTGAACACTGCACGCAGCCACAGGCTGCTGTGCACGGCTTTTCCTCAGCTCGACGTACCGTCATTCTCTTGCTGTTTCCCAGCGTCGAAAGTGTCCGTGTAGCTCTCGCTCAGCGAAATGCGTCAGGAGAGAAACACTTGCTGGATGAGCCTTTCGCTGGCCAAGACTTTCAACACAGCACCACCATTCGGGCAAGGAGGAGGAGAAAGGAAGACCACCTTTGCGTCCTGGCCCGTCCTTCTGTGCGAGACGCCTCTCCGCCTCTTCGCTCCCTGCAAGGCTGTAGTGTGCGCGCCGGCACGCGGAAGCGAGAGGGCAGGTGCAGAGAGCACCGCGATCTGACGGCGCCGTGCAGGCTGGAAAGGAAAGAGGGCTGCCACTGGAATGTGGTGCAAGTACAGGTTTGCACGCGTCGAGGGTAAGCTCTGGGTGAGCTTGTTGACCTAAAGCTGTTCTCTGTGCCAGACGTAGCCGAGAATCTTTCCGTTGAGATTCAGGCTACCGCGCAAACAGAATGTGGTGCTACCTAGCGCTGCGAGGGAAAGGGCATAGCCCAGGCGTGTTTCGGCAGAAGCAGCAGCACGGAGGGTTTCTCTGCCGGCACCGCGGCTCCCTGTGCGAGAAGTAGACGACGGCTCGACTCCGGCAGAATGAAAGCGCGACACGGTACGAAGAGCGTAAGAATGAAGGCAGAGCACCGAGCTGCCGTGCGCCATCGCGCAGGCTGCAAGAGGAAGCGTGCCTGGCCACCGGCTCCTTTGCGGATTCACGTTAGCACTTGAAAACAGAAAGTTCCACTCGCAGCTACTGGTGCTGCTACCTCTTTCTCTTCCAGCTTTCCCTGGAAAGAACTGTGCCCAGGTTTAGGCTTCAACGCGCCGAGGTAACAGTGGCAGATGCGGCAGAGAATGGAAATACAGCGTGCAGCGGGCGGTTTCTGGTGCTTTACGGGAGGCAAGGGGAAAGTGCAGCGCAGCAGTGGCTTTTACTTCTGGAGCCTTTTGCTTTGGTAGCAGCAGCTGCTGCAAGTGGGCAACGGAGCTGCGAGAGTGCATCATGTGACGGCACATCTCTCTGAGAGAGGAGCTTTCGAGCCGCAGCGCGTTGCGCCCGGTTTCAAGGCTACTTGGAGGAGTGGGGGGTACTTGAAGAACGCCTTCTTTCTGGGCGCGTCCTTCTGGGTGTGCTCAAGCTGCATGGACTCGGCAGCACTGGAGGTGTAAGAACCTGTTTCTGGCCAGCTTGTGTGCTGGAGTGCAAGGGCTGCGCCTTCCTTTCTGAAGCAGCCCAGAGCATTCTCAGCGGAACCTGCTTGTGAAGCAGCTCTCGGCTGGACATTTGCGAGTCGCTGCACTGAAGTGCATGAAGCCGGTGCCCAGCTGCTTCGTCCTTCGCTTTCTGGGCTCTGGACAGAACTGAAGCGCAGCGATGGCTTGGAGCTTTGCCGCTCTTCAGCGTGAACACTGCACGCAGCCACAGGCTGGACATTTGCGAGTCGCTGCACTGAAGTGCATGAAGCCGGTGCCCAGCTGCTTCGTCCTTCGCCTTCTGGGCTCTGGACAGAACTGAAGCGCAGCGATGGCTTGGAGCTTTGCCGCTCTTCAGCGCGAACACTGCACGCAGCCACAGGCTGCTGTGCACGGCTTTTCCTCAGCTCGACGTACCGTCATTCTCTTGCTGTTTCTCAGCGTCGAAAGTGTCCGTGTAGCTCTCGCTCAGCGAAATGCGTCAGGAGAGAAACGCTTGCTGGATGAGCCTTTCGCTGGCCAAGACTTTCAACACAGCACCACCATTCGGGCAAGGAGGAGGAGAAAGGAAGACCATCTTTGCGTCCTGGCCCGTCCTTCTGTGCGAGACGCCTCTCCGCCTCTTCGCTCCCTGCAAGGCTGTAGTGTGCGCGCCGGCACTCGGAAGCGAGAGGGCAGGTGCAGAGAGCACCGCGATCTGACGGCGCCGTGCAGGCTGGAAAGGAAAGAGGGCTGCCACTGGAATGTGGTGCAAGTACAGGTTTGCACGCGTCGAGGGTAAGCTCTGGGTGAGCTTGTTGACCTAAAGCTGTTCTCTGTGCCAGACGTAGCCGAGAATCTTTCCGTTGAGATTCAGGCTACCGCGCAAACAGAATGTGGTGCTACCTAGCGCTGCGAGGGAAAGGGCATAGCCCAGGCGTGTTTCGGCAGAAGCAGCAGCACGGAGGGTTTCTCTGCCGGCACCGCGGCTCCCTGTGCGAGAAGTAGACGACGGCTCGACTCCGGCAGAATGAAAGCGCGACACGGTACGAAGAGCGTAAGAATGAAGGCAGAGCACCGAGCTGCCGTGCGCCATCGCGCAGGCTGCAAGAGGAAGCGTGCCTGGCCACCGGCTCCTTTGCGGATTCACGTTAGCACTTGAAAACAGAAAGTTCCACTCGCAGCTACTGGTGCTGCTACCTCTTTCTCTTCCAGCTTTCCCTGGAAAGAACTGTGCCCAGGTTTAGGCTTCAACGCGCCGAGGTAACAGTGGCAGATGCGGCAGAGAATGGAAATACAGCGTGCAGCGGGCGGTTTCTGGTGCTTTACGGGAGGCAAGGGGAAAGTGCAGCGCAGCAGTGGCTTTTACTTCTGGAGCCTTTTGCTTTGGTAGCAGCAGCTGCTGCAAGTGGGCAACGGAGCTGCGAGAGTGCATCATGTGACGGCACATCTCTCTGAGAGAGGAGCTTTCGAGCCGCAGCGCGTTGCGCCCGGTTTCAAGGCTACTTGGAGGAGTGGGGGGTACTTGAAGAACGCCTTCTTTCTGGGCGCGTCCTTCTGGGTGTGCTCAAGCTGCATGGACTCGGCAGCACTGGAGGTGTAAGAACCTGTTTCTGGCCAGCTTGTGTGCTGGAGTGCAAGGGCTGCGCCTTCCTTTCTGAAGCAGCCCAGAGCATTCTCAGCGGAACCTGCTTGTGAAGCAGCTCTCGGCTGGACATTTGCGAGTCGCTGCACTGAAGTGCATGAAGCCGGTGCCCAGCTGCTTCGTCCTTCGCCTTCTGGGCTCTGGACAGAACTGAAGCGCAGCGATGGCTTGGAGCTTTGCCGCTCTTCAGCGTGAACACTGCACGCAGCCACAGGCTGGACATTTGCGAGTCGCTGCACTGAAGTGCATGAAGCCGGTGCCCAGCTGCTTCGTCCTTCGCCTTCTGGGCTCTGGACAGAACTGAAGCGCAGCGATGGCTTGGAGCTTTGCCGCTCTTCAGCGCGAACACTGCACGCAGCCACAGGCTGCTGTGCACGGCTTTTCCTCAGCTCGACGTACCGTCATTCTCTTGCTGTTTCCCAGCGTCGAAAGTGTCCGTGTAGCTCTCGCTCAGCGAAATGCGTCAGGAGAGAAACGCTTGCTGGATGAGCCTTTCGCTGGCCAAGACTTTCAACACAGCACCACCATTCGGGCAAGGAGGAGGAGAAAGGAAGACCACCTTTGCGTCCTGGCCCGTCCTTCTGTGCGAGACGCCTCTCCGCCTCTTCGCTCCCTGCAAGGCTGTAGTGTGCGCGCCGGCACGCGGAAGCGAGAGGGCAGGTGCAGAGAGCACCGCGATCTGACGGCGCCGTGCAGGCTGGAAAGGAAAGAGGGCTGCCACTGGAATGTGGTGCAAGTACAGGTTTGCACGCGTCGAGGGTAAGCTCTGGGTGAGCTTGTTGACCTAAAGCTGTTCTCTGTGCCAGACGTAGCCGAGAATCTTTCCGTTGAGATTCAGGCTACCGCGCAAACAGAATGTGGTGCTACCTAGCGCTGCGAGGGAAAGGGCATAGCCCAGGCGTGTTTCGGCAGAAGCAGCAGCACGGAGGGTTTCTCTGCCGGCACCGCGGCTCCCTGTGCGAGAAGTAGACGACGGCTCGACTCCGGCAGAATGAAAGCGCGACACGGTACGAAGAGCGTAAGAATGAAGGCAGAGCACCGAGCTGCCGTGCGCCATCGCGCAGGCTGCAAGAGGAAGCGTGCCTGGCCACCGGCTCCTTTGCGGATTCACGTTAGCACTTGAAAACAGAAAGTTCCACTCGCAGCTACTGGTGCTGCTACCTCTTTCTCTTCCAGCTTTCCCTGGAAAGAACTGTGCCCAGGTTTAGGCTTCAACGCGCCGAGGTAACAGTGGCAGATGCGGCAGAGAATGGAAATACAGCGTGCAGCGGGCGGTTTCTGGTGCTTTACGGGAGGCAAGGGGAAAGTGCAGCGCAGCAGTGGCTTTTACTTCTGGAGCCTTTTGCTTTGGTAGCAGCAGCTGCTGCAAGTGGGCAACGGAGCTGCGAGAGTGCATCATGTGACGGCACATCTCTCTGAGAGAGGAGCTTTCGAGCCGCAGCGCGTTGCGCCCGGTTTCAAGGCTACTTGGAGGAGTGGGGGGTACTTGAAGAACGCCTTCTTTCTGGGCGCGCCCTACTGGGTGTGCTCAAGCTGCATGGACTCGGCAGCACTGGAGGTGTAAGAACCTGTTTCTGGCCAGCTTGTGTGCTGGAGTGCAAGGGCTGCGCCTTCCTTTCTGAAGCAGCCCAGAGCATTCTCAGCGGAACCTGCTTGTGAAGCAGCTCTCGGCTGGACATTTGCGAGTCGCTGCACTGAAGTGCATGAAGCCGGTGCCCAGCTGCTTCGTCCTTCGCCTTCTGGGCTCTGGACAGAACTGAAGCGCAGCGATGGCTTGGAGCTTTGCCGCTCTTCAGCGCGAACACTGCACGCAGCCACAGGCTGCTGTGCACGGCTTTTCCTCAGCTCGACGTACAGTCATTGTCTTGCTGTTTCCCAGCGTCGAAAGTGTCCGTGTAGCTCTCGCTCAGCGAAATGCGTCAGGAGAGAAACACTTGCTGGATGAGCCTTTCGCTGGCCAAGACTTTCAACACAGCACCACCATTCGGGCAAGGAGGAGGAGAAAGGAAGACCACCTTTGCGTCCTGGCCCGTCCTTCTGTGCGAGACGCCTCTCCGCCTCTTCGCTCCCTGCAAGGCTGTAGTGTGCGCGCCGGCACGCGGAAGCGAGAGGGCAGGTGCAGAGAGCACCGCGATCTGACGGCGCCGTGCAGGCTGGAAAGGAAAGAGGGCTGCCACTGGAATGTGGTCCAAGTACAGGTTTGCACGCGTCGAGGGTAAGCTCTGGGTGAGCTTGTTGACCTAAAGCTGTTCTCTGTGCCAGACGTAGCCGAGAATCTTTCCGTTGAGATTCAGGCTACCGCGCAAACAGAATGTGGTGCTACCTAGCGCTGCGAGGGAAAGGGCATAGCCCAGGCGTGTTTCGGCAGAAGCAGCAGCACGGAGGGTTTCTCTGCCGGCACCGCGGCTCCCTGTGCGAGAAGTAGACGACGGCTCGACTCCGGCAGAATGAAAGCGCGACACGGTACGAAGAGCGTAAGAATGAAGGCAGAGCACCGAGCTGCCGTGCGCCATCGCGCAGGCTGCAAGAGGAAGCGTGCCTGGCCACCGGCTCCTTTGCGGATTCACGTTAGCACTTGAAAACAGAAAGTTCCACTCGCAGCTACTGGTGCTGCTACCTCTTTCTCTTCCAGCTTTCCCTGGAAAGAACTGTGCCCAGGTTTAGGCTTCAACGCGCCGAGGTAACAGTGGCAGATGCGGCAGAGAATGGAAATACAGCGTGCAGCGGGCGGTTTCTGGTGCTTTACGGGAGGCAAGGGGAAAGTGCAGCGCAGCAGTGGCTTTTACTTCTGGAGCCTTTTGCTTTGGTAGCAGCAGCTGCTGCAAGTGGGCAACGGAGCTGCGAGAGTGCATCATGTGACGGCACATCTCTCTGAGAGAGGAGCTTTCGAGCCGCAGCGCGTTGCGCCCGGTTTCAAGGCTACTTGGAGGAGTGGGGGGTACTTGAAGAACGCCTTCTTTCTGGGCGCGTCCTTCTGGGTGTGCTCAAGCTGCATGGACTCGGCAGCACTGGAGGTGTAAGAACCTGTTTCTGGCCAGCTTGTGTGCTGGAGTGCAAGGGCTGCGCCTTCCTTTCTGAAGCAGCCCAGAGCATTCTCAGCGGAACCTGCTTGTGAAGCAGCTCTCGGCTGGACATTTGCGAGTCTCTCCACTGAAGTGCATGAAGCCGGTGCCCAGCTGCTTCGTCCTTCGCCTTCTGGGCTCTGGACAGAACTGAAGCGCAGCGATGGCTTGGAGCTTTGCCGCTCTTCAGCGTGAACACTGCACGCAGCCACAGGCTGGACATTTGCGAGTCGCTGCACTGAAGTGCATGAAGCCGGTGCCCAGCTGCTTCGTCCTTCGCCTTCTGGGCTCTGGACAGAACTGAAGCGCAGCGATGGCTTGGAGCTTTGCCGCTCTTCAGCGCGAACACTGCACGCAGCCACAGGCTGCTGTGCACGGCTTTTCCTCAGCTCGACGTACCGTCATTCTCTTGCTGTTTCCCAGCGTCGAAAGTGTCCGTGTAGCTCTCGCTCAGCGAAATGCGTCAGGAGAGAAACGCTTGCTGGATGAGCCTTTCGCTGGCCAAGACTTTCAACACAGCACCACCATTCGGGCAAGGAGGAGGAGAAAGGAAGACCATCTTTGCGTCCTGGCCCGTCCTTCTGTGCGAGACGCCTCTCCGCCTCTTCGCTCCCTGCAAGGCTGTAGTGTGCGCGCCGGCACTCGGAAGCGAGAGGGCAGGTGCAGAGAGCACCGCGATCTGACGGCGCCGTGCAGGCTGGAAAGGAAAGAGGGCTGCCACTGGAATGTGGTGCAAGTACAGGTTTGCACGCGTCGAGGGTAAGCTCTGGGTGAGCTTGTTGACCTAAAGCTGTTCTCTGTGCCAGACGTAGCCGAGAATCTTTCCGTTGAGATTCAGGCTACCGCGCAAACAGAATGTGGTGCTACCTAGCGCTGCGAGGGAAAGGGCATAGCCCAGGCGTGTTTCGGCAGAAGCAGCAGCACGGAGGGTTTCTCTGCCGGCACCGCGGCTCCCTGTGCGAGAAGTAGACGACGGCTCGACTCCGGCAGAATGAAAGCGCGACACGGTACGAAGAGCGTAAGAATGAAGGCAGAGCACCGAGCTGCCGTGCGCCATCGCGCAGGCTGCAAGAGGAAGCGTGCCTGGCCACCGGCTCCTTTGCGGATTCACGTTAGCACTTGAAAACAGAAAGTTCCACTCGCAGCTACTGGTGCTGCTACCTCTTTCTCTTCCAGCTTTCCCTGGAAAGAACTGTGCCCAGGTTTAGGCTTCAACGCGCCGAGGTAACAGTGGCAGATGCGGCAGAGAATGGAAATACAGCGTGCAGCGGGCGGTTTCTGGTGCTTTACGGGAGGCAAGGGGAAAGTGCAGCGCAGCAGTGGCTTTTACTTCTGGAGCCTTTTGCTTTGGTAGCAGCAGCTGCTGCAAGTGGGCAACGGAGCTGCGAGAGTGCATCATGTGACGGCACATCTCTCTGAGAGAGGAGCTTTCGAGCCGCAGCGCGTTGCGCCCGGTTTCAAGGCTACTTGGAGGAGTGGGGGGTACTTGAAGAACGCCTTCTTTCTGGGCGCGCCCTACTGGGTGTGCTCAAGCTGCATGGACTCGGCAGCACTGGAGGTGTAAGAACCTGTTTCTGGCCAGCTTGTGTGCTGGAGTGCAAGGGCTGCGCCTTCCTTTCTGAAGCAGCCCAGAGCATTCTCAGCGGAACCTGCTTGTGAAGCAGCTCTCGGCTGGACATTTGCGAGTCGCTGCACTGAAGTGCATGAAGCCGGTGCCCAGCTGCTTCGTCCTTCGCCTTCTGGGCTCTGGACAGAACTGAAGCGCAGCGATGGCTTGGAGCTTTGCCGCTCTTCAGCGTGAACACTGCACGCAGCCACAGGCTGCTGTGCACGGCTTTTCCTCAGCTCGACGTACCGTCATTCTCTTGCTGTTTCCCAGCGTCGAAAGTGTCCGTGTAGCTCTCGCTCAGCGAAATGCGTCAGGAGAGAAACACTTGCTGGATGAGCCTTTCGCTGGCCAAGACTTTCAACACAGCACCACCATTCGGGCAAGGAGGAGGAGAAAGGAAGACCACCTTTGCGTCCTGGCCCGTCCTTCTGTGCGAGACGCCTCTCCGCCTCTTTGCTCCCTGCAAGGCTGTAGTGTGCGCGCCGGCACTCGGAAGCGAGAGGGCAGGTGCAGAGAGCACCGCGATCTGACGGCGCCGTGCAGGCTGGAAAGGAAAGAGGGCTGCCACTGGAATGTGGTGCAAGTACAGGTTTGCACGCGTCGAGGGTAAGCTCTGGGTGAGCTTGTTGACCTAAAGCTGTTCTCTGTGCCAGACGTAGCCGAGAATCTTTCCGTTGAGATTCAGGCTACCGCGCAAACAGAATGTGGTGCTACCTAGCGCTGCGAGGGAAAGGGCATAGCCCAGGCGTGTTTCGGCAGAAGCAGCAGCACGGAGGGTTTCTCTGCCGGCACCGCGGCTCCCTGTGCGAGAAGTAGACGACGGCTCGACTCCGGCAGAATGAAAGCGCGACACGGTACGAAGAGCGTAAGAATGAAGGCAGAGCACCGAGCTGCCGTGCGCCATCGCGCAGGCTGCAAGAGGAAGCGTGCCTGGCCACCGGCTCCTTTGCGGATTCACGTTAGCACTTGAAAACAGAAAGTTCCACTCGCAGCTACTGGTGCTGCTACCTCTTTCTCTTCCAGCTTTCCCTGGAAAGAACTGTGCCCAGGTTTAGGCTTCAACGCGCCGAGGTAACAGTGGCAGATGCGGCAGAGAATGGAAATACAGCGTGCAGCGGGCGGTTTCTGGTGCTTTACGGGAGGCAAGGGGAAAGTGCAGCGCAGCAGTGGCTTTTACTTCTGGAGCCTTTTGCTTTGGTAGCAGCAGCTGCTGCAAGTGGGCAACGGAGCTGCGAGAGTGCATCATGTGACGGCACATCTCTCTGAGAGAGGAGCTTTCGAGCCGCAGCGCGTTGCGCCCGGTTTCAAGGCTACTTGGAGGAGTGGGGGGTACTTGAAGAACGCCTTCTTTCTGGGCGCGTCCTTCTGGGTGTGCTCAAGCTGCATGGACTCGGCAGCACTGGAGGTGTAAGAACCTGTTTCTGGCCAGCTTGTGTGCTGGAGTGCAAGGGCTGCGCCTTCCTTTCTGAAGCAGCCCAGAGCATTCTCAGCGGAACCTGCTTGTGAAGCAGCTCTCGGCTGGACATTTGCGAGTCGCTGCACTGAAGTGCATGAAGCCGGTGCCCAGCTGCTTCGTCCTTCGCTTTCTGGGCTCTGGACAGAACTGAAGCGCAGCGATGGCTTGGAGCTTTGCCGCTCTTCAGCGTGAACACTGCACGCAGCCACAGGCTGGACATTTGCGAGTCGCTGCACTGAAGTGCATGAAGCCGGTGCCCAGCTGCTTCGTCCTTCGCCTTCTGGGCTCTGGACAGAACTGAAGCGCAGCGATGGCTTGGAGCTTTGCCGCTCTTCAGCGCGAACACTGCACGCAGCCACAGGCTGCTGTGCACGGCTTTTCCTCAGCTCGACGTACCGTCATTCTCTTGCTGTTTCTCAGCGTCGAAAGTGTCCGTGTAGCTCTCGCTCAGCGAAATGCGTCAGGAGAGAAACGCTTGCTGGATGAGCCTTTCGCTGGCCAAGACTTTCAACACAGCACCACCATTCGGGCAAGGAGGAGGAGAAAGGAAGACCATCTTTGCGTCCTGGCCCGTCCTTCTGTGCGAGACGCCTCTCCGCCTCTTCGCTCCCTGCAAGGCTGTAGTGTGCGCGCCGGCACTCGGAAGCGAGAGGGCAGGTGCAGAGAGCACCGCGATCTGACGGCGCCGTGCAGGCTGGAAAGGAAAGAGGGCTGCCACTGGAATGTGGTGCAAGTACAGGTTTGCACGCGTCGAGGGTAAGCTCTGGGTGAGCTTGTTGACCTAAAGCTGTTCTCTGTGCCAGACGTAGCCGAGAATCTTTCCGTTGAGATTCAGGCTACCGCGCAAACAGAATGTGGTGCTACCTAGCGCTGCGAGGGAAAGGGCATAGCCCAGGCGTGTTTCGGCAGAAGCAGCAGCACGGAGGGTTTCTCTGCCGGCACCGCGGCTCCCTGTGCGAGAAGTAGACGACGGCTCGACTCCGGCAGAATGAAAGCGCGACACGGTACGAAGAGCGTAAGAATGAAGGCAGAGCACCGAGCTGCCGTGCGCCATCGCGCAGGCTGCAAGAGGAAGCGTGCCTGGCCACCGGCTCCTTTGCGGATTCACGTTAGCACTTGAAAACAGAAAGTTCCACTCGCAGCTACTGGTGCTGCTACCTCTTTCTCTTCCAGCTTTCCCTGGAAAGAACTGTGCCCAGGTTTAGGCTTCAACGCGCCGAGGTAACAGTGGCAGATGCGGCAGAGAATGGAAATACAGCGTGCAGCGGGCGGTTTCTGGTGCTTTACGGGAGGCAAGGGGAAAGTGCAGCGCAGCAGTGGCTTTTACTTCTGGAGCCTTTTGCTTTGGTAGCAGCAGCTGCTGCAAGTGGGCAACGGAGCTGCGAGAGTGCATCATGTGACGGCACATCTCTCTGAGAGAGGAGCTTTCGAGCCGCAGCGCGTTGCGCCCGGTTTCAAGGCTACTTGGAGGAGTGGGGGGTACTTGAAGAACGCCTTCTTTCTGGGCGCGTCCTTCTGGGTGTGCTCAAGCTGCATGGACTCGGCAGCACTGGAGGTGTAAGAACCTGTTTCTGGCCAGCTTGTGTGCTGGAGTGCAAGGGCTGCGCCTTCCTTTCTGAAGCAGCCCAGAGCATTCTCAGCGGAACCTGCTTGTGAAGCAGCTCTCGGCTGGACATTTGCGAGTCTCTCCACTGAAGTGCATGAAGCCGGTGCCCAGCTGCTTCGTCCTTCGCCTTCTGGGCTCTGGACAGAACTGAAGCGCAGCGATGGCTTGGAGCTTTGCCGCTCTTCAGCGTGAACACTGCACGCAGCCACAGGCTGGACATTTGCGAGTCGCTGCACTGAAGTGCATGAAGCCGGTGCCCAGCTGCTTCGTCCTTCGCCTTCTGGGCTCTGGACAGAACTGAAGCGCAGCGATGGCTTGGAGCTTTGCCGCTCTTCAGCGCGAACACTGCACGCAGCCACAGGCTGCTGTGCACGGCTTTTCCTCAGCTCGACGTACCGTCATTCTCTTGCTGTTTCCCAGCGTCGAAAGTGTCCGTGTAGCTCTCGCTCAGCGAAATGCGTCAGGAGAGAAACGCTTGCTGGATGAGCCTTTCGCTGGCCAAGACTTTCAACACAGCACCACCATTCGGGCAAGGAGGAGGAGAAAGGAAGACCATCTTTGCGTCCTGGCCCGTCCTTCTGTGCGAGACGCCTCTCCGCCTCTTCGCTCCCTGCAAGGCTGTAGTGTGCGCGCCGGCACTCGGAAGCGAGAGGGCAGGTGCAGAGAGCACCGCGATCTGACGGCGCCGTGCAGGCTGGAAAGGAAAGAGGGCTGCCACTGGAATGTGGTGCAAGTACAGGTTTGCACGCGTCGAGGGTAAGCTCTGGGTGAGCTTGTTGACCTAAAGCTGTTCTCTGTGCCAGACGTAGCCGAGAATCTTTCCGTTGAGATTCAGGCTACCGCGCAAACAGAATGTGGTGCTACCTAGCGCTGCGAGGGAAAGGGCATAGCCCAGGCGTGTTTCGGCAGAAGCAGCAGCACGGAGGGTTTCTCTGCCGGCACCGCGGCTCCCTGTGCGAGAAGTAGACGACGGCTCGACTCCGGCAGAATGAAAGCGCGACACGGTATGAAGAGCGTAAGAATGAAGGCAGAGCACCGAGCTGCCGTGCGCCATCGCGCAGGCTGCAAGAGGAAGCGTGCCTGGCCACCGGCTCCTTTGCGGATTCACGTTAGCACTTGAAAACAGAAAGTTCCACTCGCAGCTACTGGTGCTGCTACCTCTTTCTCTTCCAGCTTTCCCTGGAAAGAACTGTGCCCAGGTTTAGGCTTCAACGCGCCGAGGTAACAGTGGCAGATGCGGCAGAGAATGGAAATACAGCGTGCAGCGGGCGGTTTCTGGTGCTTTACGGGAGGCAAGGGGAAAGTGCAGCGCAGCAGTGGCTTTTACTTCTGGAGCCTTTTGCTTTGGTAGCAGCAGCTGCTGCAAGTGGGCAACGGAGCTGCGAGAGTGCATCATGTGACGGCACATCTCTCTGAGAGAGGAGCTTTCGAGCCGCAGCGCGTTGCGCCCGGTTTCAAGGCTACTTGGAGGAGTGGGGGGTACTTGAAGAACGCCTTCTTTCTGGGCGCGCCCTACTGGGTGTGCTCAAGCTGCATGGACTCGGCAGCACTGGAGGTGTAAGAACCTGTTTCTGGCCAGCTTGTGTGCTGGAGTGCAAGGGCTGCGCCTTCCTTTCTGAAGCAGCCCAGAGCATTCTCAGCGGAACCTGCTTGTGAAGCAGCTCTCGGCTGGACATTTGCGAGTCGCTGCACTGAAGTGCATGAAGCCGGTGCCCAGCTGCTTCGTCCTTCGCCTTCTGGGCTCTGGACAGAACTGAAGCGCAGCGATGGCTTGGAGCTTTGCCGCTCTTCAGCGCGAACACTGCACGCAGCCACAGGCTGCTGTGCATGGCTTTTCCTCAGCTCGACGTACAGTCATTGTCTTGCTGTTTCCCAGCGTCGAAAGTGTCCGTGTAGCTCTCGCTCAGCGAAATGCGTCAGGAGAGAAACACTTGCTGGATGAGCCTTTCGCTGGCCAAGACTTTCAACACAGCACCACCATTCGGGCAAGGAGGAGGAGAAAGGAAGACCACCTTTGCGTCCTGGCCCGTCCTTCTGTGCGAGACGCCTCTCCGCCTCTTCGCTCCCTGCAAGGCTGTAGTGTGCGCGCCGGCACGCGGAAGCGAGAGGGCAGGTGCAGAGAGCACCGCGATCTGACGGCGCCGTGCAGGCTGGAAAGGAAAGAGGGCTGCCACTGGAATGTGGTCCAAGTACAGGTTTGCACGCGTCGAGGGTAAGCTCTGGGTGAGCTTGTTGACCTAAAGCTGTTCTCTGTGCCAGACGTAGCCGAGAATCTTTCCGTTGAGATTCAGGCTACCGCGCAAACAGAATGTGGTGCTACCTAGCGCTGCGAGGGAAAGGGCATAGCCCAGGCGTGTTTCGGCAGAAGCAGCAGCACGGAGGGTTTCTCTGCCGGCACCGCGGCTCCCTGTGCGAGAAGTAGACGACGGCTCGACTCCGGCAGAATGAAAGCGCGACACGGTACGAAGAGCGTAAGAATGAAGGCAGAGCACCGAGCTGCCGTGCGCCATCGCGCAGGCTGCAAGAGGAAGCGTGCCTGGCCACCGGCTCCTTTGCGGATTCACGTTAGCACTTGAAAACAGAAAGTTCCACTCGCAGCTACTGGTGCTGCTACCTCTTTCTCTTCCAGCTTTCCCTGGAAAGAACTGTGCCCAGGTTTAGGCTTCAACGCGCCGAGGTAACAGTGGCAGATGCGGCAGAGAATGGAAATACAGCGTGCAGCGGGCGGTTTCTGGTGCTTTACGGGAGGCAAGGGGAAAGTGCAGCGCAGCAGTGGCTTTTACTTCTGGAGCCTTTTGCTTTGGTAGCAGCAGCTGCTGCAAGTGGGCAACGGAGCTGCGAGAGTGCATCATGTGATGGCACATCTCTCTGAGAGAGGAGCTTTCGAGCCGCAGCGCGTTGCGCCCGGTTTCAAGGCTACTTGGAGGAGTGGGGGGTACTTGAAGAACGCCTTCTTTCTGGGCGCGTCCTTCTGGGTGTGCTCAAGCTGCATGGACTCGGCAGCACTGGAGGTGTAAGAACCTGTTTCTGGCCAGCTTGTGTGCTGGAGTGCAAGGGCTGCGCCTTCCTTTCTGAAGCAGCCCAGAGCATTCTCAGCGGAACCTGCTTGTGAAGCAGCTCTCGGCTGGACATTTGCGAGTCGCTGCACTGAAGTGCATGAAGCCGGTGCCCAGCTGCTTCGTCCTTCGCTTTCTGGGCTCTGGACAGAACTGAAGCGCAGCGATGGCTTGGAGCTTTGCCGCTCTTCAGCGTGAACACTGCACGCAGCCACAGGCTGGACATTTGCGAGTCGCTGCACTGAAGTGCATGAAGCCGGTGCCCAGCTGCTTCGTCCTTCGCCTTCTGGGCTCTGGACAGAACTGAAGCGCAGCGATGGCTTGGAGCTTTGCCGCTCTTCAGCGCGAACACTGCACGCAGCCACAGGCTGCTGTGCACGGCTTTTCCTCAGCTCGACGTACCGTCATTCTCTTGCTGTTTCTCAGCGTCGAAAGTGTCCGTGTAGCTCTCGCTCAGCGAAATGCGTCAGGAGAGAAACGCTTGCTGGATGAGCCTTTCGCTGGCCAAGACTTTCAACACAGCACCACCATTCGGGCAAGGAGGAGGAGAAAGGAAGACCATCTTTGCGTCCTGGCCCGTCCTTCTGTGCGAGACGCCTCTCCGCCTCTTCGCTCCCTGCAAGGCTGTAGTGTGCGCGCCGGCACTCGGAAGCGAGAGGGCAGGTGCAGAGAGCACCGCGATCTGACGGCGCCGTGCAGGCTGGAAAGGAAAGAGGGCTGCCACTGGAATGTGGTGCAAGTACAGGTTTGCACGCGTCGAGGGTAAGCTCTGGGTGAGCTTGTTGACCTAAAGCTGTTCTCTGTGCCAGACGTAGCCGAGAATCTTTCCGTTGAGATTCAGGCTACCGCGCAAACAGAATGTGGTGCTACCTAGCGCTGCGAGGGAAAGGGCATAGCCCAGGCGTGTTTCGGCAGAAGCAGCAGCACGGAGGGTTTCTCTGCCGGCACCGCGGCTCCCTGTGCGAGAAGTAGACGACGGCTCGACTCCGGCAGAATGAAAGCGCGACACGGTACGAAGAGCGTAAGAATGAAGGCAGAGCACCGAGCTGCCGTGCGCCATCGCGCAGGCTGCAAGAGGAAGCGTGCCTGGCCACCGGCTCCTTTGCGGATTCACGTTAGCACTTGAAAACAGAAAGTTCCACTCGCAGCTACTGGTGCTGCTACCTCTTTCTCTTCCAGCTTTCCCTGGAAAGAACTGTGCCCAGGTTTAGGCTTCAACGCGCCGAGGTAACAGTGGCAGATGCGGCAGAGAATGGAAATACAGCGTGCAGCGGGCGGTTTCTGGTGCTTTACGGGAGGCAAGGGGAAAGTGCAGCGCAGCAGTGGCTTTTACTTCTGGAGCCTTTTGCTTTGGTAGCAGCAGCTGCTGCAAGTGGGCAACGGAGCTGCGAGAGTGCATCATGTGACGGCACATCTCTCTGAGAGAGGAGCTTTCGAGCCGCAGCGCGTTGCGCCCGGTTTCAAGGCTACTTGGAGGAGTGGGGGGTACTTGAAGAACGCCTTCTTTCTGGGCGCGTCCTTCTGGGTGTGCTCAAGCTGCATGGACTCGGCAGCACTGGAGGTGTAAGAACCTGTTTCTGGCCAGCTTGTGTGCTGGAGTGCAAGGGCTGCGCCTTCCTTTCTGAAGCAGCCCAGAGCATTCTCAGCGGAACCTGCTTGTGAAGCAGCTCTCGGCTGGACATTTGCGAGTCTCTCCACTGAAGTGCATGAAACCGGTGCCCAGCTGCTTCGTCCTTCGCCTTCTGGGCTCTGGACAGAACTGAAGCGCAGCGATGGCTTGGAGCTTTGCCGCTCTTCAGCGTGAACACTGCACGCAGCCACAGGCTGGACATTTGCGAGTCGCTGCACTGAAGTGCATGAAGCCGGTGCCCAGCTGCTTCGTCCTTCGCCTTCTGGGCTCTGGACAGAACTGAAGCGCAGCGATGGCTTGGAGCTTTGCCGCTCTTCAGCGCGAACACTGCACGCAGCCACAGGCTGCTGTGCACGGCTTTTCCTCAGCTCGACGTACAGTCATTGTCTTGCTGTTTCCCAGCGTCGAAAGTGTCCGTGTAGCTCTCGCTCAGCGAAATGCGTCAGGAGAGAAACGCTTGCTGGATGAGCCTTTCGCTGGCCAAGACTTTCAACACAGCACCACCATTCGGGCAAGGAGGAGGAGAAAGGAAGACCATCTTTGCGTCCTGGCCCGTCCTTCTGTGCGAGACGCCTCTCCGCCTCTTCGCTCCCTGCAAGGCTGTAGTGTGCGCGCCGGCACTCGGAAGCGAGAGGGCAGGTGCAGAGAGCACCGCGATCTGACGGCGCCGTGCAGGCTGGAAAGGAAAGAGGGCTGCCACTGGAATGTGGTGCAAGTACAGGTTTGCACGCGTCGAGGGTAAGCTCTGGGTGAGCTTGTTGACCTAAAGCTGTTCTCTGTGCCAGACGTAGCCGAGAATCTTTCCGTTGAGATTCAGGCTACCGCGCAAACAGAATGTGGTGCTACCTAGCGCTGCGAGGGAAAGGGCATAGCCCAGGCGTGTTTCGGCAGAAGCAGCAGCACGGAGGGTTTCTCTGCCGGCACCGCGGCTCCCTGTGCGAGAAGTAGACGACGGCTCGACTCCGGCAGAATGAAAGCGCGACACGGTACGAAGAGCGTAAGAATGAAGGCAGAGCACCGAGCTGCCGTGCGCCATCGCGCAGGCTGCAAGAGGAAGCGTGCCTGGCCACCGGCTCCTTTGCGGATTCACGTTAGCACTTGAAAACAGAAAGTTCCACTCGCAGCTACTGGTGCTGCTACCTCTTTCTCTTCCAGCTTTCCCTGGAAAGAACTGTGCCCAGGTTTAGGCTTCAACGCGCCGAGGTAACAGTGGCAGATGCGGCAGAGAATGGAAATACAGCGTGCAGCGGGCGGTTTCTGGTGCTTTACGGGAGGCAAGGGGAAAGTGCAGCGCAGCAGTGGCTTTTACTTCTGGAGCCTTTTGCTTTGGTAGCAGCAGCTGCTGCAAGTGGGCAACGGAGCTGCGAGAGTGCATCATGTGACGGCACATCTCTCTGAGAGAGGAGCTTTCGAGCCGCAGCGCGTTGCGCCCGGTTTCAAGGCTACTTGGAGGAGTGGGGGGTACTTGAAGAACGCCTTCTTTCTGGGCGCGTCCTTCTGGGTGTGCTCAAGCTGCATGGACTCGGCAGCACTGGAGGTGTAAGAACCTGTTTCTGGCCAGCTTGTGTGCTGGAGTGCAAGGGCTGCGCCTTCCTTTCTGAAGCAGCCCAGAGCATTCTCAGCGGAACCTGCTTGTGAAGCAGCTCTCGGCTGGACATTTGCGAGTCGCTCCACTGAAGTGCATGAAGCCGGTGCCCAGCTGCTTCGTCCTTCGCCTTCTGGGCTCTGGACAGAACTGAAGCGCAGCGATGGCTTGGAGCTTTGCCGCTCTTCAGCGCGAACACTGCACGCAGCCACAGGCTGCTGTGCACGGCTTTTCCTCAGCTCGACGTACCGTCATTCTCTTGCTGTTTCCCAGCGTCGAAAGTGTCCGTGTAGCTCTCGCTCAGCGAAATGCGTCAGGAGAGAAACGCTTGCTGGATGAGCCTTTCGCTGGCCAAGACTTTCAACACAGCACCACCATTCGGGCAAGGAGGAGGAGAAAGGAAGACCATCTTTGCATCCTGGCCCGTCCTTCTGTGCGAGACGCCTCTCCGCCTCTTCGCTCCCTGCAAGGCTGTAGTGTGCGCGCCGGCACGCGGAAGCGAGAGGGCAGGTGCAGAGAGCACCGCGATCTGACGGCGCCGTGCAGGCTGGAAAGGAAAGAGCGCTGCCACTGGAATGTGGTGCAAGTACAGGTTTGCACGCGTCGAGGGTAAGCTCTGGGTGAGCTTGTTGACCTAAAGCTGTTCTCTGTGCCAGACGTAGCCGAGAATCTTTCCGTTGAGATTCAGGCTACCGCGCAAACAGAATGTGGTGCTACCTAGCGCTGCGAGGGAAAGGGCATAGCCCAGGCGTGTTTCGGCAGAAGCAGCAGCACGGAGGGTTTCTCTGCCGGCACCGCGGCTCCCTGTGCGAGAAGTAGACGACGGCTCGACTCCGGCAGAATGAAAGCGCGACACGGTACGAAGAGCGTAAGAATGAAGGCAGAGCACCGAGCTGCCGTGCGCCATCGCGCAGGCTGCAAGAGGAAGCGTGCCTGGCCACCGGCTCCTTTGCGGATTCACGTTAGCACTTGAAAACAGAAAGTTCCACTCGCAGCTACTGGTGCTGCTACCTCTTTCTCTTCCAGCTTTCCCTGGAAAGAACTGTGCCCAGGTTTAGGCTTCAACGCGCCGAGGTAACAGTGGCAGATGCGGCAGAGAATGGAAATACAGCGTGCAGCGGGCGGTTTCTGGTGCTTTACGGGAGGCAAGGGGAAAGTGCAGCGCAGCAGTGGCTTTTACTTCTGGAGCCTTTTGCTTTGGTAGCAGCAGCTGCTGCAAGTGGGCAACGGAGCTGCGAGAGTGCATCATGTGACGGCACATCTCTCTGAGAGAGGAGCTTTCGAGCCGCAGCGCGTTGCGCCCGGTTTCAAGGCTACTTGGAGGAGTGGGGGGTACTTGAAGAACGCCTTCTTTCTGGGCGCGCCCTACTGGGTGTGCTCAAGCTGCATGGACTCGGCAGCACTGGAGGTGTAAGAACCTGTTTCTGGCCAGCTTGTGTGCTGGAGTGCAAGGGCTGCGCCTTCCTTTCTGAAGCAGCCCAGAGCATTCTCAGCGGAACCTGCTTGTGAAGCAGCTCTCGGCTGGACATTTGCGAGTCGCTGCACTGAAGTGCATGAAGCCGGTGCCCAGCTGCTTCGTCCTTCGCTTTCTGGGCTCTGGACAGAACTGAAGCGCAGCGATGGCTTGGAGCTTTGCCGCTCTTCAGCGTGAACACTGCACGCAGCCACAGGCTGGACATTTGCGAGTCGCTGCACTGAAGTGCATGAAGCCGGTGCCCAGCTGCTTCGTCCTTCGCCTTCTGGGCTCTGGACAGAACTGAAGCGCAGCGATGGCTTGGAGCTTTGCCGCTCTTCAGCGCGAACACTGCACGCAGCCACAGGCTGCTGTGCACGGCTTTTCCTCAGCTCGACGAACAGTCATTGTCTTGCTGTTTCCCAGCGTCGAAAGTGTCCGTGTAGCTCTCGCTCAGCGAAATGCGTCAGGAGAGAAACACTTGCTGGATGAGCCTTTCGCTGGCCAAGACTTTCAACACAGCACCACCATTCGGGCAAGGAGGAGGAGAAAGGAAGACCACCTTTGCGTCCTGGCCCGTCCTTCTGTGCGAGACGCCTCTCCGCCTCTTCGCTCCCTGCAAGGCTGTAGTGTGCGCGCCGGCACGCGGAAGCGAGAGGGCAGGTGCAGAGAGCACCGCGATCTGACGGCGCCGTGCAGGCTGGAAAGGAAAGAGGGCTGCCACTGGAATGTGGTGCAAGTACAGGTTTGCACGCGTCGAGGGTAAGCTCTGGGTGAGCTTGTTGACCTAAAGCTGTTCTCTGTGCCAGACGTAGCCGAGAATCTTTCCGTTGAGATTCAGGCTACCGCGCAAACAGAATGTGGTGCTACCTAGCGCTGCGAGGGAAAGGGCATAGCCCAGGCGTGTTTCGGCAGAAGCAGCAGCACGGAGGGTTTCTCTGCCGGCACCGCGGCTCCCTGTGCGAGAAGTAGACGACGGCTCGACTCCGGCAGAATGAAAGCGCGACACGGTACGAAGAGCGTAAGAATGAGGGCAGAGCACCGAGCTGCCGTGCGCCATCGCGCAGGCTGCAAGAGGAAGCGTGCCTGGCCACCGGCTCCTTTGCGGATTCACGTTAGCACTTGAAAACAGAAAGTTCCACTCGCAGCTACTGGTGCTGCTACCTCTTTCTCTTCCAGCTTTCCCTGGAAAGAACTGTGCCCAGGTTTAGGCTTCAACGCGCCGAGGTAACAGTGGCAGATGCGGCAGAGAATGGAAATACAGCGTGCAGCGGGCGGTTTCTGGTGCTTTACGGGAGGCAAGGGGAAAGTGCAGCGCAGCAGTGGCTTTTACTTCTGGAGCCTTTTGCTTTGGTAGCAGCAGCTGCTGCAAGTGGGCAACGGAGCTGCGAGAGTGCATCATGTGACGGCACATCTCTCTGAGAGAGGAGCTTTCGAGCCGCAGCGCGTTGCGCCCGGTTTCAAGGCTACTTGGAGGAGTGGGGGGTACTTGAAGAACGCCTTCTTTCTGGGCGCGTCCTTCTGGGTGTGCTCAAGCTGCATGGACTCGGCAGCACTGGAGGTGTAAGAACCTGTTTCTGGCCAGCTTGTGTGCTGGAGTGCAAGGGCTGCGCCTTCCTTTCTGAAGCAGCCCAGAGCATTCTCAGCGGAACCTGCTTGTGAAGCAGCTCTCGGCTGGACATTTGCGAGTCGCTGCACTGAAGTGCATGAAGCCGGTGCCCAGCTGCTTCGTCCTTCGCCTTCTGGGCTCTGGACAGAACTGAAGCGCAGCGATGGCTTGGAGCTTTGCCGCTCTTCAGCGCGAACACTGCACGCAGCCACAGGCTGCTGTGCACGGCTTTTCCTCAGCTCGACGTACAGTCATTCTCTTGCTGTTTCCCAGCGTCGAAAGTGTCCGTGTAGCTCTCGCTCAGCGAAATGCGTCAGGAGAGAAACACTTGCTGGATGAGCCTTTCGCTGGCCAAGACTTTCAACACAGCACCACCATTCGGGCAAGGAGGAGGAGAAAGGAAGACCACCTTTGCGTCCTGGCCCGTCCTTCTGTGCGAGACGCCTCTCCGCCTCTTCGCTCCCTGCAAGGCTGTAGTGTGCGCGCCGGCACGCGGAAGCGAGAGGGCAGGTGCAGAGAGCACCGCGATCTGACGGCGCCGTGCAGGCTGGAAAGGAAAGAGGGCTGCCACTGGAATGTGGTGCAAGTACAGGTTTGCACGCGTCGAGGGTAAGCTCTGGGTGAGCTTGTTGACCTAAAGCTGTTCTCTGTGCCAGACGTAGCCGAGAATCTTTCCGTTGAGATTCAGGCTACCGCGCAAACAGAATGTGGTGCTACCTAGCGCTGCGAGGGAAAGGGCATAGCCCAGGCGTGTTTCGGCAGAAGCAGCAGCACGGAGGGTTTCTCTGCCGGCACCGCGGCTCCCTGTGCGAGAAGTAGACGACGGCTCGACTCCGGCAGAATGAAAGCGCGACACGGTACGAAGAGCGTAAGAATGAAGGCAGAGCACCGAGCTGCCGTGCGCCATCGCGCAGGCTGCAAGAGGAAGCGTGCCTGGCCACCGGCTCCTTTGCGGATTCACGTTAGCACTTGAAAACAGAAAGTTCCACTCGCAGCTACTGGTGCTGCTACCTCTTTCTCTTCCAGCTTTCCCTGGAAAGAACTGTGCCCAGGTTTAGGCTTCAACGCGCCGAGGTAACAGTGGCAGATGCGGCAGAGAATGGAAATACAGCGTGCAGCGGGCGGTTTCTGGTGCTTTACGGGAGGCAAGGGGAAAGTGCAGCGCAGCAGTGGCTTTTACTTCTGGAGCCTTTTGCTTTGGTAGCAGCAGCTGCTGCAAGTGGGCAACGGAGCTGCGAGAGTGCATCATGTGACGGCACATCTCTCTGAGAGAGGAGCTTTCGAGCCGCAGCGCGTTGCGCCCGGTTTCAAGGCTACTTGGAGGAGTGGGGGGTACTTGAAGAACGCCTTCTTTCTGGGCGCGTCCTTCTGGGTGTGCTCAAGCTGCATGGACTCGGCAGCACTGGAGGTGTAAGAACCTGTTTCTGGCCAGCTTGTGTGCTGGAGTGCAAGGGCTGCGCCTTCCTTTCTGAAGCAGCCCAGAGCATTCTCAGCGGAACCTGCTTGTGAAGCAGCTCTCGGCTGGACATTTGCAAGTCGCTGCACTGAAGTGCATGAAGCCGGTGCCCAGCTGCTTCGTCCTTCGCTTTCTGGGCTCTGGACAGAACTGAAGCGCAGCGATGGCTTGGAGCTTTGCCGCTCTTCAGCGTGAACACTGCACGCAGCCACAGGCTGGACATTTGCGAGTCGCTGCACTGAAGTGCATGAAGCCGGTGCCCAGCTGCTTCGTCCTTCGCCTTCTGGGCTCTGGACAGAACTGAAGCGCAGCGATGGCTTGGAGCTTTGCCGCTCTTCAGCGTGAACACTGCACGCAGCCACAGGCTGCTGTGCACGGCTTTTCCTCAGCTCGACGTACCGTCATTCTCTTGCTGTTTCTCAGCGTCGAAAGTGTCCGTGTAGCTCTCGCTCAGCGAAATGCGTCAGGAGAGAAACGCTTGCTGGATGAGCCTTTCGCTGGCCAAGACTTTCAACACAGCACCACCATTCGGGCAAGGAGGAGGAGAAAGGAAGACCATCTTTGCGTCCTGGCCCGTCCTTCTGTGCGAGACGCCTCTCCGCCTCTTCGCTCCCTGCAAGGCTGTAGTGTGCGCGCCGGCATGCGGAAGCGAGAGGGCAGGTGCAGAGAGCACCGCGATCTGACGGCGCCGTGCAGGCTGGAAAGGAAAGAGGGCTGCCACTGGAATGTGGTGCAAGTACAGGTTTGCACGCGTCGAGGGTAAGCTCTGGGTGAGCTTGTTGACCTAAAGCTGTTCTCTGTGCCAGACGTAGCCGAGAATCTTTCCGTTGAGATTCAGGCTACCGCGCAAACAGAATGTGGTGCTACCTAGCGCTGCGAGGGAAAGGGCATAGCCCAGGCGTGTTTCGGCAGAAGCAGCAGCACGGAGGGTTTCTCTGCCGGCACCGCGGCTCCCTGTGCGAGAAGTAGACGACGGCTCGACTCCGGCAGAATGAAAGCGCGACACGGTACGAAGAGCGTAAGAATGAAGGCAGAGCACCGAGCTGCCGTGCGCCATCGCGCAGGCTGCAAGAGGAAGCGTGCCTGGCCACCGGCTCCTTTGCGGATTCACGTTAGCACTTGAAAACAGAAAGTTCCACTCGCAGCTACTGGTGCTGCTACCTCTTTCTCTTCCAGCTTTCCCTGGAAAGAACTGTGCCCAGGTTTAGGCTTCAACGCGCCGAGGTAACAGTGGCAGATGCGGCAGAGAATGGAAATACAGCGTGCAGCGGGCGGTTTCTGGTGCTTTACGGGAGGCAAGGGGAAAGTGCAGCGCAGCAGTGGCTTTTACTTCTGGAGCCTTTTGCTTTGGTAGCAGCAGCTGCTGCAAGTGGGCAACGGAGCTGCGAGAGTGCATCATGTGACGGCACATCTCTCTGAGAGAGGAGCTTTCGAGCCGCAGCGCGTTGCGCCCGGTTTCAAGGCTACTTGGAGGAGTGGGGGGTACTTGAAGAACGCCTTCTTTCTGGGCGCGTCCTTCTGGGTGTGCTCAAGCTGCATGGACTCGGCAGCACTGGAGGTGTAAGAACCTGTTTCTGGCCAGCTTGTGTGCTGGAGTGCAAGGGCTGCGCCTTCCTTTCTGAAGCAGCCCAGAGCATTCTCAGCGGAACCTGCTTGTGAAGCAGCTCTCGGCTGGACATTTGCGAGTCTCTCCACTGAAGTGCATGAAGCCGGTGCCCAGCTGCTTCGTCCTTCGCCTTCTGGGCTCTGGACAGAACTGAAGCGCAGCGATGGCTTGGAGCTTTGCCGCTCTTCAGCGTGAACACTGCACGCAGCCACAGGCTGGACATTTGCGAGTCGCTGCACTGAAGTGCATGAAGCCGGTGCCCAGCTGCTTCGTCCTTCGCCTTCTGGGCTCTGGACAGAACTGAAGCGCAGCGATGGCTTGGAGCTTTGCCGCTCTTCAGCGCGAACACTGCACGCAGCCACAGGCTGCTGTGCACGGCTTTTCCTCAGCTCGACGTACCGTCATTCTCTTGCTGTTTCCCAGCGTCGAAAGTGTCCGTGTAGCTCTCGCTCAGCGAAATGCGTCAGGAGAGAAACGCTTGCTGGATGAGCCTTTCGCTGGCCAAGACTTTCAACACAGCACCACCATTCGGGCAAGGAGGAGGAGAAAGGAAGACCATCTTTGCGTCCTGGCCCGTCCTTCTGTGCGAGACGCCTCTCCGCCTCTTCGCTCCCTGCAAGGCTGTAGTGTGCGCGCCGGCACGCGGAAGCGAGAGGGCAGGTGCAGAGAGCACCGCGATCTGACGGCGCCGTGCAGGCTGGAAAGGAAAGAGGGCTGCCACTGGAATGTGGTGCAAGTACAGGTTTGCACGCGTCGAGGGTAAGCTCTGGGTGAGCTTGTTGACCTAAAGCTGTTCTCTGTGCCAGACGTAGCCGAGAATCTTTCCGTTGAGATTCAGGCTACCGCGCAAACAGAATGTGGTGCTACCTAGCGCTGCGAGGGAAAGGGCATAGCCCAGGCGTGTTTCGGCAGAAGCAGCAGCACGGAGGGTTTCTCTGCCGGCACCGCGGCTCCCTGTGCGAGAAGTAGACGACGGCTCGACTCCGGCAGAATGAAAGCGCGACACGGTACGAAGAGCGTAAGAATGAAGGCAGAGCACCGAGCTGCCGTGCGCCATCGCGCAGGCTGCAAGAGGAAGCGTGCCTGGCCACCGGCTCCTTTGCGGATTCACGTTAGCACTTGAAAACAGAAAGTTCCACTCGCAGCTACTGGTGCTGCTACCTCTTTCTCTTCCAGCTTTCCCTGGAAAGAACTGTGCCCAGGTTTAGGCTTCAACGCGCCGAGGTAACAGTGGCAGATGCGGCAGAGAATGGAAATACAGCGTGCAGCGGGCGGTTTCTGGTGCTTTACGGGAGGCAAGGGGAAAGTGCAGCGCAGCAGTGGCTTTTACTTCTGGAGCCTTTTGCTTTGGTAGCAGCAGCTGCTGCAAGTGGGCAACGGAGCTGCGAGAGTGCATCATGTGACGGCACATCTCTCTGAGAGAGGAGCTTTCGAGCCGCAGCGCGTTGCGCCCGGTTTCAAGGCTACTTGGAGGAGTGGGGGGTACTTGAAGAACGCCTTCTTTCTGGGCGCGTCCTTCTGGGTGTGCTCAAGCTGCATGGACTAGGCAGCACTGGAGGTGTAAGAACCTGTATCTGGCCAGCTTGTGTGCTGGAGTGCAAGGGCTGCGCCTTCCTTTCTGAAGCAGCCCAGAGCATTCTCAGCGGAACCTGCTTGTGAAGCAGCTCTCGGCTGGACATTTGCGAGTCGCTGCACTGAAGTGCATGAAGCCGGTGCCCAGCTGCTTCGTCCTTCGCTTTCTGGGCTCTGGACAGAACTGAAGCGCAGCGATGGCTTGGAGCTTTGCCGCTCTTCAGCGTGAACACTGCACGCAGCCACAGGCTGGACATTTGCGAGTCGCTGCACTGAAGTGCATGAAGCCGGTGCCCAGCTGCTTCGTCCTTCGCCTTCTGGGCTCTGGACAGAACTGAAGCGCAGCGATGGCTTGGAGCTTTGCCGCTCTTCAGCGCGAACACTGCACGCAGCCACAGGCTGCTGTGCACGGCTTTTCCTCAGCTCGACGTACAGTCATTGTCTTGCTGTTTCCCAGCGTCGAAAGTGTCCGTGTAGCTCCCGCTCAGCGAAATGCGTCAGGAGAGAAACACTTGCTGGATGAGCCTTTCGCTGGCCAAGACTTTCAACACAGCACCACCATTCGGGCAAGGAGGAGGAGAAAGGAAGACCACCTTTGCGTCCTGGCCCGTCCTTCTGTGCGAGACGCCTCTCCGCCTCTTCGCTCCCTGCAAGGCTGTAGTGTGCGCGCCGGCACGCGGAAGCGAGAGGGCAGGTGCAGAGAGCACCGCGATCTGACGGCGCCGTGCAGGCTGGAAAGGAAAGAGGGCTGCCACTGGAATGTGGTGCAAGTACAGGTTTGCACGCGTCGAGGGTAAGCTCTGGGTGAGCTTGTTGACCTAAAGCTGTTCTCTGTGCCAGACGTAGCCGAGAATCTTTCCGTTGAGATTCAGGCTACCGCGCAAACAGAATGTGGTGCTACCTAGCGCTGCGAGGGAAAGGGCATAGCCCAGGCGTGTTTCGGCAGAAGCAGCAGCACGGAGGGTTTCTCTGCCGGCACCGCGGCTCCCTGTGCGAGAAGTAGACGACGGCTCGACTCCGGCAGAATGAAAGCGCGACACGGTACGAAGAGCGTAAGAATGAAGGCAGAGCACCGAGCTGCCGTGCGCCATCGCGCAGGCTGCAAGAGGAAGCGTGCCTGGCCACCGGCTCCTTTGCGGATTCACGTTAGCACTTGAAAACAGAAAGTTCCACTCGCAGCTACTGGTGCTGCTACCTCTTTCTCTTCCAGCTTTCCCTGGAAAGAACTGTGCCCAGGTTTAGGCTTCAACGCGCCGAGGTAACAGTGGCAGATGCGGCAGAGAATGGAAATACAGCGTGCAGCGGGCGGTTTCTGGTGCTTTACGGGAGGCAAGGGGAAAGTGCAGCGCAGCAGTGGCTTTTACTTCTGGAGCCTTTTGCTTTGGTAGCAGCAGCTGCTGCAAGTGGGCAACGGAGCTGCGAGAGTGCATCATGTGACGGCACATCTCTCTGAGAGAGGAGCTTTCGAGCCGCAGCGCGTTGCGCCCGGTTTCAAGGCTACTTGGAGGAGTGGGGGGTACTTGAAGAACGCCTTCTTTCTGGGCGCGTCCTTCTGGGTGTGCTCAAGCTGCATGGACTCGGCAGCACTGGAGGTGTAAGAACCTGTTTCTGGCCAGCTTGTGTGCTGGAGTGCAAGGGCTGCGCCTTCCTTTCTGAAGCAGCCCAGAGCATTCTCAGCGGAACCTGCTTGTGAAGCAGCTCTCGGCTGGACATTTGCGAGTCGCTGCACTGAAGTGCATGAAGCCGGTGCCCAGCTGCTTCGTCCTTCGCTTTCTGGGCTCTGGACAGAACTGAAGCGCAGCGATGGCTTGGAGCTTTGCCGCTCTTCAGCGTGAACACTGCACGCAGCCACAGGCTGGACATTTGCGAGTCGCTGCACTGAAGTGCATGAAGCCGGTGCCCAGCTGCTTCGTCCTTCGCCTTCTGGGCTCTGGACAGAACTGAAGCGCAGCGATGGCTTGGAGCTTTGCCGCTCTTCAGCGCGAACACTGCACGCAGCCACAGGCTGCTGTGCACGGCTTTTCCTCAGCTCGACGTACCGTCATTCTCTTGCTGTTTCTCAGCGTCGAAAGTGTCCGTGTAGCTCTCGCTCAGCGAAATGCGTCAGGAGAGAAACGCTTGCTGGATGAGCCTTTCGCTGGCCAAGACTTTCAACACAGCACCACCATTCGGGCAAGGAGGAGGAGAAAGGAAGACCATCTTTGCGTCCTGGCCCGTCCTTCTGTGCGAGACGCCTCTCCGCCTCTTCGCTCCCTGCAAGGCTGTAGTGTGCGCGCCGGCACTCGGAAGCGAGAGGGCAGGTGCAGAGAGCACCGCGATCTGACGGCGCCGTGCAGGCTGGAAAGGAAAGAGGGCTGCCACTGGAATGTGGTGCAAGTACAGGTTTGCACGCGTCGAGGGTAAGCTCTGGGTGAGCTTGTTGACCTAAAGCTGTTCTCTGTGCCAGACGTAGCCGAGAATCTTTCCGTTGAGATTCAGGCTACCGCGCAAACAGAATGTGGTGCTACCTAGCGCTGCGAGGGAAAGGGCATAGCCCAGGCGTGTTTCGGCAGAAGCAGCAGCACGGAGGGTTTCTCTGCCGGCACCGCGGCTCCCTGTGCGAGAAGTAGACGACGGCTCGACTCCGGCAGAATGAAAGCGCGACACGGTACGAAGAGCGTAAGAATGAAGGCAGAGCACCGAGCTGCCGTGCGCCATCGCGCAGGCTGCAAGAGGAAGCGTGCCTGGCCACCGGCTCCTTTGCGGATTCACGTTAGCACTTGAAAACAGAAAGTTCCACTCGCAGCTACTGGTGCTGCTACCTCTTTCTCTTCCAGCTTTCCCTGGAAAGAACTGTGCCCAGGTTTAGGCTTCAACGCGCCGAGGTAACAGTGGCAGATGCGGCAGAGAATGGAAATACAGCGTGCAGCGGGCGGTTTCTGGTGCTTTACGGGAGGCAAGGGGAAAGTGCAGCGCAGCAGTGGCTTTTACTTCTGGAGCCTTTTGCTTTGGTAGCAGCAGCTGCTGCAAGTGGGCAACGGAGCTGCGAGAGTGCATCATGTGACGGCACATCTCTCTGAGAGAGGAGCTTTCGAGCCGCAGCGCGTTGCGCCCGGTTTCAAGGCTACTTGGAGGAGTGGGGGGTACTTGAAGAACGCCTTCTTTCTGGGCGCGCCCTACTGGGTGTGCTCAAGCTGCATGGACTCGGCAGCACTGGAGGTGTAAGAACCTGTTTCTGGCCAGCTTGTGTGCTGGAGTGCAAGGGCTGCGCCTTCCTTTCTGAAGCAGCCCAGAGCATTCTCAGCGGAACCTGCTTGTGAAGCAGCTCTCGGCTGGACATTTGCGAGTCGCTGCACTGAAGTGCATGAAGCCGGTGCCCAGCTGCTTCGTCCTTCGCCTTCTGGGCTCTGGACAGAACTGAAGCGCAGCGATGGCTTGGAGCTTTGCCGCTCTTCAGCGCGAACACTGCACGCAGCCACAGGCTGCTGTGCACGGCTTTTCCTCAGCTCGACGTACCGTCATTCTCTTGCTGTTTCCCAGCGTCGAAAGTGTCCGTGTAGCTCTCGCTCAGCGAAATGCGTCAGGAGAGAAACGCTTGCTGGATGAGCCTTTCGCTGGCCAAGACTTTCAACACAGCACCACCATTCGGGCAAGGAGGAGGAGAAAGGAAGACCATCTTTGCGTCCTGGCCCGTCCTTCTGTGCGAGACGCCTCTCCGCCTCTTCGCTCCCTGCAAGGCTGTAGTGTGCGCGCCGGCACTCGGAAGCGAGAGGGCAGGTGCAGAGAGCACCGCGATCTGACGGCGCCGTGCAGGCTGGAAAGGAAAGAGGGCTGCCACTGGAATGTGGTGCAAGTACAGGTTTGCACGCGTCGAGGGTAAGCTCTGGGTGAGCTTGTTGACCTAAAGCTGTTCTCTGTGCCAGACGTAGCCGAGAATCTTTCCGTTGAGATTCAGGCTACCGCGCAAACAGAATGTGGTGCTACCTAGCGCTGCGAGGGAAAGGGCATAGCCCAGGCGTGTTTCGGCAGAAGCAGCAGCACGGAGGGTTTCTCTGCCGGCACCGCGGCTCCCTGTGCGAGAAGTAGACGACGGCTCGACTCCGGCAGAATGAAAGCGCGACACGGTACGAAGAGCGTAAGAATGAAGGCAGAGCACCGAGCTGCCGTGCGCCATCGCGCAGGCTGCAAGAGGAAGCGTGCCTGGCCACCGGCTCCTTTGCGGATTCACGTTAGCACTTGAAAACAGAAAGTTCCACTCGCAGCTACTGGTGCTGCTACCTCTTTCTCTTCCAGCTTTCCCTGGAAAGAACTGTGCCCAGGTTTAGGCTTCAACGCGCCGAGGTAACAGTGGCAGATGCGGCAGAGAATGGAAATACAGCGTGCAGCGGGCGGTTTCTGGTGCTTTACGGGAGGCAAGGGGAAAGTGCAGCGCAGCAGTGGCTTTTACTTCTGGAGCCTTTTGCTTTGGTAGCAGCAGCTGCTGCAAGTGGGCAACGGAGCTGCGAGAGTGCATCATGTGACGGCACATCTCTCTGAGAGAGGAGCTTTCGAGCCGCAGCGCGTTGCGCCCGGTTTCAAGGCTACTTGGAGGAGTGGGGGGTACTTGAAGAACGCCTTCTTTCTGGGCGCGTCCTTCTGGGTGTGCTCAAGCTGCATGGACTCGGCAGCACTGGAGGTGTAAGAACCTGTTTCTGGCCAGCTTGTGTGCTGGAGTGCAAGGGCTGCGCCTTCCTTTCTGAAGCAGCCCAGAGCATTCTCAGCGGAACCTGCTTGTGAAGCAGCTCTCGGCTGGACATTTGCGAGTCTCTCCACTGAAGTGCATGAAGCCGGTGCCCAGCTGCTTCGTCCTTCGCCTTCTGGGCTCTGGACAGAACTGAAGCGCAGCGATGGCTTGGAGCTTTGCCGCTCTTCAGCGTGAACACTGCACGCAGCCACAGGCTGGACATTTGCGAGTCGCTGCACTGAAGTGCATGAAGCCGGTGCCCAGCTGCTTCGTCCTTCGCCTTCTGGGCTCTGGACAGAACTGAAGCGCAGCGATGGCTTGGAGCTTTGCCGCTCTTCAGCGCGAACACTGCACGCAGCCACAGGCTGCTGTGCACGGCTTTTCCTCAGCTCGACGTACCGTCATTCTCTTGCTGTTTCCCAGCGTCGAAAGTGTCCGTGTAGCTCTCGCTCAGCGAAATGCGTCAGGAGAGAAACGCTTGCTGGATGAGCCTTTCGCTGGCCAAGACTTTCAACACAGCACCACCATTCGGGCAAGGAGGAGGAGAAAGGAAGACCATCTTTGCGTCCTGGCCCGTCCTTCTGTGCGAGACGCCTCTCCGCCTCTTCGCTCCCTGCAAGGCTGTAGTGTGCGCGCCGGCACTCGGAAGCGAGAGGGCAGGTGCAGAGAGCACCGCGATCTGACGGCGCCGTGCAGGCTGGAAAGGAAAGAGGGCTGCCACTGGAATGTGGTGCAAGTACAGGTTTGCACGCGTCGAGGGTAAGCTCTGGGTGAGCTTGTTGACCTAAAGCTGTTCTCTGTGCCAGACGTAGCCGAGAATCTTTCCGTTGAGATTCAGGCTACCGCGCAAACAGAATGTGGTGCTACCTAGCGCTGCGAGGGAAAGGGCATAGCCCAGGCGTGTTTCGGCAGAAGCAGCAGCACGGAGGGTTTCTCTGCCGGCACCGCGGCTCCCTGTGCGAGAAGTAGACGACGGCTCGACTCCGGCAGAATGAAAGCGCGACACGGTACGAAGAGCGTAAGAATGAAGGCAGAGCACCGAGCTGCCGTGCGCCATCGCGCAGGCTGCAAGAGGAAGCGTGCCTGGCCACCGGCTCCTTTGCGGATTCACGTTAGCACTTGAAAACAGAAAGTTCCACTCGCAGCTACTGGTGCTGCTACCTCTTTCTCTTCCAGCTTTCCCTGGAAAGAACTGTGCCCAGGTTTAGGCTTCAACGCGCCGAGGTAACAGTGGCAGATGCGGCAGAGAATGGAAATACAGCGTGCAGCGGGCGGTTTCTGGTGCTTTACGGGAGGCAAGGGGAAAGTGCAGCGCAGCAGTGGCTTTTACTTCTGGAGCCTTTTGCTTTGGTAGCAGCAGCTGCTGCAAGTGGGCAACGGAGCTGCGAGAGTGCATCATGTGACGGCACATCTCTCTGAGAGAGGAGCTTTCGAGCCGCAGCGCGTTGCGCCCGGTTTCAAGGCTACTTGGAGGAGTGGGGGGTACTTGAAGAACGCCTTCTTTCTGGGCGCGCCCTACTGGGTGTGCTCAAGCTGCATGGACTCGGCAGCACTGGAGGTGTAAGAACCTGTTTCTGGCCAGCTTGTGTGCTGGAGTGCAAGGGCTGCGCCTTCCTTTCTGAAGCAGCCCAGAGCATTCTCAGCGGAACCTGCTTGTGAAGCAGCTCTCGGCTGGACATTTGCGAGTCGCTGCACTGAAGTGCATGAAGCCGGTGCCCAGCTGCTTCGTCCTTCGCCTTCTGGGCTCTGGACAGAACTGAAGCGCAGCGATGGCTTGGAGCTTTGCCGCTCTTCAGCGCGAACACTGCACGCAGCCACAGGCTGGACATTTGCGAGTCGCTGCACTGAAGTGCATGAAGCCGGTGCCCAGCTGCTTCGTCCTTCGCCTTCTGGGCTCTGGACAGAACTGAAGCGCAGCGATGGCTTGGAGCTTTGCCGCTCTTCAGCGCGAACACTGCACGCAGCCACAGGCTGCTGTGCACGGCTTTTCCTCAGCTCGACGTACAGTCATTGTCTTGCTGTTTCCCAGCGTCGAAAGTGTCCGTGTAGCTCCCGCTCAGCGAAATGCGTCAGGAGAGAAACACTTGCTGGATGAGCCTTTCGCTGGCCAAGACTTTCAACACAGCACCACCATTCGGGCAAGGAGGAGGAGAAAGGAAGACCACCTTTGCGTCCTGGCCCGTCCTTCTGTGCGAGACGCCTCTCCGCCTCTTCGCTCCCTGCAAGGCTGTAGTGTGCGCGCCGGCACGCGGAAGCGAGAGGGCAGGTGCAGAGAGCACCGCGATCTGACGGCGCCGTGCAGGCTGGAAAGGAAAGAGGGCTGCCACTGGAATGTGGTGCAAGTACAGGTTTGCACGCGTCGAGGGTAAGCTCTGGGTGAGCTTGTTGACCTAAAGCTGTTCTCTGTGCCAGACGTAGCCGAGAATCTTTCCGTTGAGATTCAGGCTACCGCGCAAACAGAATGTGGTGCTACCTAGCGCTGCGAGGGAAAGGGCATAGCCCAGGCGTGTTTCGGCAGAAGCAGCAGCACGGAGGGTTTCTCTGCCGGCACCGCGGCTCCCTGTGCGAGAAGTAGACGACGGCTCGACTCCGGCAGAATGAAAGCGCGACACGGTACGAAGAGCGTAAGAATGAAGGCAGAGCACCGAGCTGCCGTGCGCCATCGCGCAGGCTGCAAGAGGAAGCGTGCCTGGCCACCGGCTCCTTTGCGGATTCACGTTAGCACTTGAAAACAGAAAGTTCCACTCGCAGCTACTGGTGCTGCTACCTCTTTCTCTTCCAGCTTTCCCTGGAAAGAACTGTGCCCAGGTTTAGGCTTCAACGCGCCGAGGTAACAGTGGCAGATGCGGCAGAGAATGGAAATACAGCGTGCAGCGGGCGGTTTCTGGTGCTTTACGGGAGGCAAGGGGAAAGTGCAGCGCAGCAGTGGCTTTTACTTCTGGAGCCTTTTGCTTTGGTAGCAGCAGCTGCTGCAAGTGGGCAACGGAGCTGCGAGAGTGCATCATGTGACGGCACATCTCTCTGAGAGAGGAGCTTTCGAGCCGCAGCGCGTTGCACCCGGTTTCAAGGCTACTTGGAGGAGTGGGGGGTACTTGAAGAACGCCTTCTTTCTGGGCGCGTCCTTCTGGGTGTGCTCAAGCTGCATGGACTCGGCAGCACTGGAGGTGTAAGAACCTGTTTCTGGCCAGCTTGTGTGCTGGAGTGCAAGGGCTGCGCCTTCCTTTCTGAAGCAGCCCAGAGCATTCTCAGCGGAACCTGCTTGTGAAGCAGCTCTCGGCTGGACATTTGCGAGTCGCTGCACTGAAGTGCATGAAGCCGGTGCCCAGCTGCTTCGTCCTTCGCTTTCTGGGCTCTGGACAGAACTGAAGCGCAGCGATGGCTTGGAGCTTTGCCGCTCTTCAGCGTGAACACTGCACGCAGCCACAGGCTGGACATTTGCGAGTCGCTGCACTGAAGTGCATGAAGCCGGTGCCCAGCTGCTTCGTCCTTCGCCTTCTGGGCTCTGGACAGAACTGAAGCGCAGCGATGGCTTGGAGCTTTGCCGCTCTTCAGCGCGAACACTGCACGCAGCCACAGGCTGCTGTGCACGGCTTTTCCTCAGCTCGACGTACCGTCATTCTCTTGCTGTTTCTCAGCGTCGAAAGTGTCCGTGTAGCTCTCGCTCAGCGAAATGCGTCAGGAGAGAAACGCTTGCTGGATGAGCCTTTCGCTGGCCAAGACTTTCAACACAGCACCACCATTCGGGCAAGGAGGAGGAGAAAGGAAGACCATCTTTGCGTCCTGGCCCGTCCTTCTGTGCGAGACGCCTCTCCGCCTCTTCGCTCCCTGCAAGGCTGTAGTGTGCGCGCCGGCACTCGGAAGCGAGAGGGCAGGTGCAGAGAGCACCGCGATCTGACGGCGCCGTGCAGGCTGGAAAGGAAAGAGGGCTGCCACTGGAATGTGGTGCAAGTACAGGTTTGCACGCGTCGAGGGTAAGCTCTGGGTGAGCTTGTTGACCTAAAGCTGTTCTCTGTGCCAGACGTAGCCGAGAATCTTTCCGTTGAGATTCAGGCTACCGCGCAAACAGAATGTGGTGCTACCTAGCGCTGCGAGGGAAAGGGCATAGCCCAGGCGTGTTTCGGCAGAAGCAGCAGCACGGAGGGTTTCTCTGCCGGCACCGCGGCTCCCTGTGCGAGAAGTAGACGACGGCTCGACTCCGGCAGAATGAAAGCGCGACACGGTACGAAGAGCGTAAGAATGAAGGCAGAGCACCGAGCTGCCGTGCGCCATCGCGCAGGCTGCAAGAGGAAGCGTGCCTGGCCACCGGCTCCTTTGCGGATTCACGTTAGCACTTGAAAACAGAAAGTTCCACTCGCAGCTACTGGTGCTGCTACCTCTTTCTCTTCCAGCTTTCCCTGGAAAGAACTGTGCCCAGGTTTAGGCTTCAACGCGCCGAGGTAACAGTGGCAGATGCGGCAGAGAATGGAAATACAGCGTGCAGCGGGCGGTTTCTGGTGCTTTACGGGAGGCAAGGGGAAAGTGCAGCGCAGCAGTGGCTTTTACTTCTGGAGCCTTTTGCTTTGGTAGCAGCAGCTGCTGCAAGTGGGCAACGGAGCTGCGAGAGTGCATCATGTGACGGCACATCTCTCTGAGAGAGGAGCTTTCGAGCCGCAGCGCGTTGCGCCCGGTTTCAAGGCTACTTGGAGGAGTGGGGGGTACTTGAAGAACGCCTTCTTTCTGGGCGCGCCCTACTGGGTGTGCTCAAGCTGCATGGACTCGGCAGCACTGGAGGTGTAAGAACCTGTTTCTGGCCAGCTTGTGTGCTGGAGTGCAAGGGCTGCGCCTTCCTTTCTGAAGCAGCCCAGAGCATTCTCAGCGGAACCTGCTTGTGAAGCAGCTCTCGGCTGGACATTTGCGAGTCGCTGCACTGAAGTGCATGAAGCCGGTGCCCAGCTGCTTCGTCCTTCGCCTTCTGGGCTCTGGACAGAACTGAAGCGCAGCGATGGCTTGGAGCTTTGCCGCTCTTCAGCGTGAACACTGCACGCAGCCACAGGCTGGACATTTGCGAGTCGCTGCACTGAAGTGCATGAAGCCGGTGCCCAGCTGCTTCGTCCTTCGCCTTCTGGGCTCTGGACAGAACTGAAGCGCAGCGATGGCTTGGAGCTTTGCCGCTCTTCAGCGCGAACACTGCACGCAGCCACAGGCTGCTGTGCACGGCTTTTCCTCAGCTCGACGTACCGTCATTCTCTTGCTGTTTCTCAGCGTCGAAAGTGTCCGTGTAGCTCTCGCTCAGCGAAATGCGTCAGGAGAGAAACGCTTGCTGGATGAGCCTTTCGCTGGCCAAGACTTTCAACACAGCACCACCATTCGGGCAAGGAGGAGGAGAAAGGAAGACCATCTTTGCGTCCTGGCCCGTCCTTCTGTGCGAGACGCCTCTCCGCCTCTTCGCTCCCTGCAAGGCTGTAGTGTGCGCGCCGGCACTCGGAAGCGAGAGGGCAGGTGCAGAGAGCACCGCGATCTGACGGCGCCGTGCAGGCTGGAAAGGAAAGAGGGCTGCCACTGGAATGTGGTGCAAGTACAGGTTTGCACGCGTCGAGGGTAAGCTCTGGGTGAGCTTGTTGACCTAAAGCTGTTCTCTGTGCCAGACGTAGCCGAGAATCTTTCCGTTGAGATTCAGGCTACCGCGCAAACAGAATGTGGTGCTACCTAGCGCTGCGAGGGAAAGGGCATAGCCCAGGCGTGTTTCGGCAGAAGCAGCAGCACGGAGGGTTTCTCTGCCGGCACCGCGGCTCCCTGTGCGAGAAGTAGACGACGGCTCGACTCCGGCAGAATGAAAGCGCGACACGGTACGAAGAGCGTAAGAATGAAGGCAGAGCACCGAGCTGCCGTGCGCCATCGCGCAGGCTGCAAGAGGAAGCGTGCCTGGCCACCGGCTCCTTTGCGGATTCACGTTAGCACTTGAAAACAGAAAGTTCCACTCGCAGCTACTGGTGCTGCTACCTCTTTCTCTTCCAGCTTTCCCTGGAAAGAACTGTGCCCAGGTTTAGGCTTCAACGCGCCGAGGTAACAGTGGCAGATGCGGCAGAGAATGGAAATACAGCGTGCAGCGGGCGGTTTCTGGTGCTTTACGGGAGGCAAGGGGAAAGTGCAGCGCAGCAGTGGCTTTTACTTCTGGAGCCTTTTGCTTTGGTAGCAGCAGCTGCTGCAAGTGGGCAACGGAGCTGCGAGAGTGCATCATGTGACGGCACATCTCTCTGAGAGAGGAGCTTTCGAGCCGCAGCGCGTTGCGCCCGGTTTCAAGGCTACTTGGAGGAGTGGGGGGTACTTGAAGAACGCCTTCTTTCTGGGCGCGCCCTACTGGGTGTGCTCAAGCTGCATGGACTCGGCAGCACTGGAGGTGTAAGAACCTGTTTCTGGCCAGCTTGTGTGCTGGAGTGCAAGGGCTGCGCCTTCCTTTCTGAAGCAGCCCAGAGCATTCTCAGCGGAACCTGCTTGTGAAGCAGCTCTCGGCTGGACATTTGCGAGTCGCTCCACTGAAGTGCATGAAGCCGGTGCCCAGCTGCTTCGTCCTTCGCCTTCTGGGCTCTGGACAGAACTGAAGCGCAGCGATGGCTTGGAGCTTTGCCGCTCTTCAGCGCGAACACTGCACGCAGCCACAGGCTGCTGTGCACGGCTTTTCCTCAGCTCGACGTACCGTCATTCTCTTGCTGTTTCTCAGCGTCGAAAGTGTCCGTGTAGCTCTCGCTCAGCGAAATGCGTCAGGAGAGAAACGCTTGCTGGATGAGCCTTTCGCTGGCCAAGACTTTCAACACAGCACCACCATTCGGGCAAGGAGGAGGAGAAAGGAAGACCATCTTTGCGTCCTGGCCCGTCCTTCTGTGCGAGACGCCTCTCCGCCTCTTCGCTCCCTGCAAGGCTGTAGTGTGCGCGCCGGCACTCGGAAGCGAGAGGGCAGGTGCAGAGAGCACCGCGATCTGACGGCGCCGTGCAGGCTGGAAAGGAAAGAGGGCTGCCACTGGAATGTGGTGCAAGTACAGGTTTGCACGCGTCGAGGGTAAGCTCTGGGTGAGCTTGTTGACCTAAAGCTGTTCTCTGTGCCAGACGTAGCCGAGAATCTTTCCGTTGAGATTCAGGCTACCGCGCAAACAGAATGTGGTGCTACCTAGCGCTGCGAGGGAAAGGGCATAGCCCAGGCGTGTTTCGGCAGAAGCAGCAGCACGGAGGGTTTCTCTGCCGGCACCGCGGCTCCCTGTGCGAGAAGTAGACGACGGCTCGACTCCGGCAGAATGAAAGCGCGACACGGTACGAAGAGCGTAAGAATGAAGGCAGAGCACCGAGCTGCCGTGCGCCATCGCGCAGGCTGCAAGAGGAAGCGTGCCTGGCCACCGGCTCCTTTGCGGATTCACGTTAGCACTTGAAAACAGAAAGTTCCACTCGCAGCTACTGGTGCTGCTACCTCTTTCTCTTCCAGCTTTCCCTGGAAAGAACTGTGCCCAGGTTTAGGCTTCAACGCGCCGAGGTAACAGTGGCAGATGCGGCAGAGAATGGAAATACAGCGTGCAGCGGGCGGTTTCTGGTGCTTTACGGGAGGCAAGGGGAAAGTGCAGCGCAGCAGTGGCTTTTACTTCTGGAGCCTTTTGCTTTGGTAGCAGCAGCTGCTGCAAGTGGGCAACGGAGCTGCGAGAGTGCATCATGTGACGGCACATCTCTCTGAGAGAGGAGCTTTCGAGCCGCAGCGCGTTGCGCCCGGTTTCAAGGCTACTTGGAGGAGTGGGGGGTACTTGAAGAACGCCTTCTTTCTGGGCGCGTCCTTCTGGGTGTGCTCAAGCTGCATGGACTCGGCAGCACTGGAGGTGTAAGAACCTGTTTCTGGCCAGCTTGTGTGCTGGAGTGCAAGGGCTGCGCCTTCCTTTCTGAAGCAGCCCAGAGCATTCTCAGCGGAACCTGCTTGTGAAGCAGCTCTCGGCTGGACATTTGCGAGTCGCTCCACTGAAGTGCATGAAGCCGGTGCCCAGCTGCTTCGTCCTTCGCCTTCTGGTCTCTGGACAGAACTGAAGCGCAGCGATGGCTTGGAGCTTTGCCGCTCTTCAGCGCGAACACTGCACGCAGCCACAGGCTGCTGTGCACGGCTTTTCCTCAGCTCGACGTACCGTCATTCTCTTGCTGTTTCTCAGCGTCGAAAGTGTCCGTGTAGCTCTCGCTCAGCGAAATGCGTCAGGAGAGAAACACTTGCTGGATGAGCCTTTCGCTGGCCAAGACTTTCAACACAGCACCACCATTCGGGCAAGGAGGAGGAGAAAGGAAGACCATCTTTGCGTCCTGGCCCGTCCTTCTGTGCGAGACGCCTCTCCGCCTCTTCGCTCCCTGCAAGGCTGTAGTGTGCGCGCCGGCACGCGGAAGCGAGAGGGCAGGTGCAGAGAGCACCGCGATCTGACGGCGCCGTGCAGGCTGGAAAGGAAAGAGGGCTGCCACTGGAATGTGGTGCAAGTACAGGTTTGCACGCGTCGAGGGTAAGCTCTGGGTGAGCTTGTTGACCTAAAGCTGTTCTCTGTGCCAGACGTAGCCGAGAATCTTTCCGTTGAGATTCAGGCTACCGCGCAAACAGAATGTGGTGCTACCTAGCGCTGCGAGGGAAAGGGCATAGCCCAGGCGTGTTTCGGCAGAAGCAGCAGCACGGAGGGTTTCTCTGCCGGCACCGCGGCTCCCTGTGCGAGAAGTAGACGACGGCTCGACTCCGGCAGAATGAAAGCGCGACACGGTACGAAGAGCGTAAGAATGAAGGCAGAGCACCGAGCTGCCGTGCGCCATCGCGCAGGCTGCAAGAGGAAGCGTGCCTGGCCACCGGCTCCTTTGCGGATTCACGTTAGCACTTGAAAACAGAAAGTTCCACTCGCAGCTACTGGTGCTGCTACCTCTTTCTCTTCCAGCTTTCCCTGGAAAGAACTGTGCCCAGGTTTAGGCTTCAACGCGCCGAGGTAACAGTGGCAGATGCGGCAGAGAATGGAAATACAGCGTGCAGCGGGCGGTTTCTGGTGCTTTACGGGAGGCAAGGGGAAAGTGCAGCGCAGCAGTGGCTTTTACTTCTGGAGCCTTTTGCTTTGGTAGCAGCAGCTGCTGCAAGTGGGCAACGGAGCTGCGAGAGTGCATCATGTGACGGCACATCTCTCTGAGAGAGGAGCTTTCGAGCCGCAGCGCGTTGCGCCCGGTTTCAAGGCTACTTGGAGGAGTGGGGGGTACTTGAAGAACGCCTTCTTTCTGGGCGCGTCCTTCTGGGTGTGCTCAAGCTGCATGGACTCGGCAGCACTGGAGGTGTAAGAACCTGTTTCTGGCCAGCTTGTGTGCTGGAGTGCAAGGGCTGCGCCTTCCTTTCTGAAGCAGCCCAGAGCATTCTCAGCGGAACCTGCTTGTGAAGCAGCTCTCGGCTGGACATTTGCGAGTCGCTGCACTGAAGTGCATGAAGCCGGTGCCCAGCTGCTTCGTCCTTCGCTTTCTGGGCTCTGGACAGAACTGAAGCGCAGCGATGGCTTGGAGCTTTGCCGCTCTTCAGCGTGAACACTGCACGCAGCCACAGGCTGGACATTTGCGAGTCGCTGCACTGAAGTGCATGAAGCCGGTGCCCAGCTGCTTCGTCCTTCGCCTTCTGGGCTCTGGACAGAACTGAAGCGCAGCGATGGCTTGGAGCTTTGCCGCTCTTCAGCGCGAACACTGCACGCAGCCACAGGCTGCTGTGCACGGCTTTTCCTCAGCTCGACGTACCGTCATTCTCTTGCTGTTTCCCAGCGTCGAAAGTGTCCGTGTAGCTCTCGCTCACCGAAATGCGTCAGGAGAGAAACGCTTGCTGGATGAGCCTTTCGCTGGCCAAGACTTTCAACACAGCACCACCATTCGGGCAAGGAGGAGGAGAAAGGAAGACCATCTTTGCGTCCTGGCCCGTCCTTCTGTGCGAGACGCCTCTCCGCCTCTTCGCTCCCTGCAAGGCTGTAGTGTGCGCGCCGGCACGCGGAAGCGAGAGGGCAGGTGCAGAGAGCACCGCGATCTGACGGCGCCGTGCAGGCTGGAAAGGAAAGAGGGCTGCCACTGGAATGTGGTGCAAGTACAGGTTTGCACGCGTCGAGGGTAAGCTCTGGGTGAGCTTGTTGACCTAAAGCTGTTCTCTGTGCCAGACGTAGCCGAGAATCTTTCCGTTGAGATTCAGGCTACCGCGCAAACAGAATGTGGTGCTACCTAGCGCTGCGAGGGAAAGGGCATAGCCCAGGCGTGTTTCGGCAGAAGCAGCAGCACGGAGGGTTTCTCTGCCGGCACCGCGGCTCCCTGTGCGAGAAGTAGACGACGGCTCGACTCCGGCAGAATGAAAGCGCGACACGGTACGAAGAGCGTAAGAATGAAGGCAGAGCACCGAGCTGCCGTGCGCCATCGCGCAGGCTGCAAGAGGAAGCGTGCCTGGCCACCGGCTCCTTTGCGGATTCACGTTAGCACTTGAAAACAGAAAGTTCCACTCGCAGCTACTGGTGCTGCTACCTCTTTCTCTTCCAGCTTTCCCTGGAAAGAACTGTGCCCAGGTTTAGGCTTCAACGCGCCGAGGTAACAGTGGCAGATGCGGCAGAGAATGGAAATACAGCGTGCAGCGGGCGGTTTCTGGTGCTTTACGGGAGGCAAGGGGAAAGTGCAGCGCAGCAGTGGCTTTTACTTCTGGAGCCTTTTGCTTTGGTAGCAGCAGCTGCTGCAAGTGGGCAACGGAGCTGCGAGAGTGCATCATGTGACGGCACATCTCTCTGAGAGAGGAGCTTTCGAGCCGCAGCGCGTTGCGCCCGGTTTCAAGGCTACTTGGAGGAGTGGGGGGTACTTGAAGAACGCCTTCTTTCTGGGCGCGTCCTTCTGGGTGTGCTCAAGCTGCATGGACTCGGCAGCACTGGAGGTGTAAGAACCTGTTTCTGGCCAGCTTGTGTGCTGGAGTGCAAGGGCTGCGCCTTCCTTTCTGAAGCAGCCCAGAGCATTCTCAGCGGAACCTGCTTGTGAAGCAGCTCTCGGCTGGACATTTGCGAGTCGCTGCACTGAAGTGCATGAAGCCGGTGCCCAGCTGCTTCGTCCTTCGCCTTCTGGGCTCTGGACAGAACTGAAGCGCAGCGATGGCTTGGAGCTTTGCCGCTCTTCAGCGCGAACACTGCACGCAGCCACAGGCTGCTGTGCACGGCTTTTCCTCAGCTCGACGTACAGTCATTGTCTTGCTGTTTCCCAGCGTCGAAAGTGTCCGTGTAGCTCTCGCTCAGCGAAATGCGTCAGGAGAGAAACACTTGCTGGATGAGCCTTTCGCTGGCCAAGACTTTCAACACAGCACCACCATTCGGGCAAGGAGGAGGAGAAAGGAAGACCACCTTTGCGTCCTGGCCCGTCCTTCTGTGCGAGACGCCTCTCCGCCTCTTCGCTCCCTGCAAGGCTGTAGTGTGCGCGCCGGCACGCGGAAGCGAGAGGGCAGGTGCAGAGAGCACCGCGATCTGACGGCGCCGTGCAGGCTGGAAAGGAAAGAGCGCTGCCACTGGAATGTGGTGCAAGTACAGGTTTGCACGCGTCGAGGGTAAGCTCTGGGTGAGCTTGTTGACCTAAAGCTGTTCTCTGTGCCAGACGTAGCCGAGAATCTTTCCGTTGAGATTCAGGCTACCGCGCAAACAGAATGTGGTGCTACCTAGCGCTGCGAGGGAAAGGGCATAGCCCAGGCGTGTTTCGGCAGAAGCAGCAGCACGGAGGGTTTCTCTGCCGGCACCGCGGCTCCCTGTGCGAGAAGTAGACGACGGCTCGACTCCGGCAGAATGAAAGCGCGACACGGTACGAAGAGCGTAAGAATGAAGGCAGAGCACCGAGCTGCCGTGCGCCATCGCGCAGGCTGCAAGAGGAAGCGTGCCTGGCCACCGGCTCCTTTGCGGATTCACGTTAGCACTTGAAAACAGAAAGTTCCACTCGCAGCTACTGGTGCTGCTACCTCTTTCTCTTCCAGCTTTCCCTGGAAAGAACTGTGCCCAGGTTTAGGCTTCAACGCGCCGAGGTAACAGTGGCAGATGCGGCAGAGAATGGAAATACAGCGTGCAGCGGGCGGTTTCTGGTGCTTTACGGGAGGCAAGGGGAAAGTGCAGCGCAGCAGTGGCTTTTACTTCTGGAGCCTTTTGCTTTGGTAGCAGCAGCTGCTGCAAGTGGGCAACGGAGCTGCGAGAGTGCATCATGTGACGGCACATCTCTCTGAGAGAGGAGCTTTCGAGCCGCAGCGCGTTGCGCCCGGTTTCAAGGCTACTTGGAGGAGTGGGGGGTACTTGAAGAACGCCTTCTTTCTGGGCGCGCCCTACTGGGTGTGCTCAAGCTGCATGGACTCGGCAGCACTGGAGGTGTAAGAACCTGTTTCTGGCCAGCTTGTGTGCTGGAGTGCAAGGGCTGCGCCTTCCTTTCTGAAGCAGCCCAGAGCATTCTCAGCGGAACCTGCTTGTGAAGCAGCTCTCGGCTGGACATTTGCGAGTCGCTGCACTGAAGTGCATGAAGCCGGTGCCCAGCTGCTTCGTCCTTCGCCTTCTGGGCTCTGGACAGAACTGAAGCGCAGCGATGGCTTGGAGCTTTGCCGCTCTTCAGCGCGAACACTGCACGCAGCCACAGGCTGCTGTGCACGGCTTTTCCTCAGCTCGACGTACCGTCATTCTCTTGCTGTTTCTCAGCGTCGAAAGTGTCCGTGTAGCTCTCGCTCAGCGAAATGCGTCAGGAGAGAAACGCTTGCTGGATGAGCCTTTCGCTGGCCAAGACTTTCAACACAGCACCACCATTCGGGCAAGGAGGAGGAGAAAGGAAGACCATCTTTGCGTCCTGGCCCGTCCTTCTGTGCGAGACGCCTCTCCGCCTCTTCGCTCCCTGCAAGGCTGTAGTGTGCGCGCCGGCACGCGGAAGCGAGAGGGCAGGTGCAGAGAGCACCGCGATCTGACGGCGCCGTGCAGGCTGGAAAGGAAAGAGGGCTGCCACTGGAATGTGGTGCAAGTACAGGTTTGCACGCGTCGAGGGTAAGCTCTGGGTGAGCTTGTTGACCTAAAGCTGTTCTCTGTGCCAGACGTAGCCGAGAATCTTTCCGTTGAGATTCAGGCTACCGCGCAAACAGAATGTGGTGCTACCTAGCGCTGCGAGGGAAAGGGCATAGCCCAGGCGTGTTTCGGCAGAAGCAGCAGCACGGAGGGTTTCTCTGCCGGCACCGCGGCTCCCTGTGCGAGAAGTAGACGACGGCTCGACTCCGGCAGAATGAAAGCGCGACACGGTACGAAGAGCGTAAGAATGAAGGCAGAGCACCGAGCTGCCGTGCGCCATCGCGCAGGCTGCAAGAGGAAGCGTGCCTGGCCACCGGCTCCTTTGCGGATTCACGTTAGCACTTGAAAACAGAAAGTTCCACTCGCAGCTACTGGTGCTGCTACCTCTTTCTCTTCCAGCTTTCCCTGGAAAGAACTGTGCCCAGGTTTAGGCTTCAACGCGCCGAGGTAACAGTGGCAGATGCGGCAGAGAATGGAAATACAGCGTGCAGCGGGCGGTTTCTGGTGCTTTACGGGAGGCAAGGGGAAAGTGCAGCGCAGCAGTGGCTTTTACTTCTGGAGCCTTTTGCTTTGGTAGCAGCAGCTGCTGCAAGTGGGCAACGGAGCTGCGAGAGTGCATCATGTGACGGCACATCTCTCTGAGAGAGGAGCTTTCGAGCCGCAGCGCGTTGCGCCCGGTTTCAAGGCTACTTGGAGGAGTGGGGGGTACTTGAAGAACGCCTTCTTTCTGGGCGCGCCCTACTGGGTGTGCTCAAGCTGCATGGACTCGGCAGCACTGGAGGTGTAAGAACCTGTTTCTGGCCAGCTTGTGTGCTGGAGTGCAAGGGCTGCGCCTTCCTTTCTGAAGCAGCCCAGAGCATTCTCAGCGGAACCTGCTTGTGAAGCAGCTCTCGGCTGGACATTTGCGAGTCGCTGCACTGAAGTGCATGAAGCCGGTGCCCAGCTGCTTCGTCCTTCGCCTTCTGGGCTCTGGACAGAACTGAAGCGCAGCGATGGCTTGGAGCTTTGCCGCTCTTCAGCGCGAACACTGCACGCAGCCACAGGCTGCTGTGCACGGCTTTTCCTCAGCTCGACGTACAGTCATTGTCTTGCTGTTTCCCAGCGTCGAAAGTGTCCGTGTAGCTCTCGCTCAGCGAAATGCGTCAGGAGAGAAACACTTGCTGGATGAGCCTTTCGCTGGCCAAGACTTTCAACACAGCACCACCATTCGGGCAAGGAGGAGGAGAAAGGAAGACCACCTTTGCGTCCTGGCCCGTCCTTCTGTGCGAGACGCCTCTCCGCCTCTTCGCTCCCTGCAAGGCTGTAGTGTGCGCGCCGGCACGCGGAAGCGAGAGGGCAGGTGCAGAGAGCACCGCGATCTGACGGCGCCGTGCAGGCTGGAAAGGAAAGAGGGCTGCCACTGGAATGTGGTGCAAGTACAGGTTTGCACGCGTCGAGGGTAAGCTCTGGGTGAGCTTGTTGACCTAAAGCTGTTCTCTGTGCCAGACGTAGCCGAGAATCTTTCCGTTGAGATTCAGGCTACCGCGCAAACAGAATGTGGTGCTACCTAGCGCTGCGAGGGAAAGGGCATAGCCCAGGCGTGTTTCGGCAGAAGCAGCAGCACGGAGGGTTTCTCTGCCGGCACCGCGGCTCCCTGTGCGAGAAGTAGACGACGGCTCGACTCCGGCAGAATGAAAGCGCGACACGGTACGAAGAGCGTAAGAATGAAGGCAGAGCACCGAGCTGCCGTGCGCCATCGCGCAGGCTGCAAGAGGAAGCGTGCCTGGCCACCGGCTCCTTTGCGGATTCACGTTAGCACTTGAAAACAGAAAGTTCCACTCGCAGCTACTGGTGCTGCTACCTCTTTCTCTTCCAGCTTTCCCTGGAAAGAACTGTGCCCAGGTTTAGGCTTCAACGCGCCGAGGTAACAGTGGCAGATGCGGCAGAGAATGGAAATACAGCGTGCAGCGGGCGGTTTCTGGTGCTTTACGGGAGGCAAGGGGAAAGTGCAGCGCAGCAGTGGCTTTTACTTCTGGAGCCTTTTGCTTTGGTAGCAGCAGCTGCTGCAAGTGGGCAACGGAGCTGCGAGAGTGCATCATGTGACGGCACATCTCTCTGAGAGAGGAGCTTTCGAGCCGCAGCGCGTTGCGCCCGGTTTCAAGGCTACTTGGAGGAGTGGGGGGTACTTGAAGAACGCCTTCTTTCTGGGCGCGTCCTTCTGGGTGTGCTCAAGCTGCATGGACTCGGCAGCACTGGAGGTGTAAGAACCTGTTTCTGGCCAGCTTGTGTGCTGGAGTGCAAGGGCTGCGCCTTCCTTTCTGAAGCAGCCCAGAGCATTCTCAGCGGAACCTGCTTGTGAAGCAGCTCTCGGCTGGACATTTGCGAGTCTCTCCACTGAAGTGCATGAAGCCGGTGCCCAGCTGCTTCGTCCTTCGCCTTCTGGGCTCTGGACAGAACTGAAGCGCAGCGATGGCTTGGAGCTTTGCCGCTCTTCAGCGTGAACACTGCACGCAGCCACAGGCTGGACATTTGCGAGTCGCTGCACTGAAGTGCATGAAGCCGGTGCCCAGCTGCTTCGTCCTTCGCCTTCTGGGCTCTGGACAGAACTGAAGCGCAGCGATGGCTTGGAGCTTTGCCGCTCTTCAGCGCGAACACTGCACGCAGCCACAGGCTGCTGTGCACGGCTTTTCCTCAGCTCGACGTACCGTCATTCTCTTGCTGTTTCCCAGCGTCGAAAGTGTCCGTGTAGCTCTCGCTCAGCGAAATGCGTCAGGAGAGAAACACTTGCTGGATGAGCCTTTCGCTGGCCAAGACTTTCAACACAGCACCACCATTCGGGCAAGGAGGAGGAGAAAGGAAGACCATCTTTGCGTCCTGGCCCGTCCTTCTGTGCGAGACGCCTCTCCGCCTCTTCGCTCCCTGCAAGGCTGTAGTGTGCGCGCCGGCACTCGGAAGCGAGAGGGCAGGTGCAGAGAGCACCGCGATCTGACGGCGCCGTGCAGGCTGGAAAGGAAAGAGGGCTGCCACTGGAATGTGGTGCAAGTACAGGTTTGCACGCGTCGAGGGTAAGCTCTGGGTGAGCTTGTTGACCTAAAGCTGTTCTCTGTGCCAGACGTAGCCGAGAATCTTTCCGTTGAGATTCAGGCTACCGCGCAAACAGAATGTGGTGCTACCTAGCGCTGCGAGGGAAAGGGCATAGCCCAGGCGTGTTTCGGCAGAAGCAGCAGCACGGAGGGTTTCTCTGCCGGCACCGCGGCTCCCTGTGCGAGAAGTAGACGACGGCTCGACTCCGGCAGAATGAAAGCGCGACACGGTACGAAGAGCGTAAGAATGAAGGCAGAGCACCGAGCTGCCGTGCGCCATCGCGCAGGCTGCAAGAGGAAGCGTGCCTGGCCACCGGCTCCTTTGCGGATTCACGTTAGCACTTGAAAACAGAAAGTTCCACTCGCAGCTACTGGTGCTGCTACCTCTTTCTCTTCCAGCTTTCCCTGGAAAGAACTGTGCCCAGGTTTAGGCTTCAACGCGCCGAGGTAACAGTGGCAGATGCGGCAGAGAATGGAAATACAGCGTGCAGCGGGCGGTTTCTGGTGCTTTACGGGAGGCAAGGGGAAAGTGCAGCGCAGCAGTGGCTTTTACTTCTGGAGCCTTTTGCTTTGGTAGCAGCAGCTGCTGCAAGTGGGCAACGGAGCTGCGAGAGTGCATCATGTGACGGCACATCTCTCTGAGAGAGGAGCTTTCGAGCCGCAGCGCGTTGCGCCCGGTTTCAAGGCTACTTGGAGGAGTGGGGGGTACTTGAAGAACGCCTTCTTTCTGGGCGCGCCCTACTGGATGTGCTCAAGCTGCATGGACTCGGCAGCACTGGAGGTGTAAGAACCTGTTTCTGGCCAGCTTGTGTGCTGGAGTGCAAGGGCTGCGCCTTCCTTTCTGAAGCAGCCCAGAGCATTCTCAGCGGAACCTGCTTGTGAAGCAGCTCTCGGCTGGACATTTGCGAGTCGCTGCACTGAAGTGCATGAAGCCGGTGCCCAGCTGCTTCGTCCTTCGCCTTCTGGGCTCTGGACAGAACTGAAGCGCAGCGATGGCTTGGAGCTTTGCCGCTCTTCAGCGCGAACACTGCACGCAGCCACAGGCTGCTGTGCACGGCTTTTCCTCAGCTCGACGTACAGTCATTGTCTTGCTGTTTCCCAGCGTCGAAAGTGTCCGTGTAGCTCTCGCTCAGCGAAATGCGTCAGGAGAGAAACACTTGCTGGATGAGCCTTTCGCTGGCCAAGACTTTCAACACAGCACCACCATTCGGGCAAGGAGGAGGAGAAAGGAAGACCACCTTTGCGTCCTGGCCCGTCCTTCTGTGCGAGACGCCTCTCCGCCTCTTCGCTCCCTGCAAGGCTGTAGTGTGCGCGCCGGCACGCGGAAGCGAGAGGGCAGGTGCAGAGAGCACCGCGATCTGACGGCGCCGTGCAGGCTGGAAAGGAAAGAGGGCTGCCACTGGAATGTGGTGCAAGTACAGGTTTGCACGCGTCGAGGGTAAGCTCTGGGTGAGCTTGTTGACCTAAAGCTGTTCTCTGTGCCAGACGTAGCCGAGAATCTTTCCGTTGAGATTCAGGCTACCGCGCAAACAGAATGTGGTGCTACCTAGCGCTGCGAGGGAAAGGGCATAGCCCAGGCGTGTTTCGGCAGAAGCAGCAGCACGGAGGGTTTCTCTGCCGGCACCGCGGCTCCCTGTGCGAGAAGTAGACGACGGCTCGACTCCGGCAGAATGAAAGCGCGACACGGTACGAAGAGCGTAAGAATGAAGGCAGAGCACCGAGCTGCCGTGCGCCATCGCGCAGGCTGCAAGAGGAAGCGTGCCTGGCCACCGGCTCCTTTGCGGATTCACGTTAGCACTTGAAAACAGAAAGTTCCACTCGCAGCTACTGGTGCTGCTACCTCTTTCTCTTCCAGCTTTCCCTGGAAAGAACTGTGCCCAGGTTTAGGCTTCAACGCGCCGAGGTAACAGTGGCAGATGCGGCAGAGAATGGAAATACAGCGTGCAGCGGGCGGTTTCTGGTGCTTTACGGGAGGCAAGGGGAAAGTGCAGCGCAGCAGTGGCTTTTACTTCTGGAGCCTTTTGCTTTGGTAGCAGCAGCTGCTGCAAGTGGGCAACGGAGCTGCGAGAGTGCATCATGTGACGGCACATCTCTCTGAGAGAGGAGCTTTCGAGCCGCAGCGCGTTGCGCCCGGTTTCAAGGCTACTTGGAGGAGTGGGGGGTACTTGAAGAACGCCTTCTTTCTGGGCGCGTCCTTCTGGGTGTGCTCAAGCTGCATGGACTCGGCAGCACTGGAGGTGTAAGAACCTGTTTCTGGCCAGCTTGTGTGCTGGAGTGCAAGGGCTGCGCCTTCCTTTCTGAAGCAGCCCAGAGCATTCTCAGCGGAACCTGCTTGTGAAGCAGCTCTCGGCTGGACATTTGCGAGTCTCTCCACTGAAGTGCATGAAGCCGGTGCCCAGCTGCTTCGTCCTTCGCCTTCTGGGCTCTGGACAGAACTGAAGCGCAGCGATGGCTTGGAGCTTTGCCGCTCTTCAGCGTGAACACTGCACGCAGCCACAGGCTGGACATTTGCGAGTCGCTGCACTGAAGTGCATGAAGCCGGTGCCCAGCTGCTTCGTCCTTCGCCTTCTGGGCTCTGGACAGAACTGAAGCGCAGCGATGGCTTGGAGCTTTGCCGCTCTTCAGCGCGAACACTGCACGCAGCCACAGGCTGCTGTGCACGGCTTTTCCTCAGCTCGACGTACCGTCATTCTCTTGCTGTTTCCCAGCGTCGAAAGTGTCCGTGTAGCTCTCGCTCAGCGAAATGCGTCAGGAGAGAAACGCTTGCTGGATGAGCCTTTCGCTGGCCAAGACTTTCAACACAGCACCACCATTCGGGCAAGGAGGAGGAGAAAGGAAGACCATCTTTGCGTCCTGGCCCGTCCTTCTGTGCGAGACGCCTCTCCGCCTCTTCGCTCCCTGCAAGGCTGTAGTGTGCGCGCCGGCACTCGGAAGCGAGAGGGCAGGTGCAGAGAGCACCGCGATCTGACGGCGCCGTGCAGGCTGGAAAGGAAAGAGGGCTGCCACTGGAATGTGGTGCAAGTACAGGTTTGCACGCGTCGAGGGTAAGCTCTGGGTGAGCTTGTTGACCTAAAGCTGTTCTCTGTGCCAGACGTAGCCGAGAATCTTTCCGTTGAGATTCAGGCTACCGCGCAAACAGAATGTGGTGCTACCTAGCGCTGCGAGGGAAAGGGCATAGCCCAGGCGTGTTTCGGCAGAAGCAGCAGCACGGAGGGTTTCTCTGCCGGCACCGCGGCTCCCTGTGCGAGAAGTAGACGACGGCTCGACTCCGGCAGAATGAAAGCGCGACACGGTACGAAGAGCGTAAGAATGAAGGCAGAGCACCGAGCTGCCGTGCGCCATCGCGCAGGCTGCAAGAGGAAGCGTGCCTGGCCACCGGCTCCTTTGCGGATTCACGTTAGCACTTGAAAACAGAAAGTTCCACTCGCAGCTACTGGTGCTGCTACCTCTTTCTCTTCCAGCTTTCCCTGGAAAGAACTGTGCCCAGGTTTAGGCTTCAACGCGCCGAGGTAACAGTGGCAGATGCGGCAGAGAATGGAAATACAGCGTGCAGCGGGCGGTTTCTGGTGCTTTACGGGAGGCAAGGGGAAAGTGCAGCGCAGCAGTGGCTTTTACTTCTGGAGCCTTTTGCTTTGGTAGCAGCAGCTGCTGCAAGTGGGCAACGGAGCTGCGAGAGTGCATCATGTGACGGCACATCTCTCTGAGAGAGGAGCTTTCGAGCCGCAGCGCGTTGCGCCCGGTTTCAAGGCTACTTGGAGGAGTGGGGGGTACTTGAAGAACGCCTTCTTTCTGGGCGCGCCCTACTGGGTGTGCTCAAGCTGCATGGACTCGGCAGCACTGGAGGTGTAAGAACCTGTTTCTGGCCAGCTTGTGTGCTGGAGTGCAAGGGCTGCGCCTTCCTTTCTGAAGCAGCCCAGAGCATTCTCAGCGGAACCTGCTTGTGAAGCAGCTCTCGGCTGGACATTTGCGAGTCGCTGCACTGAAGTGCATGAAGCCGGTGCCCAGCTGCTTCGTCCTTCGCCTTCTGGGCTCTGGACAGAACTGAAGCGCAGCGATGGCTTGGAGCTTTGCCGCTCTTCAGCGCGAACACTGCACGCAGCCACAGGCTGCTGTGCACGGCTTTTCCTCAGCTCGACGTACAGTCATTGTCTTGCTGTTTCCCAGCGTCGAAAGTGTCCGTGTAGCTCTCGCTCAGCGAAATGCGTCAGGAGAGAAACACTTGCTGGATGAGCCTTTCGCTGGCCAAGACTTTCAACACAGCACCACCATTCGGGCAAGGAGGAGGAGAAAGGAAGACCACCTTTGCGTCCTGGCCCGTCCTTCTGTGCGAGACGCCTCTCCGCCTCTTCGCTCCCTGCAAGGCTGTAGTGTGCGCGCCGGCACGCGGAAGCGAGAGGGCAGGTGCAGAGAGCACCGCGATCTGACGGCGCCGTGCAGGCTGGAAAGGAAAGAGGGCTGCCACTGGAATGTGGTGCAAGTACAGGTTTGCACGCGTCGAGGGTAAGCTCTGGGTGAGCTTGTTGACCTAAAGCTGTTCTCTGTGCCAGACGTAGCCGAGAATCTTTCCGTTGAGATTCAGGCTACCGCGCAAACAGAATGTGGTGCTACCTAGCGCTGCGAGGGAAAGGGCATAGCCCAGGCGTGTTTCGGCAGAAGCAGCAGCACGGAGGGTTTCTCTGCCGGCACCGCGGCTCCCTGTGCGAGAAGTAGACGACGGCTCGACTCCGGCAGAATGAAAGCGCGACACGGTACGAAGAGCGTAAGAATGAAGGCAGAGCACCGAGCTGCCGTGCGCCATCGCGCAGGCTGCAAGAGGAAGCGTGCCTGGCCACCGGCTCCTTTGCGGATTCACGTTAGCACTTGAAAACAGAAAGTTCCACTCGCAGCTACTGGTGCTGCTACCTCTTTCTCTTCCAGCTTTCCCTGGAAAGAACTGTGCCCAGGTTTAGGCTTCAACGCGCCGAGGTAACAGTGGCAGATGCGGCAGAGAATGGAAATACAGCGTGCAGCGGGCGGTTTCTGGTGCTTTACGGGAGGCAAGGGGAAAGTGCAGCGCAGCAGTGGCTTTTACTTCTGGAGCCTTTTGCTTTGGTAGCAGCAGCTGCTGCAAGTGGGCAACGGAGCTGCGAGAGTGCATCATGTGACGGCACATCTCTCTGAGAGAGGAGCTTTCGAGCCGCAGCGCGTTGCGCCCGGTTTCAAGGCTACTTGGAGGAGTGGGGGGTACTTGAAGAACGCCTTCTTTCTGGGCGCGTCCTTCTGGGTGTGCTCAAGCTGCATGGACTCGGCAGCACTGGAGGTGTAAGAACCTGTTTCTGGCCAGCTTGTGTGCTGGAGTGCAAGGGCTGCGCCTTCCTTTCTGAAGCAGCCCAGAGCATTCTCAGCGGAACCTGCTTGTGAAGCAGCTCTCGGCTGGACATTTGCGAGTCGCTGCACTGAAGTGCATGAAGCCGGTGCCCAGCTGCTTCGTCCTTCGCCTTCTGGGCTCTGGACAGAACTGAAGCGCAGCGATGGCTTGGAGCTTTGCCGCTCTTCAGCGTGAACACTGCACGCAGCCACAGGCTGGACATTTGCGAGTCGCTGCACTGAAGTGCATGAAGCCGGTGCCCAGCTGCTTCGTCCTTCGCCTTCTGGGCTCTGGACAGAACTGAAGCGCAGCGATGGCTTGGAGCTTTGCCGCTCTTCAGCGCGAACACTGCACGCAGCCACAGGCTGCTGTGCACGGCTTTTCCTCAGCTCGACGTACCGTCATTCTCTTGCTGTTTCCCAGCGTCGAAAGTGTCCGTGTAGCTCTCGCTCAGCGAAATGCGTCAGGAGAGAAACGCTTGCTGGATGAGCCTTTCGCTGGCCAAGACTTTCAACACAGCACCACCATTCGGGCAAGGAGGAGGAGAAAGGAAGACCATCTTTGCGTCCTGGCCCGTCCTTCTGTGCGAGACGCCTCTCCGCCTCTTCGCTCCCTGCAAGGCTGTAGTGTGCGCGCCGGCACTCGGAAGCGAGAGGGCAGGTGCAGAGAGCACCGCGATCTGACGGCGCCGTGCAGGCTGGAAAGGAAAGAGGGCTGCCACTGGAATGTGGTGCAAGTACAGGTTTGCACGCGTCGAGGGTAAGCTCTGGGTGAGCTTGTTGACCTAAAGCTGTTCTCTGTGCCAGACGTAGCCGAGAATCTTTCCGTTGAGATTCAGGCTACCGCGCAAACAGAATGTGGTGCTACCTAGCGCTGCGAGGGAAAGGGCATAGCCCAGGCGTGTTTCGGCAGAAGCAGCAGCACGGAGGGTTTCTCTGCCGGCACCGCGGCTCCCTGTGCGAGAAGTAGACGACGGCTCGACTCCGGCAGAATGAAAGCGCGACACGGTACGAAGAGCGTAAGAATGAAGGCAGAGCACCGAGCTGCCGTGCGCCATCGCGCAGGCTGCAAGAGGAAGCGTGCCTGGCCACCGGCTCCTTTGCGGATTCACGTTAGCACTTGAAAACAGAAAGTTCCACTCGCAGCTACTGGTGCTGCTACCTCTTTCTCTTCCAGCTTTCCCTGGAAAGAACTGTGCCCAGGTTTAGGCTTCAACGCGCCGAGGTAACAGTGGCAGATGCGGCAGAGAATGGAAATACAGCGTGCAGCGGGCGGTTTCTGGTGCTTTACGGGAGGCAAGGGGAAAGTGCAGCGCAGCAGTGGCTTTTACTTCTGGAGCCTTTTGCTTTGGTAGCAGCAGCTGCTGCAAGTGGGCAACGGAGCTGCGAGAGTGCATCATGTGACGGCACATCTCTCTGAGAGAGGAGCTTTCGAGCCGCAGCGCGTTGCGCCCGGTTTCAAGGCTACTTGGAGGAGTGGGGGGTACTTGAAGAACGCCTTCTTTCTGGGCGCGCCCTACTGGGTGTGCTCAAGCTGCATGGACTCGGCAGCACTGGAGGTGTAAGAACCTGTTTCTGGCCAGCTTGTGTGCTGGAGTGCAAGGGCTGCGCCTTCCTTTCTGAAGCAGCCCAGAGCATTCTCAGCGGAACCTGCTTGTGAAGCAGCTCTCGGCTGGACATTTGCGAGTCGCTGCACTGAAGTGCATGAAGCCGGTGCCCAGCTGCTTCGTCCTTCGCCTTCTGGGCTCTGGACAGAACTGAAGCGCAGCGATGGCTTGGAGCTTTGCCGCTCTTCAGCGCGAACACTGCACGCAGCCACAGGCTGCTGTGCACGGCTTTTCCTCAGCTCGACGTACAGTCATTGTCTTGCTGTTTCCCAGCGTCGAAAGTGTCCGTGTAGCTCTCGCTCAGCGAAATGCGTCAGGAGAGAAACACTTGCTGGATGAGCCTTTCGCTGGCCAAGACTTTCAACACAGCACCACCATTCGGGCAAGGAGGAGGAGAAAGGAAGACCACCTTTGCGTCCTGGCCCGTCCTTCTGTGCGAGACGCCTCTCCGCCTCTTCGCTCCCTGCAAGGCTGTAGTGTGCGCGCCGGCACGCGGAAGCGAGAGGGCAGGTGCAGAGAGCACCGCGATCTGACGGCGCCGTGCAGGCTGGAAAGGAAAGAGCGCTGCCACTGGAATGTGGTGCAAGTACAGGTTTGCACGCGTCGAGGGTAAGCTCTGGGTGAGCTTGTTGACCTAAAGCTGTTCTCTGTGCCAGACGTAGCCGAGAATCTTTCCGTTGAGATTCAGGCTACCGCGCAAACAGAATGTGGTGCTACCTAGCGCTGCGAGGGAAAGGGCATAGCCCAGGCGTGTTTCGGCAGAAGCAGCAGCACGGAGGGTTTCTCTGCCGGCACCGCGGCTCCCTGTGCGAGAAGTAGACGACGGCTCGACTCCGGCAGAATGAAAGCGCGACACGGTACGAAGAGCGTAAGAATGAAGGCAGAGCACCGAGCTGCCGTGCGCCATCGCGCAGGCTGCAAGAGGAAGCGTGCCTGGCCACCGGCTCCTTTGCGGATTCACGTTAGCACTTGAAAACAGAAAGTTCCACTCGCAGCTACTGGTGCTGCTACCTCTTTCTCTTCCAGCTTTCCCTGGAAAGAACTGTGCCCAGGTTTAGGCTTCAACGCGCCGAGGTAACAGTGGCAGATGCGGCAGAGAATGGAAATACAGCGTGCAGCGGGCGGTTTCTGGTGCTTTACGGGAGGCAAGGGGAAAGTGCAGCGCAGCAGTGGCTTTTACTTCTGGAGCCTTTTGCTTTGGTAGCAGCAGCTGCTGCAAGTGGGCAACGGAGCTGCGAGAGTGCATCATGTGACGGCACATCTCTCTGAGAGAGGAGCTTTCGAGCCGCAGCGCGTTGCGCCCGGTTTCAAGGCTACTTGGAGGAGTGGGGGGTACTTGAAGAACGCCTTCTTTCTGGGCGCGTCCTTCTGGGTGTGCTCAAGCTGCATGGACTCGGCAGCACTGGAGGTGTAAGAACCTGTTTCTGGCCAGCTTGTGTGCTGGAGTGCAAGGGCTGCGCCTTCCTTTCTGAAGCAGCCCAGAGCATTCTCAGCGGAACCTGCTTGTGAAGCAGCTCTCGGCTGGACATTTGCGAGTCTCTCCACTGAAGTGCATGAAGCCGGTGCCCAGCTGCTTCGTCCTTCGCTTTCTGGGCTCTGGACAGAACTGAAGCGCAGCGATGGCTTGGAGCTTTGCCGCTCTTCAGCGTGAACACTGCACGCAGCCACAGGCTGGACATTTGCGAGTCGCTGCACTGAAGTGCATGAAGCCGGTGCCCAGCTGCTTCGTCCTTCGCCTTCTGGGCTCTGGACAGAACTGAAGCGCAGCGATGGCTTGGAGCTTTGCCGCTCTTCAGCGCGAACACTGCACGCAGCCACAGGCTGCTGTGCACGGCTTTTCCTCAGCTCGACGTACCGTCATTCTCTTGCTGTTTCTCAGCGTCGAAAGTGTCCGTGTAGCTCTCGCTCAGCGAAATGCGTCAGGAGAGAAACGCTTGCTGGATGAGCCTTTCGCTGGCCAAGACTTTCAACACAGCACCACCATTCGGGCAAGGAGGAGGAGAAAGGAAGACCATCTTTGCGTCCTGGCCCGTCCTTCTGTGCGAGACGCCTCTCCGCCTCTTCGCTCCCTGCAAGGCTGTAGTGTGCGCGCCGGCACTCGGAAGCGAGAGGGCAGGTGCAGAGAGCACCGCGATCTGACGGCGCCGTGCAGGCTGGAAAGGAAAGAGGGCTGCCACTGGAATGTGGTGCAAGTACAGGTTTGCACGCGTCGAGGGTAAGCTCTGGGTGAGCTTGTTGACCTAAAGCTGTTCTCTGTGCCAGACGTAGCCGAGAATCTTTCCGTTGAGATTCAGGCTACCGCGCAAACAGAATGTGGTGCTACCTAGCGCTGCGAGGGAAAGGGCATAGCCCAGGCGTGTTTCGGCAGAAGCAGCAGCACGGAGGGTTTCTCTGCCGGCACCGCGGCTCCCTGTGCGAGAAGTAGACGACGGCTCGACTCCGGCAGAATGAAAGCGCGACACGGTACGAAGAGCGTAAGAATGAAGGCAGAGCACCGAGCTGCCGTGCGCCATCGCGCAGGCTGCAAGAGGAAGCGTGCCTGGCCACCGGCTCCTTTGCGGATTCACGTTAGCACTTGAAAACAGAAAGTTCCACTCGCAGCTACTGGTGCTGCTACCTCTTTCTCTTCCAGCTTTCCCTGGAAAGAACTGTGCCCAGGTTTAGGCTTCAACGCGCCGAGGTAACAGTGGCAGATGCGGCAGAGAATGGAAATACAGCGTGCAGCGGGCGGTTTCTGGTGCTTTACGGGAGGCAAGGGGAAAGTGCAGCGCAGCAGTGGCTTTTACTTCTGGAGCCTTTTGCTTTGGTAGCAGCAGCTGCTGCAAGTGGGCAACGGAGCTGCGAGAGTGCATCATGTGACGGCACATCTCTCTGAGAGAGGAGCTTTCGAGCCGCAGCGCGTTGCGCCCGGTTTCAAGGCTACTTGGAGGAGTGGGGGGTACTTGAAGAACGCCTTCTTTCTGGGCGCGTCCTTCTGGGTGTGCTCAAGCTGCATGGACTCGGCAGCACTGGAGGTGTAAGAACCTGTTTCTGGCCAGCTTGTGTGCTGGAGTGCAAGGGCTGCGCCTTCCTTTCTGAAGCAGCCCAGAGCATTCTCAGCGGAACCTGCTTGTGAAGCAGCTCTCGGCTGGACATTTGCGAGTCGCTCCACTGAAGTGCATGAAGCCGGTGCCCAGCTGCTTCGTCCTTCGCCTTCTGGGCTCTGGACAGAACTGAAGCGCAGCGATGGCTTGGAGCTTTGCCGCTCTTCAGCGTGAACACTGCACGCAGCCACAGGCTGGACATTTGCGAGTCGCTGCACTGAAGTGCATGAAGCCGGTGCCCAGCTGCTTCGTCCTTCGCCTTCTGGGCTCTGGACAGAACTGAAGCGCAGCGATGGCTTGGAGCTTTGCCGCTCTTCAGCGCGAACACTGCACGCAGCCACAGGCTGCTGTGCACGGCTTTTCCTCAGCTCGACGTACCGTCATTCTCTTGCTGTTTCCCAGCGTCGAAAGTGTCCGTGTAGCTCTCGCTCAGCGAAATGCGTCAGGAGAGAAACGCTTGCTGGATGAGCCTTTCGCTGGCCAAGACTTTCAACACAGCACCACCATTCGGGCAAGGAGGAGGAGAAAGGAAGACCATCTTTGCGTCCTGGCCCGTCCTTCTGTGCGAGACGCCTCTCCGCCTCTTCGCTCCCTGCAAGGCTGTAGTGTGCGCGCCGGCACTCGGAAGCGAGAGGGCAGGTGCAGAGAGCACCGCGATCTGACGGCGCCGTGCAGGCTGGAAAGGAAAGAGGGCTGCCACTGGAATGTGGTGCAAGTACAGGTTTGCACGCGTCGAGGGTAAGCTCTGGGTGAGCTTGTTGACCTAAAGCTGTTCTCTGTGCCAGACGTAGCCGAGAATCTTTCCGTTGAGATTCAGGCTACCGCGCAAACAGAATGTGGTGCTACCTAGCGCTGCGAGGGAAAGGGCATAGCCCAGGCGTGTTTCGGCAGAAGCAGCAGCACGGAGGGTTTCTCTGCCGGCACCGCGGCTCCCTGTGCGAGAAGTAGACGACGGCTCGACTCCGGCAGAATGAAAGCGCGACACGGTACGAAGAGCGTAAGAATGAAGGCAGAGCACCGAGCTGCCGTGCGCCATCGCGCAGGCTGCAAGAGGAAGCGTGCCTGGCCACCGGCTCCTTTGCGGATTCACGTTAGCACTTGAAAACAGAAAGTTCCACTCGCAGCTACTGGTGCTGCTACCTCTTTCTCTTCCAGCTTTCCCTGGAAAGAACTGTCCCCAGGTTTAGGCTTCAACGCGCCGAGGTAACAGTGGCAGATGCGGCAGAGAATGGAAATACAGCGTGCAGCGGGCGGTTTCTGGTGCTTTACGGGAGGCAAGGGGAAAGTGCAGCGCAGCAGTGGCTTTTACTTCTGGAGCCTTTTGCTTTGGTAGCAGCAGCTGCTGCAAGTGGGCAACGGAGCTGCGAGAGTGCATCATGTGACGGCACATCTCTCTGAGAGAGGAGCTTTCGAGCCGCAGCGCGTTGCGCCCGGTTTCAAGGCTACTTGGAGGAGTGGGGGGTACTTGAAGAACGCCTTCTTTCTGGGCGCGTCCTTCTGGGTGTGCTCAAGCTGCATGGACTCGGCAGCACTGGAGGTGTAAGAACCTGTTTCTGGCCAGCTTGTGTGCTGGAGTGCAAGGGCTGCGCCTTCCTTTCTGAAGCAGCCCAGAGCATTCTCAGCGGAACCTGCTTGTGAAGCAGCTCTCGGCTGGACATTTGCGAGTCGCTGCACTGAAGTGCATGAAGCCGGTGCCCAGCTGCTTCGTCCTTCGCTTTCTGGGCTCTGGACAGAACTGAAGCGCAGCGATGGCTTGGAGCTTTGCCGCTCTTCAGCGTGAACACTGCACGCAGCCACAGGCTGGACATTTGCGAGTCGCTGCACTGAAGTGCATGAAGCCGGTGCCCAGCTGCTTCGTCCTTCGCCTTCTGGGCTCTGGACAGAACTGAAGCGCAGCGATGGCTTGGAGCTTTGCCGCTCTTCAGCGCGAACACTGCACGCAGCCACAGGCTGCTGTGCACGGCTTTTCCTCAGCTCGACGTACCGTCATTCTCTTGCTGTTTCTCAGCGTCGAAAGTGTCCGTGTAGCTCTCGCTCAGCGAAATGCGTCAGGAGAGAAACGCTTGCTGGATGAGCCTTTCGCTGGCCAAGACTTTCAACACAGCACCACCATTCGGGCAAGGAGGAGGAGAAAGGAAGACCATCTTTGCGTCCTGGCCCGTCCTTCTGTGCGAGACGCCTCTCCGCCTCTTCGCTCCCTGCAAGGCTGTAGTGTGCGCGCCGGCACTCGGAAGCGAGAGGGCAGGTGCAGAGAGCACCGCGATCTGACGGCGCCGTGCAGGCTGGAAAGGAAAGAGGGCTGCCACTGGAATGTGGTGCAAGTACAGGTTTGCACGCGTCGAGGGTAAGCTCTGGGTGAGCTTGTTGACCTAAAGCTGTTCTCTGTGCCAGACGTAGCCGAGAATCTTTCCGTTGAGATTCAGGCTACCGCGCAAACAGAATGTGGTGCTACCTAGCGCTGCGAGGGAAAGGGCATAGCCCAGGCGTGTTTCGGCAGAAGCAGCAGCACGGAGGGTTTCTCTGCCGGCACCGCGGCTCCCTGTGCGAGAAGTAGACGACGGCTCGACTCCGGCAGAATGAAAGCGCGACACGGTACGAAGAGCGTAAGAATGAAGGCAGAGCACCGAGCTGCCGTGCGCCATCGCGCAGGCTGCAAGAGGAAGCGTGCCTGGCCACCGGCTCCTTTGCGGATTCACGTTAGCACTTGAAAACAGAAAGTTCCACTCGCAGCTACTGGTGCTGCTACCTCTTTCTCTTCCAGCTTTCCCTGGAAAGAACTGTGCCCAGGTTTAGGCTTCAACGCGCCGAGGTAACAGTGGCAGATGCGGCAGAGAATGGAAATACAGCGTGCAGCGGGCGGTTTCTGGTGCTTTACGGGAGGCAAGGGGAAAGTGCAGCGCAGCAGTGGCTTTTACTTCTGGAGCCTTTTGCTTTGGTAGCAGCAGCTGCTGCAAGTGGGCAACGGAGCTGCGAGAGTGCATCATGTGACGGCACATCTCTCTGAGAGAGGAGCTTTCGAGCCGCAGCGCGTTGCGCCCGGTTTCAAGGCTACTTGGAGGAGTGGGGGGTACTTGAAGAACGCCTTCTTTCTGGGCGCGTCCTTCTGGGTGTGCTCAAGCTGCATGGACTCGGCAGCACTGGAGGTGTAAGAACCTGTTTCTGGCCAGCTTGTGTGCTGGAGTGCAAGGGCTGCGCCTTCCTTTCTGAAGCAGCCCAGAGCATTCTCAGCGGAACCTGCTTGTGAAGCAGCTCTCGGCTGGACATTTGCGAGTCGCTGCACTGAAGTGCATGTAGCCGGTGCCCAGCTGCTTCGTCCTTCGCCTTCTGGGCTCTGGACAGAACTGAAGCGCAGCGATGGCTTGGAGCTTTGCCGCTCTTCAGCGCGAACACTGCACGCAGCCACAGGCTGCTGTGCACGGCTTTTCCTCAGCTCGACGTACAGTCATTGTCTTGCTGTTTCCCAGCGTCGAAAGTGTCCGTGTAGCTCTCGCTCAGCGAAATGCGTCAGGAGAGAAACACTTGCTGGATGAGCCTTTCGCTGGCCAAGACTTTCAACACAGCACCACCATTCGGGCAAGGAGGAGGAGAAAGGAAGACCACCTTTGCGTCCTGGCCCGTCCTTCTGTGCGAGACGCCTCTCCGCCTCTTCGCTCCCTGCAAGGCTGTAGTGTGCGCGCCGGCACGCGGAAGCGAGAGGGCAGGTGCAGAGAGCACCGCGATCTGACGGCGCCGTGCAGGCTGGAAAGGAAAGAGGGCTGCCACTGGAATGTGGTGCAAGTACAGGTTTGCACGCGTCGAGGGTAAGCTCTGGGTGAGCTTGTTGACCTAAAGCTGTTCTCTGTGCCAGACGTAGCCGAGAATCTTTCCGTTGAGATTCAGGCTACCGCGCAAACAGAATGTGGTGCTACCTAGCGCTGCGAGGGAAAGGGCATAGCCCAGGCGTGTTTCGGCAGAAGCAGCAGCACGGAGGGTTTCTCTGCCGGCACCGCGGCTCCCTGTGCGAGAAGTAGACGACGGCTCGACTCCGGCAGAATGAAAGCGCGACACGGTACGAAGAGCGTAAGAATGAAGGCAGAGCACCGAGCTGCCGTGCGCCATCGCGCAGGCTGCAAGAGGAAGCGTGCCTGGCCACCGGCTCCTTTGCGGATTCACGTTAGCACTTGAAAACAGAAAGTTCCACTCGCAGCTACTGGTGCTGCTACCTCTTTCTCTTCCAGCTTTCCCTGGAAAGAACTGTGCCCAGGTTTAGGCTTCAACGCGCCGAGGTAACAGTGGCAGATGCGGCAGAGAATGGAAATACAGCGTGCAGCGGGCGGTTTCTGGTGCTTTACGGGAGGCAAGGGGAAAGTGCAGCGCAGCAGTGGCTTTTACTTCTGGAGCCTTTTGCTTTGGTAGCAGCAGCTGCTGCAAGTGGGCAACGGAGCTGCGAGAGTGCATCATGTGACGGCACATCTCTCTGAGAGAGGAGCTTTCGAGCCGCAGCGCGTTGCGCCCGGTTTCAAGGCTACTTGGAGGAGTGGGGGGTACTTGAAGAACGCCTTCTTTCTGGGCGCGTCCTTCTGGGTGTGCTCAAGCTGCATGGACTCGGCAGCACTGGAGGTGTAAGAACCTGTTTCTGGCCAGCTTGTGTGCTGGAGTGCAAGGGCTGCGCCTTCCTTTCTGAAGCAGCCCAGAGCATTCTCAGCGGAACCTGCTTGTGAAGCAGCTCTCGGCTGGACATTTGCGAGTCTCTCCACTGAAGTGCATGAAGCCGGTGCCCAGCTGCTTCGTCCTTCGCCTTCTGGGCTCTGGACAGAACTGAAGCGCAGCGATGGCTTGGAGCTTTGCCGCTCTTCAGCGTGAACACTGCACGCAGCCACAGGCTGGACATTTGCGAGTCGCTGCACTGAAGTGCATGAAGCCGGTGCCCAGCTGCTTCGTCCTTCGCCTTCTGGGCTCTGGACAGAACTGAAGCGCAGCGATGGCTTGGAGCTTTGCCGCTCTTCAGCGCGAACACTGCACGCAGCCACAGGCTGCTGTGCACGGCTTTTCCTCAGCTCGACGTACCGTCATTCTCTTGCTGTTTCCCAGCGTCGAAAGTGTCCGTGTAGCTCTCGCTCAGCGAAATGCGTCAGGAGAGAAACGCTTGCTGGATGAGCCTTTCGCTGGCCAAGACTTTCAACACAGCACCACCATTCGGGCAAGGAGGAGGAGAAAGGAAGACCATCTTTGCGTCCTGGCCCGTCCTTCTGTGCGAGACGCCTCTCCGCCTCTTCGCTCCCTGCAAGGCTGTAGTGTGCGCGCCGGCACTCGGAAGCGAGAGGGCAGGTGCAGAGAGCACCGCGATCTGACGGCGCCGTGCAGGCTGGAAAGGAAAGAGGGCTGCCACTGGAATGTGGTGCAAGTACAGGTTTGCACGCGTCGAGGGTAAGCTCTGGGTGAGCTTGTTGACCTAAAGCTGTTCTCTGTGCCAGACGTAGCCGAGAATCTTTCCGTTGAGATTCAGGCTACCGCGCAAACAGAATGTGGTGCTACCTAGCGCTGCGAGGGAAAGGGCATAGCCCAGGCGTGTTTCGGCAGAAGCAGCAGCACGGAGGGTTTCTCTGCCGGCACCGCGGCTCCCTGTGCGAGAAGTAGACGACGGCTCGACTCCGGCAGAATGAAAGCGCGACACGGTACGAAGAGCGTAAGAATGAAGGCAGAGCACCGAGCTGCCGTGCGCCATCGCGCAGGCTGCAAGAGGAAGCGTGCCTGGCCACCGGCTCCTTTGCGGATTCACGTTAGCACTTGAAAACAGAAAGTTCCACTCGCAGCTACTGGTGCTGCTACCTCTTTCTCTTCCAGCTTTCCCTGGAAAGAACTGTGCCCAGGTTTAGGCTTCAACGCGCCGAGGTAACAGTGGCAGATGCGGCAGAGAATGGAAATACAGCGTGCAGCGGGCGGTTTCTGGTGCTTTACGGGAGGCAAGGGGAAAGTGCAGCGCAGCAGTGGCTTTTACTTCTGGAGCCTTTTGCTTTGGTAGCAGCAGCTGCTGCAAGTGGGCAACGGAGCTGCGAGAGTGCATCATGTGACGGCACATCTCTCTGAGAGAGGAGCTTTCGAGCCGCAGCGCGTTGCGCCCGGTTTCAAGGCTACTTGGAGGAGTGGGGGGTACTTGAAGAACGCCTTCTTTCTGGGCGCGCCCTACTGGGTGTGCTCAAGCTGCATGGACTCGGCAGCACTGGAGGTGTAAGAACCTGTTTCTGGCCAGCTTGTGTGCTGGAGTGCAAGGGCTGCGCCTTCCTTTCTGAAGCAGCCCAGAGCATTCTCAGCGGAACCTGCTTGTGAAGCAGCTCTCGGCTGGACATTTGCGAGTCGCTGCACTGAAGTGCATGAAGCCGGTGCCCAGCTGCTTCGTCCTTCGCTTTCTGGGCTCTGGACAGAACTGAAGCGCAGCGATGGCTTGGAGCTTTGCCGCTCTTCAGCGTGAACACTGCACGCAGCCACAGGCTGGACATTTGCGAGTCGCTGCACTGAAGTGCATGAAGCCGGTGCCCAGCTGCTTCGTCCTTCGCTTTCTGGGCTCTGGACAGAACTGAAGCGCAGCGATGGTTTGGAGCTTTGCCGCTCTTCAGCGTGAACACTGCACGCAGCCACAGGCTGGACATTTGCGAGTCGCTGCACTGAAGTGCATGAAGCCGGTGCCCAGCTGCTTCGTCCTTCGCCTTCTGGGCTCTGGACAGAACTGAAGCGCAGCGATGGCTTGGAGCTTTGCCGCTCTTCAGCGCGAACACTGCACGCAGCCACAGGCTGCTGTGCACGGCTTTTCCTCAGCTCGACGTACAGTCATTGTCTTGCTGTTTCCCAGCGTCGAAAGTGTCCGTGTAGCTCTCGCTCAGCGAAATGCGTCAGGAGAGAAACACTTGCTGGATGAGCCTTTCGCTGGCCAAGACTTTCAACACAGCACCACCATTCGGGCAAGGAGGAGGAGAAAGGAAGACCACCTTTGCGTCCTGGCCCGTCCTTCTGTGCGAGACGCCTCTCCGCCTCTTCGCTCCCTGCAAGGCTGTAGTGTGCGCGCCGGCACGCGGAAGCGAGAGGGCAGGTGCAGAGAGCACCGCGATCTGACGGCGCCGTGCAGGCTGGAAAGGAAAGAGGGCTGCCACTGGAATGTGGTGCAAGTACAGGTTTGCACGCGTCGAGGGTAAGCTCTGGGTGAGCTTGTTGACCTAAAGCTGTTCTCTGTGCCAGACGTAGCCGAGAATCTTTCCGTTGAGATTCAGGCTACCGCGCAAACAGAATGTGGTGCTACCTAGCGCTGCGAGGGAAAGGGCATAGCCCAGGCGTGTTTCGGCAGAAGCAGCAGCACGGAGGGTTTCTCTGCCGGCACCGCGGCTCCCTGTGCGAGAAGTAGACGACGGCTCGACTCCGGCAGAATGAAAGCGCGACACGGTACGAAGAGCGTAAGAATGAAGGCAGAGCACCGAGCTGCCGTGCGCCATCGCGCAGGCTGCAAGAGGAAGCGTGCCTGGCCACCGGCTCCTTTGCGGATTCACGTTAGCACTTGAAAACAGAAAGTTCCACTCGCAGCTACTGGTGCTGCTACCTCTTTCTCTTCCAGCTTTCCCTGGAAAGAACTGTGCCCAGGTTTAGGCTTCAACGCGCCGAGGTAACAGTGGCAGATGCGGCAGAGAATGGAAATACAGCGTGCAGCGGGCGGTTTCTGGTGCTTTACGGGAGGCAAGGGGAAAGTGCAGCGCAGCAGTGGCTTTTACTTCTGGAGCCTTTTGCTTTGGTAGCAGCAGCTGCTGCAAGTGGGCAACGGAGCTGCGAGAGTGCATCATGTGACGGCACATCTCTCTGAGAGAGGAGCTTTCGAGCCGCAGCGCGTTGCGCCCGGTTTCAAGGCTACTTGGAGGAGTGGGGGGTACTTGAAGAACGCCTTCTTTCTGGGCGCGTCCTTCTGGGTGTGCTCAAGCTGCATGGACTCGGCAGCACTGGAGGTGTAAGAACCTGTTTCTGGCCAGCTTGTGTGCTGGAGTGCAAGGGCTGCGCCTTCCTTTCTGAAGCAGCCCAGAGCATTCTCAGCGGAACCTGCTTGTGAAGCAGCTCTCGGCTGGACATTTGCGAGTCGCTGCACTGAAGTGCATGAAGCCGGTGCCCAGCTGCTTCGTCCTTCGCTTTCTGGGCTCTGGACAGAACTGAAGCGCAGCGATGGCTTGGAGCTTTGCCGCTCTTCAGCGTGAACACTGCACGCAGCCACAGGCTGGACATTTGCGAGTCGCTGCACTGAAGTGCATGAAGCCGGTGCCCAGCTGCTTCGTCCTTCGCCTTCTGGGCTCTGGACAGAACTGAAGCGCAGCGATGGCTTGGAGCTTTGCCGCTCTTCAGCGCGAACACTGCACGCAGCCACAGGCTGCTGTGCACGGCTTTTCCTCAGCTCGACGAACAGTCATTGTCTTGCTGTTTCCCAGCGTCGAAAGTGTCCGTGTAGCTCTCGCTCAGCGAAATGCGTCAGGAGAGAAACACTTGCTGGATGAGCCTTTCGCTGGCCAAGACTTTCAACACAGCACCACCATTCGGGCAAGGAGGAGGAGAAAGGAAGACCACCTTTGCGTCCTGGCCCGTCCTTCTGTGCGAGACGCCTCTCCGCCTCTTCGCTCCCTGCAAGGCTGTAGTGTGCGCGCCGGCACGCGGAAGCGAGAGGGCAGGTGCAGAGAGCACCGCGATCTGACGGCGCCGTGCAGGCTGGAAAGGAAAGAGGGCTGCCACTGGAATGTGGTGCAAGTACAGGTTTGCACGCGTCGAGGGTAAGCTCTGGGTGAGCTTGTTGACCTAAAGCTGTTCTCTGTGCCAGACGTAGCCGAGAATCTTTCCGTTGAGATTCAGGCTACCGCGCAAACAGAATGTGGTGCTACCTAGCGCTGCGAGGGAAAGGGCATAGCCCAGGCGTGTTTCGGCAGAAGCAGCAGCACGGAGGGTTTCTCTGCCGGCACCGCGGCTCCCTGTGCGAGAAGTAGACGACGGCTCGACTCCGGCAGAATGAAAGCGCGACACGGTACGAAGAGCGTAAGAATGAAGGCAGAGCACCGAGCTGCCGTGCGCCATCGCGCAGGCTGCAAGAGGAAGCGTGCTTGGCCACCGGCTCCTTTGCGGATTCACGTTAGCACTTGAAAACAGAAAGTTCCACTCGCAGCTACTGGTGCTGCTACCTCTTTCTCTTCCAGCTTTCCCTGGAAAGAACTGTGCCCAGGTTTAGGCTTCAACGCGCCGAGGTAACAGTGGCAGATGCGGCAGAGAATGGAAATACAGCGTGCAGCGGGCGGTTTCTGGTGCTTTACGGGAGGCAAGGGGAAAGTGCAGCGCAGCAGTGGCTTTTACTTCTGGAGCCTTTTGCTTTGGTAGCAGCAGCTGCTGCAAGTGGGCAACGGAGCTGCGAGAGTGCATCATGTGACGGCACATCTCTCTGAGAGAGGAGCTTTCGAGCCGCAGCGCGTTGCGCCCGGTTTCAAGGCTACTTGGAGGAGTGGGGGGTACTTGAAGAACGCCTTCTTTCTGGGCGCGTCCTTCTGGGTGTGCTCAAGCTGCATGGACTCGGCAGCACTGGAGGTGTAAGAACCTGTTTCTGGCCAGCTTGTGTGCTGGAGTGCAAGGGCTGCGCCTTCCTTTCTGAAGCAGCCCAGAGCATTCTCAGCGGAACCTGCTTGTGAAGCAGCTCTCGGCTGGACATTTGCGAGTCTCTCCACTGAAGTGCATGAAGCCGGTGCCCAGCTGCTTCGTCCTTCACCTTCTGGGCTCTGGACAGAACTGAAGCGCAGCGATGGCTTGGAGCTTTGCCGCTCTTCAGCGTGAACACTGCACGCAGCCACAGGCTGGACATTTGCGAGTCGCTGCACTGAAGTGCATGAAGCCGGTGCCCAGCTGCTTCGTCCTTCGCCTTCTGGGCTCTGGACAGAACTGAAGCGCAGCGATGGCTTGGAGCTTTGCCGCTCTTCAGCGCGAACACTGCACGCAGCCACAGGCTGCTGTGCACGGCTTTTCCTCAGCTCGACGTACCGTCATTCTCTTGCTGTTTCCCAGCGTCGAAAGTGTCCGTGTAGCTCTCGCTCAGCGAAATGCGTCAGGAGAGAAACACTTGCTGGATGAGCCTTTCGCTGGCCAAGACTTTCAACACAGCACCACCATTCGGGCAAGGAGGAGGAGAAAGGAAGACCACCTTTGCGTCCTGGCCCGTCCTTCTGTGCGAGACGCCTCTCCGCCTCTTCGCTCCCTGCAAGGCTGTAGTGTGCGCGCCGGCACTCGGAAGCGAGAGGGCAGGTGCAGAGAGCACCGCGATCTGACGGCGCCGTGCAGGCTGGAAAGGAAAGAGCGCTGCCACTGGAATGTGGTGCAAGTACAGGTTTGCACGCGTCGAGGGTAAGCTCTGGGTGAGCTTGTTGACCTAAAGCTGTTCTCTGTGCCAGACGTAGCCGAGAATCTTTCCGTTGAGATTCAGGCTACCGCGCAAACAGAATGTGGTGCTACCTAGCGCTGCGAGGGAAAGGGCATAGCCCAGGCGTGTTTCGGCAGAAGCAGCAGCACGGAGGGTTTCTCTGCCGGCACCGCGGCTCCCTGTGCGAGAAGTAGACGACGGCTCGACTCCGGCAGAATGAAAGCGCGACACGGTACGAAGAGCGTAAGAATGAAGGCAGAGCACCGAGCTGCCGTGCGCCATCGCGCAGGCTGCAAGAGGAAGCGTGCCTGGCCACCGGCTCCTTTGCGGATTCACGTTAGCACTTGAAAACAGAAAGTTCCACTCGCAGCTACTGGTGCTGCTACCTCTTTCTCTTCCAGCTTTCCCTGGAAAGAACTGTGCCCAGGTTTAGGCTTCAACGCGCCGAGGTAACAGTGGCAGATGCGGCAGAGAATGGAAATACAGCGTGCAGCGGGCGGTTTCTGGTGCTTTACGGGAGGCAAGGGGAAAGTGCAGCGCAGCAGTGGCTTTTACTTCTGGAGCCTTTTGCTTTGGTAGCAGCAGCTGCTGCAAGTGGGCAACGGAGCTGCGAGAGTGCATCATGTGACGGCACATCTCTCTGAGAGAGGAGCTTTCGAGCCGCAGCGCGTTGCGCCCGGTTTCAAGGCTACTTGGAGGAGTGGGGGGTACTTGAAGAACGCCTTCTTTCTGGGCGCGTCCTTCTGGGTGTGCTCAAGCTGCATGGACTCGGCAGCACTGGAGGTGTAAGAACCTGTTTCTGGCCAGCTTGTGTGCTGGAGTGCAAGGGCTGCGCCTTCCTTTCTGAAGCAGCCCAGAGCATTCTCAGCGGAACCTGCTTGTGAAGCAGCTCTCGGCTGGACATTTGCGAGTCGCTGCACTGAAGTGCATGAAGCCGGTGCCCAGCTGCTTCGTCCTTCGCTTTCTGGGCTCTGGACAGAACTGAAGCGCAGCGATGGCTTGGAGCTTTGCCGCTCTTCAGCGTGAACACTGCACGCAGCCACAGGCTGGACATTTGCGAGTCGCTGCACTGAAGTGCATGAAGCCGGTGCCCAGCTGCTTCGTCCTTCGCCTTCTGGGCTCTGGACAGAACTGAAGCGCAGCGATGGCTTGGAGCTTTGCCGCTCTTCAGCGCGAACACTGCACGCAGCCACAGGCTGCTGTGCACGGCTTTTCCTCAGCTCGACGAACAGTCATTGTCTTGCTGTTTCCCAGCGTCGAAAGTGTCCGTGTAGCTCTCGCTCAGCGAAATGCGTCAGGAGAGAAACACTTGCTGGATGAGCCTTTCGCTGGCCAAGACTTTCAACACAGCACCACCATTCGGGCAAGGAGGAGGAGAAAGGAAGACCACCTTTGCGTCCTGGCCCGTCCTTCTGTGCGAGACGCCTCTCCGCCTCTTCGCTCCCTGCAAGGCTGTAGTGTGCGCGCCGGCACGCGGAAGCGAGAGGGCAGGTGCAGAGAGCACCGCGATCTGACGGCGCCGTGCAGGCTGGAAAGGAAAGAGGGCTGCCACTGGAATGTGGTGCAAGTACAGGTTTGCACGCGTCGAGGGTAAGCTCTGGGTGAGCTTGTTGACCTAAAGCTGTTCTCTGTGCCAGACGTAGCCGAGAATCTTTCCGTTGAGATTCAGGCTACCGCGCAAACAGAATGTGGTGCTACCTAGCGCTGCGAGGGAAAGGGCATAGCCCAGGCGTGTTTCGGCAGAAGCAGCAGCACGGAGGGTTTCTCTGCCGGCACCGCGGCTCCCTGTGCGAGAAGTAGACGACGGCTCGACTCCGGCAGAATGAAAGCGCGACACGGTACGAAGAGCGTAAGAATGAAGGCAGAGCACCGAGCTGCCGTGCGCCATCGCGCAGGCTGCAAGAGGAAGCGTGCTTGGCCACCGGCTCCTTTGCGGATTCACGTTAGCACTTGAAAACAGAAAGTTCCACTCGCAGCTACTGGTGCTGCTACCTCTTTCTCTTCCAGCTTTCCCTGGAAAGAACTGTGCCCAGGTTTAGGCTTCAACGCGCCGAGGTAACAGTGGCAGATGCGGCAGAGAATGGAAATACAGCGTGCAGCGGGCGGTTTCTGGTGCTTTACGGGAGGCAAGGGGAAAGTGCAGCGCAGCAGTGGCTTTTACTTCTGGAGCCTTTTGCTTTGGTAGCAGCAGCTGCTGCAAGTGGGCAACGGAGCTGCGAGAGTGCATCATGTGACGGCACATCTCTCTGAGAGAGGAGCTTTCGAGCCGCAGCGCGTTGCGCCCGGTTTCAAGGCTACTTGGAGGAGTGGGGGGTACTTGAAGAACGCCTTCTTTCTGGGCGCGTCCTTCTGGGTGTGCTCAAGCTGCATGGACTCGGCAGCACTGGAGGTGTAAGAACCTGTTTCTGGCCAGCTTGTGTGCTGGAGTGCAAGGGCTGCGCCTTCCTTTCTGAAGCAGCCCAGAGCATTCTCAGCGGAACCTGCTTGTGAAGCAGCTCTCGGCTGGACATTTGCGAGTCTCTCCACTGAAGTGCATGAAGCCGGTGCCCAGCTGCTTCGTCCTTCGCCTTCTGGGCTCTGGACAGAACTGAAGCGCAGCGATGGCTTGGAGCTTTGCCGCTCTTCAGCGTGAACACTGCACGCAGCCACAGGCTGGACATTTGCGAGTCGCTGCACTGAAGTGCATGAAGCCGGTGCCCAGCTGCTTCGTCCTTCGCCTTCTGGGCTCTGGACAGAACTGAAGCGCAGCGATGGCTTGGAGCTTTGCCGCTCTTCAGCGCGAACACTGCACGCAGCCACAGGCTGCTGTGCACGGCTTTTCCTCAGCTCGACGTACCGTCATTCTCTTGCTGTTTCCCAGCGTCGAAAGTGTCCGTGTAGCTCTCGCTCAGCGAAATGCGTCAGGAGAGAAACACTTGCTGGATGAGCCTTTCGCTGGCCAAGACTTTCAACACAGCACCACCATTCGGGCAAGGAGGAGGAGAAAGGAAGACCACCTTTGCGTCCTGGCCCGTCCTTCTGTGCGAGACGCCTCTCCGCCTCTTCGCTCCCTGCAAGGCTGTAGTGTGCGCGCCGGCACTCGGAAGCGAGAGGGCAGGTGCAGAGAGCACCGCGATCTGACGGCGCCGTGCAGGCTGGAAAGGAAAGAGCGCTGCCACTGGAATGTGGTGCAAGTACAGGTTTGCACGCGTCGAGGGTAAGCTCTGGGTGAGCTTGTTGACCTAAAGCTGTTCTCTGTGCCAGACGTAGCCGAGAATCTTTCCGTTGAGATTCAGGCTACCGCGCAAACAGAATGTGGTGCTACCTAGCGCTGCGAGGGAAAGGGCATAGCCCAGGCGTGTTTCGGCAGAAGCAGCAGCACGGAGGGTTTCTCTGCCGGCACCGCGGCTCCCTGTGCGAGAAGTAGACGACGGCTCGACTCCGGCAGAATGAAAGCGCGACACGGTACGAAGAGCGTAAGAATGAAGGCAGAGCACCGAGCTGCCGTGCGCCATCGCGCAGGCTGCAAGAGGAAGCGTGCCTGGCCACCGGCTCCTTTGCGGATTCACGTTAGCACTTGAAAACAGAAAGTTCCACTCGCAGCTACTGGTGCTGCTACCTCTTTCTCTTCCAGCTTTCCCTGGAAAGAACTGTGCCCAGGTTTAGGCTTCAACGCGCCGAGGTAACAGTGGCAGATGCGGCAGAGAATGGAAATACAGCGTGCAGCGGGCGGTTTCTGGTGCTTTACGGGAGGCAAGGGGAAAGTGCAGCGCAGCAGTGGCTTTTACTTCTGGAGCCTTTTGCTTTGGTAGCAGCAGCTGCTGCAAGTGGGCAACGGAGCTGCGAGAGTGCATCATGTGACGGCACATCTCTCTGAGAGAGGAGCTTTCGAGCCGCAGCGCGTTGCGCCCGGTTTCAAGGCTACTTGGAGGAGTGGGGGGTACTTGAAGAACGCCTTCTTTCTGGGCGCGTCCTTCTGGGTGTGCTCAAGCTGCATGGACTCGGCAGCACTGGAGGTGTAAGAACCTGTTTCTGGCCAGCTTGTGTGCTGGAGTGCAAGGGCTGCGCCTTCCTTTCTGAAGCAGCCCAGAGCATTCTCAGCGGAACCTGCTTGTGAAGCAGCTCTCGGCTGGACATTTGCGAGTCTCTCCACTGAAGTGCATGAAGCCGGTGCCCAGCTGCTTCGTCCTTCGCCTTCTGGGCTCTGGACAGAACTGAAGCGCAGCGATGGCTTGGAGCTTTGCCGCTCTTCAGCGTGAACACTGCACGCAGCCACAGGCTGGACATTTGCGAGTCGCTGCACTGAAGTGCATGAAGCCGGTGCCCAGCTGCTTCGTCCTTCGCCTTCTGGGCTCTGGACAGAACTGAAGCGCAGCGATGGCTTGGAGCTTTGCCGCTCTTCAGCGCGAACACTGCACGCAGCCACAGGCTGCTGTGCACGGCTTTTCCTCAGCTCGACGTACCGTCATTCTCTTGCTGTTTCCCAGCGTCGAAAGTGTCCGTGTAGCTCTCGCTCAGCGAAATGCGTCAGGAGAGAAACGCTTGCTGGATGAGCCTTTCGCTGGCCAAGACTTTCAACACAGCACCACCATTCGGGCAAGGAGGAGGAGAAAGGAAGACCATCTTTGCGTCCTGGCCCGTCCTTCTGTGCGAGACGCCTCTCCGCCTCTTCGCTCCCTGCAAGGCTGTAGTGTGCGCGCCGGCACTCGGAAGCGAGAGGGCAGGTGCAGAGAGCACCGCGATCTGACGGCGCCGTGCAGGCTGGAAAGGAAAGAGGGCTGCCACTGGAATGTGGTGCAAGTACAGGTTTGCACGCGTCGAGGGTAAGCTCTGGGTGAGCTTGTTGACCTAAAGCTGTTCTCTGTGCCAGACGTAGCCGAGAATCTTTCCGTTGAGATTCAGGCTACCGCGCAAACAGAATGTGGTGCTACCTAGCGCTGCGAGGGAAAGGGCATAGCCCAGGCGTGTTTCGGCAGAAGCAGCAGCACGGAGGGTTTCTCTGCCGGCACCGCGGCTCCCTGTGCGAGAAGTAGACGACGGCTCGACTCCGGCAGAATGAAAGCGCGACACGGTACGAAGAGCGTAAGAATGAAGGCAGAGCACCGAGCTGCCGTGCGCCATCGCGCAGGCTGCAAGAGGAAGCGTGCCTGGCCACCGGCTCCTTTGCGGATTCACGTTAGCACTTGAAAACAGAAAGTTCCACTCGCAGCTACTGGTGCTGCTACCTCTTTCTCTTCCAGCTTTCCCTGGAAAGAACTGTGCCCAGGTTTAGGCTTCAACGCGCCGAGGTAACAGTGGCAGATGCGGCAGAGAATGGAAATACAGCGTGCAGCGGGCGGTTTCTGGTGCTTTACGGGAGGCAAGGGGAAAGTGCAGCGCAGCAGTGGCTTTTACTTCTGGAGCCTTTTGCTTTGGTAGCAGCAGCTGCTGCAAGTGGGCAACGGAGCTGCGAGAGTGCATCATGTGACGGCACATCTCTCTGAGAGAGGAGCTTTCGAGCCGCAGCGCGTTGCGCCCGGTTTCAAGGCTACTTGGAGGAGTGGGGGGTACTTGAAGAACGCCTTCTTTCTGGGCGCGCCCTACTGGGTGTGCTCAAGCTGCATGGACTCGGCAGCACTGGAGGTGTAAGAACCTGTTTCTGGCCAGCTTGTGTGCTGGAGTGCAAGGGCTGCGCCTTCCTTTCTGAAGCAGCCCAGAGCATTCTCAGCGGAACCTGCTTGTGAAGCAGCTCTCGGCTGGACATTTGCGAGTCGCTGCACTGAAGTGCATGAAGCCGGTGCCCAGCTGCTTCGTCCTTCGCCTTCTGGGCTCTGGACAGAACTGAAGCGCAGCGATGGCTTGGAGCTTTGCCGCTCTTCAGCGCGAACACTGCACGCAGCCACAGGCTGCTGTGCACGGCTTTTCCTCAGCTCGACGTACAGTCATTGTCTTGCTGTTTCCCAGCGTCGAAAGTGTCCGTGTAGCTCTCGCTCAGCGAAATGCGTCAGGAGAGAAACACTTGCTGGATGAGCCTTTCGCTGGCCAAGACTTTCAACACAGCACCACCATTCGGGCAAGGAGGAGGAGAAAGGAAGACCATCTTTGCGTCCTGGCCCGTCCTTCTGTGCGAGACGCCTCTCCGCCTCTTCGCTCCCTGCAAGGCTGTAGTGTGCGCGCCGGCACGCGGAAGCGAGAGGGTAGGTGCAGAGAGCACCGCGATCTGACGGCGCCGTGCAGGCTGGAAAGGAAAGAGGGCTGCCACTGGAATGTGGTGCAAGTACAGGTTTGCACGCGTCGAGGGTAAGCTCTGGGTGAGCTTGTTGACCTAAAGCTGTTCTCTGTGCCAGACGTAGCCGAGAATCTTTCCGTTGAGATTCAGGCTACCGCGCAAACAGAATGTGGTGCTACCTAGCGCTGCGAGGGAAAGGGCATAGCCCAGGCGTGTTTCGGCAGAAGCAGCAGCACGGAGGGTTTCTCTGCCGGCACCGCGGCTCCCTGTGCGAGAAGTAGACGACGGCTCGACTCCGGCAGAATGAAAGCGCGACACGGTACGAAGAGCGTAAGAATGAAGGCAGAGCACCGAGCTGCCGTGCGCCATCGCGCAGGCTGCAAGAGGAAGCGTGCCTGGCCACCGGCTCCTTTGCGGATTCACGTTAGCACTTGAAAACAGAAAGTTCCACTCGCAGCTACTGGTGCTGCTACCTCTTTCTCTTCCAGCTTTCCCTGGAAAGAACTGTGCCCAGGTTTAGGCTTCAACGCGCCGAGGTAACAGTGGCAGATGCGGCAGAGAATGGAAATACAGCGTGCAGCGGGCGGTTTCTGGTGCTTTACGGGAGGCAAGGGGAAAGTGCAGCGCAGCAGTGGCTTTTACTTCTGGAGCCTTTTGCTTTGGTAGCAGCAGCTGCTGCAAGTGGGCAACGGAGCTGCGAGAGTGCATCATGTGACGGCACATCTCTCTGAGAGAGGAGCTTTCGAGCCGCAGCGCGTTGCGCCCGGTTTCAAGGCTACTTGGAGGAGTGGGGGGTACTTGAAGAACGCCTTCTTTCTGGGCGCGTCCTTCTGGGTGTGCTCAAGCTGCATGGACTAGGCAGCACTGGAGGTGTAAGAACCTGTATCTGGCCAGCTTGTGTGCTGGAGTGCAAGGGCTGCGCCTTCCTTTCTGAAGCAGCCCAGAGCATTCTCAGCGGAACCTGCTTGTGAAGCAGCTCTCGGCTGGACATTTGCGAGTCGCTGCACTGAAGTGCATGAAGCCGGTGCCCAGCTGCTTCGTCCTTCGCTTTCTGGGCTCTGGACAGAACTGAAGCGCAGCGATGGCTTGGAGCTTTGCCGCTCTTCAGCGTGAACACTGCACGCAGCCACAGGCTGGACATTTGCGAGTCGCTGCACTGAAGTGCATGAAGCCGGTGCCCAGCTGCTTCGTCCTTCGCCTTCTGGGCTCTGGACAGAACTGAAGCGCAGCGATGGCTTGGAGCTTTGCCGCTCTTCAGCGCGAACACTGCACGCAGCCACAGGCTGCTGTGCACGGCTTTTCCTCAGCTCGACGAACAGTCATTGTCTTGCTGTTTCCCAGCGTCGAAAGTGTCCGTGTAGCTCTCGCTCAGCGAAATGCGTCAGGAGAGAAACACTTGCTGGATGAGCCTTTCGCTGGCCAAGACTTTCAACACAGCACCACCATTCGGGCAAGGAGGAGGAGAAAGGAAGACCACCTTTGCGTCCTGGCCCGTCCTTCTGTGCGAGACGCCTCTCCGCCTCTTCGCTCCCTGCAAGGCTGTAGTGTGCGCGCCGGCACGCGGAAGCGAGAGGGCAGGTGCAGAGAGCACCGCGATCTGACGGCGCCGTGCAGGCTGGAAAGGAAAGAGGGCTGCCACTGGAATGTGGTGCAAGTACAGGTTTGCACGCGTCGAGGGTAAGCTCTGGGTGAGCTTGTTGACCTAAAGCTGTTCTCTGTGCCAGACGTAGCCGAGAATCTTTCCGTTGAGATTCAGGCTACCGCGCAAACAGAATGTGGTGCTACCTAGCGCTGCGAGGGAAAGGGCATAGCCCAGGCGTGTTTCGGCAGAAGCAGCAGCACGGAGGGTTTCTCTGCCGGCACCGCGGCTCCCTGTGCGAGAAGTAGACGACGGCTCGACTCCGGCAGAATGAAAGCGCGACACGGTACGATAAGCGTAAGAATGAAGGCAGAGCACCGAGCTGCCGTGCGCCATCGCGCAGGCTGCAAGAGGAAGCGTGCCTGGCCACCGGCTCCTTTGCGGATTCACGTTAGCACTTGAAAACAGAAAGTTCCACTCGCAGCTACTGGTGCTGCTACCTCTTTCTCTTCCAGCTTTCCCTGGAAAGAACTGTGCCCAGGTTTAGGCTTCAACGCGCCGAGGTAACAGTGGCAGATGCGGCAGAGAATGGAAATACAGCGTGCAGCGGGCGGTTTCTGGTGCTTTACGGGAGGCAAGGGGAAAGTGCAGCGCAGCAGTGGCTTTTACTTCTGGAGCCTTTTGCTTTGGTAGCAGCAGCTGCTGCAAGTGGGCAACGGAGCTGCGAGAGTGCATCATGTGACGGCACATCTCTCTGAGAGAGGAGCTTTCGAGCCGCAGCGCGTTGCGCCCGGTTTCAAGGCTACTTGGAGGAGTGGGGGGTACTTGAAGAACGCCTTCTTTCTGGGCGCGTCCTTCTGGGTGTGCTCAAGCTGCATGGACTCGGCAGCACTGGAGGTGTAAGAACCTGTTTCTGGCCAGCTTGTGTGCTGGAGTGCAAGGGCTGCGCCTTCCTTTCTGAAGCAGCCCAGAGCATTCTCAGCGGAACCTGCTTGTGAAGCAGCTCTCGGCTGGACATTTGCGAGTCGCTGCACTGAAGTGCATGAAGCCGGTGCCCAGCTGCTTCGTCCTTCGCTTTCTGGGCTCTGGACAGAACTGAAGCGCAGCGATGGCTTGGAGCTTTGCCGCTCTTCAGCGTGAACACTGCACGCAGCCACAGGCTGGACATTTGCGAGTCGCTGCACTGAAGTGCATGAAGCCGGTGCCCAGCTGCTTCGTCCTTCGCCTTCTGGGCTCTGGACAGAACTGAAGCGCAGCGATGGCTTGGAGCTTTGCCGCTCTTCAGCGCGAACACTGCACGCAGCCACAGGCTGCTGTGCACGGCTTTTCCTCAGCTCGACGAACAGTCATTGTCTTGCTGTTTCCCAGCGTCGAAAGTGTCCGTGTAGCTCTCGCTCAGCGAAATGCGTCAGGAGAGAAACACTTGCTGGATGAGCCTTTCGCTGGCCAAGACTTTCAACACAGCACCACCATTCGGGCAAGGAGGAGGAGAAAGGAAGACCACCTTTGCGTCCTGGCCCGTCCTTCTGTGCGAGACGCCTCTCCGCCTCTTCGCTCCCTGCAAGGCTGTAGTGTGCGCGCCGGCACGCGGAAGCGAGAGGGCAGGTGCAGAGAGCACCGCGATCTGACGGCGCCGTGCAGGCTGGAAAGGAAAGAGGGCTGCCACTGGAATGTGGTGCAAGTACAGGTTTGCACGCGTCGAGGGTAAGCTCTGGGTGAGCTTGTTGACCTAAAGCTGTTCTCTGTGCCAGACGTAGCCGAGAATCTTTCCGTTGAGATTCAGGCTACCGCGCAAACAGAATGTGGTGCTACCTAGCGCTGCGAGGGAAAGGGCATAGCCCAGGCGTGTTTCGGCAGAAGCAGCAGCACGGAGGGTTTCTCTGCCGGCACCGCGGCTCCCTGTGCGAGAAGTAGACGACGGCTCGACTCCGGCAGAATGAAAGCGCGACACGGTACGAAGAGCGTAAGAATGAAGGCAGAGCACCGAGCTGCCGTGCGCCATCGCGCAGGCTGCAAGAGGAAGCGTGCTTGGCCACCGGCTCCTTTGCGGATTCACGTTAGCACTTGAAAACAGAAAGTTCCACTCGCAGCTACTGGTGCTGCTACCTCTTTCTCTTCCAGCTTTCCCTGGAAAGAACTGTGCCCAGGTTTAGGCTTCAACGCGCCGAGGTAACAGTGGCAGATGCGGCAGAGAATGGAAATACAGCGTGCAGCGGGCGGTTTCTGGTGCTTTACGGGAGGCAAGGGGAAAGTGCAGCGCAGCAGTGGCTTTTACTTCTGGAGCCTTTTGCTTTGGTAGCAGCAGCTGCTGCAAGTGGGCAACGGAGCTGCGAGAGTGCATCATGTGACGGCACATCTCTCTGAGAGAGGAGCTTTCGAGCCGCAGCGCGTTGCGCCCGGTTTCAAGGCTACTTGGAGGAGTGGGGGGTACTTGAAGAACGCCTTCTTTCTGGGCGCGTCCTTCTGGGTGTGCTCAAGCTGCATGGACTCGGCAGCACTGGAGGTGTAAGAACCTGTTTCTGGCCAGCTTGTGTGCTGGAGTGCAAGGGCTGCGCCTTCCTTTCTGAAGCAGCCCAGAGCATTCTCAGCGGAACCTGCTTGTGAAGCAGCTCTCGGCTGGACATTTGCGAGTCTCTCCACTGAAGTGCATGAAGCCGGTGCCCAGCTGCTTCGTCCTTCGCCTTCTGGGCTCTGGACAGAACTGAAGCGCAGCGATGGCTTGGAGCTTTGCCGCTCTTCAGCGTGAACACTGCACGCAGCCACAGGCTGGACATTTGCGAGTCGCTGCACTGAAGTGCATGAAGCCGGTGCCCAGCTGCTTCGTCCTTCGCCTTCTGGGCTCTGGACAGAACTGAAGCGCAGCGATGGCTTGGAGCTTTGCCGCTCTTCAGCGCGAACACTGCACGCAGCCACAGGCTGCTGTGCACGGCTTTTCCTCAGCTCGACGTACCGTCATTCTCTTGCTGTTTCCCAGCGTCGAAAGTGTCCGTGTAGCTCTCGCTCAGCGAAATGCGTCAGGAGAGAAACACTTGCTGGATGAGCCTTTCGCTGGCCAAGACTTTCAACACAGCACCACCATTCGGGCAAGGAGGAGGAGAAAGGAAGACCACCTTTGCGTCCTGGCCCGTCCTTCTGTGCGAGACGCCTCTCCGCCTCTTCGCTCCCTGCAAGGCTGTAGTGTGCGCGCCGGCACTCGGAAGCGAGAGGGCAGGTGCAGAGAGCACCGCGATCTGACGGCGCCGTGCAGGCTGGAAAGGAAAGAGCGCTGCCACTGGAATGTGGTGCAAGTACAGGTTTGCACGCGTCGAGGGTAAGCTCTGGGTGAGCTTGTTGACCTAAAGCTGTTCTCTGTGCCAGACGTAGCCGAGAATCTTTCCGTTGAGATTCAGGCTACCGCGCAAACAGAATGTGGTGCTACCTAGCGCTGCGAGGGAAAGGGCATAGCCCAGGCGTGTTTCGGCAGAAGCAGCAGCACGGAGGGTTTCTCTGCCGGCACCGCGGCTCCCTGTGCGAGAAGTAGACGACGGCTCGACTCCGGCAGAATGAAAGCGCGACACGGTACGAAGAGCGTAAGAATGAAGGCAGAGCACCGAGCTGCCGTGCGCCATCGCGCAGGCTGCAAGAGGAAGCGTGCTTGGCCACCGGCTCCTTTGCGGATTCACGTTAGCACTTGAAAACAGAAAGTTCCACTCGCAGCTACTGGTGCTGCTACCTCTTTCTCTTCCAGCTTTCCCTGGAAAGAACTGTGCCCAGGTTTAGGCTTCAACGCGCCGAGGTAACAGTGGCAGATGCGGCAGAGAATGGAAATACAGCGTGCAGCGGGCGGTTTCTGGTGCTTTACGGGAGGCAAGGGGAAAGTGCAGCGCAGCAGTGGCTTTTACTTCTGGAGCCTTTTGCTTTGGTAGCAGCAGCTGCTGCAAGTGGGCAACGGAGCTGCGAGAGTGCATCATGTGACGGCACATCTCTCTGAGAGAGGAGCTTTCGAGCCGCAGCGCGTTGCGCCCGGTTTCAAGGCTACTTGGAGGAGTGGGGGGTACTTGAAGAACGCCTTCTTTCTGGGCGCGTCCTTCTGGGTGTGCTCAAGCTGCATGGACTCGGCAGCACTGGAGGTGTAAGAACCTGTTTCTGGCCAGCTTGTGTGCTGGAGTGCAAGGGCTGCGCCTTCCTTTCTGAAGCAGCCCAGAGCATTCTCAGCGGAACCTGCTTGTGAAGCAGCTCTCGGCTGGACATTTGCGAGTCTCTCCACTGAAGTGCATGAAGCCGGTGCCCAGCTGCTTCGTCCTTCGCCTTCTGGGCTCTGGACAGAACTGAAGCGCAGCGATGGCTTGGAGCTTTGCCGCTCTTCAGCGTGAACACTGCACGCAGCCACAGGCTGGACATTTGCGAGTCGCTGCACTGAAGTGCATGAAGCCGGTGCCCAGCTGCTTCGTCCTTCGCCTTCTGGGCTCTGGACAGAACTGAAGCGCAGCGATGGCTTGGAGCTTTGCCGCTCTTCAGCGCGAACACTGCACGCAGCCACAGGCTGCTGTGCACGGCTTTTCCTCAGCTCGACGTACAGTCATTGTCTTGCTGTTTCCCAGCGTCGAAAGTGTCCGTGTAGCTCTCGCTCAGCGAAATGCGTCAGGAGAGAAACACTTGCTGGATGAGCCTTTCGCTGGCCAAGACTTTCAACACAGCACCACCATTCGGGCAAGGAGGAGGAGAAAGGAAGACCACCTTTGCGTCCTGGCCCGTCCTTCTGTGCGAGACGCCTCTCCGCCTCTTCGCTCCCTGCAAGGCTGTAGTGTGCGCGCCGGCACGCGGAAGCGAGAGGGCAGGTGCAGAGAGCACCGCGATCTGACGGCGCCGTGCAGGCTGGAAAGGAAAGAGGGCTGCCACTGGAATGTGGTGCAAGTACAGGTTTGCACGCGTCGAGGGTAAGCTCTGGGTGAGCTTGTTGACCTAAAGCTGTTCTCTGTGCCAGACGTAGCCGAGAATCTTTCCGTTGAGATTCAGGCTACCGCGCAAACAGAATGTGGTGCTACCTAGCGCTGCGAGGGAAAGGGCATAGCCCAGGCGTGTTTCGGCAGAAGCAGCAGCACGGAGGGTTTCTCTGCCGGCACCGCGGCTCCCTGTGCGAGAAGTAGACGACGGCTCGACTCCGGCAGAATGAAAGCGCGACACGGTACGAAGAGCGTAAGAATGAAGGCAGAGCACCGAGCTGCCGTGCGCCATCGCGCAGGCTGCAAGAGGAAGCGTGCCTGGCCACCGGCTCCTTTGCGGATTCACGTTAGCACTTGAAAACAGAAAGTTCCACTCGCAGCTACTGGTGCTGCTACCTCTTTCTCTTCCAGCTTTCCCTGGAAAGAACTGTGCCCAGGTTTAGGCTTCAACGCGCCGAGGTAACAGTGGCAGATGCGGCAGAGAATGGAAATACAGCGTGCAGCGGGCGGTTTCTGGTGCTTTACGGGAGGCAAGGGGAAAGTGCAGCGCAGCAGTGGCTTTTACTTCTGGAGCCTTTTGCTTTGGTAGCAGCAGCTGCTGCAAGTGGGCAACGGAGCTGCGAGAGTGCATCATGTGACGGCACATCTCTCTGAGAGAGGAGCTTTCGAGCCGCAGCGCGTTGCGCCCGGTTTCAAGGCTACTTGGAGGAGTGGGGGGTACTTGAAGAACGCCTTCTTTCTGGGCGCGTCCTTCTGGGTGTGCTCAAGCTGCATGGACTAGGCAGCACTGGAGGTGTAAGAACCTGTATCTGGCCAGCTTGTGTGCTGGAGTGCAAGGGCTGCGCCTTCCTTTCTGAAGCAGCCCAGAGCATTCTCAGCGGAACCTGCTTGTGAAGCAGCTCTCGGCTGGACATTTGCGAGTCGCTGCACTGAAGTGCATGAAGCCGGTGCCCAGCTGCTTCGTCCTTCGCTTTCTGGGCTCTGGACAGAACTGAAGCGCAGCGATGGCTTGGAGCTTTGCCGCTCTTCAGCGTGAACACTGCACGCAGCCACAGGCTGGACATTTGCGAGTCGCTGCACTGAAGTGCATGAAGCCGGTGCCCAGCTGCTTCGTCCTTCGCCTTCTGGGCTCTGGACAGAACTGAAGCGCAGCGATGGCTTGGAGCTTTGCCGCTCTTCAGCGCGAACACTGCACGCAGCCACAGGCTGCTGTGCACGGCTTTTCCTCAGCTCGACGTACAGTCATTGTCTTGCAATTTCCCAGCGTCGAAAGTGTCCGTGTAGCTCTCGCTCAGCGAAATGTGTCAGGAGAGAAACACTTGCTGGATGAGCCTTTCGCTGGCCAAGACTTTCAACACAGCACCACCATTCGGGCAAGGAGGAGGAGAAAGGAAGACCACCTTTGCGTCCTGGCCCGTCCTTCTGTGCGAGACGCCTCTCCGCCTCTTCGCTCCCTGCAAGGCTGTAGTGTGCGCGCCGGCACGCGGAAGCGAGAGGGCAGGTGCAGAGAGCACCGCGATCTGACGGCGCCGTGCAGGCTGGAAAGGAAAGAGGGCTGCCACTGGAATGTGGTGCAAGTACAGGTTTGCACGCGTCGAGGGTAAGCTCTGGGTGAGCTTGTTGACCTAAAGCTGTTCTCTGTGCCAGACGTAGCCGAGAATCTTTCCGTTGAGATTCAGGCTACCGCGCAAACAGAATGTGGTGCTACCTAGCGCTGCGAGGGAAAGGGCATAGCCCAGGCGTGTTTCGGCAGAAGCAGCAGCACGGAGGGTTTCTCTGCCGGCACCGCGGCTCCCTGTGCGAGAAGTAGACGACGGCTCGACTCCGGCAGAATGAAAGCGCGACACGGTACGAAGAGCGTAAGAATGAAGGCAGAGCACCGAGCTGCCGTGCGCCATCGCGCAGGCTGCAAGAGGAAGCGTGCCTGGCCACCGGCTCCTTTGCGGATTCACGTTAGCACTTGAAAACAGAAAGTTCCACTCGCAGCTACTGGTGCTGCTACCTCTTTCTCTTCCAGCTTTCCCTGGAAAGAACTGTGCCCAGGTTTAGGCTTCAACGCGCCGAGGTAACAGTGGCAGATGCGGCAGAGAATGGAAATACAGCGTGCAGCGGGCGGTTTCTGGTGCTTTACGGGAGGCAAGGGGAAAGTGCAGCGCAGCAGTGGCTTTTACTTCTGGAGCCTTTTGCTTTGGTAGCAGCAGCTGCTGCAAGTGGGCAACGGAGCTGCGAGAGTGCATCATGTGACGGCACATCTCTCTGAGAGAGGAGCTTTCGAGCCGCAGCGCGTTGCGCCCGGTTTCAAGGCTACTTGGAGGAGTGGGGGGTACTTGAAGAACGCCTTCTTTCTGGGCGCGTCCTTCTGGGTGTGCTCAAGCTGCATGGACTCGGCAGCACTGGAGGTGTAAGAACCTGTTTCTGGCCAGCTTGTGTGCTGGAGTGCAAGGGCTGCGCCTTCCTTTCTGAAGCAGCCCAGAGCATTCTCAGCGGAACCTGCTTGTGAAGCAGCTCTCGGCTGGACATTTGCGAGTCGCTGCACTGAAGTGCATGAAGCCGGTGCCCAGCTGCTTCGTCCTTCGCTTTCTGGGCTCTGGACAGAACTGAAGCGCAGCGATGGCTTGGAGCTTTGCCGCTCTTCAGCGTGAACACTGCACGCAGCCACAGGCTGGACATTTGCGAGTCGCTGCACTGAAGTGCATGAAGCCGGTGCCCAGCTGCTTCGTCCTTCGCCTTCTGGGCTCTGGACAGAACTGAAGCGCAGCGATGGCTTGGAGCTTTGCCGCTCTTCAGCGCGAACACTGCACGCAGCCACAGGCTGCTGTGCACGGCTTTTCCTCAGCTCGACGAACAGTCATTGTCTTGCTGTTTCCCAGCGTCGAAAGTGTCCGTGTAGCTCTCGCTCAGCGAAATGCGTCAGGAGAGAAACACTTGCTGGATGAGCCTTTCGCTGGCCAAGACTTTCAACACAGCACCACCATTCGGGCAAGGAGGAGGAGAAAGGAAGACCACCTTTGCGTCCTGGCCCGTCCTTCTGTGCGAGACGCCTCTCCGCCTCTTCGCTCCCTGCAAGGCTGTAGTGTGCGCGCCGGCACGCGGAAGCGAGAGGGCAGGTGCAGAGAGCACCGCGATCTGACGGCGCCGTGCAGGCTGGAAAGGAAAGAGGGCTGCCACTGGAATGTGGTGCAAGTACAGGTTTGCACGCGTCGAGGGTAAGCTCTGGGTGAGCTTGTTGACCTAAAGCTGTTCTCTGTGCCAGACGTAGCCGAGAATCTTTCCGTTGAGATTCAGGCTACCGCGCAAACAGAATGTGGTGCTACCTAGCGCTGCGAGGGAAAGGGCATAGCCCAGGCGTGTTTCGGCAGAAGCAGCAGCACGGAGGGTTTCTCTGCCGGCACCGCGGCTCCCTGTGCGAGAAGTAGACGACGGCTCGACTCCGGCAGAATGAAAGCGCGACACGGTACGAAGAGCGTAAGAATGAAGGCAGAGCACCGAGCTGCCGTGCGCCATCGCGCAGGCTGCAAGAGGAAGCGTGCTTGGCCACCGGCTCCTTTGCGGATTCACGTTAGCACTTGAAAACAGAAAGTTCCACTCGCAGCTACTGGTGCTGCTACCTCTTTCTCTTCCAGCTTTCCCTGGAAAGAACTGTGCCCAGGTTTAGGCTTCAACGCGCCGAGGTAACAGTGGCAGATGCGGCAGAGAATGGAAATACAGCGTGCAGCGGGCGGTTTCTGGTGCTTTACGGGAGGCAAGGGGAAAGTGCAGCGCAGCAGTGGCTTTTACTTTTGGAGCCTTTTGCTTTGGTAGCAGCAGCTGCTGCAAGTGGGCAACGGAGCTGCGAGAGTGCATCATGTGACGGCACATCTCTCTGAGAGAGGAGCTTTCGAGCCGCAGCGCGTTGCGCCCGGTTTCAAGGCTACTTGGAGGAGTGGGGGGTACTTGAAGAACGCCTTCTTTCTGGGCGCGTCCTTCTGGGTGTGCTCAAGCTGCATGGACTCGGCAGCACTGGAGGTGTAAGAACCTGTTTCTGGCCAGCTTGTGTGCTGGAGTGCAAGGGCTGCGCCTTCCTTTCTGAAGCAGCCCAGAGCATTCTCAGCGGAACCTGCTTGTGAAGCAGCTCTCGGCTGGACATTTGCGAGTCTCTCCACTGAAGTGCATGAAGCCGGTGCCCAGCTGCTTCGTCCTTCGCCTTCTGGGCTCTGGACAGAACTGAAGCGCAGCGATGGCTTGGAGCTTTGCCGCTCTTCAGCGTGAACACTGCACGCAGCCACAGGCTGGACATTTGCGAGTCGCTGCACTGAAGTGCATGAAGCCGGTGCCCAGCTGCTTCGTCCTTCGCCTTCTGGGCTCTGGACAGAACTGAAGCGCAGCGATGGCTTGGAGCTTTGCCGCTCTTCAGCGCGAACACTGCACGCAGCCACAGGCTGCTGTGCACGGCTTTTCCTCAGCTCGACGTACCGTCATTCTCTTGCTGTTTCCCAGCGTCGAAAGTGTCCGTGTAGCTCTCGCTCAGCGAAATGCGTCAGGAGAGAAACACTTGCTGGATGAGCCTTTCGCTGGCCAAGACTTTCAACACAGCACCACCATTCGGGCAAGGAGGAGGAGAAAGGAAGACCACCTTTGCGTCCTGGCCCGTCCTTCTGTGCGAGACGCCTCTCCGCCTCTTCACTCCCTGCAAGGCTGTAGTGTGCGCGCCGGCACTCGGAAGCGAGAGGGCAGGTGCAGAGAGCACCGCGATCTGACGGCGCCGTGCAGGCTGGAAAGGAAAGAGCGCTGCCACTGGAATGTGGTGCAAGTACAGGTTTGCACGCGTCGAGGGTAAGCTCTGGGTGAGCTTGTTGACCTAAAGCTGTTCTCTGTGCCAGACGTAGCCGAGAATCTTTCCGTTGAGATTCAGGCTACCGCGCAAACAGAATGTGGTGCTACCTAGCGCTGCGAGGGAAAGGGCATAGCCCAGGCGTGTTTCGGCAGAAGCAGCAGCACGGAGGGTTTCTCTGCCGGCACCGCGGCTCCCTGTGCGAGAAGTAGACGACGGCTCGACTCCGGCAGAATGAAAGCGCGACACGGTACGAAGAGCGTAAGAATGAAGGCAGAGCACCGAGCTGCCGTGCGCCATCGCGCAGGCTGCAAGAGGAAGCGTGCCTGGCCACCGGCTCCTTTGCGGATTCACGTTAGCACTTGAAAACAGAAAGTTCCACTCGCAGCTACTGGTGCTGCTACCTCTTTCTCTTCCAGCTTTCCCTGGAAAGAACTGTGCCCAGGTTTAGGCTTCAACGCGCCGAGGTAACAGTGGCAGATGCGGCAGAGAATGGAAATACAGCGTGCAGCGGGCGGTTTCTGGTGCTTTACGGGAGGCAAGGGGAAAGTGCAGCGCAGCAGTGGCTTTTACTTCTGGAGCCTTTTGCTTTGGTAGCAGCAGCTGCTGCAAGTGGGCAACGGAGCTGCGAGAGTGCATCATGTGACGGCACATCTCTCTGAGAGAGGAGCTTTCGAGCCGCAGCGCGTTGCGCCCGGTTTCAAGGCTACTTGGAGGAGTGGGGGGTACTTGAAGAACGCCTTCTTTCTGGGCGCGTCCTTCTGGGTGTGCTCAAGCTGCATGGACTAGGCAGCACTGGAGGTGTAAGAACCTGTATCTGGCCAGCTTGTGTGCTGGAGTGCAAGGGCTGCGCCTTCCTTTCTGAAGCAGCCCAGAGCATTCTCAGCGGAACCTGCTTGTGAAGCAGCTCTCGGCTGGACATTTGCGAGTCGCTGCACTGAAGTGCATGAAGCCGGTGCCCAGCTGCTTCGTCCTTCGCTTTCTGGGCTCTGGACAGAACTGAAGCGCAGCGATGGCTTGGAGCTTTGCCGCTCTTCAGCGTGAACACTGCACGCAGCCACAGGCTGGACATTTGCGAGTCGCTGCACTGAAGTGCATGAAGCCGGTGCCCAGCTGCTTCGTCCTTCGCCTTCTGGGCTCTGGACAGAACTGAAGCGCAGCGATGGCTTGGAGCTTTGCCGCTCTTCAGCGCGAACACTGCACGCAGCCACAGGCTGCTGTGCACGGCTTTTCCTCAGCTCGACGTACAGTCATTGTCTTGCTGTTTCCCAGCGTCGAAAGTGTCCGTGTAGCTCTCGCTCAGCGAAATGCGTCAGGAGAGAAACACTTGCTGGATGAGCCTTTCGCTGGCCAAGACTTTCAACACAGCACCACCATTCGGGCAAGGAGGAGGAGAAAGGAAGACCACCTTTGCGTCCTGGCCCGTCCTTCTGTGCGAGACGCCTCTCCGCCTCTTCGCTCCCTGCAAGGCTGTAGTGTGCGCGCCGGCACGCGGAAGCGAGAGGGCAGGTGCAGAGAGCACCGCGATCTGACGGCGCCGTGCAGGCTGGAAAGGAAAGAGGGCTGCCACTGGAATGTGGTGCAAGTACAGGTTTGCACGCGTCGAGGGTAAGCTCTGGGTGAGCTTGTTGACCTAAAGCTGTTCTCTGTGCCAGACGTAGCCGAGAATCTTTCCGTTGAGATTCAGGCTACCGCGCAAACAGAATGTGGTGCTACCTAGCGCTGCGAGGGAAAGGGCATAGCCCAGGCGTGTTTCGGCAGAAGCAGCAGCACGGAGGGTTTCTCTGCCGGCACCGCGGCTCCCTGTGCGAGAAGTAGACGACGGCTCGACTCCGGCAGAATGAAAGCGCGACACGGTACGAAGAGCGTAAGAATGAAGGCAGAGCACCGAGCTGCCGTGCGCCATCGCGCAGGCTGCAAGAGGAAGCGTGCCTGGCCACCGGCTCCTTTGCGGATTCACGTTAGCACTTGAAAACAGAAAGTTCCACTCGCAGCTACTGGTGCTGCTACCTCTTTCTCTTCCAGCTTTCCCTGGAAAGAACTGTGCCCAGGTTTAGGCTTCAACGCGCCGAGGTAACAGTGGCAGATGCGGCAGAGAATGGAAATACAGCGTGCAGCGGGCGGTTTCTGGTGCTTTACGGGAGGCAAGGGGAAAGTGCAGCGCAGCAGTGGCTTTTACTTCTGGAGCCTTTTGCTTTGGTAGCAGCAGCTGCTGCAAGTGGGCAACGGAGCTGCGAGAGTGCATCATGTGACGGCACATCTCTCTGAGAGAGGAGCTTTCGAGCCGCAGCGCGTTGCGCCCGGTTTCAAGGCTACTTGGAGGAGTGGGGGGTACTTGAAGAACGCCTTCTTTCTGGGCGCGTCCTTCTGGGTGTGCTCAAGCTGCATGGACTCGGCAGCACTGGAGGTGTAAGAACCTGTTTCTGGCCAGCTTGTGTGCTGGAGTGCAAGGGCTGCGCCTTCCTTTCTGAAGCAGCCCAGAGCATTCTCAGCGGAACCTGCTTGTGAAGCAGCTCTCGGCTGGACATTTGCGAGTCGCTGCACTGAAGTGCATGAAGCCGGTGCCCAGCTGCTTCGTCCTTCGCTTTCTGGGCTCTGGACAGAACTGAAGCGCAGCGATGGCTTGGAGCTTTGCCGCTCTTCAGCGTGAACACTGCACGCAGCCACAGGCTGGACATTTGCGAGTCGCTGCACTGAAGTGCATGAAGCCGGTGCCCAGCTGCTTCGTCCTTCGCCTTCTGGGCTCTGGACAGAACTGAAGCGCAGCGATGGCTTGGAGCTTTGCCGCTCTTCAGCGCGAACACTGCACGCAGCCACAGGCTGCTGTGCACGGCTTTTCCTCAGCTCGACGAACAGTCATTGTCTTGCTGTTTCCCAGCGTCGAAAGTGTCCGTGTAGCTCTCGCTCAGCGAAATGCGTCAGGAGAGAAACACTTGCTGGATGAGCCTTTCGCTGGCCAAGACTTTCAACACAGCACCACCATTCGGGCAAGGAGGAGGAGAAAGGAAGACCACCTTTGCGTCCTGGCCCGTCCTTCTGTGCGAGACGCCTCTCCGCCTCTTCGCTCCCTGCAAGGCTGTAGTGTGCGCGCCGGCACGCGGAAGCGAGAGGGCAGGTGCAGAGAGCACCGCGATCTGACGGCGCCGTGCAGGCTGGAAAGGAAAGAGGGCTGCCACTGGAATGTGGTGCAAGTACAGGTTTGCACGCGTCGAGGGTAAGCTCTGGGTGAGCTTGTTGACCTAAAGCTGTTCTCTGTGCCAGACGTAGCCGAGAATCTTTCCGTTGAGATTCAGGCTACCGCGCAAACAGAATGTGGTGCTACCTAGCGCTGCGAGGGAAAGGGCATAGCCCAGGCGTGTTTCGGCAGAAGCAGCAGCACGGAGGGTTTCTCTGCCGGCACCGCGGCTCCCTGTGCGAGAAGTAGACGACGGCTCGACTCCGGCAGAATGAAAGCGCGACACGGTACGAAGAGCGTAAGAATGAAGGCAGAGCACCGAGCTGCCGTGCGCCATCGCGCAGGCTGCAAGAGGAAGCGTGCTTGGCCACCGGCTCCTTTGCGGATTCACGTTAGCACTTGAAAACAGAAAGTTCCACTCGCAGCTACTGGTGCTGCTACCTCTTTCTCTTCCAGCTTTCCCTGGAAAGAACTGTGCCCAGGTTTAGGCTTCAACGCGCCGAGGTAACAGTGGCAGATGCGGCAGAGAATGGAAATACAGCGTGCAGCGGGCGGTTTCTGGTGCTTTACGGGAGGCAAGGGGAAAGTGCAGCGCAGCAGTGGCTTTTACTTCTGGAGCCTTTTGCTTTGGTAGCAGCAGCTGCTGCAAGTGGGCAACGGAGCTGCGAGAGTGCATCATGTGACGGCACATCTCTCTGAGAGAGGAGCTTTCGAGCCGCAGCGCGTTGCGCCCGGTTTCAAGGCTACTTGGAGGAGTGGGGGGTACTTGAAGAACGCCTTCTTTCTGGGCGCGTCCTTCTGGGTGTGCTCAAGCTGCATGGACTCGGCAGCACTGGAGGTGTAAGAACCTGTTTCTGGCCAGCTTGTGTGCTGGAGTGCAAGGGCTGCGCCTTCCTTTCTGAAGCAGCCCAGAGCATTCTCAGCGGAACCTGCTTGTGAAGCAGCTCTCGGCTGGACATTTGCGAGTCTCTCCACTGAAGTGCATGAAGCCGGTGCCCAGCTGCTTCGTCCTTCGCCTTCTGGGCTCTGGACAGAACTGAAGCGCAGCGATGGCTTGGAGCTTTGCCGCTCTTCAGCGTGAACACTGCACGCAGCCACAGGCTGGACATTTGCGAGTCGCTGCACTGAAGTGCATGAAGCCGGTGCCCAGCTGCTTCGTCCTTCGCCTTCTGGGCTCTGGACAGAACTGAAGCGCAGCGATGGCTTGGAGCTTTGCCGCTCTTCAGCGCGAACACTGCACGCAGCCACAGGCTGCTGTGCACGGCTTTTCCTCAGCTCGACGTACAGTCATTGTCTTGCTGTTTCCCAGCGTCGAAAGTGTCCGTGTAGCTCTCGCTCAGCGAAATGCGTCAGGAGAGAAACACTTGCTGGATGAGCCTTTCGCTGGCCAAGACTTTCAACACAGCACCACCATTCGGGCAAGGAGGAGGAGAAAGGAAGACCACCTTTGCGTCCTGGCCCGTCCTTCTGTGCGAGACGCCTCTCCGCCTCTTCGCTCCCTGCAAGGCTGTAGTGTGCGCGCCGGCACTCGGAAGCGAGAGGGCAGGTGCAGAGAGCACCGCGATCTGACGGCGCCGTGCAGGCTGGAAAGGAAAGAGCGCTGCCACTGGAATGTGGTGCAAGTACAGGTTTGCACGCGTCGAGGGTAAGCTCTGGGTGAGCTTGTTGACCTAAAGCTGTTCTCTGTGCCAGACGTAGCCGAGAATCTTTCCGTTGAGATTCAGGCTACCGCGCAAACAGAATGTGGTGCTACCTAGCGCTGCGAGGGAAAGGGCATAGCCCAGGCGTGTTTCGGCAGAAGCAGCAGCACGGAGGGTTTCTCTGCCGGCACCGCGGCTCCCTGTGCGAGAAGTAGACGACGGCTCGACTCCGGCAGAATGAAAGCGCGACACGGTACGAAGAGCGTAAGAATGAAGGCAGAGCACCGAGCTGCCGTGCGCCATCGCGCAGGCTGCAAGAGGAAGCGTGCCTGGCCACCGGCTCCTTTGCGGATTCACGTTAGCACTTGAAAACAGAAAGTTCCACTCGCAGCTACTGGTGCTGCTACCTCTTTCTCTTCCAGCTTTCCCTGGAAAGAACTGTGCCCAGGTTTAGGCTTCAACGCGCCGAGGTAACAGTGGCAGATGCGGCAGAGAATGGAAATACAGCGTGCAGCGGGCGGTTTCTGGTGCTTTACGGGAGGCAAGGGGAAAGTGCAGCGCAGCAGTGGCTTTTACTTCTGGAGCCTTTTGCTTTGGTAGCAGCAGCTGCTGCAAGTGGGCAACGGAGCTGCGAGAGTGCATCATGTGACGGCACATCTCTCTGAGAGAGGAGCTTTCGAGCCGCAGCGCGTTGCGCCCGGTTTCAAGGCTACTTGGAGGAGTGGGGGGTACTTGAAGAACGCCTTCTTTCTGGGCGCGTCCTTCTGGGTGTGCTCAAGCTGCATGGACTCGGCAGCACTGGAGGTGTAAGAACCTGTTTCTGGCCAGCTTGTGTGCTGGAGTGCAAGGGCTGCGCCTTCCTTTCTGAAGCAGCCCAGAGCATTCTCAGCGGAACCTGCTTGTGAAGCAGCTCTCGGCTGGACATTTGCGAGTCTCTCCACTGAAGTGCATGAAGCCGGTGCCCAGCTGCTTCGTCCTTCGCCTTCTGGGCTCTGGACAGAACTGAAGCGCAGCGATGGCTTGGAGCTTTGCCGCTCTTCAGCGTGAACACTGCACGCAGCCACAGGCTGGACATTTGCGAGTCGCTGCACTGAAGTGCATGAAGCCGGTGCCCAGCTGCTTCGTCCTTCGCCTTCTGGGCTCTGGACAGAACTGAAGCGCAGCGATGGCTTGGAGCTTTGCCGCTCTTCAGCGCGAACACTGCACGCAGCCACAGGCTGCTGTGCACGGCTTTTCCTCAGCTCGACGTACCGTCATTCTCTTGCTGTTTCCCAGCGTCGAAAGTGTCCGTGTAGCTCTCGCTCAGCGAAATGCGTCAGGAGAGAAACGCTTGCTGGATGAGCCTTTCGCTGGCCAAGACTTTCAACACAGCACCACCATTCGGGCAAGGAGGAGGAGAAAGGAAGACCATCTTTGCGTCCTGGCCCGTCCTTCTGTGCGAGACGCCTCTCCGCCTCTTCGCTCCCTGCAAGGCTGTAGTGTGCGCGCCGGCACTCGGAAGCGAGAGGGCAGGTGCAGAGAGCACCGCGATCTGACGGCGCCGTGCAGGCTGGAAAGGAAAGAGGGCTGCCACTGGAATGTGGTGCAAGTACAGGTTTGCACGCGTCGAGGGTAAGCTCTGGGTGAGCTTGTTGACCTAAAGCTGTTCTCTGTGCCAGACGTAGCCGAGAATCTTTCCGTTGAGATTCAGGCTACCGCGCAAACAGAATGTGGTGCTACCTAGCGCTGCGAGGGAAAGGGCATAGCCCAGGCGTGTTTCGGCAGAAGCAGCAGCACGGAGGGTTTCTCTGCCGGCACCGCGGCTCCCTGTGCGAGAAGTAGACGACGGCTCGACTCCGGCAGAATGAAAGCGCGACACGGTACGAAGAGCGTAAGAATGAAGGCAGAGCACCGAGCTGCCGTGCGCCATCGCGCAGGCTGCAAGAGGAAGCGTGCCTGGCCACCGGCTCCTTTGCGGATTCACGTTAGCACTTGAAAACAGAAAGTTCCACTCGCAGCTACTGGTGCTGCTACCTCTTTCTCTTCCAGCTTTCCCTGGAAAGAACTGTGCCCAGGTTTAGGCTTCAACGCGCCGAGGTAACAGTGGCAGATGCGGCAGAGAATGGAAATACAGCGTGCAGCGGGCGGTTTCTGGTGCTTTACGGGAGGCAAGGGGAAAGTGCAGCGCAGCAGTGGCTTTTACTTCTGGAGCCTTTTGCTTTGGTAGCAGCAGCTGCTGCAAGTGGGCAACGGAGCTGCGAGAGTGCATCATGTGACGGCACATCTCTCTGAGAGAGGAGCTTTCGAGCCGCAGCGCGTTGCGCCCGGTTTCAAGGCTACTTGGAGGAGTGGGGGGTACTTGAAGAACGCCTTCTTTCTGGGCGCGCCCTACTGGGTGTGCTCAAGCTGCATGGACTCGGCAGCACTGGAGGTGTAAGAACCTGTTTCTGGCCAGCTTGTGTGCTGGAGTGCAAGGGCTGCGCCTTCCTTTCTGAAGCAGCCCAGAGCATTCTCAGCGGAACCTGCTTGTGAAGCAGCTCTCGGCTGGACATTTGCGAGTCGCTGCACTGAAGTGCATGAAGCCGGTGCCCAGCTGCTTCGTCCTTCGCCTTCTGGGCTCTGGACAGAACTGAAGCGCAGCGATGGCTTGGAGCTTTGCCGCTCTTCAGCGCGAACACTGCACGCAGCCACAGGCTGCTGTGCACGGCTTTTCCTCAGCTCGACGTACAGTCATTGTCTTGCTGTTTCCCAGCGTCGAAAGTGTCCGTGTAGCTCTCGCTCAGCGAAATGCGTCAGGAGAGAAACACTTGCTGGATGAGCCTTTCGCTGGCCAAGACTTTCAACACAGCACCACCATTCGGGCAAGGAGGAGGAGAAAGGAAGACCACCTTTGCGTCCTGGCCCGTCCTTCTGTGCGAGACGCCTCTCCGCCTCTTCGCTCCCTGCAAGGCTGTAGTGTGCGCGCCGGCACGCGGAAGCGAGAGGGCAGGTGCAGAGAGCACCGCGATCTGACGGCGCCGTGCAGGCTGGAAAGGAAAGAGGGCTGCCACTGGAATGTGGTGCAAGTACAGGTTTGCACGCGTCGAGGGTAAGCTCTGGGTGAGCTTGTTGACCTAAAGCTGTTCTCTGTGCCAGACGTAGCCGAGAATCTTTCCGTTGAGATTCAGGCTACCGCGCAAACAGAATGTGGTGCTACCTAGCGCTGCGAGGGAAAGGGCATAGCCCAGGCGTGTTTCGGCAGAAGCAGCAGCACGGAGGGTTTCTCTGCCGGCACCGCGGCTCCCTGTGCGAGAAGTAGACGACGGCTCGACTCCGGCAGAATGAAAGCGCGACACGGTACGAAGAGCGTAAGAATGAAGGCAGAGCACCGAGCTGCCGTGCGCCATCGCGCAGGCTGCAAGAGGAAGCGTGCCTGGCCACCGGCTCCTTTGCGGATTCACGTTAGCACTTGAAAACAGAAAGTTCCACTCGCAGCTACTGGTGCTGCTACCTCTTTCTCTTCCAGCTTTCCCTGGAAAGAACTGTGCCCAGGTTTAGGCTTCAACGCGCCGAGGTAACAGTGGCAGATGCGGCAGAGAATGGAAATACAGCGTGCAGCGGGCGGTTTCTGGTGCTTTACGGGAGGCAAGGGGAAAGTGCAGCGCAGCAGTGGCTTTTACTTCTGGAGCCTTTTGCTTTGGTAGCAGCAGCTGCTGCAAGTGGGCAACGGAGCTGCGAGAGTGCATCATGTGACGGCACATCTCTCTGAGAGAGGAGCTTTCGAGCCGCAGCGCGTTGCGCCCGGTTTCAAGGCTACTTGGAGGAGTGGGGGGTACTTGAAGAACGCCTTCTTTCTGGGCGCGTCCTTCTGGGTGTGCTCAAGCTGCATGGACTCGGCAGCACTGGAGGTGTAAGAACCTGTTTCTGGCCAGCTTGTGTGCTGGAGTGCAAGGGCTGCGCCTTCCTTTCTGAAGCAGCCCAGAGCATTCTCAGCGGAACCTGCTTGTGAAGCAGCTCTCGGCTGGACATTTGCGAGTCGCTGCACTGAAGTGCATGAAGCCGGTGCCCAGCTGCTTCGTCCTTCGCTTTCTGGGCTCTGGACAGAACTTTAGCGCAGCGATGGCTTGGAGCTTTGCCGCTCTTCAGCGTGAACACTGCACGCAGCCACAGGCTGGACATTTGCGAGTCGCTGCACTGAAGTGCATGAAGCCGGTGCCCAGCTGCTTCGTCCTTCGCCTTCTGGGCTCTGGACAGAACTGAAGCGCAGCGATGGCTTGGAGCTTTGCCGCTCTTCAGCGCGAACACTGCACGCAGCCACAGGCTGCTGTGCACGGCTTTTCCTCAGCTCGACGAACAGTCATTGTCTTGCTGTTTCCCAGCGTCGAAAGTGTCCGTGTAGCTCTCGCTCAGCGAAATGCGTCAGGAGAGAAACACTTGCTGGATGAGCCTTTCGCTGGCCAAGACTTTCAACACAGCACCACCATTCGGGCAAGGAGGAGGAGAAAGGAAGACCACCTTTGCGTCCTGGCCCGTCCTTCTGTGCGAGACGCCTCTCCGCCTCTTCGCTCCCTGCAAGGCTGTAGTGTGCGCGCCGGCACGCGGAAGCGAGAGGGCAGGTGCAGAGAGCACCGCGATCTGACGGCGCCGTGCAGGCTGGAAAGGAAAGAGGGCTGCCACTGGAATGTGGTGCAAGTACAGGTTTGCACGCGTCGAGGGTAAGCTCTGGGTGAGCTTGTTGACCTAAAGCTGTTCTCTGTGCCAGACGTAGCCGAGAATCTTTCCGTTGAGATTCAGGCTACCGCGCAAACAGAATGTGGTGCTACCTAGCGCTGCGAGGGAAAGGGCATAGCCCAGGCGTGTTTCGGCAGAAGCAGCAGCACGGAGGGTTTCTCTGCCGGCACCGCGGCTCCCTGTGCGAGAAGTAGACGACGGCTCGACTCCGGCAGAATGAAAGCGCGACACGGTACGAAGAGCGTAAGAATGAAGGCAGAGCACCGAGCTGCCGTGCGCCATCGCGCAGGCTGCAAGAGGAAGCGTGCCTGGCCACCGGCTCCTTTGCGGATTCACGTTAGCACTTGAAAACAGAAAGTTCCACTCGCAGCTACTGGTGCTGCTACCTCTTTCTCTTCCAGCTTTCCCTGGAAAGAACTGTGCCCAGGTTTAGGCTTCAACGCGCCGAGGTAACAGTGGCAGATGCGGCAGAGAATGGAAATACAGCGTGCAGCGGGCGGTTTCTGGTGCTTTACGGGAGGCAAGGGGAAAGTGCAGCGCAGCAGTGGCTTTTACTTCTGGAGCCTTTTGCTTTGGTAGCAGCAGCTGCTGCAAGTGGGCAACGGAGCTGCGAGAGTGCATCATGTGACGGCACATCTCTCTGAGAGAGGAGCTTTCGAGCCGCAGCGCGTTGCGCCCGGTTTCAAGGCTACTTGGAGGAGTGGGGGGTACTTGAAGAACGCCTTCTTTCTGGGCGCGTCCTTCTGGGTGTGCTCAAGCTGCATGGACTCGGCAGCACTGGAGGTGTAAGAACCTGTTTCTGGCCAGCTTGTGTGCTGGAGTGCAAGGGCTGCGCCTTCCTTTCTGAAGCAGCCCAGAGCATTCTCAGCGGAACCTGCTTGTGAAGCAGCTCTCGGCTGGACATTTGCGAGTCTCTCCACTAAAGTGCATGAAGCCGGTGCCCAGCTGCTTCGTCCTTCGCCTTCTGGGCTCTGGACAGAACTGAAGCGCAGCGATGGCTTGGAGCTTTGCCGCTCTTCAGCGTGAACACTGCACGCAGCCACAGGCTGGACATTTGCGAGTCGCTGCACTGAAGTGCATGAAGCCGGTGCCCAGCTGCTTCGTCCTTCGCCTTCTGGGCTCTGGACAGAACTGAAGCGCAGCGATGGCTTGGAGCTTTGCCGCTCTTCAGCGCGAACACTGCACGCAGCCACAGGCTGCTGTGCACGGCTTTTCCTCAGCTCGACGTACCGTCATTCTCTTGCTGTTTCCCAGCGTCGAAAGTGTCCGTGTAGCTCTCGCTCAGCGAAATGCGTCAGGAGAGAAACGCTTGCTGGATGAGCCTTTCGCTGGCCAAGACTTTCAACACAGCACCACCATTCGGGCAAGGAGGAGGAGAAAGGAAGACCATCTTTGCGTCCTGGCCCGTCCTTCTGTGCGAGACGCCTCTCCGCCTCTTCGCTCCCTGCAAGGCTGTAGTGTGCGCGCCGGCACTCGGAAGCGAGAGGGCAGGTGCAGAGAGCACCGCGATCTGACGGCGCCGTGCAGGCTGGAAAGGAAAGAGGGCTGCCACTGGAATGTGGTGCAAGTACAGGTTTGCACGCGTCGAGGGTAAGCTCTGGGTGAGCTTGTTGACCTAAAGCTGTTCTCTGTGCCAGACGTAGCCGAGAATCTTTCCGTTGAGATTCAGGCTACCGCGCAAACAGAATGTGGTGCTACCTAGCGCTGCGAGGGAAAGGGCATAGCCCAGGCGTGTTTCGGCAGAAGCAGCAGCACGGAGGGTTTCTCTGCCGGCACCGCGGCTCCCTGTGCGAGAAGTAGACGACGGCTCGACTCCGGCAGAATGAAAGCGCGACACGGTACGAAGAGCGTAAGAATGAAGGCAGAGCACCGAGCTGCCGTGCGCCATCGCGCAGGCTGCAAGAGGAAGCGTGCCTGGCCACCGGCTCCTTTGCGGATTCACGTTAGCACTTGAAAACAGAAAGTTCCACTCGCAGCTACTGGTGCTGCTACCTCTTTCTCTTCCAGCTTTCCCTGGAAAGAACTGTGCCCAGGTTTAGGCTTCAACGCGCCGAGGTAACAGTGGCAGATGCGGCAGAGAATGGAAATACAGCGTGCAGCGGGCGGTTTCTGGTGCTTTACGGGAGGCAAGGGGAAAGTGCAGCGCAGCAGTGGCTTTTACTTCTGGAGCCTTTTGCTTTGGTAGCAGCAGCTGCTGCAAGTGGGCAACGGAGCTGCGAGAGTGCATCATGTGACGGCACATCTCTCTGAGAGAGGAGCTTTCGAGCCGCAGCGCGTTGCGCCCGGTTTCAAGGCTACTTGGAGGAGTGGGGGGTACTTGAAGAACGCCTTCTTTCTGGGCGCGTCCTTCTGGGTGTGCTCAAGCTGCATGGACTCGGCAGCACTGGAGGTGTAAGAACCTGTTTCTGGCCAGCTTGTGTGCTGGAGTGCAAGGGCTGCGCCTTCCTTTCTGAAGCAGCCCAGAGCATTCTCAGCGGAACCTGCTTGTGAAGCAGCTCTCGGCTGGACATTTGCGAGTCGCTGCACTGAAGTGCATGAAGCCGGTGCCCAGCTGCTTCGTCCTTCGCTTTCTGGGCTCTGGACAGAACTTTAGCGCAGCGATGGCTTGGAGCTTTGCCGCTCTTCAGCGTGAACACTGCACGCAGCCACAGGCTGGACATTTGCGAGTCGCTGCACTGAAGTGCATGAAGCCGGTGCCCAGCTGCTTCGTCCTTCGCCTTCTGGGCTCTGGACAGAACTGAAGCGCAGCGATGGCTTGGAGCTTTGCCGCTCTTCAGCGCGAACACTGCACGCAGCCACAGGCTGCTGTGCACGGCTTTTCCTCAGCTCGACGAACAGTCATTGTCTTGCTGTTTCCCAGCGTCGAAAGTGTCCGTGTAGCTCTCGCTCAGCGAAATGCGTCAGGAGAGAAACACTTGCTGGATGAGCCTTTCGCTGGCCAAGACTTTCAACACAGCACCACCATTCGGGCAAGGAGGAGGAGAAAGGAAGACCACCTTTGCGTCCTGGCCCGTCCTTCTGTGCGAGACGCCTCTCCGCCTCTTCGCTCCCTGCAAGGCTGTAGTGTGCGCGCCGGCACGCGGAAGCGAGAGGGCAGGTGCAGAGAGCACCGCGATCTGACGGCGCCGTGCAGGCTGGAAAGGAAAGAGGGCTGCCACTGGAATGTGGTGCAAGTACAGGTTTGCACGCGTCGAGGGTAAGCTCTGGGTGAGCTTGTTGACCTAAAGCTGTTCTCTGTGCCAGACGTAGCCGAGAATCTTTCCGTTGAGATTCAGGCTACCGCGCAAACAGAATGTGGTGCTACCTAGCGCTGCGAGGGAAAGGGCATAGCCCAGGCGTGTTTCGGCAGAAGCAGCAGCACGGAGGGTTTCTCTGCCGGCACCGCGGCTCCCTGTGCGAGAAGTAGACGACGGCTCGACTCCGGCAGAATGAAAGCGCGACACGGTACGAAGAGCGTAAGAATGAAGGCAGAGCACCGAGCTGCCGTGCGCCATCGCGCAGGCTGCAAGAGGAAGCGTGCCTGGCCACCGGCTCCTTTGCGGATTCACGTTAGCACTTGAAAACAGAAAGTTCCACTCGCAGCTACTGGTGCTGCTACCTCTTTCTCTTCCAGCTTTCCCTGGAAAGAACTGTGCCCAGGTTTAGGCTTCAACGCGCCGAGGTAACAGTGGCAGATGCGGCAGAGAATGGAAATACAGCGTGCAGCGGGCGGTTTCTGGTGCTTTACGGGAGGCAAGGGGAAAGTGCAGCGCAGCAGTGGCTTTTACTTCTGGAGCCTTTTGCTTTGGTAGCAGCAGCTGCTGCAAGTGGGCAACGGAGCTGCGAGAGTGCATCATGTGACGGCACATCTCTCTGAGAGAGGAGCTTTCGAGCCGCAGCGCGTTGCGCCCGGTTTCAAGGCTACTTGGAGGAGTGGGGGGTACTTGAAGAACGCCTTCTTTCTGGGCGCGTCCTTCTGGGTGTGCTCAAGCTGCATGGACTCGGCAGCACTGGAGGTGTAAGAACCTGTTTCTGGCCAGCTTGTGTGCTGGAGTGCAAGGGCTGCGCCTTCCTTTCTGAAGCAGCCCAGAGCATTCTCAGCGGAACCTGCTTGTGAAGCAGCTCTCGGCTGGACATTTGCGAGTCTCTCCACTAAAGTGCATGAAGCCGGTGCCCAGCTGCTTCGTCCTTCGCCTTCTGGGCTCTGGACAGAACTGAAGCGCAGCGATGGCTTGGAGCTTTGCCGCTCTTCAGCGTGAACACTGCACGCAGCCACAGGCTGGACATTTGCGAGTCGCTGCACTGAAGTGCATGAAGCCGGTGCCCAGCTGCTTCGTCCTTCGCCTTCTGGGCTCTGGACAGAACTGAAGCGCAGCGATGGCTTGGAGCTTTGCCGCTCTTCAGCGCGAACACTGCACGCAGCCACAGGCTGCTGTGCACGGCTTTTCCTCAGCTCGACGTACCGTCATTCTCTTGCTGTTTCCCAGCGTCGAAAGTGTCCGTGTAGCTCTCGCTCAGCGAAATGCGTCAGGAGAGAAACGCTTGCTGGATGAGCCTTTCGCTGGCCAAGACTTTCAACACAGCACCACCATTCGGGCAAGGAGGAGGAGAAAGGAAGACCATCTTTGCGTCCTGGCCCGTCCTTCTGTGCGAGACGCCTCTCCGCCTCTTCGCTCCCTGCAAGGCTGTAGTGTGCGCGCCGGCACTCGGAAGCGAGAGGGCAGGTGCAGAGAGCACCGCGATCTGACGGCGCCGTGCAGGCTGGAAAGGAAAGAGGGCTGCCACTGGAATGTGGTGCAAGTACAGGTTTGCACGCGTCGAGGGTAAGCTCTGGGTGAGCTTGTTGACCTAAAGCTGTTCTCTGTGCCAGACGTAGCCGAGAATCTTTCCGTTGAGATTCAGGCTACCGCGCAAACAGAATGTGGTGCTACCTAGCGCTGCGAGGGAAAGGGCATAGCCCAGGCGTGTTTCGGCAGAAGCAGCAGCACGGAGGGTTTCTCTGCCGGCACCGCGGCTCCCTGTGCGAGAAGTAGACGACGGCTCGACTCCGGCAGAATGAAAGCGCGACACGGTACGAAGAGCGTAAGAATGAAGGCAGAGCACCGAGCTGCCGTGCGCCATCGCGCAGGCTGCAAGAGGAAGCGTGCCTGGCCACCGGCTCCTTTGCGGATTCACGTTAGCACTTGAAAACAGAAAGTTCCACTCGCAGCTACTGGTGCTGCTACCTCTTTCTCTTCCAGCTTTCCCTGGAAAGAACTGTGCCCAGGTTTAGGCTTCAACGCGCCGAGGTAACAGTGGCAGATGCGGCAGAGAATGGAAATACAGCGTGCAGCGGGCGGTTTCTGGTGCTTTACGGGAGGCAAGGGGAAAGTGCAGCGCAGCAGTGGCTTTTACTTCTGGAGCCTTTTGCTTTGGTAGCAGCAGCTGCTGCAAGTGGGCAACGGAGCTGCGAGAGTGCATCATGTGACGGCACATCTCTCTGAGAGAGGAGCTTTCGAGCCGCAGCGCGTTGCGCCCGGTTTCAAGGCTACTTGGAGGAGTGGGGGGTACTTGAAGAACGCCTTCTTTCTGGGCGCGTCCTTCTGGGTGTGCTCAAGCTGCATGGACTAGGCAGCACTGGAGGTGTAAGAACCTGTATCTGGCCAGCTTGTGTGCTGGAGTGCAAGGGCTGCGCCTTCCTTTCTGAAGCAGCCCAGAGCATTCTCAGCGGAACCTGCTTGTGAAGCAGCTCTCGGCTGGACATTTGCGAGTCGCTGCACTGAAGTGCATGAAGCCGGTGCCCAGCTGCTTCGTCCTTCGCTTTCTGGGCTCTGGACAGAACTGAAGCGCAGCGATGGCTTGGAGCTTTGCCGCTCTTCAGCGTGAACACTGCACGCAGCCACAGGCTGGACATTTGCGAGTCGCTGCACTGAAGTGCATGAAGCCGGTGCCCAGCTGCTTCGTCCTTCGCCTTCTGGGCTCTGGACAGAACTGAAGCGCAGCGATGGCTTGGAGCTTTGCCGCTCTTCAGCGCGAACACTGCACGCAGCCACAGGCTGCTGTGCACGGCTTTTCCTCAGCTCGACGTACAGTCATTGTCTTGCTGTTTCCCAGCGTCGAAAGTGTCCGTGTAGCTCTCGCTCAGCGAAATGCGTCAGGAGAGAAACACTTGCTGGATGAGCCTTTCGCTGGCCAAGACTTTCAACACAGCACCACCATTCGGGCAAGGAGGAGGAGAAAGGAAGACCACCTTTGCGTCCTGGCCCGTCCTTCTGTGCGAGACGCCTCTCCGCCTCTTCGCTCCCTGCAAGGCTGTAGTGTGCGCGCCGGCACGCGGAAGCGAGAGGGCAGGTGCAGAGAGCACCGCGATCTGACGGCGCCGTGCAGGCTGGAAAGGAAAGAGGGCTGCCACTGGAATGTGGTGCAAGTACAGGTTTGCACGCGTCGAGGGTAAGCTCTGGGTGAGCTTGTTGACCTAAAGCTGTTCTCTGTGCCAGACGTAGCCGAGAATCTTTCCGTTGAGATTCAGGCTACCGCGCAAACAGAATGTGGTGCTACCTAGCGCTGCGAGGGAAAGGGCATAGCCCAGGCGTGTTTCGGCAGAAGCAGCAGCACGGAGGGTTTCTCTGCCGGCACCGCGGCTCCCTGTGCGAGAAGTAGACGACGGCTCGACTCCGGCAGAATGAAAGCGCGACACGGTACGAAGAGCGTAAGAATGAAGGCAGAGCACCGAGCTGCCGTGCGCCATCGCGCAGGCTGCAAGAGGAAGCGTGCCTGGCCACCGGCTCCTTTGCGGATTCACGTTAGCACTTGAAAACAGAAAGTTCCACTCGCAGCTACTGGTGCTGCTACCTCTTTCTCTTCCAGCTTTCCCTGGAAAGAACTGTGCCCAGGTTTAGGCTTCAACGCGCCGAGGTAACAGTGGCAGATGCGGCAGAGAATGGAAATACAGCGTGCAGCGGGCGGTTTCTGGTGCTTTACGGGAGGCAAGGGGAAAGTGCAGCGCAGCAGTGGCTTTTACTTCTGGAGCCTTTTGCTTTGGTAGCAGCAGCTGCTGCAAGTGGGCAACGGAGCTGCGAGAGTGCATCATGTGACGGCACATCTCTCTGAGAGAGGAGCTTTCGAGCCGCAGCGCGTTGCGCCCGGTTTCAAGGCTACTTGGAGGAGTGGGGGGTACTTGAAGAACGCCTTCTTTCTGGGCGCGTCCTTCTGGGTGTGCTCAAGCTGCATGGACTCGGCAGCACTGGAGGTGTAAGAACCTGTTTCTGGCCAGCTTGTGTGCTGGAGTGCAAGGGCTGCGCCTTCCTTTCTGAAGCAGCCCAGAGCATTCTCAGCGGAACCTGCTTGTGAAGCAGCTCTCGGCTGGACATTTGCGAGTCGCTGCACTGAAGTGCATGAAGCCGGTGCCCAGCTGCTTCGTCCTTCGCTTTCTGGGCTCTGGACAGAACTGAAGCGCAGCGATGGCTTGGAGCTTTGCCGCTCTTCAGCGTGAACACTGCACGCAGCCACAGGCTGGACATTTGCGAGTCGCTGCACTGAAGTGCATGAAGCCGGTGCCCAGCTGCTTCGTCCTTCGCCTTCTGGGCTCTGGACAGAACTGAAGCGCAGCGATGGCTTGGAGCTTTGCCGCTCTTCAGCGCGAACACTGCACGCAGCCACAGGCTGCTGTGCACGGCTTTTCCTCAGCTCGACGAACAGTCATTGTCTTGCTGTTTCCCAGCGTCGAAAGTGTCCGTGTAGCTCTCGCTCAGCGAAATGCGTCAGGAGAGAAACACTTGCTGGATGAGCCTTTCGCTGGCCAAGACTTTCAACACAGCACCACCATTCGGGCAAGGAGGAGGAGAAAGGAAGACCACCTTTGCGTCCTGGCCCGTCCTTCTGTGCGAGACGCCTCTCCGCCTCTTCGCTCCCTGCAAGGCTGTAGTGTGCGCGCCGGCACGCGGAAGCGAGAGGGCAGGTGCAGAGAGCACCGCGATCTGACGGCGCCGTGCAGGCTGGAAAGGAAAGAGGGCTGCCACTGGAATGTGGTGCAAGTACAGGTTTGCACGCGTCGAGGGTAAGCTCTGGGTGAGCTTGTTGACCTAAAGCTGTTCTCTGTGCCAGACGTAGCCGAGAATCTTTCCGTTGAGATTCAGGCTACCGCGCAAACAGAATGTGGTGCTACCTAGCGCTGCGAGGGAAAGGGCATAGCCCAGGCGTGTTTCGGCAGAAGCAGCAGCACGGAGGGTTTCTCTGCCGGCACCGCGGCTCCCTGTGCGAGAAGTAGACGACGGCTCGACTCCGGCAGAATGAAAGCGCGACACGGTACGAAGAGCGTAAGAATGAAGGCAGAGCACCGAGCTGCCGTGCGCCATCGCGCAGGCTGCAAGAGGAAGCGTGCCTGGCCACCGGCTCCTTTGCGGATTCACGTTAGCACTTGAAAACAGAAAGTTCCACTCGCAGCTACTGGTGCTGCTACCTCTTTCTCTTCCAGCTTTCCCTGGAAAGAACTGTGCCCAGGTTTAGGCTTCAACGCGCCGAGGTAACAGTGGCAGATGCGGCAGAGAATGGAAATACAGCGTGCAGCGGGCGGTTTCTGGTGCTTTACGGGAGGCAAGGGGAAAGTGCAGCGCAGCAGTGGCTTTTACTTCTGGAGCCTTTTGCTTTGGTAGCAGCAGCTGCTGCAAGTGGGCAACGGAGCTGCGAGAGTGCATCATGTGACGGCACATCTCTCTGAGAGAGGAGCTTTCGAGCCGCAGCGCGTTGCGCCCGGTTTCAAGGCTACTTGGAGGAGTGGGGGGTACTTGAAGAACGCCTTCTTTCTGGGCGCGTCCTTCTGGGTGTGCTCAAGCTGCATGGACTCGGCAGCACTGGAGGTGTAAGAACCTGTTTCTGGCCAGCTTGTGTGCTGGAGTGCAAGGGCTGCGCCTTCCTTTCTGAAGCAGCCCAGAGCATTCTCAGCGGAACCTGCTTGTGAAGCAGCTCTCGGCTGGACATTTGCGAGTCTCTCCACTGAAGTGCATGAAGCCGGTGCCCAGCTGCTTCGTCCTTCGCCTTCTGGGCTCTGGACAGAACTGAAGCGCAGCGATGGCTTGGAGCTTTGCCGCTCTTCAGCGTGAACACTGCACGCAGCCACAGGCTGGACATTTGCGAGTCGCTGCACTGAAGTGCATGAAGCCGGTGCCCAGCTGCTTCGTCCTTCGCCTTCTGGGCTCTGGACAGAACTGAAGCGCAGCGATGGCTTGGAGCTTTGCCGCTCTTCAGCGCGAACACTGCACGCAGCCACAGGCTGCTGTGCACGGCTTTTCCTCAGCTCGACGTACCGTCATTCTCTTGCTGTTTCCCAGCGTCGAAAGTGTCCGTGTAGCTCTCGCTCAGCGAAATGCGTCAGGAGAGAAACACTTGCTGGATGAGCCTTTCGCTGGCCAAGACTTTCAACACAGCACCACCATTCGGGCAAGGAGGAGGAGAAAGGAAGACCACCTTTGCGTCCTGGCCCGTCCTTCTGTGCGAGACGCCTCTCCGCCTCTTCGCTCCCTGCAAGGCTGTAGTGTGCGCGCCGGCACTCGGAAGCGAGAGGGCAGGTGCAGAGAGCACCGCGATCTGACGGCGCCGTGCAGGCTGGAAAGGAAAGAGCGCTGCCACTGGAATGTGGTGCAAGTACAGGTTTGCACGCGTCGAGGGTAAGCTCTGGGTGAGCTTGTTGACCTAAAGCTGTTCTCTGTGCCAGACGTAGCCGAGAATCTTTCCGTTGAGATTCAGGCTACCGCGCAAACAGAATGTGGTGCTACCTAGCGCTGCGAGGGAAAGGGCATAGCCCAGGCGTGTTTCGGCAGAAGCAGCAGCACGGAGGGTTTCTCTGCCGGCACCGCGGCTCCCTGTGCGAGAAGTAGACGACGGCTCGACTCCGGCAGAATGAAAGCGCGACACGGTACGAAGAGCGTAAGAATGAAGGCAGAGCACCGAGCTGCCGTGCGCCATCGCGCAGGCTGCAAGAGGAAGCGTGCCTGGCCACCGGCTCCTTTGCGGATTCACGTTAGCACTTGAAAACAGAAAGTTCCACTCGCAGCTACTGGTGCTGCTACCTCTTTCTCTTCCAGCTTTCCCTGGAAAGAACTGTGCCCAGGTTTAGGCTTCAACGCGCCGAGGTAACAGTGGCAGATGCGGCAGAGAATGGAAATACAGCGTGCAGCGGGCGGTTTCTGGTGCTTTACGGGAGGCAAGGGGAAAGTGCAGCGCAGCAGTGGCTTTTACTTCTGGAGCCTTTTGCTTTGGTAGCAGCAGCTGCTGCAAGTGGGCAACGGAGCTGCGAGAGTGCATCATGTGACGGCACATCTCTCTGAGAGAGGAGCTTTCGAGCCGCAGCGCGTTGCGCCCGGTTTCAAGGCTACTTGGAGGAGTGGGGGGTACTTGAAGAACGCCTTCTTTCTGGGCGCGTCCTTCTGGGTGTGCTCAAGCTGCATGGACTCGGCAGCACTGGAGGTGTAAGAACCTGTTTCTGGCCAGCTTGTGTGCTGGAGTGCAAGGGCTGCGCCTTCCTTTCTGAAGCAGCCCAGAGCATTCTCAGCGGAACCTGCTTGTGAAGCAGCTCTCGGCTGGACATTTGCGAGTCGCTGCACTGAAGTGCATGAAGCCGGTGCCCAGCTGCTTCGTCCTTCGCCTTCTGGGCTCTGGACAGAACTGAAGCGCAGCGATGGCTTGGAGCTTTGCCGCTCTTCAGCGTGAACACTGCACGCAGCCACAGGCTGGACATTTGCGAGTCGCTGCACTGAAGTGCATGAAGCCGGTGCCCAGCTGCTTCGTCCTTCGCCTTCTGGGCTCTGGACAGAACTGAAGCGCAGCGATGGCTTGGAGCTTTGCCGCTCTTCAGCGCGAACACTGCACGCAGCCACAGGCTGCTGTGCACGGCTTTTCCTCAGCTCGACGTACAGTCATTGTCTTGCTGTTTCCCAGCGTCGAAAGTGTCCGTGTAGCTCTCGCTCAGCGAAATGCGTCAGGAGAGAAACACTTGCTGGATGAGCCTTTCGCTGGCCAAGACTTTCAACACAGCACCACCATTCGGGCAAGGAGGAGGAGAAAGGAAGACCACCTTTGCGTCCTGGCCCGTCCTTCTGTGCGAGACGCCTCTCCGCCTCTTCGCTCCCTGCAAGGCTGTAGTGTGCGCGCCGGCACGCGGAAGCGAGAGGGCAGGTGCAGAGAGCACCGCGATCTGACGGCGCCGTGCAGGCTGGAAAGGAAAGAGGGCTGCCACTGGAATGTGGTGCAAGTACAGGTTTGCACGCGTCGAGGGTAAGCTCTGGGTGAGCTTGTTGACCTAAAGCTGTTCTCTGTGCCAGACGTAGCCGAGAATCTTTCCGTTGAGATTCAGGCTACCGCGCAAACAGAATGTGGTGCTACCTAGCGCTGCGAGGGAAAGGGCATAGCCCAGGCGTGTTTCGGCAGAAGCAGCAGCACGGAGGGTTTCTCTGCCGGCACCGCGGCTCCCTGTGCGAGAAGTAGACGACGGCTCGACTCCGGCAGAATGAAAGCGCGACACGGTACGAAGAGCGTAAGAATGAAGGCAGAGCACCGAGCTGCCGTGCGCCATCGCGCAGGCTGCAAGAGGAAGCGTGCCTGGCCACCGGCTCCTTTGCGGATTCACGTTAGCACTTGAAAACAGAAAGTTCCACTCGCAGCTACTGGTGCTGCTACCTCTTTCTCTTCCAGCTTTCCCTGGAAAGAACTGTGCCCAGGTTTAGGCTTCAACGCGCCGAGGTAACAGTGGCAGATGCGGCAGAGAATGGAAATACAGCGTGCAGCGGGCGGTTTCTGGTGCTTTACGGGAGGCAAGGGGAAAGTGCAGCGCAGCAGTGGCTTTTACTTCTGGAGCCTTTTGCTTTGGTAGCAGCAGCTGCTGCAAGTGGGCAACGGAGCTGCGAGAGTGCATCATGTGACGGCACATCTCTCTGAGAGAGGAGCTTTCGAGCCGCAGCGCGTTGCGCCCGGTTTCAAGGCTACTTGGAGGAGTGGGGGGTACTTGAAGAACGCCTTCTTTCTGGGCGCGTCCTTCTGGGTGTGCTCAAGCTGCATGGACTCGGCAGCACTGGAGGTGTAAGAACCTGTTTCTGGCCAGCTTGTGTGCTGGAGTGCAAGGGCTGCGCCTTCCTTTCTGAAGCAGCCCAGAGCATTCTCAGCGGAACCTGCTTGTGAAGCAGCTCTCGGCTGGACATTTGCGAGTCTCTCCACTGAAGTGCATGAAGCCGGTGCCCAGCTGCTTCGTCCTTCGCCTTCTGGGCTCTGGACAGAACTGAAGCGCAGCGATGGCTTGGAGCTTTGCCGCTCTTCAGCGTGAACACTGCACGCAGCCACAGGCTGGACATTTGCGAGTCGCTGCACTGAAGTGCATGAAGCCGGTGCCCAGCTGCTTCGTCCTTCGCCTTCTGGGCTCTGGACAGAACTGAAGCGCAGCGATGGCTTGGAGCTTTGCCGCTCTTCAGCGCGAACACTGCACGCAGCCACAGGCTGCTGTGCACGGCTTTTCCTCAGCTCGACGAACAGTCATTGTCTTGCTGTTTCCCAGCGTCGAAAGTGTCCGTGTAGCTCTCGCTCAGCGAAATGCGTCAGGAGAGAAACACTTGCTGGATGAGCCTTTCGCTGGCCAAGACTTTCAACACAGCACCACCATTCGGGCAAGGAGGAGGAGAAAGGAAGACCACCTTTGCGTCCTGGCCCGTCCTTCTGTGCGAGACGCCTCTCCGCCTCTTCGCTCCCTGCAAGGCTGTAGTGTGCGCGCCGGCACGCGGAAGCGAGAGGGCAGGTGCAGAGAGCACCGCGATCTGACGGCGCCGTGCAGGCTGGAAAGGAAAGAGGGCTGCCACTGGAATGTGGTGCAAGTACAGGTTTGCACGCGTCGAGGGTAAGCTCTGGGTGAGCTTGTTGACCTAAAGCTGTTCTCTGTGCCAGACGTAGCCGAGAATCTTTCCGTTGAGATTCAGGCTACCGCGCAAACAGAATGTGGTGCTACCTAGCGCTGCGAGGGAAAGGGCATAGCCCAGGCGTGTTTCGGCAGAAGCAGCAGCACGGAGGGTTTCTCTGCCGGCACCGCGGCTCCCTGTGCGAGAAGTAGACGACGGCTCGACTCCGGCAGAATGAAAGCGCGACACGGTACGAAGAGCGTAAGAATGAAGGCAGAGCACCGAGCTGCCGTGCGCCATCGCGCAGGCTGCAAGAGGAAGCGTGCCTGGCCACCGGCTCCTTTGCGGATTCACGTTAGCACTTGAAAACAGAAAGTTCCACTCGCAGCTACTGGTGCTGCTACCTCTTTCTCTTCCAGCTTTCCCTGGAAAGAACTGTGCCCAGGTTTAGGCTTCAACGCGCCGAGGTAACAGTGGCAGATGCGGCAGAGAATGGAAATACAGCGTGCAGCGGGCGGTTTCTGGTGCTTTACGGGAGGCAAGGGGAAAGTGCAGCGCAGCAGTGGCTTTTACTTCTGGAGCCTTTTGCTTTGGTAGCAGCAGCTGCTGCAAGTGGGCAACGGAGCTGCGAGAGTGCATCATGTGACGGCACATCTCTCTGAGAGAGGAGCTTTCGAGCCGCAGCGCGTTGCGCCCGGTTTCAAGGCTACTTGGAGGAGTGGGGGGTACTTGAAGAACGCCTTCTTTCTGGGCGCGTCCTTCTGGGTGTGCTCAAGCTGCATGGACTCGGCAGCACTGGAGGTGTAAGAACCTGTTTCTGGCCAGCTTGTGTGCTGGAGTGCAAGGGCTGCGCCTTCCTTTCTGAAGCAGCCCAGAGCATTCTCAGCGGAACCTGCTTGTGAAGCAGCTCTCGGCTGGACATTTGCGAGTCTCTCCACTGAAGTGCATGAAGCCGGTGCCCAGCTGCTTCGTCCTTCGCCTTCTGGGCTCTGGACAGAACTGAAGCGCAGCGATGGCTTGGAGCTTTGCCGCTCTTCAGCGTGAACACTGCACGCAGCCACAGGCTGGACATTTGCGAGTCGCTGCACTGAAGTGCATGAAGCCGGTGCCCAGCTGCTTCGTCCTTCGCCTTCTGGGCTCTGGACAGAACTGAAGCGCAGCGATGGCTTGGAGCTTTGCCGCTCTTCAGCGCGAACACTGCACGCAGCCACAGGCTGCTGTGCACGGCTTTTCCTCAGCTCGACGTACCGTCATTCTCTTGCTGTTTCCCAGCGTCGAAAGTGTCCGTGTAGCTCTCGCTCAGCGAAATGCGTCAGGAGAGAAACACTTGCTGGATGAGCCTTTCGCTGGCCAAGACTTTCAACACAGCACCACCATTCGGGCAAGGAGGAGGAGAAAGGAAGACCACCTTTGCGTCCTGGCCCGTCCTTCTGTGCGAGACGCCTCTCCGCCTCTTCGCTCCCTGCAAGGCTGTAGTGTGCGCGCCGGCACTCGGAAGCGAGAGGGCAGGTGCAGAGAGCACCGCGATCTGACGGCGCCGTGCAGGCTGGAAAGGAAAGAGCGCTGCCACTGGAATGTGGTGCAAGTACAGGTTTGCACGCGTCGAGGGTAAGCTCTGGGTGAGCTTGTTGACCTAAAGCTGTTCTCTGTGCCAGACGTAGCCGAGAATCTTTCCGTTGAGATTCAGGCTACCGCGCAAACAGAATGTGGTGCTACCTAGCGCTGCGAGGGAAAGGGCATAGCCCAGGCGTGTTTCGGCAGAAGCAGCAGCACGGAGGGTTTCTCTGCCGGCACCGCGGCTCCCTGTGCGAGAAGTAGACGACGGCTCGACTCCGGCAGAATGAAAGCGCGACACGGTACGAAGAGCGTAAGAATGAAGGCAGAGCACCGAGCTGCCGTGCGCCATCGCGCAGGCTGCAAGAGGAAGCGTGCCTGGCCACCGGCTCCTTTGCGGATTCACGTTAGCACTTGAAAACAGAAAGTTCCACTCGCAGCTACTGGTGCTGCTACCTCTTTCTCTTCCAGCTTTCCCTGGAAAGAACTGTGCCCAGGTTTAGGCTTCAACGCGCCGAGGTAACAGTGGCAGATGCGGCAGAGAATGGAAATACAGCGTGCAGCGGGCGGTTTCTGGTGCTTTACGGGAGGCAAGGGGAAAGTGCAGCGCAGCAGTGGCTTTTACTTCTGGAGCCTTTTGCTTTGGTAGCAGCAGCTGCTGCAAGTGGGCAACGGAGCTGCGAGAGTGCATCATGTGACGGCACATCTCTCTGAGAGAGGAGCTTTCGAGCCGCAGCGCGTTGCGCCCGGTTTCAAGGCTACTTGGAGGAGTGGGGGGTACTTGAAGAACGCCTTCTTTCTGGGCGCGTCCTTCTGGGTGTGCTCAAGCTGCATGGACTCGGCAGCACTGGAGGTGTAAGAACCTGTTTCTGGCCAGCTTGTGTGCTGGAGTGCAAGGGCTGCGCCTTCCTTTCTGAAGCAGCCCAGAGCATTCTCAGCGGAACCTGCTTGTGAAGCAGCTCTCGGCTGGACATTTGCGAGTCGCTGCACTGAAGTGCATGAAGCCGGTGCCCAGCTGCTTCGTCCTTCGCTTTCTGGGCTCTGGACAGAACTGAAGCGCAGCGATGGCTTGGAGCTTTGCCGCTCTTCAGCGTGAACACTGCACGCAGCCACAGGCTGGACATTTGCGAGTCGCTGCACTGAAGTGCATGAAGCCGGTGCCCAGCTGCTTCGTCCTTCGCCTTCTGGGCTCTGGACAGAACTGAAGCGCAGCGATGGCTTGGAGCTTTGCCGCTCTTCAGCGCGAACACTGCACGCAGCCACAGGCTGCTGTGCACGGCTTTTCCTCAGCTCGACGAACAGTCATTGTCTTGCTGTTTCCCAGCGTCGAAAGTGTCCGTGTAGCTCTCGCTCAGCGAAATGCGTCAGGAGAGAAACACTTGCTGGATGAGCCTTTCGCTGGCCAAGACTTTCAACACAGCACCACCATTCGGGCAAGGAGGAGGAGAAAGGAAGACCACCTTTGCGTCCTGGCCCGTCCTTCTGTGCGAGACGCCTCTCCGCCTCTTCGCTCCCTGCAAGGCTGTAGTGTGCGCGCCGGCACGCGGAAGCGAGAGGGCAGGTGCAGAGAGCACCGCGATCTGACGGCGCCGTGCAGGCTGGAAAGGAAAGAGGGCTGCCACTGGAATGTGGTGCAAGTACAGGTTTGCACGCGTCGAGGGTAAGCTCTGGGTGAGCTTGTTGACCTAAAGCTGTTCTCTGTGCCAGACGTAGCCGAGAATCTTTCCGTTGAGATTCAGGCTACCGCGCAAACAGAATGTGGTGCTACCTAGCGCTGCGAGGGAAAGGGCATAGCCCAGGCGTGTTTCGGCAGAAGCAGCAGCACGGAGGGTTTCTCTGCCGGCACCGCGGCTCCCTGTGCGAGAAGTAGACGACGGCTCGACTCCGGCAGAATGAAAGCGCGACACGGTACGAAGAGCGTAAGAATGAAGGCAGAGCACCGAGCTGCCGTGCGCCATCGCGCAGGCTGCAAGAGGAAGCGTGCCTGGCCACCGGCTCCTTTGCGGATTCACGTTAGCACTTGAAAACAGAAAGTTCCACTCGCAGCTACTGGTGCTGCTACCTCTTTCTCTTCCAGCTTTCCCTGGAAAGAACTGTGCCCAGGTTTAGGCTTCAACGCGCCGAGGTAACAGTGGCAGATGCGGCAGAGAATGGAAATACAGCGTGCAGCGGGCGGTTTCTGGTGCTTTACGGGAGGCAAGGGGAAAGTGCAGCGCAGCAGTGGCTTTTACTTCTGGAGCCTTTTGCTTTGGTAGCAGCAGCTGCTGCAAGTGGGCAACGGAGCTGCGAGAGTGCATCATGTGACGGCACATCTCTCTGAGAGAGGAGCTTTCGAGCCGCAGCGCGTTGCGCCCGGTTTCAAGGCTACTTGGAGGAGTGGGGGGTACTTGAAGAACGCCTTCTTTCTGGGCGCGTCCTTCTGGGTGTGCTCAAGCTGCATGGACTCGGCAGCACTGGAGGTGTAAGAACCTGTTTCTGGCCAGCTTGTGTGCTGGAGTGCAAGGGCTGCGCCTTCCTTTCTGAAGCAGCCCAGAGCATTCTCAGCGGAACCTGCTTGTGAAGCAGCTCTCGGCTGGACATTTGCGAGTCTCTCCACTGAAGTGCATGAAGCCGGTGCCCAGCTGCTTCGTCCTTCGCCTTCTGGGCTCTGGACAGAACTGAAGCGCAGCGATGGCTTGGAGCTTTGCCGCTCTTCAGCGTGAACACTGCACGCAGCCACAGGCTGGACATTTGCGAGTCGCTGCACTGAAGTGCATGAAGCCGGTGCCCAGCTGCTTCGTCCTTCGCCTTCTGGGCTCTGGACAGAACTGAAGCGCAGCGATGGCTTGGAGCTTTGCCGCTCTTCAGCGCGAACACTGCACGCAGCCACAGGCTGCTGTGCACGGCTTTTCCTCAGCTCGACGTACCGTCATTCTCTTGCTGTTTCCCAGCGTCGAAAGTGTCCGTGTAGCTCTCGCTCAGCGAAATGCGTCAGGAGAGAAACACTTGCTGGATGAGCCTTTCGCTGGCCAAGACTTTCAACACAGCACCACCATTCGGGCAAGGAGGAGGAGAAAGGAAGACCACCTTTGCGTCCTGGCCCGTCCTTCTGTGCGAGACGCCTCTCCGCCTCTTCGCTCCCTGCAAGGCTGTAGTGTGCGCGCCGGCACTCGGAAGCGAGAGGGCAGGTGCAGAGAGCACCGCGATCTGACGGCGCCGTGCAGGCTGGAAAGGAAAGAGCGCTGCCACTGGAATGTGGTGCAAGTACAGGTTTGCACGCGTCGAGGGTAAGCTCTGGGTGAGCTTGTTGACCTAAAGCTGTTCTCTGTGCCAGACGTAGCCGAGAATCTTTCCGTTGAGATTCAGGCTACCGCGCAAACAGAATGTGGTGCTACCTAGCGCTGCGAGGGAAAGGGCATAGCCCAGGCGTGTTTCGGCAGAAGCAGCAGCACGGAGGGTTTCTCTGCCGGCACCGCGGCTCCCTGTGCGAGAAGTAGACGACGGCTCGACTCCGGCAGAATGAAAGCGCGACACGGTACGAAGAGCGTAAGAATGAAGGCAGAGCACCGAGCTGCCGTGCGCCATCGCGCAGGCTGCAAGAGGAAGCGTGCCTGGCCACCGGCTCCTTTGCGGATTCACGTTAGCACTTGAAAACAGAAAGTTCCACTCGCAGCTACTGGTGCTGCTACCTCTTTCTCTTCCAGCTTTCCCTGGAAAGAACTGTGCCCAGGTTTAGGCTTCAACGCGCCGAGGTAACAGTGGCAGATGCGGCAGAGAATGGAAATACAGCGTGCAGCGGGCGGTTTCTGGTGCTTTACGGGAGGCAAGGGGAAAGTGCAGCGCAGCAGTGGCTTTTACTTCTGGAGCCTTTTGCTTTGGTAGCAGCAGCTGCTGCAAGTGGGCAACGGAGCTGCGAGAGTGCATCATGTGACGGCACATCTCTCTGAGAGAGGAGCTTTCGAGCCGCAGCGCGTTGCGCCCGGTTTCAAGGCTACTTGGAGGAGTGGGGGGTACTTGAAGAACGCCTTCTTTCTGGGCGCGTCCTTCTGGGTGTGCTCAAGCTGCATGGACTCGGCAGCACTGGAGGTGTAAGAACCTGTTTCTGGCCAGCTTGTGTGCTGGAGTGCAAGGGCTGCGCCTTCCTTTCTGAAGCAGCCCAGAGCATTCTCAGCGGAACCTGCTTGTGAAGCAGCTCTCGGCTGGACATTTGCGAGTCTCTCCACTGAAGTGCATGAAGCCGGTGCCCAGCTGCTTCGTCCTTCGCCTTCTGGGCTCTGGACAGAACTGAAGCGCAGCGATGGCTTGGAGCTTTGCCGCTCTTCAGCGTGAACACTGCACGCAGCCACAGGCTGGACATTTGCGAGTCGCTGCACTGAAGTGCATGAAGCCGGTGCCCAGCTGCTTCGTCCTTCGCCTTCTGGGCTCTGGACAGAACTGAAGCGCAGCGATGGCTTGGAGCTTTGCCGCTCTTCAGCGCGAACACTGCACGCAGCCACAGGCTGCTGTGCACGGCTTTTCCTCAGCTCGACGTACAGTCATTGTCTTGCTGTTTCCCAGCGTCGAAAGTGTCCGTGTAGCTCTCGCTCAGCGAAATGCGTCAGGAGAGAAACACTTGCTGGATGAGCCTTTCGCTGGCCAAGACTTTCAACACAGCACCACCATTCGGGCAAGGAGGAGGAGAAAGGAAGACCACCTTTGCGTCCTGGCCCGTCCTTCTGTGCGAGACGCCTCTCCGCCTCTTCGCTCCCTGCAAGGCTGTAGTGTGCGCGCCGGCACGCGGAAGCGAGAGGGCAGGTGCAGAGAGCACCGCGATCTGACGGCGCCGTGCAGGCTGGAAAGGAAAGAGGGCTGCCACTGGAATGTGGTGCAAGTACAGGTTTGCACGCGTCGAGGGTAAGCTCTGGGTGAGCTTGTTGACCTAAAGCTGTTCTCTGTGCCAGACGTAGCCGAGAATCTTTCCGTTGAGATTCAGGCTACCGCGCAAACAGAATGTGGTGCTACCTAGCGCTGCGAGGGAAAGGGCATAGCCCAGGCGTGTTTCGGCAGAAGCAGCAGCACGGAGGGTTTCTCTGCCGGCACCGCGGCTCCCTGTGCGAGAAGTAGACGACGGCTCGACTCCGGCAGAATGAAAGCGCGACACGGTACGAAGAGCGTAAGAATGAAGGCAGAGCACCGAGCTGCCGTGCGCCATCGCGCAGGCTGCAAGAGGAAGCGTGCCTGGCCACCGGCTCCTTTGCGGATTCACGTTAGCACTTGAAAACAGAAAGTTCCACTCGCAGCTACTGGTGCTGCTACCTCTTTCTCTTCCAGCTTTCCCTGGAAAGAACTGTGCCCAGGTTTAGGCTTCAACGCGCCGAGGTAACAGTGGCAGATGCGGCAGAGAATGGAAATACAGCGTGCAGCGGGCGGTTTCTGGTGCTTTACGGGAGGCAAGGGGAAAGTGCAGCGCAGCAGTGGCTTTTACTTCTGGAGCCTTTTGCTTTGGTAGCAGCAGCTGCTGCAAGTGGGCAACGGAGCTGCGAGAGTGCATCATGTGACGGCACATCTCTCTGAGAGAGGAGCTTTCGAGCCGCAGCGCGTTGCGCCCGGTTTCAAGGCTACTTGGAGGAGTGGGGGGTACTTGAAGAACGCCTTCTTTCTGGGCGCGTCCTTCTGGGTGTGCTCAAGCTGCATGGACTCGGCAGCACTGGAGGTGTAAGAACCTGTTTCTGGCCAGCTTGTGTGCTGGAGTGCAAGGGCTGCGCCTTCCTTTCTGAAGCAGCCCAGAGCATTCTCAGCGGAACCTGCTTGTGAAGCAGCTCTCGGCTGGACATTTGCGAGTCTCTCCACTGAAGTGCATGAAGCCGGTGCCCAGCTGCTTCGTCCTTCGCCTTCTGGGCTCTGGACAGAACTGAAGCGCAGCGATGGCTTGGAGCTTTGCCGCTCTTCAGCGTGAACACTGCACGCAGCCACAGGCTGGACATTTGCGAGTCGCTGCACTGAAGTGCATGAAGCCGGTGCCCAGCTGCTTCGTCCTTCGCCTTCTGGGCTCTGGACAGAACTGAAGCGCAGCGATGGCTTGGAGCTTTGCCGCTCTTCAGCGCGAACACTGCACGCAGCCACAGGCTGCTGTGCACGGCTTTTCCTCAGCTCGACGAACAGTCATTGTCTTGCTGTTTCCCAGCGTCGAAAGTGTCCGTGTAGCTCTCGCTCAGCGAAATGCGTCAGGAGAGAAACACTTGCTGGATGAGCCTTTCGCTGGCCAAGACTTTCAACACAGCACCACCATTCGGGCAAGGAGGAGGAGAAAGGAAGACCACCTTTGCGTCCTGGCCCGTCCTTCTGTGCGAGACGCCCTCTCCGCCTCTTCGCTCCCTGCAAGGCTGTAGTGTGCGCGCCGGCACGCGGAAGCGAGAGGGGCAGGTGCAGAGAGCACCGCGATCTGACGGCGCCGTGCAGGCTGGAAAGGAAAGAGGGCTGCCACTGGAATGTGGTGCAAGTACAGGTTTGCACGCGTCGAGGGTAAGCTCTGGGTGAGCTTGTTGACCTAAAGCTGTTCTCTGTGCCAGACGTAGCCGAGAATCTTTCCGTTGAGATTCAGGCTACCGCGCAAACAGAATGTGGTGCTACCTAGCGCTGCGAGGGAAAGGGCATAGCCCAGGCGTGTTTCGGCAGAAGCAGCAGCACGGAGGGTTTCTCTGCCGGCACCCGCGGCTCCCTGTGCGAGAAGTAGACGACGGCTCGACTCCGGCAGAATGAAAGCGCGACACGGTACGAAGAGCGTAAGAATGAAGGGCAGAGCACCGAGCTGCCGTGCGCCATCGCGCAGGCTGCAAGAGGAAGCGTGCCTGGCCACCGGCTCCTTTGCGGATTCACGTTAGCACTTGAAAACAGAAAGTTCCACTCGCAGCTACTGGTGCTGCTACCTCTTTCTCTTCCAGCTTTCCCTGGAAAGAACTGTGCCCAGGTTTAGGCTTCAACGCGCCGAGGTAACAGTGGCAGATGCGGCAGAGAATGGAAATACAGCGTGCAGCGGGCGGTTTCTGGTGCTTTACGGGAGGCAAGGGGAAAGTGCAGCGCAGCAGTGGCTTTTACTTCTGGAGCCTTTTGCTTTGGTAGCAGCAGCTGCTGCAAGTGGGCAACGGAGCTGCGAGAGTGCATCATGTGACGGCACATCTCTCTGAGAGAGGAGCTTTCGAGCCGCAGCGCGTTGCGCCCGGTTTCAAGGCTACTTGGAGGAGTGGGGGGTACTTGAAGAACGCCTTCTTTCTGGGCGCGTCCTTCTGGGTGTGCTCAAGCTGCATGGACTCGGCAGCACTGGAGGTGTAAGAACCTGTTTCTGGCCAGCTTGTGTGCTGGAGTGCAAGGGCTGCGCCTTCCTTTCTGAAGCAGCCCAGAGCATTCTCAGCGGAACCTGCTTGTGAAGCAGCTCTCGGCTGGACATTTGCGAGTCTCTCCACTGAAGTGCATGAAGCCGGTGCCCAGCTGCTTCGTCCTTCGCCTTCTGGGCTCTGGACAGAACTGAAGCGCAGCGATGGCTTGGAGCTTTGCCGCTCTTCAGCGTGAACACTGCACGCAGCCACAGGCTGGACATTTGCGAGTCGCTGCACTGAAGTGCATGAAGCCGGTGCCCAGCTGCTTCGTCCTTCGCCTTCTGGGCTCTGGACAGAACTGAAGCGCAGCGATGGCTTGGAGCTTTGCCGCTCTTCAGCGCGAACACTGCACGCAGCCACAGGCTGCTGTGCACGGCTTTTCCTCAGCTCGACGTACCGTCATTCTCTTGCTGTTTCCCAGCGTCGAAAGTGTCCGTGTAGCTCTCGCTCAGCGAAATGCGTCAGGAGAGAAACACTTGCTGGATGAGCCTTTCGCTGGCCAAGACTTTCAACACAGCACCACCATTCGGGCAAGGAGGAGGAGAAAGGAAGACCACCTTTGCGTCCTGGCCCGTCCTTCTGTGCGAGACGCCTCTCCGCCTCTTCGCTCCCTGCAAGGCTGTAGTGTGCGCGCCGGCACTCGGAAGCGAGAGGGCAGGTGCAGAGAGCACCGCGATCTGACGGCGCCGTGCAGGCTGGAAAGGAAAGAGCGCTGCCACTGGAATGTGGTGCAAGTACAGGTTTGCACGCGTCGAGGGTAAGCTCTGGGTGAGCTTGTTGACCTAAAGCTGTTCTCTGTGCCAGACGTAGCCGAGAATCTTTCCGTTGAGATTCAGGCTACCGCGCAAACAGAATGTGGTGCTACCTAGCGCTGCGAGGGAAAGGGCATAGCCCAGGCGTGTTTCGGCAGAAGCAGCAGCACGGAGGGTTTCTCTGCCGGCACCGCGGCTCCCTGTGCGAGAAGTAGACGACGGCTCGACTCCGGCAGAATGAAAGCGCGACACGGTACGAAGAGCGTAAGAATGAAGGCAGAGCACCGAGCTGCCGTGCGCCATCGCGCAGGCTGCAAGAGGAAGCGTGCCTGGCCACCGGCTCCTTTGCGGATTCACGTTAGCACTTGAAAACAGAAAGTTCCACTCGCAGCTACTGGTGCTGCTACCTCTTTCTCTTCCAGCTTTCCCTGGAAAGAACTGTGCCCAGGTTTAGGCTTCAACGCGCCGAGGTAACAGTGGCAGATGCGGCAGAGAATGGAATACAGCGTGCAGCGGGCGGTTTCTGGTGCTTTACGGGAGGCAAGGGGAAAGTGCAGCGCAGCAGTGGCTTTTACTTCTGGAGCCTTTTGCTTTGGTAGCAGCAGCTGCTGCAAGTGGGCAACGGAGCTGCGAGAGTGCATCATGTGACGGCACATCTCTCTGAGAGAGGAGCTTTCGAGCCGCAGCGCGTTGCGCCCCGGTTTCAAGGCTACTTGGAGGAGTGGGGGGTACTTGAAGAACGCCTTCTTTCTGGGCGCGTCCTTCTGGTGTGCTCAAGCTGCATGGACTCGGCAGCACTGGAGGTGTAAGAACCTGTTTCTGGCCAGCTTGTGTGCTGGAGTGCAAGGGCTGCGCCTTCCTTTCTGAAGCAGCCCAGAGCATTCTCAGCGGAACCTGCTTGTGAAGCAGCTCTCGGCTGGACATTTGCGAGTCTCTCCACTGAAGTGCATGAAGCCGGTGCCCAGCTGCTTCGTCCTTCGCCTTCTGGGCTCTGGACAGAACTGAAGCGCAGCGATGGCTTGGAGCTTTGCCGCTCTTCAGCGTGAACACTGCACGCAGCCACAGGCTGGACATTTGCGAGTCGCTGCACTGAAGTGCATGAAGCCGGTGCCCAGCTGCTTCGTCCTTCGCCTTCTGGGCTCTGGACAGAACTGAAGCGCAGCGATGGCTTGGAGCTTTGCCGCTCTTCAGCGCGAACACTGCACGCAGCCACAGGCTGCTGTGCACGGCTTTTCCTCAGCTCGACGTACCGTCATTCTCTTGCTGTTTCCCAGCGTCGAAAGTGTCCGTGTAGCTCTCGCTCAGCGAAATGCGTCAGGAGAGAAACGCTTGCTGGATGAGCCTTTCGCTGGCCAAGACTTTCAACACAGCACCACCATTCGGGCAAGGAGGAGGAGAAAGGAAGACCATCTTTGCGTCCTGGCCCGTCCTTCTGTGCGAGACGCCTCTCCGCCTCTTCGCTCCCTGCAAGGCTGTAGTGTGCGCGCCGGCACTCGGAAGCGAGAGGGCAGGTGCAGAGAGCACCGCGATCTGACGGCGCCGTGCAGGCTGGAAAGGAAAGAGGGCTGCCACTGGAATGTGGTGCAAGTACAGGTTTGCACGCGTCGAGGGTAAGCTCTGGGTGAGCTTGTTGACCTAAAGCTGTTCTCTGTGCCAGACGTAGCCGAGAATCTTTCCGTTGAGATTCAGGCTACCGCGCAAACAGAATGTGGTGCTACCTAGCGCTGCGAGGGAAAGGGCATAGCCCAGGCGTGTTTCGGCAGAAGCAGCAGCACGGAGGGTTTCTCTGCCGGCACCGCGGCTCCCTGTGCGAGAAGTAGACGACGGCTCGACTCCGGCAGAATGAAAGCGCGACACGGTACGAAGAGCGTAAGAATGAAGGCAGAGCACCGAGCTGCCGTGCGCCATCGCGCAGGCTGCAAGAGGAAGCGTGCCTGGCCACCGGCTCCTTTGCGGATTCACGTTAGCACTTGAAAACAGAAAGTTCCACTCGCAGCTACTGGTGCTGCTACCCTCTTTCTCTTCCAGCTTTCCCTGGAAAGAACTGTGCCCAGGTTTAGGCTTCAACGCGCCGAGGTAACAGTGGCAGATGCGGCAGAGAATGGAAATACAGCGTGCAGCGGGCGGTTTCTGGTGCTTTACGGGAGGCAAGGGGAAAGTGCAGCGCAGCAGTGGCTTTTACTTCTGGAGCCTTTTGCTTTGGTAGCAGCAGCTGCTGCAAGTGGGCAACGGAGCTGCGAGAGTGCAATCATGTGACGGCACATCTCTCTGAGAGAGGAGCTTTCGAGCCGCAGCGCGTTGCGCCCGGTTTCAAGGCTACTTGGAGGAGTGGGGGGGTACTTGAAGAACGCCTTCTTTCTGGGCGCGCCCTACTGGGTGTGCTCAAGCTGCATGGACTCGGCAGCACTGGAGGTGTAAGAACCTGTTTCTGGCCAGCTTGTGTGCTGGAGTGCAAGGGCTGCGCCTTCCTTTCTGAAGCAGCCCAGAGCATTCTCAGCGGAACCTGCTTGTGAAGCAGCTCTCGGCTGGACATTTGCGAGTCGCTGCACTGAAGTGCATGAAGCCGGTGCCCAGCTGCTTCGTCCTTCGCCTTCTGGGCTCTGGACAGAACTGAAGCGCAGCGATGGCTTGGAGCTTTGCCGCTCTTCAGCGCGAACACTGCACGCAGCCACAGGCTGCTGTGCACGGCTTTTCCTCAGCTCGACGTACAGTCATTGTCTTGCTGTTTCCCAGCGTCGAAAGTGTCCGTGTAGCTCTCGCTCAGCGAAATGCGTCAGGAGAGAAACACTTGCTGGATGAGCCTTTCGCTGGCCAAGACTTTCAACACAGCACCACCATTCGGGCAAGGAGGAGGAGAAAGGAAGACCACCTTTGCGTCCTGGCCCGTCCTTCTGTGCGAGACGCCTCTCCGCCTCTTCGCTCCCTGCAAGGCTGTAGTGTGCGCGCCGGCACGCGGAAGCGAGAGGGCAGGTGCAGAGAGCACCGCGATCTGACGGCGCCGTGCAGGCTGGAAAGGAAAGAGGGCTGCCACTGGAATGTGGTGCAAGTACAGGTTTGCACGCGTCGAGGGTAAGCTCTGGGTGAGCTTGTTGACCTAAAGCTGTTCTCTGTGCCAGACGTAGCCGAGAATCTTTCCGTTGAGATTCAGGCTACCGCGCAAACAGAATGTGGTGCTACCTAGCGCTGCGAGGGAAAGGGCATAGCCCAGGCGTGTTTCGGCAGAAGCAGCAGCACGGAGGGTTTCTCTGCCGGCACCGCGGCTCCCTGTGCGAGAAGTAGACGACGGCTCGACTCCGGCAGAATGAAAGCGCGACACGGTACGAAGAGCGTAAGAATGAAGGCAGAGCACCGAGCTGCCGTGCGCCATCGCGCAGGCTGCAAGAGGAAGCGTGCCTGGCCACCGGCTCCTTTGCGGATTCACGTTAGCACTTGAAAACAGAAAGTTCCACTCGCAGCTACTGGTGCTGCTACCTCTTTCTCTTCCAGCTTTCCCTGGAAAGAACTGTGCCCAGGTTTAGGCTTCAACGCGCCGAGGTAACAGTGGCAGATGCGGCAGAGAATGGAAATACAGCGTGCAGCGGGCGGTTTCTGGTGCTTTACGGGAGGCAAGGGGAAAGTGCAGCGCAGCAGTGGCTTTTACTTCTGGAGCCTTTTGCTTTGGTAGCAGCAGCTGCTGCAAGTGGGCAACGGAGCTGCGAGAGTGCATCATGTGACGGCACATCTCTCTGAGAGAGGAGCTTTCGAGCCGCAGCGCGTTGCGCCCGGTTTCAAGGCTACTTGGAGGAGTGGGGGGTACTTGAAGAACGCCTTCTTTCTGGGCGCGTCCTTCTGGGTGTGCTCAAGCTGCATGGACTCGGCAGCACTGGAGGTGTAAGAACCTGTTTCTGGCCAGCTTGTGTGCTGGAGTGCAAGGGCTGCGCCTT